>NC_067404.1:57331338-58041338 GCF_016432865.1 Antechinus flavipes | reverse complement strand
GCTCAGTCTCATTTCCAGAAGGGCTGGCTATCAGAAAATGAACTGGTTTTACTCACAGAGCACTGGGTCTGCTACTTACAATATTCAAATCATTGGGCAAGTCATTTGACCTCTCAGGTTCAATTTCATCTATAAAATGAGGGAACTGCTTTAGGTACCCTTCAAGGCCCTTTTTAGCTCTAAGTCTAGACTCTTAGTGGGACTGCTATGAATGCCTGGATGGTGCTGAAACCACAGATTTCTTTCTTTACTGGGAGTAGGAGATACTGATCAGTCTTGTCTGATTTTCTCAGAAGACATCGCTAAGACCTAAGGGAAAAGATCCTAGTCTAGTGTGCAAAAAGTCGGAATTCGAAAGTACCTAGTCACTTAGTCAACCCCCCCTTTTTTTTTTTACAGATAGGGAAACTGAGGCTCAAAGAACAGAGGCAAGGCTGGGACACAGATTGAGAGACAGACACATCAAAGAGCAGCCACAATACTAGTATCTAACCAAAGCTCAGGAGTTGGGATGCTTCTTGCATCAGTAGCATTGTTAACCTTTATGGACTTGAAGCAGAGAAATATGATAAATTGTATCAGACAAACTTCAGCTCTTGTGAAACATTCTTGTAAGTGAAGAAAGGCTTAGTACTAAAAGTGAATAAATTTTTTCATTGCTTCTTGAGCTTCTTATATAGCTTGCTTCCAGCTTCTTTGAATATGCTTGCAATCTATAGGCTATCTGTTCAAGAGTTATTACCTTCTGCTTAATTGGTGGGATCTGATCCCACTAAGGCTGGAGTGCTACAAACTTCAGGTTAAGGTCTTCAGCTTTCTTCCTTTTTTAAAAAAAAAATCTCTTTTCTTCAGGGTTCAATTAATGATCACTATAGTATCTTTTATTTCTAGATACATCAATCAGCTTGTTCACATTTACCAGCAGTTTATAGTCTTCAATGATCTTTCCCATTTTGAAGGAACATGGATATACCAGTACAGACTTGTGATATGGGCCTTCATGATTCTTGACCACTTCTACTCATCGAAGCTGAAGAAGGGAGGAAAGGGAAGGGACAAAGAGGGGAAAGGTGGGGGAGGAGAGGAGTAGAGAAAGGAGAGGAAAGGAAAAGGAAAGGATAAAAATATAGAGAAAGAGATAAAGAAAGGAGCAGGGCAATTTACTGTACTGCTATACCAAACTACACATCTGGTCAATCCTTCTTTATTCAGTTCGGGTAAGATGCCCAATCCCTAATCCTGTACTACATATTTGTATGTTCTTCTGCTCACATACTCCATTCATGAAAAATAGCAAATTTTAACACCTTCTTCCTCTTTTGTACACCAGAGTTTTTGGCCCTCCATTCTCTTCCCCTTCTTCAAGCCCTTAGAACAGGACCAAACCACCAGATCTGGTCTTTTGTTTCTCTTAATTCTCTTACTACCCTTAAAAGATATTAGAATCATAGATATAGCATCCTCTAGCCCCTTTCAAAGTTACTCAAAAATTTTACATTTCTAGATTTTTCTGGAATTAGGTGTTTGCACTTCGAAGTTCCTGCTCAGCTCTGATCTTTTCATCAGGAATGCTTTTTTTTGGGGGGGGGTGGAATGTTGTAGGATCATAATCACTTTTACAAAGTAAGCTGAACTTGGTTGTGAGCCTAGATCTTTGTCTATAGTAATACCATATTTCAAGAACTCTCATTTTTAGTAGAGAGCTGGACCTTTAAGTCTCTCTTTTGTGGCTCAGGAAACTATGCTAGAGATCTTGATGCCCTGAGGGTTAGGGTTAGATAACACTACTCTCTCACACAGTCCCATGGGTGGCCTGGAATTTCCTAGATCCTTCTCACTGTAAATTTACAACCACCTTTAGGCTTTCTAACAGAAGCCCTCTCCTCTACTTGCACCCAAACAAAGGGTTCAGAAGGTTAAATGGGTCCCTTGTGTAGCTCCTCCCCCTCCTCCCAACTTGGATAGAATTGGTAAGCCTGTAGTCAGGAAAACCTGAGTTCCAATGTGACCTCAGATCGGTACTAGCTATGTAACTCTGAGAAATTATCCCTGGTTTTCCAACTATAAAATGCAGATAATAATACCTACCTCCCAGTGTTGCTGTGAGGATCAACTGAGATACTAGACCTTCTTCTCCTTCTCCTCCCCCTCCCCTTCCCTTTCTTCTTGTTCTTGTTCTGGTTCTTGTTTTTGTTCTGCTTCTCTTCTTCCTCCTTCTCTACTTACACCAGTGCTGCCTTTGCTGAAGGCCTCTTTTGTTATTTCCCATGATCTGATTAATGATTTGGTGTAATTCTGGAGTGAAAGAAGTCACTTACTATAGTTTTTCATTGGATTTTTTGAGCATTATTCAGTCTGGTGTAAATTGCAGGTTTTGCTGGAGTAGGGATGGCAGCCTGACTCCATTCAGGCAGCCCTCTTGGCTGGAGCCCAAGACTCTTTCCATTATAACCTGCTGTTTACCCCTATCCCAGTGCCCACCAGGCTCTCTCTCTGAAATCCCAATTTTCCCTTAAAGCAAAAGAAATCATCAAGTTCTGGAAAGTCTGAGGCTTTAAATCTGCTCTGCAGATTTAGAGCTTCACTCTAGGCCCACCTGCCAAACAACTGAGAAGATACATACCACTTAGAAAGATTATAGCAAGGGTATGCTCACAAATGTTTAACAACTGGCTCTCTGGGGAAAGAAACAACTTCAGGACACACTTTTATGTTTAATCTGCATTACTGACATTTTCTTAAGTTTAGACAATCAAAACAATAAAACAAGCCCTCCTTTGTAAAGCTTGCTGATTTCAGAGGTATAATTGCTCATACTGAAAAGTTAACAATAAACTCTAGCATAATCCCAGACTTCCTAGATGATTATGCCAAAAAGCACTGGACTGGCCATGAAAACTAGGCTCTAGAAGTAATTTTCTGTGTGGCTAGGTCTCAGTTTTCTCATCTGCAAATTGAGGATATTTGACTAGATGATTTCTGAGGTTCCTTCCAGTTCTAAGGTCAGTGATCCATCAGGAGCATTCTAGGTTTCTCAACCCTCTCTGTAGATCTGCATAAACTGACTCATCTGCAAATTGGCTGGGATCTGAACAAGGACATAACCATCGATATGTTTATCCTTCGGTATTGGAAGAGGATGGAAAAACCAACAGCAGGGTTTCTAGCCGCCTTCAAGACTGAGTTCATATCCCACTTTTCATAGGAGCCCTTTCCTGGTCTTCTTCCTAAGCCCTCCTTCCATTTTGTCCTCCCAATTCCCTTTTCCTTCCCCGCCCCCCACTGCCTTCCCTCGGACAACACCTCGAATTTACACAGCATATATCTTTGATTTGGGTGTACATATTTAGTATATTGTCTTCCTCCTCCCAGCCCTACCTTTCTCCTCTTTAGCCTTGATATTTTGGCCTTCCCATGTATTTCCAGGGCTTAGCACACTTAGGTAGGCCCTTAATAAATCCTTATTGTTATAGTTGTTGTCGGAGATTTTTCCAGTCTTTTGTTGGTGATTCCTTTGCCTGGAGAAAAGCTACTACTGTCTTTCAGAAGGGATTTTCCTGCCTGGAGGTTAGAAAGGCTCAAGTTATGTCCAGCTAGGCAAAGTTTAGAAGGGTCCTTTCTAGGACATCAGTGCTTCAGAATAGGGCAGGCCTGAAGGATGGCTGCCTTGATCACAGTAAAGCACGCGTGAACGTACGCACCCTTGTTCTAGATGGCCTTATTTCTGTTGAAGCTGCCAACATCTTTCAAGTCTCCCAGGCTGCCTCAGGATCATCCTGATTTCTCACCTGTCTTACTGCACATAAGCAATCCAATCCCACATTGATTCTATCTTCACAGCCTCTCTCACACACATTCCCTTCTCTACTCACACCATCATCACCCTAGTTGTAGTCTTAATCACCCCTTTCATAATAGAGAGTTGCAATTTCAGATACAATCCTCTCCTGTTCTATTATATAGAGGGAATGGCTTGTTTTATTTGGTGTCTTTTAAATTTAGACTAAAACAAAAGAAAGACACAAAAAGACACAGCTCAAACACCATCTTTTACTTGATTCCCCAATTTCTAGTGTCCTCCCTCCCAGACCATCTGGTATTTACCTGTATTTATTCTACATATGTATATTCCATATACACTTGTATAGGTACATGTTGTCAACCTTGTTATAAGATAAGCTTTTTGAGAGTAGGGATTGTTCCATTCTTTGTCTTTGTATGCCCAGCACCCAGCACAGTGGCATCTCTTGTGTCTTCCCTCGGACAAGAGATTTAAGAATCCTTGTTGACTGATTGATCATGAGCAGATTCATTCTATTTCAGGGAATAGCAATGCACATTTGTCATTTCTCCCCAGTGGGGCTTATAGTGGAAAATTAAATGACTCAAAAATCTTGACCAAAGTCTCTTAGATCTTTCAGGTATCTCCTTTATACACCATCTTCTTAAACTGTGATTTGTGTGTCTTGTGACTGAATGTGGGGTTTGCAAAATTATGATTTATTATTAGTAAATGTTTGATTTGTATACTTACTTTACACAGCAGGGGTCACAAACATTTCTCGGGTAAAAAGGAGTAACGAATAGAAAAAGTTTTAAAAGTCCTGTTCTATACTGATGGTTAGAGCTAACCACTAATCTATAGACCTACGGATAATTTAACTAAGAACCTCAGTTCAAGCAATTGGGTTTGGGGGAAGGAGGAAAATTAGGAATTAAGAGACTTGAGCTCTATTTCTGGGTTTGTTCCTGACCACCTGACTCTCAGCTAGTCACCTAATCTCTCTCATCCTCCGTTTCTCTATCTGTAAAATGGAGATAATAATACTTCTCCTACCTGCCTCAGAAAGTTATTATTGAAATGGGAATTATGAGAAAGTGTTCTATAGGCCTTGGGGCAGCTGGTGGGAACCATAGAGGGTAGAGATGGATTGTCAAGGTACTGAGGGGAAGTAGAAAGAATAAAATCACAAATATAGGTAGGATTGTGGAGAGTTTTAAATTTCTGGGGAGTAGCTTCTATGTTATCTACACTGGGCTTGAAGATTTGATGTTTCTTTAAGTGGAGGAGACAGAGATAGTTTAGGAGGGAAAGAGAACTTTAGTTCATTCTAGCCCAGGAGGCAAAAGAAGGAAAGACCCAACCTTTGATCCCATCTCTACAAAGAGCCCATGTTGGCAGTCTCCAAGTCATTTACTCAGGATTCTTTCCGTTATACTAAGTATCCCCTGCCCTGCCCCTTTTCCAGCCCTCAAAATCTAGCAAAGTTTAGGGATTTGGTAAGGAAAAAATGTCAGCTTCCTTTTGTCCCATATCATTGCCCAGAGACAAGGCAATGCACTAGAACTGCAGATCTAAAAGATTGGTAGGAATGCAAGGCTCTCCTCTCTCTCCATTTCCCTCAGATGTGGTAACTGAGGCACAGAGAATTTAAGTAACCTGAGACATAGTTTCTGAGATGGTATTTTCACTCCTGTTCCTCAAAGGCCAAATCTAGTACTTTATTCATCGTATCATCTACACTTATTTGGTTAATAATTAAAGAGAGGAAGAGCCCCAGCCAATATATGGATTAGATCATTGGGGAAAGGCTTAATCCTAAGATTCTAAGCTCCTCATCTTTGGGATGGAGTCCACCCCCAGGACTGCAGTCTCAGATCCTTTGGCTCTCTGGTATCTGAAAATGGGGAAGTAAATATTGTATAGAAGAGACAAAGTGCAGTTACATGGAACAGTGGATAGAGTACCAGCCCTGAAATCAGGAAGACCTGAATTCAAATCAGACCTCAGCTAGCTGTGTGACTCTGGGCAAGTCACTTAACCTCTCACCCAAAAAACCATTAATAAATAAATAAATAAAAGGAAAAAGAAAGAAAAAGACAAGCTGGACATGACCTCTGGAGAGTATCTCACCTAGCTTAGTGCTCTGAATACACTAGGTACCTAATATAGGTTCAACTGTATTTTAAAGATGAGGAAATGGAAACTCAGAGAGGCAAGTAAGTGATATTTTAACAAGAGCCCTCTTTCTGGCTTCAGAGAAGCTGGATTGAAGAACTCAGATCTCCTGACAACAAAGCCACGTCTCTTTCCTACCTTTTCATCAAGTCTTTCAAGTCATGTCCAATTCTTCATGATCCCCTGTGGAGTTTTCTTGGCAAAGACACTGGGGTGATTTGCCATTTTCTTCTCCAGCTCATTTTGCAGATGAGGAAACCGAGGCAAACAAGGTAAAGTGATTTGTCCAGGGTCACACAGTTATGTTTGAGGCAGATTGGAGCTCTGGACTTCTAGACTCCAGGCCTGAATAAAAAAAGATCATTATATAAGCATGCTGTCCCAATGGACACATGAGATTGTTTCTCTTCCTCTCTTTCCCTCTCTTCCCTTCTCCTATCTTTTCTTTCTTTCCCCTCTCTATTAATTAGAACATCCCTGACAGTGCTGCTTAGGGAGCAGAAATAAGGGATAATTTTCAGCCCTGACAAAAAATTTCCTTTGGGTCTAAAGATTTTTCTGATATAGGGAAATGCAGCCTTATACACAGTAGCACTAGTGGTGCAGTTGGCCCCAAAGCTAGAGAAGTCTGGGTAAATGATTTCTCTGACACATATTGACTCTGTAATCATAGGCAAGATCTTTATTAACCTCTTGGTGTTCTAGGTCAAATAGAAAAAGGGCCACAAAACTGTACATAAGGGTCCCTGCAGGCACATATTGACTCTGAAAATCACATATTAATGACTGTCTATGTTTTATTGTTTTTATTTATTTTGTTAAATATTTCCTAATTGCATTTTCATAGGGTTTGGCTGTTTGATGGCTGGGTTTGACACCTCTGCTCTAGACTAGTCTTTAAATTGCAGACAAAGGGTTGCCCTTCATTAGGAAGGGAGTTTCTTCTTTAGAGAGTTCTTTATACCACTGATACCACAGATCCAGCTCCCAACCTTATTTTTTACATATGAAGAAGTGTGGTGAAGTGGAAGAGACCAGAACTTGGAGTCAGAGACCTTTAATTTCCCCTATTAGATTGGGGGGAAATTTTTCTCTTTGTATTACCAGTGCTTAGCACCATGGGGGACACACCACAAGTGCTTCATAAATGCTTATTGACTTGACTAAGGTTAATTTCAGGTGCTACCATTGACTACCTTTGTGACCTTGGGCTATTTCTCAAGGGTGCAAAGCGTTCCTTCTTCACCTTTGCCTTTCATAATGACTCCAGAATCATTCTTTGCCAACTCAGCTCCCCATGTTTTAACTCCTCTGGGAGGCCTTCCTAGATCTTCCACATTTCCTTCCCTTCTCTCTCCCCCACTCCCAGGGATCTCTCCCTCTTCAAATTTTAAGAACACTACCTTCCCTTGTCAGGGTTTTCCCCTAATTTCTATTTGTTCTTTTATGTACATGGTGTAACCCTCCTTTCCCAGCAGAAAGTAGTTTCCTTGAAGGCAGATTGCTAGTTTATCTTCCCATTTCCAGCACTTAATGTCTGTTGAATTGAATGCTGCTGCTTTTCTGGGTTTAGGATGACAGGACCCACCTTCATAGTCACTATATGAAGCGTAAGAGTTTCAGGTTTTCCATAATCACATTTGATCAGATGAGGCCAGGGCCACTATTCCTTCACTTTACAAATAAGGAAATTAGCCCAGAGTGGTTTAGGACTTGACTCCCTACAGAGCTGAGTAACTGAGGCTGAAAGAAAGCTAGGTCTCTAGCCCCTACCCTCCACCCCCCACCCCTAACCCCACCCCCACCATAGTAAACCAGAGAACGATACTGATGTCCAAATAAAAGCAATAATACGATTTTGAGAGGCAGTGTGGTCTAAGTGGTTAAGTTATACTACCAGAAGGGCCGGGTTCAAATTTAGCCTCTTACCTAAGCTGGGTACCTAGCTGGGCGACCACAGGCAAATCCTTTCACCTTTCTTCGGCTTCGGCGTAACCCGTATTTATTTATTCGTTTATTAGTGGTTGCTCTTCCCCCCTCCCCCAAGCAAAATGTGAGCTCTTTGGGGTCAGGGACGGTTTCATTTTGGCTCAGTACACAGTAAGAGCCTAATAAGTGTTGACTGGACGGATGTGTATATGGAAGGAGTGATAAAGTGCCCAAATGAGGAGGTAATGGAAGATAAGAATGGGAATGGAAGGAGTTTGTGGGGGGCAGCTGGTCTCTAGAGGCGGAAAAAGGCGCCAAAAGTAGCCTGGGGTTATAGGGAGGACAACGCACCGGGACTGAATGAGGGACTGCGAAGCTTCCGGAAAAGTCCAGAGCCCCTGACCGAGGTCGCACTTCCGGTCCGCCCGGGGGGTCTCCCGCCCCGGGGGGGGGAGGGGGGAGTCGCCCGGACCCAGGGTCAGAAGTAGGCGCTGAGAACGCCACAGAGGTAACTAAGGTAGTTAAGGTAGCCGAGGGGCGGGAACGCGAATTCGATCCGTCACTATCCCACAATTCTTAGCGGGGCCGGCACTCTTCCCTGCTCAAGATGGCGCGCCTGGTGTTGTGTCCCCCGGCCGTTGCCGCAGCCTTTCAAAGGCAGCGACTTTCGGCTGCGCTGCTTCGGCCCCTAGGCTCGGTCCTGACCTCCAGCTTCGGCGTGACCCGGCCACAGAGGGCTGGCGATTCATCAGGCTGCTCGGGGAGCCGCCGAGCCTATCAGGTGAGGAGCGCTGGCCACATGGCGGGCTGAGACTTACTGGGCTGGGAGGAAGGCAGGGAGCCGAGTTCGGCTGCCTGGAGAGGACACGGCTGACAGGGAGGGGACTTAGTGCTCGGCGCCCCTCCGGGAGGTCCTAGTCCGGGGCGCCGTCGGGGACGGGGGGCCTTGGGGAGGAGGCTGCCAGTTGGGGAGGGGGAGACGCAGTTGCTCCTTTGGGAAGAGCTTTGGGGGTCCGCAGCCCGTCCGGAAAGAGGAAAGTGCCGGCTTTGGGATCCCCTGGGTCAAAGGGGCAGCGCTCGCCCCGAGTCCAACCCCGGGACCTTCGGCTCGAGGGCTGCCTCTGGTCCCGAGCGCTTCCAGCCTACCCGAACACCCGGCTTTTCGCGATTTACTTGCCTCGGGCGGCCCAGGTATGAGGAGTTGAGGTGGGTTTTGAATCCAGATCCTCTTCTTCCCAGTCCGGCGCCCTTTCCATTACTACCCAGCTTCCATTTTCCCGACCTAAGAAAGGGGGTAAACACAGTCCTGCAAGTTCGCCCCTTGGTGTTTACCGACCATCTGGGCGAACTGCCTGCTGCTTCCAAAGAGTAAGTAACGGGATGCAGAAGTTGTGTACCTTCAAGCTGGGACTCAGGGTGGAAGTCGATTTTTAAATCGAGACATGATAAAGAATGACAGCAGGTCACCTTGAGTCAGATGACAAATTGAGTTGACACGATGATCGTTGGCGGTGTTCCTGGACTTTAGAGGCTCAAGTCCTGGAACTCTTGTGTCTGCCTTCGAGCGTCGGGGTCCTCCCTTCTCCTTCCATCCCGAACAATGTGGCTGCAGCTTATCCTTTCTGCCTAAAAAGTTCTGAGGCCTCGGGTATGTTGAAACTATAGAGCCATTTATTTGTTCTGACTGCCAAGAAATAATGTGAATGAGGTTGTAGCTAGGGAATGTACTTGTTGCTGCTGTCTGTCATGCACCCTAGCCATATCATTTTCTCTAAATACAATATTTGATCAGAGTAAATTGTTATTAATGTGTTTTCCAAGAGTGTGTTCTCTTATTTTCCTTCTATTAAATTGCTACAAAAATGTATCCTAGAAATAGATACCTAAAAACATACTTAGTTTTCTTCTGTCCTTAAAAGTTTCCCTTGACGCTGCTGCTCCCATCTCCTTAAACTATTCTCTCCTCCCTCCTTTTCATTGTTCGACTCCACTTATCTCTCCGCTTTTCTCCCTAGCTACTTTATTCAGTCCCTTGGAAGCTGGCCTCCACTCTACTACTCTACTGAAACTACTTTCAGAAGTTAACATTGATCTCTTTTTTTTTAAAATAAATTTTTCTTTGTGCTTAAAAAAAAAATCACCTATATTTCCTTACCATTTACCTACTTTCCTTTCCTTTCCAGAAAGTTATCCCTTATAAAGAATTTTTTAAAAAAGAGGAAGAAAAAAAACAAACTCAGCAAAACTTAAGTATCATACAAAAAGAGTCTGACTTCATGTAGTGTTCCACATCAGTGAGCTCTCCTGTCTGGCCCCAGGATAACCTGATCACTTGAAATTTTATCACCAGAAGGATGACTCAGGTTTGGATACTTTACAACTTTTCTGTTCATCCTCAATTGTCTCTCTTCTCTGATTGGAGGGCTGGTGGGCAGAGCACTAAACCCCTGGCAAAGCCTTCTCCCATAGAACCAACTTTTATAGTAACTCCATTCTCCATCAGCAGTCCTGTTTGATTTCTGCTCCAAGGAACCACATGCCCCAGTCGGCCCAGTACCCCTGGTGCTCCCCCTCCCTTTGCTTTTCAAATTCTTTTTTGTGTGTTGCCTTCCCCAATTAGATTTTCAACTCTAAGAGACAAGACTTTTTTCTTAGTTATATCTTCAGTGCTTAGCACCCTTAGAGCAATGCTTGACATGTAGTAGGTTCTGCTTAATAAATGTTTGTTGAATTGATTTTGTAGGACCAAACTTAGTCATTGTAATTTTGTAGCATTCAATTTTTATTGAACTGTTATCCACAGTGACTTCTTAATTCCTAAATCTAATGTTCTTATTTCAATCCTTAATCTCATTGACCTTTTTGTAACTCTTGACAGTATCGAATATTCCTTCTGGATACTGTCACCCTACCATCTCCTCTTTAGTTCCTGTGACAGTCCTGTCTCCTATTTACCTCCCACCTGTCTGACTTCTCTGCCTGCCCTCCTGCTGCTCCCTAAGTGTGGGTGTCTCCCAGGGCTGTATATCCTCTACTCCCTTCTTTCTAAGCTCTCTCATTAGTGATCTCATTCTTTCTTTAGAGTTCTGTTATCAGGTCTAAGCAGATGACTCCCATATCTATATATCTTAACCCTAATTCCTGTGAAAAGCTCAAGCCCTGTATCACCAACTGCCTGTTTGATACCTTCACGTGGATGTTCTACCAACATCTTGAAACCCAACAAGAACAGAATTTATTCCCCCCACATTTGATTCTTTTCATGTTTCTGTTGATGTCAGGGCCATCCTCCAAAACCCAAATCTCAAAATAATCTTTGAATCTTACCTTCCCCTCAACCCCCTACATCTAATCAGTTCTCAATTTATTTCAATTTTACTTCCATAACATCTTTCCATTTATATTGCCACTACTCTGATTCAAGCTCTTATCACTTCTCACTAGGACTATGATGATAACCTTTTAACTGTTTTGCTTTCCTTGCTTTCCTCTAGTCTCTTCTTTTTCCTTTCTATCCTTTACATAGCCGCCAAATTATTTATTCCTAAGACATAGATCTGATAGTCATTTTCCTGCTTTAAAAAAAAAAAAAAACAAACTCCACTGATTCTTCTCTAAAATGACTACTTCTGGAATAAAATACAGATTCAGAAAAGGCACAGGATTTCAGGATTAGGAGGGATCTCAGCAGCCACATCCAACCCCAAAGAATCTCTTACTTCAGCATACCCAAAATATTCATCCTTTGGCCTCCAGTTAGGGGAACCTACAGCTAGAGGGAATACATAGGCATCTAAGTATAATATGTATATTAATTTAAGACCTTCAATCATACTCCACTTTGTTTTTCTCTATGTCTAGTTTTATATTACACCCCTTTACAACATTCCAAAACCCTAGGGACACCTCAAATACAACACTTTTATCTTAAGCTATTCCTCATCTTCCTTCATCTGTGTCTGCCAAAATCCTTCCTTTCTGTTCCTTCAAGGTTTTTGCTCAGCTATTTTGCCAGGAAGTCTTCCCAGACATCCCCATCTTAGAGGGTTCTCTCCCACTGAAAATTTTCCCAGAATTCTTTCCATTGATAGCATCATATTTTGTATTTAATTTACTCATATATATGTTCTGTGCTCCCTCCCCCCCAATTCCTTGAAAGCAGTTTTTTTCCTTTGTATTCCCAGAATTGATCACTGTATTTCCAGCCTCATTTCAAACTACTTCCCTTGAACACTGTGTTCCAACCAAACTGGCTTGCTAGCTGTTCCCTGAACTTGACATTCTATCTCCGACCTCCATATATCTGTACAAGTTTTTCCCTATAATTGGAATAGATTCCCTCATCTCTGCCCCTCCGAATGTTGCCTTTCTTCTTGTCTCGGGTATCTGTGAGGTCTTTTCTGATCTACCTAGTTAGTTTTCCACTACTATACTTGTTTATATTTTATCCCTTGGCCTGTACAGAGACAGAGACTGTTTCATTTATGACCTTGCTATCTCTAGAATTTAGCATTATTTCCTGTACATGGTAGAGAATTTAAAATTTTTTTTTTGAATTTTAATTGAAGGATTAGATTGATTTTTGATTGTGTCAGAATGATTAGTAAACATTTAGATTGTGTTTGGAAAAGAAGGTGGGGCTGGTCATGTTGCAAGAAGGATGACAACAGGATAGTCAGAATGCCCTACTGGTAACCACAAAATATAGAAAGATGTATAGCAGGACTTCTTCATCTTTTTTGCATTGTGGGTAGTCTGGTGAAACTTAGGGGTCCTTTCTCAGAATCATGTTTTAAAATGCATAAAATAAAATATATAAGATTAAAAAGAAAAGCAATTATACTGAAATACAGTTATTAAAATATTAAGAAAACCAGTTTCCAGACATCAGGCTAAAAACTGTTGACCTAATGGAAGACCTAAACTCAGGCATGTTGGGTCAGTCCTGTGTCATGGGTAAAAAAACTTATAATAATAAAAAATAAAAAGAAGTCATGGGTAGACTGCCATCTTTACTGATGGAGATCTCAGAGTCACTGACTCATTGGTGTGCTGAAGAAGTGTATTGTGTGTCAATCCAGACCACTGAAAGTTACATTGAATTTAATATGTATTTAATTGTATAATTGATATCAAATTGCTTGCTTTCCAAAAGAGGAAGGAGAGAATTTATAACTCAAACTTTCAAAAAAGGAATATTAAAAATTCTTTAAGTGGGAACATTTAATTAAAGAAAAATATTTTTAAAAAATTAATATGTATTTAAAAAGAAAAGGAAGCTGCATGTAATAGAAATTTGTAGTTTCATGTGTAATTTTTTTTCTATTCTGTGTATATTGTAAATGTCCCTTTTATTTGGTGTTTTGTTAAGCTCAGAATTTAAAAAATGCATTATGTGCCTAGAGCCTGTGCTCTGGTCTGAGAATATAAAGGGATGGGATATAAAGCATTCTCCCTTCTTTGTAGGGGCTACAGTATAATTGAGCAAACAGGATATAAGGTAGAGTTACATACACGTATGGCCGGAAGAGACCTTAGTTCATTTAGTTCAATTATCTCTTGTTAGAATAGAAGGAGCTGAGATCTAGATAGCTTAAGTGGCTTCACCAGGGTCTCAGAGGTAGCAGAGCAGAGTTTCAAATCCATGGCTTCTCACTGCAAATTCAAGCCTCAAGCCTTTGTAAAACTCTTTGGGACATTCAGTTTCTCAAGGTTTGAAGAGTTAAAACCCCAGGTATTCACATTTTAACAAGAATGTAGAAATCATGATACAGATTTTTTTCAAAATTATGATCTTATTTCTTACTGAAGAAGCCTTAAGGATTTGGTGAATGAAAAAGTTTTAAAACAGCTGCCACATAGACAACAAGCAGATCCAAATTTTCTATTCATGTGGAAGCTAGTGAGTAGCAGCATAAATACTTTCACTTTCTTCTTTAGGAGGAATTGCCTATGGTTCTGAAATTTGAATAAAAGTAGTTCTCTATATCAGTGAAGTCCCAGATCTAGGACCCCCCTCCCCTCCCCCAGGGGCTAACTATGTGCATTGAATATTCTAGGTGCTCAATAAATGATTGTTGGATTGGAATTATAGGTAGGGTATAGTGGAAAGCTCTGACCTTGGAGTTACACAACCGGAGTTCAAATCTCAGCTCAGCAATTTATTTTACTACCTGTGTGATTCTGGCCAAAATCACTTAACGTTTCTGGGCCTCAGTTTCTTCAGCTGTAAAATGAAGCGATTGGACTACATGACAAATCTATGAAGCTATGGAAAATTGTCTTTCCCCTTTGGAGAGCTATCTGTTGGTTATTACTCAGAATAATCCCTCCCTGGACCTTGTTCTATATTTTCTTTGATCATAACATTATTGTATAATAATCATTTATTTTAGTTACAATTTAGTCTTTTTTGGGAGTTATTTCAGTCTCATCATCACATTTACAGATCATCTCACAGAGTGACTTTTAAACATTTTTGTTCCCAAATTTTGGAGGGAAACCTGAACTCCTTCTTCTTCTGGACTTATTTTCATATATACAAAGTGATCATTATATAGGATTCAATTCAGAAAATCTTTGTTATTTACTTAGTATATAAATATATAAATCTTTGTTACTATAAGTACTATATAAATAAATATAACTATATAAATACTACATAAATATAAATATACTATATAAATATATAAATCTCTGTTACTATACTTACTCTGTACAAAGTACTATGCTTAGAGCTTTGGAAGATACAAAAATAAACAAGGATTCCTATCCTTAAAGGAGCATATAATCTAGTACGGGGTGATACATGTACAAATCATTTTAATAGAAGATAGAATATTAAATGTATGACAAACCACGTCTCAAGCTTCTCTAGTCATGCTCATAGCCTTCTCCTTTATTCCCCACTCAAACCTAGTATTAGTACTCAGTATAAAAAGATCCTGAGTTAACTGCATTTTCAAAAAACAGATTTTATTGATATCTTTTCTTTTTACATTTCCTAGATTTCCCCTTGTATTCCTTTTCCTTTTCCCAGAGAGCCAACTGTTAAAAGAATTTTTTAAAGAAAAAGAAAAAAAATTCAGTAAAATCAATCAATGCACATTAGAAAAAAAATGACGTTAAATGCAATGATTCACACTGGGGGACCCAGAACTCTGTAAGTGGATGTGGGAAGGTGTCATTCAGTTTTGGTCTCTTTGTGGTGGTGGTTGTTTCCATTTATATTATTGGAGTCATTGTGTGTCTGGTTTTCCTAGCTTTCCATGCTTCTCTGTATTCATCATGCTCTTCATTTCTTAACAGCACAGGAATATTCCATTACATTTATGTAGTACAGTTTATTTAGGTGGTTATCTACTTTGCTTCCACAAAAAGTACCGTAATAAATATTTTTGTGTATATGGTGTCTTTCATTTGTCAATGACTTCTTTGTGGTAAATGCCTAGCAGTGGAGTCTTTGGATCAGTGTGTGGACATTTTAATTACTTTCTTTGCATACTTCCAAATTGTTTTCCAGAATGTTTGAACCAGTTGGCAGCTCTATCAAGAACACATTATTGTGCCTATTTCCCCAATATTTAGAACATTGACTAATTCTGTTTTTTGTCACATTTGTCAATTTGCTGGGTTTGGGTTGGAACCTGAGGGTTGTTTTGCTTTATCAAATGAAGTGATATTTGTAAAGTGCTTGGTACATAGTAGGTGCTATGTAAATGTTAGCCATTATTTATGTTATTATTACTGAGTATTCAACTTCATTTTATAGAGCTCTAGTCACTTAACATTTGCAGAAAAATTCTGAGATTTGTCTAAAATTTAGCTATCAAAAGCTTATTAATAGATGGAAATGTTTCAAGAGGAATATTTTATTTTTAAGGTCAATTTTTTTTAGCTTTTCACATGGGATGATTTTTAATTGCTAATGATTGCCAGTCCAGTGCTCTTTCCACTAGATTAGTCTCTGTTTACAGTGAATCATGATCTTGAAAGGTGCATTTTAAAAATTGGATTTATTTTTGTCAACATTTAAATTATAGGTTTATGAAAATGTGCCACCAAATCCAATCTAACAAACATTTCTTTTTATTTTTTTTTAACAGATTTATAAATGCTTTTTATTCAAAAGAGTATTTCCAGGTGCATAAAGAGAAATTGCAAGTTAATAAGGTTAAAAAAGAAACACTTAACCTTTATATGCTGCTGTACTTTCACCATTTGTGCAGAAATCATGTATTTGTTCAGTAAATGCTGCCCAAGACAAAGGGCAAAATTAAAGCAATAATTCAACAACCACTGAGACTAATGTCCATTCATTTAGCAACAGGGTTCTTTGGTTGAAGGAGATGGAGGCCAATTGGAGAACAATGGACGATCTAAGAACAGGGGACCAGGCAAGGTGTCGGAGCCAGGTAGTCACACCAGATATTAGACAGGATTGTTATTCACAATGATGCACTTAAGGTTGAAAGCTTAGAGATTAACTGTGCCACTAGTACCAGTAGAGTTTGAAATTGCACCCTGTAACTCAATGCTATATTCTTGAAGATCTCAAAGCAACCTTTTCCTTAGGTTATCCATGGCCACTTCTCATGTCAGCTACAGAGGATAGTGAATGAAGACAGTTCCCCTTAGGCTCAATTTTTTCTCATCTCGTGAAGTGTAATGTGTAGCTGCAGTGACTTTTGATCTGGCATATAACTATATCAAATAATAGTGGGAAAGAATGGCTAACTTTGCTTCACTCTCATGTTTATTGGAAATAGTGAATTCCTCCTATTCTTTGTGATGTATGCTTTTAATTTTATACAAGTGTTTTTCATATTATAAAAGGTCCTTCTATAGCTTTACCTTGTTAGGTTTTTAGCGTGAAAGAGTGTTGTCCTTTGTCAGTAGACTTCTGCATGTACCTGTTGAGATAATCATGTGGCTTTGACTGTTTTGATTTTTAATATGATTAATTATATTGATTTTTTCCTAATATTGAACTGTCCTTGGATCCCTGATATAAATCCCACTTGGTCATAATAAAAGATTTCATGAATAAATTACTATATTCTGGCTTTCCTTTTTTTTTTTTTTTTTTTTTTTGGCTTAGGAAAAGGCTCATTTCTGATATGTGTTAAGAGATACTCCTTCCCTTATTGAGGATTTAGGATAGCATAGTGATTGGTCAGGAGCAAAGTGTTATGCTCAGCCGCTACGTCCAGGTTTATACTTGGGGATCTTTGAACAAAGTAACTGATTAAGGGGAGGTAAAAGTATGGGAATGAGATATTTCCCAATTTATTCAAGGGTAGGTAAGGAGGGAGAATGTTTAGGTTCTTAGGAATAATTCCAGATGCCATAGGGCAAAGAGGGGGAGACTATGGTTGGTTTTAGAGGTGAAAGAAAATTCCAGAGGTATTTGACACCTATAGGATATGTGTCAGTTATTTGGCAATGTCAGGAGATTCTTTTGGGTTATTCTCTGGTAGCTGGGTGGCATTATAGATAGATTGCTGGGCCTGGAGTCAGATCTTCTCAATTACTGGCCTCAGATACTTAGTAGCTGTGTGACCCTAGGCAAGTTACTTTACCCTTTTTGTCTCAGTTTCCTCATCTGTAAAGAGCAATAGAAGGAAATGGCAAACCATTGCATCATCTTTCTAAGAATACCCCAAATGGGGTCACAAAGAGTTGGACACAACTGAAAAATGAAAGATAACAAAAGTGTTTTACAGAACTTGAAGTGCTATATAAATGCTAATAATTAGCTTCTGTTATCCATTAAAGGGAGGAATCATATTGAGGTGTTTATGGGTTTTTTCCTTGGAATTCTGGAATAGCATTTGAAATGCCAACTCAGA
This sequence comes from Antechinus flavipes, assembly GCF_016432865.1. Taxonomy (NCBI): domain Eukaryota; kingdom Metazoa; phylum Chordata; class Mammalia; order Dasyuromorphia; family Dasyuridae; genus Antechinus; species Antechinus flavipes. The sequence goes on along the minus strand of NC_067404.1, from coordinate 58,023,599 downwards.
TTCCTTGGGTGCAGGGGGAATAAACTTACAATACACTAAGATCTGATCAAGGGGATAGAGGCCTTACTTAATAATATAATTATTTGTAAATACTTGATAGCAATCAATATTGATTCATTTACATTCTTTCAAGTGAGAAAGAATAGTCCTTGCAAATGCAGAGTTCTGAGAAGCAAAGTCATATCCTTATACATATAATAAGAAAACTTGCAGACACCAGACGTTATGGAAATCATTACAGCAGTTAGGAAAGTTTTGTTGGCTACCAGACTGACCTTTAAGGAGCTTATTTACAATATATACTCTCTTTATAGCATCTTGACTATAATTTGAGAAATCTTTGATGGCATATTTGATAGTTTAAAGGTTCCTTCAATAGAAATTAAAAAGAGCTTTCTGCATGTTCAATGGGCCCCCTTGTGCGGAACCATATAAGATGGGCAGGGAGAGCCATTTCTATCATTTGGAGAAACTTCTGAATTGATGAGATTGCAGAGCCAATTGAGTTTAAACTTTCTTCATTTGGTTTTCATTGGCATTTGGCCTTTTTGGTTATGGAGTAAGGATTCTGTCACTCCCCTGAGTTGTATAAGTTCCTTACCTTTTTAAAGGATTCTTACTCTAGATTTATTCCATTTGGCTGCTATTAAGAGTATTGTAAAATTATAAATGGCCAGCATTGCAATATAATTAGAATTATAAAATGCTTGAGTTGGAAGAGACCCTAATTAGGGATCATCTAGTTTTACACTGACATTTTCCAGGTAAGGAAAATCAAGCTCAGGGAGGTCAAATCATCACCCAAGTTAGTAGTTAGTGGCAGAGCTGGGAATCTAGAGATCTGACTCCAAATCCATTGCTGGCTTAATTTTTTTTAAAGTGCTTTAAAAATAAACGATTTTTATTTTAAGTTTTTGTTTTTATGTCATAGTCACTTCTCAAATTAACTCCACTTCCAGATTAAATCTTCTCATGTATCTCTCCAAACAAATTAGCAAAAAAACCCTAGGGCAAGTAGCATGAGTCTGACAATGTTATATAGCACTTAATGAATGTTATTTCATTTGAACCTCAAAACAACCCTGAGAAATCCATTGCTTCTGCTACAATCCTAGTTACATCTCATCCACAATGTTGATGTTTGTTGTGACTTTGTGGACAGGGATAGGATCTTTAATTGGTTCAAGAGGGAGTTCTTTTCCACTAGCTGCTGATGGATGAAGGTTAAAAGAAATTATTTTCAGTCTGAGCTTCACATTAGATGAAGTAGAGAACGAGTCATGGAATCCTGCAGAGAACACTAAACTATGGAGTTGTTCAAGTCCTAGTTCTGCCATTTCCTGGCTACGTGACCTTTGGGAAAAGCAGGTTTTCTCTCTGGATCTCAGTTTCTTCATCTGTAAAATGATGAGTTTGAACTCTATAATCCTTAAGGCCTCTTTCATTGCTATGATTCTATGTCAGAGCCATGTAAGTGAAATCAGCTATTGTATTCATGATTGGTGAGGCTGTTAAGTGAGGTATCTGGAAGCCACTGGGACTATTTAGAAGTCCAAAAGATAAATCATTTATGTCACTGTTCATGTATTTTAAATTGAAAGTATACTTTAGGTTAAAAGTGTGTTTCAGTGAACCTGTAGTCAGATTATGTTGCCCCAAACCTTGCATAGCTTTTCAAGTTGGGCCATCATATCTTTTTTTTTTTTTTTGTCAGTATTATTTGTCAGTAGATATTGGGCCATGCTACAGTCCCCCAGTGGCTTAGTATCATTGAATGTCACTTTTTAGAATAATTAATCAAAACACACACACTTTTCTTGTCTGAAAAACTTTAGTCACTTCATTAGTATTGTGTCTTTTGAGGGGAAAATTAACTTATAATGACAGAGTACCTTGAGGAGTAAGATATTAAAATTCAAGTATTATAGTAATGCCATGGCTACAGGTTGTACTTGAGTTATTCATCAATATCTTTATTTTGGGGAAAGGGACCAAACCTGTTCTCATGGTTGAGTTCTCTTTGAGAAGTATTTGCTTTGACTGTTTTATTTGTTTGAACCCATGATTTCATCTGTGAGGATAGGCAACTTAGCTGTAATTTCTAGTCTTGCAGAGTTGTCTAGGGCACTGAGAAAATGAAGTTATTTATCTCGAGTCACACAGGACTTCAGAAGTAGTCTATAAGTCTGTGAACTGATGCTTTCTCTATTCTTAAATGTCTGCCCACTTTCTACTACATCACTTATACTAGTAATAGCTTTTTAACACTCTTTTATAGTTTTTACTAGTTAATACAGCTTTTAAAAAAAATATTTGAGGAACTTTTTTTGTAAACAGTATTCTTGCATACTATGCTGTGTTCTCCTTTTCCACCATTGGCTCCACACCTGCAACCTATAAGTGTCAAGAATTGCTATGTTGAGTCTGCAAAGATCAGAAAAATTTTTTAAATAGTATTTTATTTTTCCAAATACATGCAAAGATAATTTTCAACATTATCTTTGTTCCAAATTTTTCTCCCTTTCCCCCATTTTTTAAAAAGAGAATTTAGAGTTTATTGCTCTGTAGTATATTTTGGGTTAGAAAATATTGTACTAGATGAACTTTCAGATCCAGTTCTAACATTCCTGATACTTTGGTACTAGATGAACTTTCAGGTCCAATTGTAACATTCCTGATACTTTGACAGAGCCCAGTTTCATGAATACTCTTTTCTTTGGTGCAGACACAACCAAAATCCTAAGGCAGCACAAGTATCATCCCCATTTTGCAGATTTTCACATTGTGTGATTTCTTGTCTCTTTCCCCATAAATCTTCCATTGAGAATCTGCCCACCACTTTACATATCTTTGCTTCTCTTTTCTTATTTCAAGGGTACCCATGTTCTACCTGGTGTGTCAATCTTTTTATCTTGCTTCATGATTGGCCCATCTTTTCTGGTCATACCTGTCCTTTATAATGTCTTTCATACTTTTCTTGTCATGTGGGACTTCAAAGTGGAATGGACCTTAGACATCATCTAGTTTAGACTTTATGTCATTGTAGTGCCATTGGTGGAGAGGGAGAAATGAGCTTAGAAGTCTTCTGGTTTAATACCCTTATTCTACCGTTATGGTAACTGAGGCCCAGAGAGGTTAAAATAATTTTTACAAAGCACATGGGTAAATGCCAATTGGGATTCAAACCCAGGCCCTCTAAATGCTCATGCAGTGAGCTTTCCACTTGACCATGCTGTCTTGTTTTGATAAGATGAAGAATCTTGGTGAGACCGGCTAAGATCTACATGCAGTATTCTAGAAAGCTCAATCCTCTGTCTCCAAAGTCAGTGTTATTAATACTCATTATGCCAGGCTGACTTTCAGTTTTTGAAAAGTGATTAATGAAAATAGCTTCTGTGTTACACCTCATATTTGGAAACTAAACTGGGAGACTGTAAATGAATCTAACCAATTTGGACAAACAAAAAAAGCAGCCCCAGCTAAAGAAAAAAACCACATCAATTCATAAAAAGGAAGCTTACTGTTCATCCTACTTTGAGAATTTCAGACATGTTAAAAAAAAAAAAACAAAAAAAAACCAAGCATTTGAGTCAGCCAGGAACAGTATATCGGCTCTACAGCAGGCTCAATATCAGAAATATTAGGTTTTAAATCTGTCTAACTTCAAAATCTTTGGGTCTGTTTTTAAAAAAAAATTCAGGTATTCTTAATCCGATCTAACTCAGTCCCTAAATAGACTTGTCAAAATGTACAAAATGTAGTTGCTAGAACATACTGATTAAACTAAGAGGTACTTAATTAAGAGGTATTGAACTCAAACCAAGGGGGGAGGAGGAAGCTACAAAGATCTCAAGAATTTTGTTATTTTCATTACTCAAATGAGAGGCTTTGTGCAATTTAGAAGATATAAAAAAAAAGGAAAACCAAATTGTGAAAGGCTTTGGGTTCTTTAAGCAAGTATTATGGAGGGGCGGTGATGGGGAGGCAAGATGAAAAGGAGAAGAGGGGAAGGTTCTTTTTTTCTTTTTTTTCTCCTGCCATTTTTATAACCCCTGGTTAATAACCGGAAAAAGGGGAGAATTGACAGACATGTAGTAGCTTGTAGGTTAGATGGCTTCAGCCTACTTCCTTGTTCCTCAGAAAGGTTTCTATCATCTCAAAGTCCTACGCATGTCCTTCTTAGAGGACAATAGTTTCAGATGTGTTTTTTCTCCCCAACATATTTAATTGGAGTGTGATTTGAAGTAGTCACTATAGAAATGCATTTATATTTATATATGTATGATATATAAATACATAAAGTGCTATAGAAATGCTAGCTATTAATAATGGTCGCTGCTATTAAGCATTTTACAATCTACCTGGGTAACAGCACAAACTAGGAGATGATATCTGAATATCTGAAAAAGAATCCTTTAAGTCTACAGGGAGAGATGACCAATGGGCTTCAGAATTCAGTGAATTCAGTTACATGGTTTTTGGTCCAACCTGGAAAATGGATGTGACCACCTGCTTATAGAACTTCAGGAAGGGAAGGGGAAGTTGTGAAGAAACTCTTATTTTAGAGAAATTGATTGCATAACTAGAAAGAGAAACCACAAAGACTCAACCCCAAATAAATTCTTCAATGCTTTAGAAACCTCCCAGATACAAGCTAGCATTTCTAACATAGAAGCCCTGTCTTCCAAATTGTATAAAGAGGTTGAGAGTCAGAGGAACCAATGTTTACTTTCTGATTCTGTTACTTGAAAGTCACTTAACCTCATTGGGCTTCCATTTCCTCATCTGTAAAATGAGGGATTGGAGTAGAGGCCTCTGAAATCCTTTCTAACTCTACATGCCTCATTCTCAATATCTGTCCTAGATGAACTAGATTGCCTTTGTCCCTTAGGAGCTCATAGACTTAAAAGTGGATTTTTTAAAAATGTGTACATTTCATTTAATGTTCAAGTTCTGTCTGCATATTGGTTTTATAAAAGTTATAAAACATTTCTTCCACTCAAGTGTCATCAACTATTAGATCTCTTGAATTGGTTAACCAGTAAACATTTCAAGCTCAACATGCCCAAAACACAACTCGTTATTCTCTCAACTCTCCCTATCCCTGCTACAACCTTTTTATTGTTGTTGAGGATATTCACCATCTTTCCATAACCTTAGACTCACAATGTCAGTGTTATCCTTGGCTTTTTGCCCGCCCTTTCCCAAGAATGTGCTGAAGCCATTTTCTCTATTCCCCATGTCTTCTAGTTTCTTTGGCTTTGTACAAGTTCCTCCTCAAGGTATGTCTTTGGTCAAAGGCCTTTTCTAGCCTCCTACATACTAGTGACTTCCTCATGGAAGCCTCTCACTTACTATGTATGTACCAAGTTATTTACCTTCCTCTCCAACATTAGAATATCTGTTCCTGGAAGACAGGAACAATTTTTTCCTTTTTCTTGTAATATCCAGCACTTAGCACAGTGGCTGGCATATAGTATGAACATAGTAAATGCTTTTTTTGATTAATTTATTAAATTCTTCTCAAATCATTTCAAATCCACTTAGAAAAATAGATCTTTCCTTTTGACATTAGCTTTCTAGGGCTTAACATCCCCTAACTTAATTTTGATATTATCTACTATGTCACTGTAATATTTTTCTGTCAGGGCACAAATTTTAACCTTAATTCAATACATATTTATTGAATACTTGCATACAAAACATTATATTTCAGGCAGGGGATACATTGGAATCATCTCAAACCAGCTTGTGAGAATTGATTGTTAAATTTGGGGCTTGAGCATTTACATAACGGAAATGAGTAAACACTACAAATCAGGTCATGATTTGTTGAATTTTTTTGGTCGTCTAAGGTAAAGAAAGTGATGGAGGAAATGTTATTGTATGTTAAACTTAAAGTTTGTGGTGTGCATATGTTTTGTTTTGGAGAGCTGGTTATTAAACATTTACTAGCACACTGCTACTTTAAAGTATCTTTGGTGATCATAAAAGTGGGAGTGAAAAGTGAATCTTTTTAGACTTGCAACAAATATCCAGCACACTATAGATGCCCAGGAGTCTGAAGATATTTCCTTTTTACGGTTTGAAGATACGTTGAATAATTATAAAAACCAGGAGTAGTGTTCAGTATAATTTGATATTTTCATGTGCAATCCTTAAAAATCTGTACTTGAAAATAAAGGAAAATAGGTTTAATTAAGAGAATTGATGTATTTGGCCACATTTCTGTAAGTGGTCAAACTAATACAAAATTCCACTTGTCATTGTAAGTTTTTAGAAAAATTATTTGCAAGAAGTAAGGCTATATATAATGGAAAGATCAGTGGACCGGGAGTCAGGAGACCTTTGTCCCTAGATAGCCTGTGTGATCTTTGGACAAGTTATTTATCATACTGATAAATTCCTCTTCTGGAAAATGAGGGACTTTGCAGTTTCTTCTAGATTTAACCATTGGTTACTTTATAATTAGGCTTTATCTCTAAGGCCCTTTACGACTCAGATATTCTTTGATCTGAAGAAGCTACTTTTAGAAGAAGCCATCAGGTGAGTGCATATACTTGGTTGATGTACTTCCCATTACACACCTAGAGGCCAAGACAATAGTCCTAATAGTTGAGTCAGAGTGTTGCTTTTCTATGTCCTCTTGCCTTCATCTTTTTAAAAACTGTTAAGTGATTGGTAAAGGTGACAAGGAGTATAAATGAGAGATTTATTCTTTGCATAGAATGTTGAATGTAAACAGACTAGTCCCTGTTATCAGGTATCCTTCATATGAGAAGCAGAGTGGTGTAGTAGATAAAACACTGAGCTTGAATTCAGGAGAGCAGGGTTCGAATTCCACCTCTTCTACTCACTAGCTGTTGGGCTCCAAGAAAGCCCCTATTGGTCTTAGTTTTATTTGTGAAATAAGGGCTGCTAATGCTTGTACTAATGACCATTCACCCGGGATTATAACCTTGAAATCATCTTCAAGTCTTCACTCTTCTCCAACATATCTATTCTTTTGCCAGAGTGGGGGGAGAAGGAGGGTAGGAAAGGCCTTGTGTGGATGTGGGTGTGTGTGTATATATATATCTATATATGATGACTGCTTTGTGAATTTTATCATTCTATAGCCATGTGACCCATTGATATTCTTGTGGCAAATATTACTGCAGGTAGTTATTGTCATATATATTAGAATTATAAATGGTCTGTATGGATCTCTGATCTAATTTATGTGATATTCCTACAAGTGGTATGGATTGCAGCCTTTCCAGGCCTTCTCATCTGGTGTTGCTCTTGGAATTCTCCATAGAGAATTTCTTTCTACTTGTTGTGCTGGAGCCTTCCTTTAGGTCTTTTATCATTATGTAGGCACCAGTTTCAGCTTATCAGTTAATTTTCAATCTCACGTGATTGACCCATCTTCTTTTCTCTTCATAGATCTCTTTGATATTTCTTTTAGAGTACTTTTTGTGTTGTTGGAAATATGCTTTAGCGTCTTTACACCTTCCTTTTGTCTCTCTGTTGCCCTTTGGATGACGCGCAATTTTGATACCTTGGCGATTGTGGTATTCTATGATTCATAGTTATATGGCGTCATGGGGAGAATATTGGTGTTAAAAAAATGAGGTTTTGTTTCAGGGGCAGCTCGAGGTCATTAAAGTGCTACACGCTTTCCCAAATGCTATCCATCCTTCTTTTTTTATCCAATTCATTTCTGGGCCCAGCTCATTGTCCATCTCCAGTACATACATACATACATAAATACACCAGCTTAATGGACTCAATGCAACTGCATATCATTGTCAGGACCATTGGTATTCTTCAGCTATGCTTGCTTTTTACAGTATGGATTGTTAGGCAGAACTAGTTTTTCTTTAAACCGCTTATGAATCTCATTTAGGAGGCTCTGTTGGGTTCTAGGGCTTGATGTAATCATCACAATGCCATCTGCAAACAGGAACATCTGGAGGACATCGCTATGAGACCTTCTGTTTGGTTTCTGTACTAGACATCCTCCATGACAGTGGCAGACACTTGCAGTGAGCATGCAATCCAAAGGAAGCAGGAAACACTTTATGCCTTGTTAATGATCTGTACCTCTCATAGCTACTCATTTACATAATGCTCTAAGGTTTACAAAGCAGTTGTCTTAAAAAAAAAAAAATCCTATAATGTAAGGAAGGCAAGTGTCCCCTCTTTACAGTTAAGGAAATGGCCTCAGAGAGGTTGCCCAGGGTTAGAGAGCTGGTTGATCAGAGTGGGATGAAAATCAAGCTCTTTTGATTTCCAGTCCACTGCTCAGCTCATTCACTTACACTATGAAAAGCTACTTGTAATGCTTTTTTGTGATTAGGCTGATACTTGGGTTTCTGGACTAGGACTTGTACCATTTTAGCTACATTTTCAATTATATAAACTTTAGAGGGCTACACTCGGGAGCTCAGCCGTCATCCATAATTTGAATAACTTTAGAAGAGAGGTAGTATGTATAGTGCATAGAATAGAGATCTAGTTTAGGGGTCAGGAAAATTCTGACAGCCCTCAGTGTTGTAGACAGACTTCTAGGACCCTTTATTTTTCTCCCCTTTATTTTTAGCAGTTTGATGAAAACCTATTCTCAGAATAATGTTTTGTTTTGTTTTTTAACTTTTCCCCTTTGAATTCCTAATAGTGAAAATTGGCTAAATTTCATTTGGTGGTTAGTGAAAATAAAGATGTAATTTTCTTTTTCCCACCAAAGTCACAGACTACCTGACATCTATCCATGGATCCTTTGGTTGCAGATCATCAGTAGTAGACAGAGTTTCCACTCTGGCAGTTCTTTCACTTATGAAGTCACTAACCCTCCCTCACATTTGTGGAAAAATATATTCTAAATGTCAAAAAAATGCTTACAATTGAATTTTTAAAAATATAACCTGTTTGTAAGTTGGGGATTGTCTGCACTTCACAAATAAGAATATTTTCTGGCTTATTAAATTTGATCAAGCCTAACATTTAGTCATACTGAGCAGGAATTTCACATAAGTGAAGTGTAAACATTTGCCTTGTGTCGTATGACAATCACCTTTTAAAATATGAATATTCACTTTGGAAATATTGAATATTATTTTAGTTTGATCATTTAAGACCTGTACTTTCAGAAGTAGTAAATTATTTATAGTTAGCTTTTCATTTAGTGCTTCTGATTAAATGCCCTTGATAGATATAATTTTGTCATAGTCTGGAATAAAGTAGCTAATATTGTGCAAATGGATACATGAACATCACCAAACTGAATTAAATGACAAAACTAGGTTCAAATAATATTAGGGGTTTGATTTAGGTCTCTTGAAAGCCATGAAAACCGAGCTATGGCTGAACCTAATTATTTGATTTACTTGTCTGTGCCTAAGTAGTTTATTTGTGGTATTTAAACTCATCTGATTTTCTCAACTTCCACCTAAGTCAAAGGTTGTTAACTAGGGGTCTGTGGATAGTTTTCAGGCAGTCTGTGAAATTGGATGGGAAAAAAAAATGGCTCCCCCCTCCCCCATTACCTATTAAATGAAATTTAGCATTTCTTTTTTTTTTTTTTAAATTTTTTATTTTAATTTAAATTTTATTTTATTTAATAACTTTGTATTGACAGAATCCATGCCAGGGTAATTTTTTACAACATTATCCCTTGCACTCGCTTATGTTTCGTTTTTTTCCCCTCCCTCCCTCTACCTCCCCCCCCCCCCCCAAGATGGCAAGCAGTCCTATATATGTTAAATATGTTGCAGTATATCCTAGATACAATACATATTTGCAGAACCGAACAGTTCTCCTGTTGCACAGGGAGAATTGGATTCAGAAGGTAAAAATAACTGGGAAGAAAAACAAAAATACAAATAGTTCACATTCATTTCCCAGTGTTCCTTCTCTGGGTGTAGCTGTCTCTGTCCATCATTTATCCATTGAAACTCAGTTAGGTCTCTTTGTCATAGAAATCCACTTCCATCAGAATACATCCTCATACAATATCGTTGTCGAAGTGTATAATGATCTCCTGGTTCTGCTCATCTCACTTAGCATCAGTCCATGTAGGTCTCTCCAAGCCTCTCTGTATTCATCCTGCTGGTCATTTCTTACAGAGCAATAATATTCCATAACATTCATATACCACAATTTACCGAGCCATTCTCCAATTGATGGGCATCCATTCATTTTCCAGTTTCTAGCCACTACAAACAGGGCTGCTACAAACATTTTGGCACATACAGGTCCCTTTCCCTTCTTTAGTATTTCTTTGGGATATAAGCCCAATAGAAATGCTGCTGGATCAAAGGGTATTAGCATTTCTTTTGATTAAAAACTTAAAAAAAATTCTGAGAATTGTCTATACGTTTCATTGGGTTGCCAAAGGATGCATGGCACAGGAAAAAAAAAACCCTTTCCTAAGTCCTAAATGCCATATTATGCCATCGAAGTAACCTAGGGTTTTGTAAATATACCAAAGAAACACAGATCTGGTAGTTAATCTGAGGGCTAGTCTAGTTAAGATTGGAGGCCCCAGCACAAGAGGGTTGCCTGTTAGATGATGATTTTTTTTTTCTTTTAGGCAACTACCTACTTAATTAAAGTATGGAAGGGCTATATAATCTGTGTTGGTGTAGTGCAGTATTAAAGTATTTCCCAAATCATTGCCATGTCAGTTGTCCTTGTCTTTATACAATCCTTGTATAGCTGTTAGATTTGAGTGGCTTGGTTTGTAGGTATGTAAACTGCAAATGGAATTTAAAGGCAAATTGAATTTTCTTTTCTCTGCTCATCTGGACTTCAATTCCACCAGTGTTTACTTTCTCATCTTTGGTAGCCATTTTTTATTTATAACATTAGAAATATACATAGTGTTTGGTTACATGATATAGTTGTCCACAATTTTAATAAATCTGCTTTCAAATACGACTTATAGAATGGAATAAGAATAGAAACAATGTTTAAAGTTTTGAAGTACATTAAGAATTTTTGACAGCTTTGTACTATAACAAAATTACCTAGATTGGAGTGTCTAGAACAAATGAAAAAGTCAGGTAGGATACATTTACTGTGCATTTCATTTACAGTAACATTCCTTTTTAAAAAAAAACTTAAGTTTTATTTTAATATATGTTATTTTTCCAATTACATGTAAAGATGGTTTTTAGCATGTGTTGTTTGTTTTTTGTAAGATTTTGACTTCCAAATTTTTTTTCTCCTTCCCTTACCACCCTCCTCCCCAAGACAGCAAGGAATCTGATATAGGTTTTTACACACACACACACACACACACACACACACTCATTTATTTATTTATTTATTTATTTATTTGACATTTTCATATGAGTCATGTTGGGAAAGAAAAATCAGAACAAAAGGGAAAAAGCATGAGAAAGAAAAAAACCAACAAAATAAAAAGTGAAAATGATATGCTTTGATCCATAGTCAGTCTCCATAGTTCTTTCTCTGGATGCAGATATTTTCCATCCAAAGTTTATTAGAATTGCCTTGTATCACTGTATTGCTGAGAAGAGCTAAGCCTGTCATAGTTGCTGTTACTATGTACAGTGTTCTCCTGGCTCTGCTTGTTTCACTCAGCATCGGTTCATTTAAGTCTTTCCAGGCTTTTCTGAATTTAGCTTGTTCATCATTTTTTATAGAACAATAATATTTCATTACCTTCATATGCTATAACTCATTCAGCCAGTCTCCAACTGATGGGCAGACACTCAGTTTCCAGTTCCTTGCCACTACACAAAGGGCTGCTACAAACATTTTTGCACATGTAGGTCATTTTCCCTTTTTATGATCTCTTTGGGATACAGACCTAGTAGTGACACTGCTTGAATCAAAGGGTATGTACAGTTTTATAGCCTCAAGATGATATTGTAACTTGGTTTCCTTTTTTTTTTTTTTTCTTTCTTTCTTTTTTTTTTTTTTTTTAATAAAAGCTTTTTCTTTTCAAAAAATACATGGATAATTTTCACCATTCAGCCTTGCATAACCTTATGTTCCATATTTTTTTCCCTCCCTTCCTCTCACCCCCTCCCCTAGATGGCAAGTAATCCAATATATATTAAACATGTACAATTCTTTTTAAACATATTTCCACAATTATCATGCAGCACAAGAAAAATCAGATCAAAAAGGAAAAAAAGTGAGAAAAGAAACAAAAAGCAAGCAAACAACAACAGAAAAGGTAAAAATGCTATGTTGTGATCCACATTCAGTCCCCACAGTCTTCTCTTTGGATACAAATGGCTCTCTTCATGACAAGACCATTGGAACTGGCCTGCATTACCTCACAGTTGAAAAGAGCCATGTCAAGGTAGCTTCTTTTCACAAAGTTGAATAATCATGTGAATAATAGAATGTCAGAGCATTCGGAATAGACATTTGAGATCATATTTCTTCCAAAGAACCATATATTGAACTACTTGGTATTTATTTTCCTTATATGTATTTATCTATGTACACCTATACATAAATAGTCACATAGGCTTGTCTCCTCTACTAGAATGTAGTTCCTTGAGAGTAATGACTGTTTCCTTTTTTGTCTTGGTATATCCACAGGATATTTCAATCTGTAAATCACCACTAAAGTACAAAATTGTATGGTCAAAGGATATGAAGAGATAATTTTCAGATGAAGAAAGTAAAACCATTTCTAGTCATGAAAAAATGCTCTAAATCAGTATTGATCAGAGAAATGAAAATTAAGACAACTCGGAGGTACCACTATATACCCCTCAGACTGGTTAAGATGACAGGAAAAGATAATGATAAATTTCATTTCTCTTTCTTCTCTTTCTCTCCTCTTTCGCTTTTCTTTTTCTCCTTGTTGTTTTTATGTATATAACTACAATTTTGCATATTTTTTTAAACAGCAAAATATTTTTGGCTTTATTATGTTCATATACATTCTATATCTTCACTCTTACTAGTAGATGCCAAAAGTGATTATAAATATATTTTATTCTTGGTCTTAGATTTTTTTTTTAAATAATAGCTTTTTATTTTAAAATATATGCAAAGATAATTTTCAACATTCACCCTTGCAAAACCTTGTGTTCTAAATTTTTCTCCTCTTCCCTCCAGCCCCCTTCTCTAGACAGCAAGCATTCCAATATTATGTTAAACACATGCAGTTCTTCTATATATTTCTGCATTTATTATACTACACAAGAAAAATCAGATCAAAAAGGAAAAAAATGAGAAAGGAAAAAAAAGCAAACAACCAACAACAAAAAAGGTGAAAATACTATGTTGTGATCCACATTCAGTCCCCATAATCCTCTTTCTGGATGCAGATGGCTCTCTCCATCCCAAGTCTATTGGAATTGGCCTGAATCACCTCCTTGTTGAAAAGAGCCACGTACATCAGAATTATCATCACATAATCTTCTTGTTGCCGTGTATAATGATCTTCTGGTTCTACTTACTTCACTCAATATCAGTTCATGTAAGTCTCTCCAAGCCTCTCTGAAATCATTCCACTAATCATTTCTTATAGAGCAATAATATTACATTACATTCATATATCATAACTTATTCAGCCATTCTCCAACTGATGGGCTTCCCCTCAGTTTCTAGTTCCTTGCCATTACAAAAAGGCCTGCTGCAAACATTTCTGCTCAAATGGGTCCTTTTCCCTTTTTTATGATTTCTTTGGGATACAGGCTCAGTGAAGACACTGCTGGATCAAAGGGTAGCATAGTTTGATAGCCCTTTGGGCATAGTTCCACTCGCTCTTCAGAATGTTTAGATCAGTTCACAATTCTACCAACAGTGTATTAGTGTCCCAGTTTTCCCACATCTCCTTCAACATTTATCATTATCTTTTCCTGTCATCTTAGCCAATCTGAGGGGTGTGTAGTGGTACCTCAGAGTTGTCTTAATTTGCATTTCTCTGATCAATAGTGATTTAGAGCATTTTTTCATATGACTAGAAATGGTTTTACTTTCTTTGGCTGAAAATTCTTCTTTTCCTTTGACGATATAATTTGACACTTTTATGGTGATTTACAGAGTGAAAAAGGTTGGCAGATATCCTATGGGTGTACCAAGAGATAATCAAGAAACAGATTTGCATGCATACTATGCGTATACCAAAATTGTTAAGTGCTTATTTTTCCCTTTTTTTCCCCTCTTACTCTTCAAAAATATACTGAAACTAATTAAAACAGACCACATGGTTACGTAACCCTTCATTTTGTTATATATATATATATATTTTTTTTTTAACATATTAAGACTTCTGCTTTTGAAAAGAAATGTTACCATTTGTGCAGCTGTATTTGTGTTGTTTATCTTGTTTTTAAATAGACAAAAGTGTTGAACTTCCAAGATCATCAGTCAAGAGGGTGATGGTTTTCGGGCTCAGCAGGATTGTGATATTGCCACTTTATCTGTATTGATGACATTTGTCAGGGGATGTTTGCATACAAGGTGTGTGGAATCTTCATGATTCATACATAAGATTATAGATTTGGAGTTGGACGGAGACTTCCAGATCATTTAGTAGTATCCATTCATTATACAAAGGAGAAAAATAACCCCCAGAAAAAGGAAGGCAATAGTGTTAAAGTAGCAAGCTCAGAGTGAAACTGTTAAGGGTAAAGTTGGCATAGATAATGGCCACTTAGATTTATCTTCTATCTTAACATTTCTGATTTCAACCTAATTTTTTTTTCATATTCACTCTTTAGAGGCTTAAAAGGATGTATTGGTCTTGGGAACAACAAAGAAAGGAGAGGAGGATTTATAGTGTAAAGAATGTTGGACTTGGAGTTGCATGTGACCTCTGGACAAGTCACTCAGCTCTCCTTGAGCTTTAATTTATTCATCTAGAAAATGGGAATATTAATATTAATAATACCTACCTCACAAAGGTTGTTGTAAGGAAAATACTTTGGAATCCTTCAGATGCTGATTATGTGTACTGATGGTATCTATAATAACAATAACTCAATTGTACATTTTCTGTTGCCTGTTTTCACCAAGGCCCAGACTTCTGTGATCCTTCTTTATCTCCCTAATCTCATAGTACTATGTATTCTTTTTATATACTTAAATTTTGATACTTTAATGGAGCTACAGTTTTATTGACATGTGTACTCCTTTAGTATATGCAGATAGCAACTCATTTATGCCCTTTCATTTTGTGTAATTCTTGTCTGCAGCTTTTCACGAATCCTTCAGAAAGGATCAACCTTATAATTAGCATTTTTCTAGAATCTACTATGTGCCAGACTCTGTGCTTTACAAATATCTCATTTGATCCTCACAACAATCCTGGGAGGTAAGTGCTTTGATTATCCCTATTTTACAGATGAGGAAGTTTAGACAGAGGTAAAGTGACTTGCCCAGAGTCACAGGGCAAGTAAGTGCCTGAGGCCGGATGACTCCAGGCTATGTGCAGCCTATCTGCCTTATGTACCAGGGACTGAAATTTAGCATTTCCTTCCATTATTTAAAGACATTTTGAGAAGGGGTCCACAGGATTTACCAGCCTGCCAGAGGAACACAGAATAATTAAGAACTGGTTTGGACTTAAAGGGATCCCAGAGGTCATTTAGTTCAACCCACTCATTTTACAGATGAACGAACTCAGATCTCACAGGGCAGGAGACTTGGTCAAAGTCACACCCGGCTAAAAAGTTAGCAGAATTAGTAATTAAACTCATGTCTGTAGACTCTAAGTCATACTTTCTTTCTACTACATCTCATTGACCTATTTATTTTATACCAAGCAGATCTGTAAATATTATCTTTCTGGGATTCTTGTATGTATGTATGTCCATTTCAGATTGACACCTCCTAGCTGGGCAGAGATCCAGGAATCATCATATATGGAAAATATTTGTATCTAGATAACTTACTAAAGTTTTGGGGTAGTGACAATGAGGGCAATTCATAAAGGGTTAGTGGCATACAGTTTAGAGAAGAAAGTTGTTTAGGTTTCAAACCTTGTAGAGAAAATAGCTTTTCTTGTAGACATCTTTTTGTTTTTGTTTTTTTTTTGTTTTGTTTGTTTGTTTGTTTGTTTTTTAATTTTTATTTAATAATTACTTTATATTGACAGAATCCATGCCAGGGTAATTTTTTTTTTTTTTAACAACATTATCCTTTGCACTCATTTCTGTTCCAATTTTTTTCCCCTCCCTCCCTCCACCCCCTCCCCTAGATGGCAAGCAGTCCTTTATATGTTGGATATGTTGCAGTATATCCTAGATACAATATATGTGCGCAGAACCGAACAGTTCTCTTGTTGCATAGGGAGAATTGGATTCAGAAGGTATAAATAACCCGGGAAGAAAAACAAAAATGCAGATAGTTCACATTCGTTTCCCAGTGTGTAGACATCTTTTTGAATGCTTCCAGAATACTCAGGGTGGAATTACTTGAAAAAGAATGATTTTAACCAGTGTATGAACTAAAATAATGGTCAATTTTTGTGTTTTTAGAAGTCTAACTGGAAAGAATAATGAGAAAGACGTGGCAGATCTTTAGACCTCAAGGTGTCTTGGGATAAATGAGAGGCTACAGAATGAAGACATAAAGATAAAAGACCCTACCTCACTTCTGAGAGAACTAATTTTGTGAATTTTTGTGTGTAATATTATTAATAAGTATACAGTTCTATTCTTTATCCTGTTGGATATATGGTTAGGCATTTCTTGCTTTATTCAACATGCTCAAAGCATCAGAGAATTTAGGATTGAAAGAGAACTTAGAAGCTAGTTCAACCCTCTCAGTTTACAGGTAAAGAAACTAAGGGTTCAAGAGGTTAAACGGCTTGGCCAAATCCTATCAGGTAGCAAATAGTAGAACTGGAATTGAAATACATTTCTTCTAAACTCTCTGATCATGGAAAAGCAACACATTTGTAACTATCGCAGGAGAAGGAAACTAGAAGGGGAGGAATTAACACGTTTGGACTGAGCAGACTTGGATTTTCAGTCTAGCCATGTGAATGACACCCAAGTCGTTCTGTACCTCAGTTTCTCATGGGTCAAAAATGGGTAATAATTCTTTCCACATCTATCAGCTAAATTGGTTGTGAGTTAAGTGTTATAGGATCCTAGGATCTAGAGCTAGAAGGGACTTGAGAAGCGGTTTAGTGATGCCTCTTCATTTTATAGATGAGGAAACTGAGGTCCAGTGATTAGAAAAAGCTCACATACGTAAACAAGTAGAAGAACTGGGATCTGAATCCTTTGCATTCACCCACGATGCACCACACATAGTAGTGGGGTTTTTTGGTGGGGAAAGGGATGGTAGTTGTAAAGTTGTGTATTTTTTAAAAAAAATTTTTTTTTAATTTAATTTTTTCATTTCTGGTATGTCCCTCTTTATACCTTCTATCCAGTGAGCCATTCCTTGTGATAGAAAATAAAGGAAAGAAAAGGGAAAAAGAAACAGGTCAGTAAAACTAACTGACACATTAACATCATCTTGTCCCTCATCTCTTTTTGGTGATAAGCTTTTCACCATTTTCTGTTGTTTTTATCCTTTCTTTTCCTCTCATTGAATGCTGTGTGCAGGACTGGGATTGTGTGTTCAAGTGGTACTACTCTCCACCCTGAGTGTCTAAAGAGGAGGTGCTTCCAAAGTTGCTTAGGAAGGAGAGAGATTAGAAAGGTCGGAGGCTGCTGGAACTCTCCTAAAGTTTGCCCAGAATGATAACCGGTGGCCTTTACCTGTAATAGAAGTTGACTTCAGGCATATTAGAATTAGAGCCACAGTTTGTTTGATTTTTATAATGAAAATGTTTTCTCAAAATTCCCTTTTCCATCGTTAGCAAAATAAGGAGCCTCTTTAGTACTTGGTATGAGCACTGTTGTTAGCTCTGTGTTTTCATTCTCTTTGTCTCAGACCTCTCTTGGAGGCAGAGTAGATGGAGAAACTGTCTGGTGTCAGACTTTGTTGGGCTGCTTATAAGGAAAATCAAGCCATGTATTGGCTATGACCTGCCTAGTGCACTTTGCAGCTTGACCCAAGAAGATGGACATGCTATCTTCTATGAGTTTAATGTAATTGTTGAGGTAATTTACTTTCCAGAGGCAGCCTGACAAATCCATAAAAAGCAACAAACCCAAATGAGACGATTACAGAAAAAGAGAACTAAACAAGTGGCAGACCTGTTCCCAATGTGAATGGGCTTAAAGTGGAACTGAGTTCAGAAATGTGCTTGGAGCGGGGGGAGCAGTTCTCTAGTCTACATTAGTAAACCATAAAGAGCTAGACTGTCTAAATTACTGGAAATTGAAACTGTAAAGTAGCAGAAAATAGGTCCAATTCCACTTTCTCAACTTCTTTTCCCATTATCTCAGCATTCCAGATGTAGTGTGAAATGTGCGATAACGTCTCTGTTCAGTGCACAAACACAACAGGGCCAGCCACGGCACTACCAGTTTTCTAAAGTTCTGGAGTTCCAATAAGCCAGCACAGTGGGAGAAAAATCTAATTTACTAGAAAAGTTCTTCTCACTAAATTACTCTTAATATGATAAAGAAAATTCTCTCTGTGCTATTCATTATCCTTTTAATGTAATATTTTAAACTAGTTGCTTCCAAGTTTCTTTTCTCTCTCCTTTTAATATCCAGAGTCCTTGTTCTGTTGCCTTCACTTTGGCAGGTTCCTCGTGTCTTGTGTTTCAGAGTAACGTAGAGTTGTCGGCCAAAAGAGATCTTAGGTCAGCCTCCCATACAGGTGAGAACAGGCTCAGAGAGAAGAAGTGATTTTAACAATTGGCTTTCCTTTAAAAGAAATTAGAAACTTGCACATCAACAATAACTTAAGTTTTATTAAGTGCTCACTATGTTCCAGGCACTGTTTCTACAGTGGTTCTACAATGTGTAGACAGTGGTCTACACAGAGGTTTCTACAGGGAACTAAAATCTCTTATTTTCTGGCATTCTCTCATTTGGTTAGTTAGGAACTCTTCTCCTATGCATAGATCTGAAATATAATTTCTTCCTTGTTCCTCTAAATTGCTCATAATGTCATCTTTCATATCTAAATCACATATCCATTTTAGAGTTTTTACAGAGAGATGTTTACAGAGAGAATGTCTGGACCCTATTTCTGCCAAACTACTTACCAGTTTTCTCAAAAGTTTTTGTCATTTTGTTTATTTTAGCTTTTTATTTACAAGCTATATGCATGGGTAATTTTTTAGCATTGACCCTTGCACCTTTTGTTCCAATTTTTCCCCTCCTTCCCTCCACCCCCTCCCCTAGATGGCATTTAGTTTGTCATTTCTTATGGCACAATACTATTACATTACATTCATGTACCATAATTTGTTCAGCCATTCCTCAGTTGATGGGCACCCCCTAAGTTTTTAGTATTTTGTCCCTACAAAAAGAACTGCTATAAATATTTTTGTACATACATATCATTCCTTTTTCTCTTCCTTTGAACTTGATGGGGTATAGACTGAATAGTGGTAACACTAGATCAAAGGATATGCAGAGTTTAGTAACTTTTGGCATGGTTCTAATTTGCTTTCTAGAATGGCTGAGCCATATTACATCTGCACTAGGAGGACATTAGTGTGTCCATATTTCCTCAGTTCCTTCAGTATTTTGTCATTTTCCTCCTATATCATCTCTGTTAGTCTCATAAGTGTAAAGTGGAACTTCAGAGTTGCTTTTTTCATAAGACTTTTGATACCTTAGATTTCTTCCTTGAGAACTAGAGGCAGTAATTTTCTTATAATCAATTTGGCTAGTAAGTAGCAGAGAACAGAATTCACTCAGGTATTTTGAGTCAGGTTACCATGTTCTTTCCTTCCACATTACTTGTGTTCGTTCCCCTTGCAAGATGGGATCATTGACTTTTCCAAGTTAAAACTGAAAAAAAATGTGCAGGTTTTCATGAAAGCAGAAAAAAAAGATATGTACAAAGTTTCCATTGAGGCTTTTGAATCACCAAGATTTTTATCTGCCTGTGATTAAAACACTAAGGGGGGTATGTGTGGAGGTGGGGGTTACATATTTTCAACCAAGGGATTTCTTTTATCCTTCAGTAATGGCAATTGCCAGAGATTTCAGTAAACTAATAAAAATCTCCATATTAGTCTTGTAGGAATAAAGGTACTTAAGTCTTGCTTTTTAATAGGAATGGCTTCTCTTGGTGTAGAAATAATGTTATTTTCCCCTTTAATAAGTAAGGCCAACAAGCATTTGCTAGACACTGTGCTAAGCACTGCAGATACCAAAAAAAAAAAAAAAAAAAAAGCCCCAAACAGATTTCTTAAGTGCTTGGTATGTTCCTGGCACTATAGTAAACACTGGGTATGCAGAGAAAGACAAAGGATATGGTCTGCTCTCATGGAATTCACATTCCAGTGGGACAGAAAGCACACATATAACTGTGTACGTGCTCTGTATGTGTGTTGGGGTGTGTGTGTGTGTGTGTGTGTTTTGCTTAAATGCAAAGTAATCTTAAGAGCAGAGCTTAATCTGGGATCCATGGACTGATTTTAAGAGGTCTGTGAACTTGGGTGGGGAAAAAAATTACATCTTTCTTTTTTTTTTTTTTAAAAATTATAGCTTTTTATTTACAAGATATATGCATGGTGTTACTTCTGGGTTTATATCCCAAAGAAATACTAAAGAAGGGAAAGGGACCTGTATGTGCCAAAATGTCTGTGGCAGCCCTGTTTGTAGTAGCTAGAAACTGGAAATTGAATGGATGCCCATCAATTGGAGAATGGCCGGGTAAATTGTGGTATAGGAATGTTATGGAATATTATTGTTCTGTAAGAAATGACCAGCAGGATGAATACAGAGAGGACTGGCGAGACTTACATGAACTGATGCTAAGTGAAATGAACAGAACCAGGAGATCATTATACACTTCAACAACAATACTGTATGAGGATGTATTCTGATGGAAGTTGATTTCTTTGACAAAGAGATCTAACTCCGTTTCAATTGATAAATGATGGACAGAAGCAGCTACATCCAAAGAAAGAACACTGGGAAATGAATGTAAACTATTTGCATTTTTGTTTTTCTTCCCAGTTATTTTTACCTTCTGAATCCAATTCTCCCTGTGCAACAAGAGAACTGTTCGGTTCTGCAAACATACATTGTATCTAGGATATACTGCAACATATTTAACATATATAGGACTGCTTGCCATCTAGGGGAGGGGGTGGAGGGAGGGAGGGGAAAAATCGGAACAGAAGCGAGTGCAAGGGATAATGTTGTAAAAAAATTACCCTGGCATGGATTCTGTCAATATAAAGTTATTATAAAATAAAATAAAATATATAAATTTTAAAAAAGTTATTATAAAATTAAAATAAATAAATAAAAATCAGGCATTTATCTTTTAAAAAAAGATATATGCATGGATAATTTTTCAGCATTGACAATTGCAAAACCTTTTGTTCAAATTTTTCCCTCCTTCCCCCTACCCTTTCCCCCAGATGGCAGGTAGACCAATACATGTTAAATATGTTAAAGTATATGTTATATACAATATTACACCTTTCTTTTTGCTAAACTTTATTTTTTTTTTGTAGTCCTGCATATGTTATTTTATGCATTTAAAAACATTCTGAGGAGGAGTCCCTAAGCTTCACCAGATTGCCGATAAGATCCTTAACACAGAGAAAGGTAAAAATTCCTGTCTCAGAGAAAAAGGACTGGAAGGTAAAGGGGAGGGGAACAGTAAAAGTTTCATATAGAAGGTGAGATTTGTGCTGGGTTTTGAAGGGATCTAGGAGTCAGAGGTGATGAAGGAGAATATTTTAGATATGCAGGGGAGAGTCAGGGGGAAGGCAGAGAAAATACACCCGCTTGTGTGACAAACTAAGGAGAGGCTAGTTTAGTTGCATTATGGAATGTGTGGAAGGGGAGTAAAGTGTGAGAAGTTGGGAGGTATGAAAGGATCAGGTTGTGTGGGACTTTAACTTCCAAATTAAGAGTTTATATTTGATCCTGGAGGTAATAGGGAGGTGGTGGAATTTATTGTGTATGGGACATTGTCAGACTGGAACTTTGGGAGCATCACATTGGCAGGTTGGTGGAGGATAGATTTGAGTGGGGAAAGAAGTAGGAAGAGCAATTAGAAATCTGCTGAAATAGTCCAGGCAAGATGTTAGGAATAGGTTGGATAGAGGTAGTGGGACACATGCAAAAGAGATTGTGAAAGTAAAAAGATTGGAAAACAATTGACTATGCGTGGTGAATGCTAATGGAGTCAGGATGACTTGACTTGGTGAGTCTGGCATACAGACTCCTGAGAGTGCTCTTGAGAGTAGTAATAGGGAAGTTGTAAAGAGGTGAGAGTTTTTGGGGAAAGTTCTGTTTTGGACTTGGTAAGTTTGAGATATATGTTCCTTATGTAACATCCCATTTGAGATGTCTAATAAGATAGTTGGTGATATTAGAATGGAGCTTAGTAAAGTTTAGAACTCTCTCTTTTCTCTCTCGCTGCCTCCTTACATTATCATTCACTTTGAACCAATGGGAAAAGATGAGGACACTCATGAGGAAGATGAGGAGATAATATAAAGGGAAGAGGAAAAAGAGGGCCCCTCAGCAGTAAGCCTTGAGACGCTTACAGTGTTCATGACATGAATAAAGGACCTTGCTAGAGCAAGGGAGACTGAGAAAGAGTGGTAAGAGAGGAAGAAAGAGAGAAACTAATCTTCTGAGTATTAGTAGTGTCAAAAAACTCAAGAGAGGTTAAGAAAGATGAGAATCAAGAAAAAGACCATTAAATTTGGCTTATGACACATCATTGAGAACTTTGGAGAGCGTAGTTTCAGTTGATTGATAAGGTCAGAAGCCCAGATTGCACAGAGTTGCGAGAGAGAGAGAGAGAGAGGAAAGAAAATGGAGGCACAAATTATAGAAAGCTTTCTCAGGGATTTTAACCACAAAAAAGCTGAGGAGATTTAGACTAATAGCTAGCAAGGATGGATAGATTAAGTGGAGGTGTTTTAAGCATGGAAGAGACATGACCTTGTTTGTAGGAAGCAGGAAAGGCACCAATGAGAAGTGATTGGCGATTAGAAGGGGGCAATCTGCTAAAGACAGTAAGAGGAGATAGAATCAAGGCTATATGTAGAGACATTTGTTTTGTCAGGAAGATGGGCCCATCTCTTAATGTGAGATGGAGGTGAAGGGGATAGTGGGCTGTTTCAGTTACCTGAGAAGAGGGAAAAGAAAAGGGAGTTCTCAGTGAAAGGCTTCAATTTTTTTAGTTTGTCAGCTGAGACCATGGTGGGAAGCCTGAGGATATAGGAAAAGGTTTAAATAGCCACTGTGTTGAGTGGAAGAGTGGCTATCTTAGGGAAATGTAAAAGGATTGTCTTGCTGTAATGAGGGCTCACTTAAGATTATGTAACACAAATTTGTAGTATCCTCAGTTCGCTGGGTTTCATGGCTTTCTTAAGTTCACTCAGCATCACATGAATAGGAGTGAAGGTGGCAGATGGTCAGAGCAGTACAAGACTGGGATTTGGAAAGGCACAACCGGCAGTAGGACAAGGGGAATAGGGATTCAAATGTAGAGGCTGGTACACAGTTAAAGTGTTTTTCCAACAGGTGGGGTTAGGCCAAGGAGGAGAATGTACTCTGCAGAGTGATGACCTGGGAATGAATTGAGAGATTGGAGATCACTGTGTAGACGGCAGAAAATTTCTAAGTTATAGGGAAAGATGAAATAACAAAAGCTTTTGATCTAATAAAGTAATTTCAGAGTTTGTGGATTTTAAAATGGAATATTTGGGTCACAGCAAGATCATGGTTATGATAATCTGTGTAAACTTTACATAGAGAGGAGGAATATGTTATGAGAATAGAGTATACTGAGAAGTTAGAAAGTTAGGGTGGTTGAGAGAGTGTCTTTATATATGCTGAAATGTCCTAGTATGAGGGCAAGAGCTGTGGTGTAGGGAAAGACTGTGAGCTCTCATTGAGGAAGGAAAGAGAATGTCCTCAAGGTGGATAGGCAGTGGCTACTACTATCAGGATCCAGATCGAGTAATAAGTATGAATCGCGTGAACCTCAAAGGAGGAGAACTTGCAACAGAGTTTACCCACCTTGGTTAGGGAGAATTGGCAAATGGAAAAGGGAAGCCAGGGCAGCTAGGTGCACAGACAGGGCACAATAGGGTACCAGGTCTGGAGTTACACAGATTCATCTTCATGAGTTCAAATCTGACTTCAGATACTTACTAAGCTGTGTGACCCTGGGCAAGTCATTTAACCCTATTTGTCTCAGTTTCCTCATCTGTAAAATGATCTGGAGGAGATGCAAACCATTCTAGGATCTTTGCCTAGAAAACCTCAGTCAGTCGCTGACTGACTGAACTAAAAAAAAAAGGCAGGGGGGGAGAATGGAAGAAGAAGTATTCCTATCTTTTGCAGTCAGTTAATCAACTGGAAGAAGACAGTGTTTGAATTAGCTACATAAACTAATATTCCAGTTTTCATGTAGATCTTACTGGAATTATTTTATATGTAGCCTTGGTGCTCTCCAACCTCCCCATTCCCATGACATTTATCTTCAAATTATGAATACTTTTCTTTAATTAAATCTGTTAAGGTTTAATCAGATTACCAGAGTGGTAGGATTTTCTTTTGTAGGAAACAATAATTAAATGAAGCCTTCTTGAGTAGTGATGTAATCTCTCTCTCTCTCTCTCTCTCTCTCTCTCTCTCTCTCTCTCTCTCTCTCTCTGTGTATGTGTGTGGGGTGTGTGTGTGGGGTATATGTGTACATGTGTATATATATAAAATAGGGAAGAGAAGGAATATTCGGCTCCTGATCTTCAAAGGATCATTAGGTCCTTTGGTCATTAGGTCCAGTCTGATGATGATGATGATGATGATGATAAAAATAGCATTTATGTAGTTCTTAAAGGTTTATAAATATTATCTTGTTTTATTGTTAGTACAACTCTGAGAAGCAGCTGCTATTTTTTTTTTGTCAAGGGGAGAAAAAGTTTTATTAGAACTATAATATACATAAATTTGTATATGCAGATATATAATCTATAATAAAGAATAACAATTCATTTATATTCCCCAGCGTGAGGAAGGATTGTATTACAGTTAAAATTTTTTTTAAATAACTTTTTATTGATAGAACCCATGCCAGGGTAATTTTTTACAGCATTATCCCTTGCATTCACTTCTGTTCCGATTTTTCCTCTCCCTCCCTCCACCCCCTCCCCTAGATGGCAAGCGGTCCTTTACATGTTGAATAGGTTACAGTATATCCTAGATACAATATATGTGTGCAGAACCGAACAGTTTTCTTGTTGCACAGGGAGAATTGGATTCAGAAGGTATAAATAACCCGGGAAAAAAAACAAAAATGCAAGCAGTTTATATTCATTTCCCAGTGTTCTTTCTTTGGGTGTAGCTGCTTCTGTCCATCTTTGATCAATTGAAACTGAATTAGCTCTCTTTATCAAAGAGATCCACTTCCATCAGAATACATCCTCAAACAGTATCATTGTTGAGGTATTTAATGATCTCCTGGTTCTGCTCATTTCACTTAGCATCAGTTCATGTAAGTCTCGCCAGTCCTCTCTGTATTCATCCTGCTGGTCATTCCTTGCAGAACAATAATATTCCATAACGTTCATATACCACAATTTACTCAACCATTCTCCAGTTGATAGGCATCCATTCATTCAGTTAAATTTTTTTTTATCCAAGTCATTGATTTAACAAAAAATTTAATAATAACTTTTTATTTTCAAAATACATGCAAAGATAGTTTTCAATATTCACCCTTGCAAAACCTTGTGTTCTCCCTCTCTTTCCTCCACCTCTCTCCCCTAGATAGCAAGTAATCCTATATAGGTTAAACATGTGCAATTCTTCTAAACATATTCCCACCTTTATCATGCTACACAAGAAAAATCAAATCAAAAAGGGGAAAAAAATAAGAAAGAAAAAAAGCAACAGCAAAACCAAGTCTATCACAGTTGATCATATAATCTTGTTGTTGTACAATGCTCTTTTGGTTCTACTCACTTCACTTAGCATCAGTTCATGTAAGTCTCTCTAGCTTTTCTGAAGTCATCCTGCTGATCATTTCTTGTAGAACAATAATATTCATTACATTCATATACTATAACTTATCCAGCCATTCTGCAACTGATGGGCATCTTATTCTTATTTTATAGATGAAGACTGAAGCAGACAGAGGTGAAATAACTTAATCATGGTCACATGGCTATTGTCTGAGGTTGAACTCAGATCTTCCTGATTCCAAGGCCAGTGCTCCAGTTTCTCTACTAATGTATGCCTCCCATATAATTCCAAAATGTTGTAATTTTAGGATGAGGTGTTAGGAAAATAATTTAATCAACAGAGTCTACAGTATGTGATATCTTTTATAAGCCCAAGATTCTTGACAGACAATACCAACAGCACTAAAATGAGATGATGATGTCCTTTAGAAACTGGATTATTAGAATTGGTAAATGTTCTAATTAGAAAAGTGTTGAAGGCATTATTAGACTAGTTCCATTTGAATTCTGTGTAGAAGCAGATATTAGAAATGTTTGAATTGGGCCTTATTTGAAAGGAGGTATTCCAATGGAAACAGTTATTAGAACTATTACAATGGGACCTGGTGTGGAAGCAGATATTAAAACTGTTTCTTTTGTGTTATTTGAACTTTTTCATAAAGGTCATGCATGGAAGCAAGTAAAATAAAAGTTCCAATTGGTACTCTTGTGAAAGAACATATTAGAACAGTTTCATTTTGATCATGTGCACGTGCGTGTATACGTGTGTGTAAGCAGATATTTTTAATTATACCAATTGGATTGTACATAAGAACTCTTTCATTTGAGATGCTTGGAAACAGGTGTCAGACTTCTTCCAATTGGGTTATATTTTGAAGCAAGTATTAGAATAGTTCCACCTGGGCCATGCCTAGAATTATTTATTAGAACCCATCCAATTGGACCATGGTTGGGAGCAAATATTAGAAGTGGTCCAGTTGACCTTTTTTTGTGGAAGAATATATTAGAACAGTACTGTTTTTGACATGTTGAAACAGGTATTACACTGTACCCTTTGTGATATGTGTACAAGCAGAAGTCAGGACTCTTTCAATTGCCATGTTTGGAGGCAGATATTAGAACAGTTCAAGTTGGGCCATGTGTAGAAACTGGTATTAGAAGTGTTTCATTTGGTTCTTTTTTGGGAAGAACATATTAGATCAATTCCATTTGGGCAATATGTGGAAATCAATGTAGGTCTGTTCCATTTGGACCATATCTGGAAGCAGGTATTGCAATTGTTACCATTTGATGATGTGTTTGCAATTACATAGAAAGACAGATTTTAACATTCATTTTTTTTATTATAGCTTTTTATTTACAAGATATATGCCTGGGTAATTTTTCAGCATTGACAGCTGCAAAACCTTTTGTTCCAACTTTTCCCCTCCTTCCTCCCACCCCTTCCCCAAGATGGCAGGTAGTCCAATACATGTTAAATATGTTAAAGTATATAACATTCATATTTTTTTTTGAGTTGTCCATTTATTTTTATTTTATAATAACTTTATTGACAGAACCCATGCCAGGGTAATTTTTTTTTACAACATTATCCTTTGCACTCGCTTCTGTTCTGATTTTCCCCCTCCCTCCCTTCACCCTCTCCCCTAGATGGGAAGCAGTTCTATATATATAACATTCATTTTTGAAGAAGTTTTGAATTCCCCTCCTAAAGAAAATACAGTGTATGTGCACCCATGTAAAACATATTTCTATAGTAGTCATATTGTGAGAGAAGAAACAGACCATAAGAAAAAAGCCATGTAAAAAATAAAGTGAAAATATTATTCTTTGATCTGCATTCAGACTCTTTCAGTTCTTTCTCTGGATATAAATAGCATTTTTCCTCATGAGTCCTTTGGAATTGATCTTTATACAATGTTTCTGTTACTTTGACAGTATTACTTTGTTCAGTGTTCTTTCTGGTTCTGTTCACTTCACTTTGCATCAATTCATGTAAGATTTTTCAGGCTTTTCTGAGAGCATCTTGCTTGTTATTTCTTCTAGCACAATAATATTCTATCCCAGTTGAAGCCTCAGTTGATGAGCATCCTCTTAATTTCCAATTCTTTGCCATCACAAAAAGAACTATTAGAAATAATTTTGTACATATAGGTCCTTTTCCTTTTTCTTTTTTTTTTTTTAATTTTTAATCTATTTGGGATATAGACTCAATAGTGATATTGCTGAGTCAAAGGATATGCATAATTTTATAGCTCTTTGGGCAGAAGAACAGTTCGATTTGGACCATGTATGGATAGAAATATTAGAATTGTTCCATTTGGGCAGGTATTTGAGCTGTTGCAGTTGATTTTAATGTGGAAGCAAATGTTAGAATAGTTTCATTTGGGACAAGTGTAGAAGCAGGTACTAGAACTGTTCTGTTTAGACCATGTGTGGATGCTGGTATTGGAATTGTTCTGTTTGGACCTCATATGAAAGAAGGTGTTAGGACTGTTCTTTTTTTCCCCATGTGATGAATCGTGTTTTAGAATTATTCTAATTGAATTATATGAGGAAGTAGATATTAAAACTATTCCATTGTGACATATTTAGAACCTGATATTAGAAGTTTGAGTAGAACCAAATGTAGAAGTGCGTCTTTGAACCCACATTCTTAATTGGGCCACATGTTGAAGCTGGTATTAGAACTTTTTCATTTGGATCTGATTGATCCAAATATAGAAGCAGATACTGGAAGTTTTAAAATCCTTCCATATCTGAAAGGCTATATTAGAACAGTTCCATTTGGGACATGTTTAGAAATCTGTTCAAACAATTACATTTGGGCGAGGTTTGGTGCCAGATGTTAGAACTCATTTGTTCCATGTTTGGAAGCAGGTATTAGAACTGTTCCAGTTGGACCATTTGTTGGAGCACACATTAAAACTGTTCCATTTTTTGGATTCAAAACAATTATTAAAACTATTCCAATTGGGTCTTATGTGGAAGAATGCATTAGGAATGTTGTTATTGACTCATATTTGCAATGAATTTTACCTGTTCAGCCACTTTTGGGACCTGATAGTTAAACTGTTATAATTGTGATTTGTATAGAAACAGGTAATAGGACTGTTACAATCTGACCAGTGATGGAAGCAGACATTGTATCAGTTCCAGTAGCTACACTGTTTCAACTGGGCCCTCTGGTACCTTAGGAATTGGAACTGTTACTTTTGGTCTATGCAGTAGAATAAAGTATTAAAAAGTTCAAATTGGACCATATGTTGATACTGGTATTAGAACTCTCCATTTGTGCCATTTTTGGAAGTAGTTGTTAAAAGTGTTACATTTGAGTCACATGTGGAAGTAGATATTAGAACTGTTTCAATTGGGCTGTTTGTGGAAGCCAGGTATTCTGTGTTCTCCGTGTCGGGCAGCTAGGTCACACATTCGATAGAATTCTGGGCCTGGAGCTAGGAAGACCCATGCTCAAATTCAACTTCAAACAATGTCTCTATGACTCTGGGCAAGACTTTTTAGCCTCTGTTTGCCTCAGTTTTCTTCTCTGTAAAATGGGTATAATAATAACATCTACCTCTCAGGATTGATGTGGGGATCAGAGGAGTTAATAGTTGGAAATTACTTAGCACAGTCCCTGAAACTCAGTAAATGCTATACAAATGTTAGTTGTTTTTGTTAAAATTACTATTAGGACTACTACCCCCCTGCACTGCCACTACTACTGTAGAAATTTGATGGCTTTGAGTTTACATCTCATTTCTGTCACTTACTACCTATGTGATCTAGATTAAGTGACTTAACTTCCCAGGTTTTTTTTTTTTTCCTCCTTTGTAAAATGAGGGACTTGGACTCTGACTCTTAATATCTTGTCCGGCTCAATCTCTCATTCTGTGGTCCCTTGCTATTTAATTACGATGAAGCACAATAATTAGCTATATTGTTAAATTAGCTTAACGGCTTTATTTTATCATAATGTTAAACTGTATCTGTATGCTCAGCTTTTGTAGTTTGTTGCTCATGCAGCTTCAATTTCTGAACCATATGAGAGACCGCAGAGATTATCTAGTTCTGCCTTTTCATTTTACACAAGAGGTATCTGAAGTCCTGCAATGTTTAGTTCCTTGAATAAGGTCACAGAAGCACAGCCTGAGCTGCCTGTTTACATCCTAAAAGATAGAAAACTAGGGAGAACATTGAGTTGAGTAGCTTTCTTGTTCACCTCTTATCAAGGCATGATAGATGATCTGGATTCCTTCAGCCTTTGTCAGTCTTGGCCTTTTCTCTTCATCCTATTCTAGTTTGCCTTTTGCTGCTTTCACAGTACTGAAATTGTGAGACCTAGATTAAGATGACTTTGTTGTGCTATATCTACAAACACCTTTAAAAAAATCTGGAGGATTAGGATTTTGGATCCAAATTATGTATCTCTTTTAGACTAGCAATTTGAAAGTAGGTTATATGATTGTGGGGTTTTTGTTTTGAAATTTTTTTTTAAGGTTTTAAATGTGGGGTTTGATATAGTAAAATATGTACTTTGACCAGAGTTTTTCAGAGAGATGATTCATACTCAATAATTGGTCACATTTGACTGTGTCTAATAATCTTCAGAATTAAGTGTATTATATATTTGTAAACATCATTTTGCTCGTTCCACCTTAAATTCAGAAACTCTGTGGTTGTCTTTTTGATCTCTGTTGTATTAAACAGCTTAGAATTTTTTTTTAAACTACCAATAACCTGACCTTGTTTTTTGAGTACGTAACTTCATCTATTCCATGACCATTAAACTTAATGTGAAACCTGAAAACTCAAATTGTAAAGAGGATGAAAACATTTGTCTAATAACTACTATGGGAATTTCTTAATGAGATTTTCCACAATAGCTAAATTCAAATGGATTTAATTTCTTCAACTTGAAGTTTTCTTCCACAATACATCTTGCAACCCATATGCCTGCCTATCTCATTCTTTTCTTTTCTGTGTCTTCCCCTAAGTTTGCTTTGGCAAACTTAGTCCAACCAACATTCTGAAGGCCTTGCTTGCTGTCCCTAACACTGTTCACTTGTTATTACTAGTCTTAATTATATCAGCTACTTATTTTTATCTTTTCATCATGCATATCCCTGATGAATCTTTTACTACTTTTCTGCAAAGTTCTTTTAGTTAGTTATATGCTACAGCTTGCTTACAGCCATCACATTCATTAATCTATATAATAATATGTTTTCAAGGCTGTTGTCCATGTTTTCCTGGTTGATAGTAACATTGATAGCATGATACTATTAGAAATATGGGCCTTTTGAAATAGGGAACATTGTAAGATATAAAATGGATAATTTTGATTTTATACACACACACACACACACACACACACACAAACATACATATATACATATATATGTGTGTGTATGTGTTTGGGGCTTATTGTGGCAATTTGGGGTTAAGTGACTTGCCCAGCATCACACAGCTAGGAAGTGTTGTGTCTTGAAGTCATATTTGAACTCAGGTCTTCCTGACTTCAGGACTGGTGCTCTATTCACTGCGCCACCTAGCTGTCCCTGATTATATTAAATGTAAAAGGTTTTGCACAAACAAAAATAATTCATCCAAGATTAAAAGGAAAGCAGAAAGCTGGGAAGTTTTTTCCCCATAAATATCATTGATAAAGGCCACAATTCTCAAATACATGGAGAGCTGATTCAGATTTATAAGAATACAAGTCATTTTCCAGGTGGTAAGTAGTTAAAGGATATATTACCAGGCAATTTTTAGATGAAGAAATCAGCTATCTATAATCATGTGGAAAAATGCTCCAAATCACTCTTGATTAGAGAAATGCTTACTAATACATCTCTGAGGTATTACATCTTATAGCTATAAGATGGGGTAATATGACAGAAAAGGAAAATGACATTGGAAGGGATATGGAAAAAACGGAACATTAAAACACTGTTGGTAAAGCTATAAATTGAACCAATCATTCTGAGGGAAATTTGGAACAATGCTCAAACAACAATCAAGCTGCATACCCTTTTACCCAGCAGTACTACTATTGGATCTCTATCCCAAAGGGATTTTTAAAAGGGGGAGAGGGGAAGGACCTATTTGTGCAAAAATATTTATAGCAGCTCTTTTTGTGGTACCCAAGAATTGGAAATTGAGGGGATATCAATTGGGTAATGGCTGAATAAATTATATTATAATGGAATATTGTTGTATTATAAGAAATAATAAACAATGCTTTCAGAAAAAGCTGGAAAGACTTACATGAACTGATGCAGAATGAAGTGAGCAGAACCTGAAGAATATTGTACACAATGACAGCAATATATACAGTGATCAGCTGTGAATGACTTAACTATATTATCAGCAATACAGTGAATGATCCAAGCTGATTCTGAAGGACTTATGATGAAAAATGCTATCCATTTCCACAGAAAGAACTGATAGAGTCTGAATACAGATCAAAGCATACTATTTTCCATTTTTAAAATTTTTTTCCTGGATTTTTTTTTATCTTTTATTTTTTTCATAATGTGACTAATATGAATATATGTTTTACATGATTGCACACGTATAACCTATATCAAATTGCTTGCCTTCTCAATGAGCATAAAAGGGAGGGGGAGAGAGAGAATTTGCAATTAAAATTTTAAAAAAGAAAGTTAAATTTTTTTTAATGTTTAATTGGGGAAAAAAAAAAGATTTAAAAAAAAAATGGGCCCCCCCCCTTCCCCAAGAGGTTTGGGTTTGTTGAAGAAGCTTTGCATTTTTCCTGAGGATGATCTAGCCAACTCTCCTGTTTAATTCTGATCTCTTGATATTTGTTTATTTGTACTCTCTGTCCCAGGTATGCATATTGACGGACTGTTCTTTTAATTACATGCTGTAATCTGGGCAGTAGATGTTCTTTGTCTATAATGTTTTTTCTTTGTGAATGGTCAGATTAAGCTTTTTAAAGTAGTTTTTAAAGTGGCTTTGTGCAGGGAACAAGTTGTCATCTATGTAGAAAGTATCTAGAGGACCTCATTATCCTCAAATCTTCAGTTTGAATCTGTATTAGATCTCTGTCACAGTGGCAGAAACATTTTTGGCAAGCATATGTTTTTGTTTCATCTTGATGTGTATTATTGGTGGGTTACTGAACAAATTTATTTCTATTGTTAATGGTATCTTATATGATTTTAGTGTGTGGATTAGAAACACCTTGTTAGAAGTGAACCTTTAAGGAAGTTTTTTGTTCTACTGAATCAGATTATTTTTCATAATCAACAAACAGTATTGTGCAGTTTTGTATTTTCAATTAAGTAACAAGTATTTATTAAGCACCTACAATATGCCAGTCATTTTGATAGGGGATGCAAAGTTTCTTCCCCCAAGGAGCTTAGAATATAACCGAACACATATACTGGAATAACTTTTAATAATCTTTTAATTAGTTGTGTGGACCACCATAGCTATTGCTTATTAAAGTCTGTTTGTTTTGTCTTAATGATCTCATTGAGGATGTCCTCAGTGCATGAGTCGTTCCTTTTTCATTCTATTATTTTATTTTAAAAATAATTATGCTTTATTTTATTTTTCTTATTTAATGTTTTATTTTTTCTATACTTTATTTTACCATTCTTTTTTCAAAAATGCTTCTATCCCCTCCTTTTTCCATTGAGATGGCAAACAATTTAATATCAGTTATATATGTGAAGTCATGCAAAACATTTCCACATTAGCTATATTGCAAAAAAAAGAAGATACAGTAAATGGAAAGAATATGTTTCATTCTATACTCAGAGTTCACCAATTCTGCCTCTGAAGGTGGATGAATTTTTCATCATAGGTTCTTTGGAATTATATTAGATTATTGTATTGATTAAAGTAACTAAATCTCTTACAGTTGATCTCTGTTACAACAATGCTGTCCAATGTACAATGTTCTCCTGATTCTGCTCACTTTGCTTGACATCAGCTCATATAAGTCTTCTTACCACACAGTAACATTCCATCATAATCGTGTCACAACTTGTTCATCCATTCCTTAATTGATGACTACCTCTTCAATTTCTCCTTCTTTGCCACCACAAAAAGACGTGCTATAAATATTTTTGTGTATAAATGTTTATAAGATTAATCTGGGTTCAGAATGTGCATTCAACAGGTAGTCTTAAAGAGGGCTAGTACAAGTTGAGTTGGTTAGTACAAGTTATTGCTTAGAACATTGATTTAAATAAGACAGAAGAGGAAACTCATAGCACAAAAGTAATACACAATTAACAAGACATCATCTTAAGAGACCCACCACGGAAAATATTTGTTCATTCCTTTAGGAGAGCTGTGTTTACTCAAAAACTGGCCAGATTTCCAGGATAAACATAGACCTGCAATAAAGGATACTCACTGATTAATGCACAAGAAAGGATGGCTTACTTTTCTTTATGCGTTTCCTGGAATTCTGTTAGATAACTATGGGCACGTTCTTATGTTCTCAACAAAAAGTTGCACATAAGACATGGCTGAGACTTACTTAAGATTTCTTGCTCACTAGGATTCCTTACGATTCCTTTTCGTTTTCTTTGATAACTTTGGAATGGAGACCTAGTAGTGGTATTGCTGGGTCAAAGGGCATGTATATACAATGTTGATATAGTTCCAAATTTTTCCCCAGAATGATTGGTTCACTTCACAACTCTACTAATAGTGCAGTAGTGTCTCAATTTTTCCACATCCCCTTCTACATTTGTCATTTTCTTTTTCTGTCACATTAGCCAATCTGCTGGATATTACCTTAGAGTTGTTTTAATTTAATATATGAATCATACATAGTCTTCAATTATCCTTCATAAAATTTTAGACATGAATTTATATTTTAAAGCAGTATTTACTGGCTGCAGAAGCATCCAGTTTGTCAAGAATTTGCTGACTGAAGTTCTTTTTAGAATTTTCTGGGGGAAAAAAAAAAGATTTTCTGGTCTCCATGTTATGGCGGTTGATTAACATCTCAGTTTCTGGATAACGTTAGTGTAATTGGTATTGATGTCATTTCTAATGTCAGCTACCTGTTTTTCCTTATTAATAAGTTGTTTAATGTGTTAGGATTGAATTATAGTCCATCTTAAACATTTGGGCATTTAACTTTCAAGGCATGCACAGCAGAAAAAAAAGAGAGGTGTGAAGAGTGCAAATTTGTAGAGTAGCTGGTATCCTAAGTATAGGCACTTTACTGATCTTGTTCACCTCGCTGTTGTAAAGAGCAGCCTGTGCATTCATTGGTAGTGCAAGTCCTTTGGGCAGTAAGCCCAAGTATTCAAAGTCAGTGATGTGGCTTAGTGAGAAAATAAAGGTGTTAGATAAGCTTTGTGCTAGAATCGATTTGTTATATTCACAAAAAGGAGGAAGGCATTCCTAAAAGTGTTCCTGAATCTGTGGAAGAAAGTGCTAAAGAATTCTCTGAAGTGTAGATTGAGAGAATTGAAAAATGGAAAAGAAACTAAGTTTGTGTTTGAATGAGATAGTGGTCACTTTTATTTTCTTGCTGCACCCTCAGGCTTCCCAATGGCCCTGAGTGATGGAACAGTCCAGCCAATTTCTCCTGGCAGGAGTTCTGAGTTCTGAGTTCTGAGTTCTGAGCTCTGACTGGGGGCCAGGAACTCATTTCAAGCATTTACTTTTCATGGGGAACACATGGTACTGAAAGGGAGATTAGAGATAGTAGATGTTGCACTTTTTCTGTGTGTTTTTGTTTGTTTATTTTTAAACCTCTGGGGTCTTCTGACATTGTCCTTGCCCTTCCTCTTTCTATCTGGTGCTGTCTCTTCTCTCTCTTGCATTTTATGAGTTGTTTCATGGTTATTGGGTTAGGAAAAGTGCATATCATCAGAATTAATATTTTGTTATGAAGAATTGTATGCAGAAAAGTATGTTTTTAGCATCTGTAGTAAAAGATTACAGTTTTTAGGTGGTGGTGGGAACCAAACTCCCATATCCAATAAGTTCATTATATCAACATTTGTATTTTTTACTTTTGGACTCTTTTCTAGAAATGGTACCCTATGAAAATTGATCTTTGTTATTTCCTTTGTCTTTTTTATTTTATTTTTGCACTTTCATATGTGTACATGTATCATAAAAATTTTATATAGATATGAAAGTAGTCATATAGGTTGCTGGTTACAAAATCCACAAATTTAAGAGCTGGAAGGGATCTCAGTAGTCATCTGGTCCAACCTGTACAGTAAAGGAGTTCTTACTATATATAACATGTTCAAAAAGTCCAGTGGAAGAGCTCTAGTGAAGAGCGACTTCACTACTTCATGAAGTAGACCATTCCAGTTTTGAACCAATTGAATTCTTAGCAAGTTTTATCTAATATCAAGCCTACATTTGCCTGTTTGCAACTTAGGTATTGATGGTTTCTTGGTTACCCTTTTATGGCTTGAATAAGATTCTCTTTTGTTGGGGGGGGAGTTCTTGTCTCCTTCATATACTAATCGATTCATATTTCATTTTTTGTATAAAAATGATGTAATTGATGCCAGTGTAGTTTCTAATGTCCGTTATCCATTTTTCATTATCATTAATTTGTTTAATTGACTTGTTTCAATTGCATGCCATATGTTTCTTTTGGTTTTATAGTCAGTTTGATTTAGGCCTTAACAAGTTGATCTGATTGCACACAGACACCTGATTCAGGGACTGCATCAATATTGACTCTTCCTGTATATTAAAATACATTCAGTTTCATTTTTTATGATATTATTTGGTGTTTACTATCCAATTAGTTTTACCTTAAAGAAAATTAGTTAAATATATGACATCGGTAAAATGCAGTAGGACTGATGTGAGAGTGAGAGTTGTCTCTCACTTATAAAAACTGTGTTGTTGTTTTCCTTTTTTCAAGAGGCTATGATATTATATGATTTCTGTTGCTCTTGAATTGTGTCCTTAGTCTTATTTGCAGAAAAGAATTATTTGACAAGGAGTTCAGTCCAACAGAGTTTTATTAAGCATCCATTATAAGAAGGCTGGATGCTGGGAATCCTAGCTTCAAGGTACTTAATGTAGTAACTGGAAGATGAGACATACACATATAATACAAGTTAGAATAATAGAGTTTATAGCAGAAGTTAAATAAAGAGGTATAAAAGATTGATGGAGGGAATCATCTCATGTGAAGGAACTGGGAGTTAGCATTGGAGCTGTGTAGTTTATAGGAATAAAAGACTTAGTACTGAAAAAGATCTTTAAGATCATAGGATCCTGCCATATTGAAATTTTGCTACCTTGTATGTGTCCTTTCCCCCTTCCCTCCATCTTTAGCTCTAGATCCTCTTTATATTTAACTTAAATGCCAAAAAAGGGAATATTTCTGTATAAGCAGTAGGAATACATACAGAAATATAAGTAGTAGAACACAGGAATATGAAAACCATGAATCTTCATTTTCTACTATTTTTTTTTTAAAGTACACAATAAATTCTATACTTTGCCTTCAAAACTGTCAGGCTTGTCCTTGAACTTCCTTTCATTTTCTTCCATAGGAGTGCATTTTGGACCTTTTTAATTTTTTCCTACAGCTTTCATTTTGGACTTCTATAACTTTTCTACCATTCCCCTTTGCTGGATGCTTTTCCCTCTCCCCCTTTTTAGGTTTCTTTTGTGTATTGTTTTTTCCCATTAGATCGTAAGTTCCTTGAGCAGGGATTGTTTGTCTTTGTTGCATTTTTTATCCCAGTGCTTAGCACAGTGCCTGGCACATAAATAATAAATGCTTAATAAATGTTTATTGACTATTACATTTTTTAAATCTCAAAATAGGTCTCTTTAAAAAAAAAATCACTATTGCTAATCTCCTTGCTCATTCCATTCCCTCTAATTAAAAACCGAGAGAAAGAAAACCCCTTTTAATAAATAGTATAGTCATACAAAGCAAGTCTATACAGTGGCCATGTATATCCAGAATTCTGTGTGAACCCTTGTGTTTATCATTACTTCTTGGTAAGGAGGTAGGTAATATGCTCTATAATGGAATAGATAAAATAGGTCCTCTGGAGACAGCATATCTGATATTGATTAGAGTTTTTAAAAATTTTGAATTTTTCCTTTTTAAAAAATTTAGTATTTTATTTTTTCTTAGTTACACATAAAAACAATTTTAAGATCCATTTTTAAAACTTTGAGTTCCAAATTTTCTTCCTTCCTCCTTTCTACTTCCTCATTGAAAAAGCAAATAATTTGATAATATAGGTTATACATGTGTAGTCATGTTGTGAAAGAAAACACAGGAACCCCCCCCCCCCACAACAAACCTCAGAAAAAAGAAAGTTTAAAAAGTATGTTTCAATATGTATTCAGATATCATCAATTTTTTCTCTGGGGATGGATAGCATTTTTCATCATAAGTCCTTCGGAGTAGTATTGGATTATTATATTGTTGGGAATAGCTAAATCATTTACAGCTTACCATCTTACAATATTGCTATTACTTTGTACATTGTAAATTTCACTTTGCATCAGCTCATAGAAGTCTTTGCAGCTTTTTCTAAAAGTATCCTGCTCATCGTTTTTTATAGCACAATAGTATTCAATCATAGTCAAATCAATCCCTTGTATTGTTCAGCCATTCTCAGAAAAGAGCTGCTATAAATATTTTTGTATATGTGGGCTTTTTCCTGTTAGTTTTTTTTATTTCTTTTGTGATACAGATTTAGTATTGTTAGATCAAAAGATATGTATGCATGGTTTTATAGAACTTTGGGCAGTTTCAGATTGTCTTATAGATTGGCTAAATCAGTTCACGACTCCACCAGCAGTGCATTAATGTCTTTTCTATATCACCTTCAATATTTGTCATTTTCCTTGGTCCTCTCAGTCAATATAATAGTTGTAAGTTAGTACCTCAGAATTGTTTTAATTTGCATTTTTTCAGTCAGTAGTGAATTAGAGCATTTTTTCTTATGGCTAGTGCTAGCTTTGATTGCTCCATCTGAAAACTGTTCATATCTTTTGATCATTTATCATTTAGGGAATGACTTATTTTTATATATTTGACTCAGTTCTCTATGTTTGAAAAAGGAAGCCATTATCAGAGAAATTTGTTGAGCAAGTTTTTTTTTTCCAGTTAGGATGTCTGTTTTTCCCTCCATCCTATCCCTACCCCCCATTCTGTTCTACCTCTCCTTTGACCTTGTCCCTCTTCAAAAGTGTTTTGCTTCTGACTCCCCCCTTTCCCAATATGTCCTCCCTTCTATTACCTCACCCCTCCTTTCACTTATCTCCTTCCCCTCCTACTTTTCTGTAGGTTAAGATAGATTTCTATACTTGAGTATCTATATTATTCCTTCTTTGAGCCAATTCTGATGAGAGTACAGTTCACTCATTTCCCCTCATTTTCCCCCTTTCCCCTCCATTGTAAAAGCTTTTTCTTGCATCTTTTATGTGAGATAATTTACCCCATTCTACCTCTCTCTTTCCCTTTCTCCCAGTACATTTCTCTCTCATTGCTTAAATTTTTTTAGATATCATCTCATCATATTCTACTCACACCTGTGTCCTCTATCTATACTCCTGCTGTAATGAGAAAGTACTTAAAAAGTTACAAGCATGATCTTCCCATGTTAAGTTTAACCTTGTTAAATCCCTTATGATTTCTCTTTCCTGTTCACCTTTTTAATGCTTCTCTTGAGTCTTGTATTTGAAAGTCAGATTTTCTATCCAGCTCTCTTCTTTTCATTGACTGTGTTTTTCTTTAGCCCCTGAAGGATTTTACTCAGTTTTGCTGGGTAGGTGATTCTTGATTGTAATCCTAGTTCCTTTGTCCTCAGGGATATCATATTCCAAGCCCTCTTATCCTTTAATGTAGAAGCTGCTAAATCTTATGTTATATTATGGCTTCATGATAATTGAATTGTTTCTTTCTATCTGTTGGTAATATTAATTATCTCCTTGACCTGGGAACTCTCTGGAATTTGGATTTAATATTCCTGGGAGTTTTCATTTTGTTATCTCTTTCAGGAGGTGATCCATGGATTCTTTCAATTTCTACTTTACTTTCTGGTTCTAGAATATCAGGATAGTGTTCTTTGATAATTTTTTGAAAGATGATGTCTAGGCTCTTTTTTTGATCATAGCTTTCAGGCAGTCCAGTAATTTTAAAATTGTCTCTTTTGAACCTATTTTCTAGGTCAGTTGTTTTTCCACTGAGCTATTTCACATTTTCTTTGTTTTTTTCATTCTTTTGATTTTGTTTGATTGTTTCTTAAATTCTTATAAAATCATTAGCTTCCATTTGCTCAGTTCTAATTTTTCCTTTTTTTCCCCTCCATTCTAGTTTTGAAAGAATTATTTTCTTTAGTGTGCTTTTGTACCCCCTTTTCTATTTGTTCAATTCTGCTTTTTAAGGAATTTTTTTTTTGTTGTAGTGAATTTTTGTGCCTCTTTTTCTACTTTGGCCAATTCTGTTTTGCAAGGTATTCTCATTGGCTTTTCATATCTCTTTTACCAATTGGCCTAGTCTGTTTTTTAAGGTGTTATTTTCTGCAATATTTTTTGGTGTCTTTATTAAGCTGTTAACTTTTTTCTTCATGATTTTCTTGTATCACTCTCATTTCTCTTCCCAGTTTTATTTTTAATCTCTCTTAAATTTTATTTTCAAGTTCCTTTGTGAGACCTTTTCAGTGGCCAGAGATCAATTTTTTTTTTTTTCTTGGAGACTTTGGATGTAGGAGCTTGTTAGGGGCTGACTGTGCAGTTCCCCTAGAAGGACATGAGACCCGGAGCAAACTGAGGGTTACAAGGAACAAACACTACGAGACTGACATGGCCTCAGAGATAAGGTTCCTTGTGATCCTCAGTTTGCTCCGGGTCTCATGTCCTTCCAGGGGAACTGCACAGTCAGACCCTAACAGGAGTTTTGACTTTTTTATCTTCTTCTGAGTGTGTGTTTGGATCTTCCTTATCACCATAGTAACTTTCTATGATCAGAAGTATTTTTCTGTTGTTTGCCTATTTTCTTAGCCCATTTCTTGACTTTTAATACTTTATTAGAGTAGGGTTCTGCTTCCAGGGTAGAGAGTGTACTGTTCCAAGTTTTGGGGGATTTGTCTAGCTGTTTTTAGAGATTTTCCTAGGGACCTGTAACTTTTTGGTTCTTCCAAGGTGATATGATCTAGAGAGAGGCATGTTTGCTGCAATCCTGGCTTGTGCTCTGGTCTGTGAGTGACCACAAGCACTCTTTTCTGCCCTGAGACGGTGAGGAGGGTCCTCACTCTACTACCAAGGCTCAAGATTTGGTGTGCTTGTTCTCCTCCTTGCCCTGGAATTGTCACCCAGGGCTGCAACCTATATCCAAGCATGGGCAAAACAACAGATTTCTGCTTCAGTGCTAGCAAAGAGACCTCTGTAATCTCCTTCTGATCAGTTTGACTCCCTTGGAAATTGTGGGCTGAGATTTCTGGAATCGTTGCCATTGCTTATTCAGTAGCTCCCAAGGCATGTTCCTGTTTTGCTAGGGCCAGGGCTGCGCTGGCGCAGTCGGTACTAGACTGTGCTCTGTTCTCGCTCAGGTGTGACAGACTATCCTGCTGATCTTCTAAGTTGTCTTTGTCTGGAAAATTATTTCGTTCCATCCTTTTGTGGTCTCTGCTACTCTAGGAATTGTTTTGTGGCTTTTTTAAAAGGTGTTAGGAGGGGTTTTAGGGAAAGTTGCTGCCCTTTCTCTGTCATCTTGACTTTCTTGACTCTCTTAAGTTTTTTTTTTTTTGGGTATTGTTGGTTGTCCTTGTATGAATTATTCTCTTGGTTCTGCTTATTTTACTGTTAGTTAATAATTTCTTGAAATATGATGTCTAGATTCATTTTTAGTTCATGCCTTCCTGGTATTCCAGTGCTTCTTAAATCCATTGCAGTATTTAACTGAAAGCCTTCTTCAGGAGTGTAGTATTTGTTACAGAAATGCTTATCTGCTTTTGAGATATTTACTAGGTAAACTGAGTTATTCATGATGATGTAGAGGAAAATGAGGGAATACTATAACATTACAAATCATCATTTAGTATTAGTGGAATATATATGGAATGGGGTGAGGGGGAGGGTAGCATTTTGTCAGTTCCGGATTCTCACGCTCTCTGTCTCCCATCACCTTTCCTGCCCAGTGAGGTGGAAGGAAATACAAAACCCATTACAAATATGAATTCATGTAAAACAGTTTTACATTTAGGACAAAACAAAAAGAGAAAACCATGCTTTATTTTGTACCCTTTGAACTTATCAGTTTTCTTTCTGGAAGTGGATAGCATTTTTCATCATAACTTCTTCAAAACTGGTGGGTCAATCAGTTGATCAGGTTTACTAAGTCTTTCATAGTTGATTATCTTTACAATTCTGCTGTTATGGTATAAATTAGTCTCCTGGATCTACTTACTTCTCTTTGTATCAGTTTTTTTTTTTAAGCTTTTCCTAGATTTTTCTGAAACAACCCTCCTTGTTCTTATAGCACAGTAATATTCCATCCACATTCACATATTACATAACTTGTTCAATCATTCTCCATTTGAAGGGTATCCTCTCAGTTTTCAATTCTTTGCTTTTGCAAAAGGAGCAGCTATAAATACTTTTGTACATATGTGTCCTTTCCCTTTTTCTTTGATCTCTTTGGGGTATAGATGCAGTAGTGGTATTGCTAGGTCAAAGGGTATGAACAGATTAATTGCCTTTTAGGCATAGTTCCAAATTTCTTTCCAGAATGGTTAGATTAGTTCACAGCTCCACCAACAGTGCACTAGTGTATCTATTTCCCCACATTCCCTGCTGCACTTGTCATTTTCTTTTTCAGTCCTGTTAGCCAGTGATGTGAGATGGATTGTTTTAATGTGCATTTCTCTAATTATTAGGGATTTAGAGCATTTTTCATATCATTATTGATAGTTTTATTTCTTCCTCTGAAAATTGCCTTTTTGTATCCCTTAACCGTTTATCAATTAATGAATAGTTTTTATTCTTCAAATTTGACTCATTTCCCTATGGATTTGAAAAATGAGACCTTTATCTGCGAAATTTACTGCAGAGATACCTTTTTTTCCTTTTTAATGGTAGATGCTAACTCTTATGTGACTCTAAATGTGGCTCCCTAGGATTTGAATTA
Organism: Antechinus flavipes; assembly: GCF_016432865.1. Lineage (NCBI taxonomy): Eukaryota > Metazoa > Chordata > Mammalia > Dasyuromorphia > Dasyuridae > Antechinus > Antechinus flavipes. Next base: position 57,980,454 of record NC_067404.1, on the reverse strand, counting down.
TTTCTTTCTCAATGTTTGTAATATTTTCTCATTGTTCTGGGAGTTCTGGATTTTGGCTATAATATTCCTGGGACTTTTCATTTTTAAATTTCTTTCAGGAGGTGACTAGTGGATTCTCTCAATTCCTACTCTGCCCTATGATCCTAAGATATCTGGACAATTTTCCTTAATAATATCTTGAAATATGATGTCTAGATTCATTTTTAGTTCATGCCTTTCTAGTATTCCAGTGCTTCTTAAATTTTCTTCAATCTACTTTATAGGTCAGTTTTTCACATTTGCTTCTATTTTTTTCACTCTTGACTTTGTCTTATATTTCTTGATATTGTATGAAGTTATTAATTTCCACTTGGTCAATTCTAATTTTAAAGGAGTTATTTTCTTTGGTGAGGTTTTCTATAGAACTCTTTTTTACTATTTAGCCAATTCTGATTTTAAGGAGTTAGATCTTCATTATATTTTGTACTATAATTAACCAACCTGTTAATTATATTTTTATAATTTTCTTTGCATAGCTCTCATTTCTTTTCCTTATTTCCTCTACTGCTCTTATTTGATTTTTAATGACATTTTTTGCTCTTTTGAAAGCCATTTAACTATCTATCCTAGCAATTCTTGTTGCTCTTATGTCCAATGTGCATTTTTTCTTTGAGGCTTTGCTTATAGATGTTTCCAAGCCATTGTCTTCTTATTTTGTGTTTTGAATTTCCAAGTCAGCATAATAGGTTCTTTTTGTTCATTTTTCCAGCCTATTTCTTGATTTTGTACTTTATGTTAGAGTAGTATGCCCACCTCTGGGTTGGTGATGGTAGTGCAGAATATCTGTCCTGAGTTCTATTTTCTGTGTTCTTCTGCTACTTTCATAGCTCAGTATGTGGGCCTGTAATTTTTTTGATGCTTCTAAAATGGTGCAATCCTGGAAAACATCTATTTACTGTCCTCGTAGGCTGCAAATTCCTGCTCCACTGGAGTCTATTGTTTTTTGTGTGCTTGAATTTCTGAGATTGCTATAAGGCACATTCACAGTTCCCTGCTGGGAAATTCAACTGGTTTAGAGTGACCAAATTGCTGGCTCTCTCTTGGTTTTGATTTTTTGCCCAGGTTTATTCCACAGCAGGCTTGGGTGCAGGGCTAAAGGTTAGATCTGAGTTCTCTCCCTCTCTTCTTGGGTTTAGTCTCACAGTTATAGTTCTAGAAGTTGTTCCTTGCTCCTTACACAGTTGGAGTCACTATTCCCTCATGATCATGACCACTCCTCTCTGCCTTGAAACTATGACTTGGAAACTGCCTAATGGCCAATAGAGCTGCAAAGTGATACCTGTTCCTACTACCAGTGCTAACACAGAGTTCCTCTGGGATCTCTTTGTGCCCCAAGCTGGAAAAATGATTCACTGTGACTTTTTGTTGGCTTTCCTGATTAGAATTTGATCTGGTATTCTATATTAGTTGTTGCAGGGGAGGATGTGAAAGAATTGACAAAACTATTACCTCTCATTCTGCCATGTTAGCTTTACCTGCCATTAATATTTTTGAAATACTGATATTCTGGGTCTTGGTTATGGATGCTGACGTAAGGTAGCAAGGTAGCTCATGGATAGAGTCTCATACCTGGAGTCAGGAAGACCTGAGTTCAAATTTGACCTTAAACACTTACTAGCTGTGTGACTTAATCTCTGATTGTCTTAATATCCTGGAAAAGAAAATGGCAAACCACTGCCATATTTTTGCCAAGAAAATCCTGTAGACAACACTGGTGTGCTGTGATCCATGGGATCACAAAGAATTGGACATTACTGAATGACATGAATGCTGATCATCCTTTCTGCTATCTTATGAGTTCAGTTTTGAAAAGCATCCAAGACCAATGTACGATTTTCTCAGAAAATAATTGTTTTCCTATTTGAAATCTGTTGTAGTTGTTTGTTCTTTGTTTTTTAAGAGGATCAGTGACATCATGAGGTGATGTCTTGACTTGCACCTGGATTGATTTAAGTGAGGCAGAATTATGTAAAGTCCTCAGCCTCATTCTTTCTTCCAGAGTCTTCAAAGTCTAGTGGCAAGACAAAAGTCAAGACAGCTGGCAATGGCCCAGGATGCAGTGGATGACGTTGGCGTCTTCGATGCCTGACCAAGCTCTAAGAGCTCTACAGTGCCTGTTCCAGCTACCTTCATGGCTGTTGGAACAAGTTTTTCTCATCCACCCATTCTGGGGGATGTCTTCACAATGCTCTGAGAGATTGGGGGGGGGGGATTTTAAATTTTTACATGTGTCAGATTGAAACCTGTCCAAGAGTAAGCTTTGGGATAAAAATTTGCTGTTTGGTAAAAATTGTTGGGAAAACTGAAAAGCAGCCTGGAAGAAATTGAGTATTGTCTATTATCTTACACCATTTGCCATGGTGCGGTCAAAATGGAAACATGGCCTAGATATGAAGGGAGACATCATAAGTAAATAAGAACAACTTGGAACGTATTACCAATCAGACTTATGAATTGGAGAAGAATTTTGTGATTTAAACTGGTAAATGTTGATTGCATTAAATTAAAAACCAATGTAGCCAAGATTAGAAAAGAAAGGAGAAAATTGGGGGAATTTGTTTCCAAAAGTGATTAGGGAAAAAAGGACAAGAAACTGTATGTTCTGAATATTTATAGCAGCTCTCTTTGTAGGGACAAAAACTGAAATTGAGAGGATGCTCATCAGTTGGAGAATGGTTTCATAAGTTGAGCTATGTGATTGTGATAGAATACTACTGCATTGTAAGAAATAACAAGCAGGTTGATTTAGAAAAGCATAGAAAGATTTGCATGAAATAATGAAGACTGAAATGACTAGAACAAGAGAATGTTGTATATAGTAACAGCAGTACTTTTTGAAGAATTACTGTGAATAGCTAAGTTATTATGAATATCATAAATACTCAAATGAACTACAAAGGACCTATGAAGAAAGATGTCATTCACCTTCAGAGAAAGAATTGATAAATAGAAATATAAATTAAAAAAACAAAAACAAAAACGTGGGGTGGCTCTCTGTCTAGAGTAGTGGGAAGGAATGTGTTTGGAAATGAATGTGATGGAATACCAAAAGCCATTTTAAAAATCTTTAAAGTCTTGGCAAGCCCTCATGCCAGAGGTACTCCCATAACACCTTGTATACCACAGTTTGAAATCTATCAGCTAGTTGAATAGTAATACTGAGCAAATAATAGTAGCAGTAGTAGTTATGGAATTGTTTCAGTCATATCTGAGTCTTCTTGACCCCATTCAGGGTTTTCCTGGCAAAGATGCTGGAGTGGTTTTCCATCTCCTTCTTCAGCTCATTTTCTAGATGAAGAGACTGAGGCAACCAGAATGAAGTGACTTGCCCAGGGATATACAGCTAGTTTAGTATTTGTGAGCAGATATGAACTCATGAAGATGAGTCTTTCTGACTCCCAGCTCAGCATTCTATCCATTGTGCCATCTTAGTTGCCCCAGTAGTAATGGTAGCTAGCATTTACATAGTGCTTTAAAGTTTGTAAAGTGCTTTACAAATATTATCTTATTTGATCCTCAGAACAACCCTGGGAGGTAGGTGCTGTTGTTATCCCCATCATACAGATGAAACGGAGCCAAACAAGTTAAGTGACTTCCCCAGAGGCCTTGGTAGGTTTTGAATTCAGTTCTTCCTAACTCCAAGTCCAGCACTTTATCTACTGTACTACCTAGCTATCTACTACAATGAGAAATCATAACTTTTTTGGCATGCCATTATGTCCATTGTATAGATTAGCATTCAGAAATTATAATTAAGAAAATATTTTTAAAAAGCAATAACGATGATACATTCTTTACAAACCATAACACAATAATAATAATAATAACGTAAGCAAAAAAAGTAGACCTAAATGGAGACTCGATAGCAACATCCTGAATAACGAGTGAGTCAAAGACCAAATTACAGGAACAACAATTGGAAAATGAGACATCATGCCACAGTTTCAGGGATGTATAGCTAGAGAAAAATATCTCTAACATAAATTATCAAAATATAAAAATAGAGGATTAATGTTGTGAATATACAAGTGAAAATTAGATGTAACTGTTGAATGTTGAAGATAATGTTAAACTTTCTCAGTGTTCCTTAATTTTACTAAACTTTTTTCCCCCTCTTTTTTCCTCTTCGATATAAGGAGTCTCTCTCTGAGAAGGATGTAGGGATGGGATACACTGGGAAATGTTGGTGACTTAAAACCTTAATCCATAAAAATATACTTTAAGCAATTTTTAAAAATCAAGGATTGATAATACTAAAAGTAAGCTAAAAGCTCTTTCTTTCTGAAAGCTAACAGAGTTGATAAACGTTTTGCTAACCTGATCACAAAGAAGTTGAAAGCAGAAATTGTTGTTACAGCCAAAGCAGACAGGCATGTAAAGGTAATAAACAGAACAACATGGAACAACAATACAGCGTAAAGAAAGAAATGTAGAAGTATCCGGAAAAAGGGAAGATGACTGGGGCTTTGAGGAGGAAAAACAAACCCAACCTGGAAACCTTGGAGGGAACTGCTTCGCAAGCATATACTCTTGGGTACTTTTAATGAGTGAAGTAATTGTTTTACTCAAGACCAGCTTTTTGTTTCTTTTACTCTGTTGGTCAGGTTACCAAAATATTAGCAGGCTAAAATCATTTGTGACTTTGATTTTATGTTGCTTTATGAAAAATAAAGGAAATCTTCTTTAAACATTGAACATCGATTAATTGATCTATTTTTTTCCCTGGAACAGATTTCAGATACATTCAGACAAGCCTCATGGAAGCATTTTGGGACACACTATTCAAGACCATTATTTGAGATTACAAAGGTAAGATTAAACAGTCTTTTCTACTCTCTTACAGCTGGGGGAAAAGTGCAAGCCCTTAGAGCATTTTCCAATTTATGCTGCCTATTTTACATCTCTCGTATAATTTCCCTTTTCATGTTTTCTAAGAACTTGTGAGATGAATAAGAAGTTATATTTCTGCCCCTGGGGATGGAGGGGAAAAAAAGCTGCACTGAAATATTGTGTATGTGTGTGTGTGCACACGCACGTGTATACCCTCCCTCCCCTTTAACCCCTTGAGAAATGTTGCTGAATTTCTCAAAATCAATGCCAACAAGAATAACATGTTCAGAAAGCTTTTATAAATGTAATGGCAGATTGTTGACACTCAAATTTATCCTGATGCTTTATATGTGATATATGGAATGGAGTGAATTTTTTAAATGATTGATGCTTCTTTCAAGGATTCCTGGTAAGCAGAATGCCAGCGAATTCTCAGTGTGTTAGAACCCAGACAGGTGAATGCTGTCAAGTTTGCATCTTGGTTTTGGTTATTGGTAAATGAAGGGTGATTTGAGGCAATTGCCAGTACTTTAAAAAAGACTCAGGTGAATCTTCCTGAAAGAAGGGAGCCCCCAAACTGCAAGCTAATCCAAATCCTTTGCTTTTTGAGCTGCTGTTTAAAAAGAGACCTTTTTTATGTCTGTTTTTTTGAGGCCCTGCTATGTTATTTCATTCCCTGCTCTTTGCCTTTTATAAAGGTCAAGTTGACTTTGCATGTTTATTTGAACTTATAACATCACTTGTTACCTCTGCTTTCAGGGAAAACTGGTTATTAGGTGACTTTATTGAGTTAAAAAATCTCTTTTCTGTATTTTCTGTTTCTAAAATACCCTAATTTTGAATCCCAGACCAGTAACTAATTTTGAGTAATAGCTTCTTTTTGGTTTAAACTCACAACAGTAGAGAGGATCATCTCTCATAAATTGATTGAAAGCTGATGCTATGATTATCATTATATGTATTTGTGTTTGCAAAGCATTTTACTCTGATTAATGAATTATTGGTAATTGTGGCTATTGCATAGGCATAATGAGTTCTGTGCCTTTCATGAAGTGCTCTTGGTTGTGACAATGATTTTCTTTTTAAAATGTTGAAACAAGATGACTATTTTGGTTGTGTCTCATGTTTTCCCCCAATGCTTTATTTTTGTGTTTTTCTAATCAGAGGAACACTTTTATTGCACTGATGCTTGGCCCCACGCACCCTCTTCCCCCTCACCTCCCTTGTGTGTTTTATAATAGGCAGGAAAGTGCCTTACTGATTCACAAGTGTTATTAGGAAATTTGTGTATCTGGCTTCCTTTTTAGACTTAATGTTATTCACTATATATGAGCATGGATAATGGAAAGATCACTGAATTTGGAGCCCAGAGACCTGGTTTTGAATTTGAGCTCTACTAATTCTTAGTTTGTTAGACTTTAGTCAAGTCACTTCTTTGTGATTTCCGTCTTCCCCACCTCACAGGGATTTTATGGATTTGTTATGAGAAAAATCCTACAAAGCTCAAGGACTATCATTTTTCTAAGGATGTCAAAATTTAAAGTTCAATTCCTGGTCAAGGTGTTTGGGATCAATTAGAGAGCAATAACGATGGGAATATGGCTTAGTGGAAAGCATACAAGATTTGCAATCGGAGTATCTGGATCAGAGTTGGGATTCTGCTACTTTCCATCTTTTGACCTTGAGCAAGTCCCTGACTCCCCTGGGTCCCACTTTTCTTGTCTTTAAATGGGAGGATTGGATTAGATGCCCACTGAGTGTCCTTCCAATTTGAAAATCGATAATTCATACTATCATAGGGAGAAATAATTAATGCTAAATCATATATATTCACTCTAAAGTAAGAAATCCATTTGAAGAATAGGATGGAGACAATGGCCAGGTGTCTAATTAAAGCTTGCTTACCATTTGGGACATAGTTTACTGTCGTGGTGAAAGGCTTCAGGAAAGACATTGCTAGTCACAAGGTATTAGCACATCTTAGTTTCTCAGAGGATATAGAGCTAGAAAGGACCTTCAAATTCATCTAAAAGAAGAGAAAAGTGAAGGGAATTGCCCAGAGTCATAGGAACAAAGGTTTAGAGCTGGAAGGAACCTTAGTGCTCAGCTAATCCAACCTCTTTCTTTATAAATGAGGAAACTGAGGTCCCGAGAGGCTTTGTGTCATGGCCAAGGTCAGCCATTTATTAAATGTCAGAGCACGGCTTCCAGCGCATGTCCTGTCACTGCCTACTCAAGGCTTTTTCCACTGTGTCTTGGTACCTTCCTGAATGAGCACATTTTAAGCCTCAGCCAATAGCTCACTTATTTTAAACAGTACACCCCCAGAATTCTGTTAAAATGAAGGGCATTGTTTTGTTATAGTGAGATTTTGTTCAAATGAATTTATTAATCGAAATTTTTCCATATTGCAGCAGGACTTCTTGATTAAACATAGTGAGCATCCACATTCTCTTGTAACAACTTGCCTTATAGAAGAAACACAAATAATTTATCTAAGAACAAACCTGTTCTCTTCTTGACTTCTGGATTATATAATTTGCTTTGGAGGGGTAGTTTGGGCATAGATTTGGGGGATAATATGAGAATGGGAAGAAGAGAGGGGATTTGGGAGAATTTCAGGAATAATTGCTAGCATAATAAAAGAATAAACAGCTTAGCTGTCATTCTCAATGCTACCTACAATCAAGCATAAGCATTTGAGCTTTGTGTTTGAAAAACTAGCTGTTAACATAGAAAACACTGTTAATTGTCTATTATTTTATCGTTTAAAATTGTGATTGTTTTTAATTTTTTAATTAAAATGGCTTATAATTGATAGATCCTCTAAGATGATGAACAGTTTTAGATGGTATCCTTTTTATTGTGCAAGCCTTGGAAATGAGGCTTTGAACTTGAATCAAATTCCACTAAATAATAATCATTTCATTAGGCTAGTCATGCCAGATTCTAAGAATGAGTTTCTTTGAGCATTTCTGAAATAGGAGATTGTTGAATAACTCACGAACTGATCGGTATCATATTCAACCAGGCTTCCCAGACGTGGCCATTGATAGAAAAGAGGACATGTTGGCACGGTCATGCAGGAGGAGGACTCCACACAGATCCTAAGGAAGGGGTAAGAAGAAGTTGATAAATATTGCTGGAAATTCCCATTCATGATTCTCTTTCTGTCAGAGATGTGTAATTAAGAGTCTTTTATGTTATTTCTATACTAAAAAAAATGTGTTCGGTCCAGTTAATTGCAGTTTTTTGGATCTCATATTTCATATTTGTTGTCCATATAAGGCCTTCGTATGAGGTAATGGTCCTCCATGTGTTTTCATCTTAAACTTTCTAGTTTTGTACTATCACATTGATGATAGTTGTTGAACCCAGCTTTGTCAGTAAGGTGGTTAATTAGTCATTACATATTCGAGTAAGATTTATGGCACGTTTTTATCTCTTGGTTGTTTTGTTTTGAAGCTTTAACATAATTTCCCCCTTTCCCATATCTTTTAATTTATTGCATAGAATTAATTATAATAATAGACCTATGTAGCACTTAATGTGATCTCATAGAATATACACTTGGATTTAGGATGTGGATTCAAATCCTTCTGTGTCTTTGTCTAGAACCTGGTGCTTTTTCTGTAAAGTGAGGAGGCTGGGCTAGATAATCCCAGTTTGGAAAGTGCTTTCTTCACTACAACTTGGAAGTGAGTAGATCAGTGGTTATTATCCCCATCTTACAAATGAAGATCCTCAAGTTCAGGCTTTCCCAGGGTCATACAGCTAATATGAAGTAGCAGAATTCAGTGTTTGAATGATAGTCTTCAGAATGCAAATCCATTGTTTCACTACTAGGATCTCCTCAAATTATATGGTAAATCTTCTGTCTCTTTATAATCATGTAGACAGGATAAAGCAGGAGAATCACTGCAAGGTTATGTGGAGTCTGGGCCTTCAGTGAGACAGAAGTTAGCATAATACCTCCATTTCCTTTTTTGGAAGACTGGATTTTCATTATGTTTCTTTTGAGTAGATTCAGACTGCATTAGTAACAAACTTTCTCTTTTCCTTTTATCCCTTTTCCTTTTCTCACCTTCAGTGGAGCCCAACATCCAGAGAGAATTAAAGCATCATTGGTGTTGGTAAAAGGGGCTAAATTGAAGCATCATTTCCTTGATTCCCTTCTCAGTGCTTAGGAAGAAGAGGTGTCTTCCTCCTAAGAAGCTATGGAGAATCAAATATGTTATAGAACAGAAAAAGAGAACCATATATTCAGTTTTTAAAAACCAACAAGCAGTTCAGAAGTACTTACTATTGTGCCAAGTACTGTGCTACACACAGGGTATATGAGGAAACAATGGTAAAGATCCTTTTTAATAAGAGGAGATCTTCTTATACCTAGATCTATACAAAGTCCATATATATTGGCTGTATACAAGATAAGGACAAAGTAGAGGATGAGGCACTAACAGTTGGAGAAATAAGGGACCAAAAAAGGAGGCACCTTGAACTGGCTCTCTTGAAGCAAGCCTTTTATGTTCAGCCTTGTAGTATAGTTATTTATGTTCATGCCTTAGCTTAGTTACTTTGTAGACTTTAAAGTCAGGGAAATGTCTCATTTGTATTTCTATACCCTGTACATAGTCAGTGCTTGACAAATGTTTGTTGAATTGAAATCCTAAGTTCTTTATGAGTAAAGCTAGCAAATAATAGCATAGCAATACATAGTTAACTATTTTTATCAATTTATTCTTCATGTAAACATGATGAAATTAGGGTTAGAAACTGGCATTCTAATTCTGTTTCTATTTCACAATTTAACATGGTGCCCACCAGCTTTTCTTTCAGTTGATAACGATGCTTAAAGTGTGTGTTCCAGCTAGTTTTAAAATTTAAAGCCGTTTAGCTTCAAGAACAACCAAAAAAAAAAAAAGGTACTTATAGCGATCCTGTTGTGATTGTATCTGTGTCAACAGGATGTATGGAATAATTCCATTTTTACTTTTGCAGGTCTGTTCATGATGATTTGGTATTTGTTTTTACAGAGTATTGTAGTCATTATATAATTGCTTAATTAAATTAGTCATCAACATTGTAGATTTTTTTTCCTAACTTAAAAAAAGTAATCTCTCCGGACATAAAGAATGGGAAATTCACAGACCCTCAGGCTTTCTAATTTACATCTCCCCAGTTTTCAAAAGACCTCACTGAATCACTCCATCCTTTCTCACTTATCCAATAGCTCCTATCCTTTTTGTAGCTAAACTCCTTGTTAAGGTTAATTGATACCTCCTCTTCCTCTTCTCTCTGTTCTTGATTCTCTGTAGTCTAACTCTAGCTTCATCATTTAACTGAAACTGCTCTCTCCAAAGTTATCATTAATTTTTTAATTGTCAAATCTAATGACTTTTTTTTTCAATCCTTATGCTTTCTGATTTCAGCTTTTGACACTCTCTTCATCTTGCTACTCCCTTCTCTCAAGGTTTTCACAACATTGACTGCTCCTTCTCAGTATTCTTTGCTGAATCTTCATCCAAACCTGCCCACTAACTGTGAGTGTCTCCCAAGGTTCTCACCTTGGCTCTCTTTTCTTTTCCTTCCTTATAGTTTAACTTAGCGATTTTCCAGTTCCCATGGATTCAGTGATTGTCTCTATTCATATCATTCTGAGGTCTGTTTATTCAGCCTTCACCTCTATTCTGACATCCAGTACCATATCTCCATCTGCCTTTGGAATATCTCAAGAAGAATGTCTCATAGACATCTTAAACTCAACAGCTCCATGACTGAACTCGTTATTATTCCCTTAAAACCTTCCCCTTTTCTAACCTCTTATTGTTGAGGATACACCCCTCTTCCTACTCATCTAAGCTCACAGTGTCAGTGTCACCCTTGACTTCTCACTTGCATTCACCTCCCCTGCCTCCACCATTTTAATCTGTTTCCAAATCCTGTTCATTCTGTCTTTACAATATGTCTCATCTTAACTCCCTTCTCTCTTCTGACACTGAAACCATCCTTATGCAGGTCCCCATCACTTCACACCTGACTATTGCAATGACCTTTGGTTTGGCTTCCCTTAGACAACTTTCTTCCCACTCCACTCAGCCTTTGAATTGATCTTGCTAAAACGTGGGTCTGACTGCGTCATCCTCCTACTCAGTAAATTTCATTTGGTCCCTATCACCTCTAGAATAAACTACAAAATCCTCTGGTTATTAAAATCTTTTATACCCTGGTTTCTTTTGAGCTTTTCCAATTTTATATCTTTCATCCATGTATTCTATAGTCATGCCACTGGCCTTCTTTCTGTTTCTCTCCCCACTTCATGTGTTTACTGGCTGTCCCTCATCCTTGGAATGCTCTCCCTCTTCATCTCTGCCTCCTGGCTTTTCTGGTCCTTTAGTCTCAGCTAAAATCCCACTTTCTACAAGAAGTCTTTCTCAGTCCTCCCAATGTTAGCGGTTTCTCTGTGGGATTACTTCCAGTTCATCCAGTGTGTTGTTTCATGTCTGCCCCATTTGAATGACAGCTTCTGAGGGCAGGGACTGCTTTTTGCCTTTTTTGTATCCCTAGTTCTTATTAGCACAGTGCCTGGCACATAGTAGATGATTAGTAAATGCTTGTTGCTTGCTTCCTTACTGACATGTTAATAGCTTGACAAATGTGATATATTTAAGCCTACCTTGTACCTGTTAGTGGGTTAGACAGTGGTTATGCTAATATAAAGGTGACAATCTCTGACTTCAAGGCAGATTTTAGCAGAATTACCTAGAAATTACCTATCCTTCTATAAGTAGGCTGAGTTAAAGGCAAACGATTAAGAGTTTCATTGTTTTTCAAAAATGCCAAATTCTTTTTTTCTTTTTCTTTTGTAGTATTTTGTTTTTCCAATTATATGTAAAATTTTTAACATTCATTTTTGTTTTTGATATGATTTTTAATCATACAAATAAAAACATAATTCCAAAATTTAGACCTGGTTTTCTTATTTTTTTCCTAATAATATTTTATTTTCCCAAATATATGTAATGATAGTTTTCAACATTCATTTTTGTAAAACTTTGCATTCCAAATTTTTCTCCCTCCTTCCCTTATTTCTCCCCTCCCCAAGACAGCAAGCAATCTGATATCGGTTAAATATGTGCAATTCTTTTAAACATGTTTCCACATGTGTCATGTTCAAGAAAAATCTGAAGGGGAAAAAACCACAAGAGAGGAAAAAAAAACAAACAAAACAAAACCAACAAATCAACAACAACAACAAAAAGGTGAAAAAACTATGCTTCGCTCCATATTCAGTCTCCATAGTTCTTTCTCTGGATATGGATGGCAGTTTCCATCCCAAGTCTATTGGAATTTTCCTTGAATCATCACATTGCTGAGAAGAGCCAGGCTCATCACAGTTAATCATCGCATAATCTCGTTGTTGCTGTATACAATGTTCTGTTGGTTCTGCTTACTACTTAACTACATGAACATCAGTTCATGTAAGTCTCTGCAGGCCTTTCTGAAATCATCCTGCTTATCATTTCTTATAGAACAATAATATTTCATTACATTCATATACATATTTAGCCATTCCCTAACTGGTTGACGTCCACTCAATTTCAAGTTCCTTGCTACCACAAAGAGGAGTGCTACAAATATTTTTGCACATGTGGGGCCTTTTCCCTCTTATAATCTCTTTGGGATATAGATCCTGTAGTGAGACTGCTGCACCAAGGGTATGCACAGTTTGATAGCCCTTTGGGTATAGTCCAAATTGCTCTCCAGAAAGGTTGGATCATTTCACAACTCCAGTAATGCGTTAGTATCCCAGTTTTCCCTTATTCCCTCCCGCATTTATCATTATCTTTTCCTGTCATCTTAACCAATCTGAGAGGTGTGAAGTGGTACCTCAGAGTTTTCTTAATTTGCATTTCTCTCATCAATGGTGATTTAGAGCACTTTTTTTCATATGAGTAGAAATGGTTTTAATTTCTTTGTCTGAAAATTGTTTATATCCTTTGATCATTTATGAATTGAGGAATAGCTTGTATTCTTATAAATTTGAGTTAGTTCTTGACCGAGTTTAGAAATGAGGCCTTTATCAGAAACACTGGCTGTAAAATTTGTTTTCTAGCTTTCTGCTTCTCTTCTAATCTTGACTGCATGGGTTTTGCTTTTGCAATAGCTTTTTAATTTTTAATTTAATTTAATTTTTTAATTTAATAATCAAAATTATTCATTTTGCATTTCACAGTGTTCTCTAGTTCTTCTTTGGCCATAAATTCCTCCCTTCGCCAAAGATCTGAGAGGTAGACTATTCTTTGCTCTTCTTATTGGTTTATGTCACTCTTTATATCTAAATCATGAACCCATTTTGACCCTACTTGGTATAGGGTATAATATGTTTGTCTGTGCTTAGTTTCTGCCATGTTCTTTTCCAGTTTTCCCAGCAGTTTTTGTCACATTGTGAGTTCTTATTCCAGAAGCTAGAGTCTTTGGGTTTACCCAACAGTAGATTATTTTAGTCATTGATTACTGTGTCTTGTGTTTCTAATCTATTCCACTGACCAATATCCTATTTCTTAGCCAATACTAAATGGTTTTGATGTCTGCTGCTTTGTAATATAGTTTTAGGTTTAGTATGATTAGGCCACCTTCCTTGGCAATTTTCTCTTGATATGCTTGACCTTTTGTTCTTCCAGCTGAATTTTGTTATCATTTTTTCTAGCTCTGTAAAATTTTTCTTATATTAACTCTGCCTACCCATAAGCAATTGGTGTTTTTCCAACTGTTTAGATCTGACTTTATGTATGTGAAAAGTGTTTTGTAATTGTGTTCATATAGTTACTGAGTTTGTCTTGGCAGGTAGATTCCCAGATATTTTGTATTGTCTCCTGTTATGAGATCCCAGTTTCTTGCCACTACCGTTGACCACTGTTTCCCTTTTTCTTCATCTTCCTCCTTTTATAGATTTCCTGAGTCATGTATGTATGTATGTATGTTTGTATGTATATACATATACATTCATGCATGTATCAAAGGAGGTGGGGTGGGGTGTAGAATCTGAATTTTTAAAAAATCCCCTCCATTTACTTATTGGATTTACATTTGACCTTAGTTTACAAAAGGAGAAAATATTTTTTCAAAGTTTTTCAAACTTTGTACTTTACCTAAACTAGAACCAAAGTCATGTACTTTATAGCTTAATGGATACATAATGCGTAATTACACAACTTTGGAACCCATTTTGTTAAATGAAGTGGTGACATTTTATGTACAATTAACCCAACTAGAATAATTTTCTTGCTTTTAGCCATAAGTTCTCTGTGTCCTTATTGGTGTATATTGAAGGAGGCCCTGACAAGAGAGAAAGCTTCTCATAGCCCTTCAAGGCAGAGGCTTTTTGTTGTTGATTCATCAAGAAAAATAAGGCTTACAATACTCAGAAAATGCTTAAGCAATTGAAATGTCCCTGTCTGTGTTCTAAATGCATCAAAATGATACTCATTTAGTAATAGTATGGTTGGAAAAATGAGTTTAAAAATTACAGTTCCCTTCTATTTATCAAAAAACAGCTACCTACTTATTAGAGTCCTTATATATCCATTAAATGTACTTGTGTTTTTATGTGTACATACACATTATTTTTGATTTAATTTTGTTTAACGTACTTTCAGCATTTAATATTAATGCTGCCATAAGGTTTTAAAGCATCAGTAGACTATAGCTTCTTCTGTTTTCAATACAGTATGACATTGATCTTATTTATGGTAGTCTATACTCAGCAAAGTGACAAAAATAGACTCTGAATATAGTTTGTGAAACTACAGGCAGAAAAATGGCTGCGTGCAATTTGTGAATTTTTCTGTGTATGGTACATATTTTTCCCTTCTTAATGGAAAAATCTGCTTGAAATCAAGTAATTTTTATCACCTTTTGCCCAAAGAGAGCTTCAGTCACTGCTCTAATACAGCATGCCCCTCTTCTCACTCTGATTTTAATGTATCTAGTTTATGTATCTTTGATTATTTTCTTTAGTTTATGCTCAGATTACTTTACTGTGGAAAAAAAGCATTTTGTTGAGGTTTTTGAGGCTGTTAGCAATGAAAATTTGAATTTAGAGAAGCAAATTGGGTTAAGGTCAGGGTTGATGAGTATAGCTGGCAGACTGTATTGTTGAAGATGTTTAGTTTTACACTGTTGCTTGGTTCTGTTTAGCCAGTGCCTGGTCCTACACTGCTGAACTGTGTTCTGTGTTCTAACATGAGAAGTGACTCAGGACCTTGAAGTATTCTAAATGACAACGTGAAATAAATTAAAAGAACCCATGGTGAAAAAAGCTGCCCACCTCCAGACAAAACTGATGTACTTGTACTCAGTAGATTGAAGCATGGTTTTTTTCTTTCTTTCTTTTTTGGGGGGGGATAGGGGAGGAGTATCACAACTAATGTGAAAATATATTTTGCATAGCTTCATATGTTTAAAAGGTATCATTTCTTACCATTCTCAGTGAATTGTAGATAGAGTAAAGAGAGAGAGAGAATTTGTAACTGAAAATAAGAGGAAATAAACAGAAAAAAGGAAATAAGTAATTCCAGAAATGTAATATTTCTTGCTTGCTATGAACTTTATGGTGAAGGCATTTCTCTATGGTTTTATGGGATTTTCTGATGAGTTAATGAAGATAATCACCCTCCCTTCTGACTTTCTCTAGAATAGGTTAGAATCTGAGATTAGTATTTGAGTTTTTAAAATTAGGAGACATCCCTGAACTTTAAAAAAAAAAAATGTTTTGAAATAGTTTTACATTTCCTAAAAGTGTTTCATTCTTTTGAAAAGTACTGCATTTACATTCAGAATCAGTGATACTTATAATGTTGTTCCCCTTAAATTACCTAATATTTCAGCAAACGTTTCAGATTTTATAGTATATTTATGTTTAAAATTGCATCTTAATATTTCTTTCTTTTTTTTCTCTTTCAACAGCTAAAAGATGTAGACACCCAGAAAATCCTAAAAGTAATGCTTTCATATGTATGGCCCAAAGATAGACCTGATCTGCGAGCCCGAGTTGCCATTTCTCTGGGCTTATTAGGAAGTGCAAAGGTAAGAGAGATGGACTTGAAGTGGTTATTCTTGTAACTTAGCAACTCCCTGCTGTGTTCTAGCAGTGAGCTGTTGGGCTCAGAGAATCAGAGATGATAGGGACCTCAGAAATCATCTAGGCTTCTCTGCAACATCCATCGCGGGGGGCCAACTAACTGCTAGCTCCAGGGAATCCATGATATAGGAGACACTGAGGATTATGACTATTTACACGAATCCCGTTAAAATTATTCCTAGAGCAGTAAACTCCCTGACTGATGGTCAGGCATGGAGAAGCCACACACAGCTTTTTACAACACAGTCATAAACTCTGAAAAAGGGCAATAGCTGCAATAAAGCCCATGCACGCCCTCCCTCAGAGCTTTATGTACTCTGGTTTCTATTGTTCACTAATTCACGATAGATTACACACAACAAATTTGAAGGATGATTAAATTTGTTACTAAACACAATGAGGAGAGGTAGCTGACAGTTTAACAGCAAAGGAAGAAGTAGAAAACCTTGATCAACGATGGAAAATGAGCAAAAACAATACTATAGAATGTAAGCCTGCTTTTGAGTAAGGATTGTTTCAGTCTTTGTATTCGTAGCTTTGGACCGTTGCCTGATATATGTTAGAGAAGTAATAAATACTTATTGATTGATCTCTTTATTAAGAGATAGATCACTTTATTATGAGATTAGATGGCTGTACCACAGATATCGTGAGTCATCAGAAAAGGTTATATATTCTAATTCTCAGTTTGAGAGAGCAGACCAAGTATAACATACATCTTAGAGTTCTATTAAAAAACAACAAAACAACAACTACCAAAGTTTTGACTGAAAGATGTAAGCTTCTTTTATCTAGAAAATTAACTTGTGTGATATAACTCATTTTCAAATGTTATTAGATAAATAAGGTATTATTGTGTTTTGGCTGCTGCTTCAATGTATTTGGATAAAACATTTTCTATCTTCAAAGTTATTTCTTATTTACTTCTTCGCCAAGGCTACCCATTTTTCCTTGCCGGGACTCATTTTCCCCATCCATCTCCCTTTTTAGTACTTAGTGCTTCTGAGCTCTACTTTAGCCTTTTCTCAGGTTGCCAAGCAACAGACAGATAATCCATGCTGTAGGCTGTTTGTTGAAGTCCAAGGGACAGGAGAGTTCTAGCAGTCTGATTTCAATAACTAACAGAGGAATATTCTGAACTCTTGTAATAATATTTCAGCTAGCACCATATTTTCAGCAGTTCTTTATTTTATGTACACAATATATAAAGTTAATTTTTAGCTCTCAGGCAAATTAGGAATGGCAATTTTACCTTCGGCATTTTAATAATTGGTGAGTTAAAAGTAAATGTATGTTTATTCTTTTTTAGACTTTGTGTCTAGCAAAGGGGAACAGAGAAGATTGATAGAATTGTTCACAAGGAAGAGTTTGAACTAATGGTATGTGTAGGAGGATTTGTTTTTAAGGAATAAGTTCACATCCTTCAAAATGTAGATTCCTTTGCTCTTCAGAAGAAAAAAAAAAACAACTGTTTTGGTCAGAGCAAAGTCTTAATCGAGATGGAGACTATAAGCTAATTTTCTAGGTGCCTAAAATATCTATAGCTTAAGTGCCTCTAGAATGGAACCCATTATCATTGCATCAAACAGATAGATGCAGGAAAGGGAAACATTTAGACGATATGCTTAATTCCTTTGGAAATAGGGGAGGAAAAAAGCGAAACGTCATGGACTGTGTCTACTGGTTTTTAGTGGTTCCACAGAGAAGATTATTGTTGTCATTTGTTAACTTTCGGGCATTCCACTGACCCTACCTAGGGTGTTTGAGTATAGAAGTATAGAACACAAATGTAGTCTATAGTCATCCTTTCTCCAGATTCTGTATTGATGTTGGTATTTAATACCCATGTTTCAATATTTGGGGCCTTATTACAATCCTTAATATTACTGTTATAGTTTTGGGTAGCACTGCAAGTATATTATTGATGTGGAGTAATAATAGCTCATATGTATGTAGCATTTTACTCATAACAGCCCCGAACAGTAGATACTGCAAGTTCAAGCTAAGAGAGACTAAATAGACTTAACCAAAGTCTCTTAGCTGCTACTGGCGAATTAGCATTTAGATAGGACTTTGGAGTATACAAAATGCTTTATAGGTGTTAGCTCATTTGATCCTCACAAAATCCTCAGGACTAGGTACTGCCTGGTTTTGAAATCGGTTCTTCCTGACTCCAGATCTACTGCTTTATCTACCTTGCCATCAGATACCTCTAATAAGTGTCTTTGTGGTGATTCTAAGCCACATCTTTAGACTACAGGCCCAGTGTTCTTTATGTGTATACCATGTCATCTCTCTCCAGTCAAATTAGAACCATGATTCAGTGTGAAAGTACATGTAACCGTTTCAGGATGAAATGGACCCCTCTGCACTATGTGTAATGTCAGCTACCTGTGCTTGCAAACCCAATAACTGGCATGTTGCTCGAACTGTTGAACTTGAGAGAATTTTTGCACTTTGTAAAAAGCTTGTTAATGGGTTGGCTGGCAAATAGCAGTCAGTCAATCAATAAGCATTTATTAAGCACCTGCTCTGTGCCAGGCACTGTGCTAAGTACTAGGGATCTGTTACTGTATATTTTCTGCATTAGAATATATTAAAAAAAATTTTTTTTAATCCAACTGCCATCTTAAAAATTTGTATTATCCTTCATTTCTCCAAGTACATTTAAAGTTTAAGTTAAATTTTAAATAAATTTTTTCCAACAGGGATGAATCTTGGAAAGGAGGTTTTATTCAAAACAAAACAAAACAACACTTTCATCACATTTTAAAAATAATCCTTTAACTAAGCAAAAGAAAGGAAATTCCTAGCCACACTTCAGGACATCTATCACATTTTCAGAATGAAGTTATTAATTCTTACTCTAGATTAATTCTTTCAACTCAGTCATATCTCTTCATTCCCCCTCTACTCACACCTTGGAGGAATGGACTAATTCAAGAAGCAATAATATGAGTAATGGACTGAGAAGAATGACTTCCATAGTGTAAATTGAAAGGTAAATGATGAAGGTGCTACTTACCATTGAGAAGACACTTTTTAATTGAATCCATCCAATATGATTTGTCTAAAAACTATCACAGAAGTATACTTATTAAGTTGTCATTTCAACTTTGAGCACTCGAGTCTAAAAAAAAATTAATTTGCTGTCACTTCTAGTCGTGATACCATTTCTTCAGTTTGATAAATAATTGATATGCTCCTGTTAACAGCATTTTACAAATGGGGAAACTGAGGCTGAGTGGGTTAAAGTGATCTTCCCAAGGATACACAGCTAATGAGTGAGTGAAGCATGATGCCGTTTATATCTCTCTGACCCCCTGTCTAGTGCTCTGTGTGTACACTAAACCACTTAGGTGTGTTTATGACTTTTGTAAGTATTCTTAGTTACAGAATGAAAGGGTTAGACTAGATTTTCAAAGTGAATCACAACATAGAATTTTACCTTTCTTGTTGCTATTTGCTTCCTTTTTTTTCTTGTTTTTTTCCTTTTTGATTTTTCTTCTGCAGCATGATAAATGTGGAAATATGTATAGAAAAAATGCACATGTTTAACATATGTTGAATTCCTTCCTGTCTAGGGGAGGGAGGGAGAAAACTTTGGAACACAAGGTTTTGCAAGGGTGAATGTTGAAAACTATCTTTGCATGGATTTGGAAAATAAAGTTATTATTAAAAAAATTAAAAAACAAGTGCATTCCAGCTCTGGACACTCTGATTTTAGGAAACAAAGAGGAAACTGATGTATGTTTTGAGGAGTGACATAATGTCTCCAACTAATAGCCTTACTGTCGTTAGTGCCATATTAGTGAGTAATGTTTTTATATCTTTATATGTTTGAACCTTGCTCCAGCTTCACACTTGGTATATACAACCATATTTCCTTTTGTTTACTCTTTTGTCTTGTTTTCTTCCAATTTTCGGATTTTATTGGTGTTCTTGTTAATCCTACTGACAGAGACCACGGCTCATCTCATTTATTTTAGTTGTTTCCAATGTCATTGTGTGCTTTTTTGGATACTATTTTTTTTTTAATTACATGTAAAAACAATCTTTAACATTCATTTTTTAAAATTTTGAATTCCAAATTCTCTCCCTCTGCCTCCTTCTCCCTCTTCTTGAGAATATAGGTTATACATGTTCAGTCATACAGAACACATTTCAAATTAGCCAAGTTGTATGAGAAAACACAGACCAAAAAGGAAAAAAAATCCTAAGAAAAATAAAGTTAAAAAAACTATGCTTCAATCTGCATTCAGACTTTACTAGTTCTTTCTCTGGAGGCGGATAGCTTTATTTCATCATGAGTTCTTCACAATTGTCTTACATCATTGTATTGCTGAGAATAGCTAAGTCATTCACAGTTGATCATTGTACATTATATGTTTCAGTTGTCAGATTGAATTTATTTCCTTTTTATTTTATTTTAATGAGGATTATTAAACTGAACAGTGAAGTGACATATAATATACTTGGCTTAAGTTTTTTTTTAAGTGCCATCCTTTTTTTATTTATTTTTTTTAACTTGCAAACAAAGAAAATAAAAGTGCTATAGTCCTATGGCATTAGTGATCAGTCAGAATTGAAAAGAAAACATCTTTGAATTAGCAATTTAAGTTAACAAAAGATATGTTTTACAGAAATTTGATCTCATTTAATTTTTCTGGAATACTATAATAATGTAAACTGAGGCAGACTTGTTTATATGGTCTGATCCTCATTAACTAAAAGTCCCATCCATACAAATCCCATCCATACCAACACAACATAATTGTGTTGGTAACACCAGTCTGCTTGATTTTTATTTGAGTCTACCTCCTATTTTCCCTTTAACATCTTGGTACATTGCTTCCAAAGTTATATTGTGTTGATTTGAAAAATGTAATGAAATGTACCTTTTCTGAGAAGGGAATGTACTGTCCTTGCAGTAGTTCCCAAAGCCATTAATTGGGAAAACTGATTTGTATCTGGAATGTTTTTAACTCACATAGCCTCATTAGTCCAGGAGCCTTGTTAACCTTTGGTCAGACAAATTGTAGGATATGATTCGATAAGACTGCATTAATACAAGAATTTTAATAAACAGCTGCTTCACTTGTCACAAAACTCCTGCTGGTAGTATTGGGTGGTTCATTAAACATAGAGAAAAGTGGATGAGCCCTTTTAAATTGTTCCACTCCTGGGGGACTTTCATCTCATAACTTAGTACGTTGAAGACTATGTCAGTCAATTGTGGGGGGTTTTTGTGTGTTTAATTTGTTTCCATCTTTATGTAGTTGAGCTGTGAAATAAGATGAAACAGGCTTGTTTTGTGAATATAATAGTAGCGAGCTTTCAGCTGGCCTCTCCCCCCCTCCGTTAAATCAAGGTTACATGATTCTGCAGCTTATTTCCAGCTTCTGTTTCTGTCTCATTAGGTTGGTAGTTTCGTGATTAAATTAATCGTTTAAATGGAAAACCATTGAACAAATTCTTTGTAAATTTTATATATCTTTAATATAGAGTCCTCTGTTCATTAATTATTTGTACAAATTATTCAAATCTATTGGTTACCTTCCAAAAATTGTGATTTCAAAATGTTAGTATCAAATGAGTGGATTTTTTTTTTGTCTTCTTAAACTTTTTTTAAAATTATTATTAAAGCTCTTTATTTTCAAAACATGCATGGATAATTTTTCAGCATTGACCCTTGCAAAACCTTAGTGTTCCATTTTTCCCCCTTCCCCCCACTCCCTCCCCTAAATGGCAAGTAATCCAATATATATTAAACATGTTGAAATTATGTGTGTTAAATCCAATATATGTGTATATAGTTATACAATTATCTTGTTGTATGAGAAAACTCAGATCAAAAAGAAAAAAATGAGAAAAAAACAAAATGCAAGCAAACAACAACAAAAAGAATGAAAATGCTATGTTGTGATCCACACTCAGTGCCCACAGCTCTCTCTCTGGGTGTAGATGGCTCTCTCCATCACAAGATCATTGGATCATCTCATCTCATTGTTGAAGAGAGCCACGTCCATCAGAATTGATCATCATATAATCTTGCTGTTGCCATTTACAATGATCTCCTGGTTTTGCTTGTTTCACTCAGCATCAATTCCTGTAAGTTTCTCTCTCCAGGCCTCTCTGAAATCATCTTGCTGATCATTTCTTATAGAACAATAATATTTCATTACATTCATGTGCCATAACTTATTTAGCCATTCTCCAACTGACGGGTGTCTGCTCATTTTCTAGTTTCTTTCCAATGAGTGGATATTTGTAAAGTTCTTTGCATAGTGCCTGACACATAGTAAGCACTTAATAAATGCTTATTCCTTTCTCTAGATCCTTTTCCATATGTCCAAGCACTCAGTTATATAGGTTTCTTTTTTCCTGCTTAACATTACTACTTTTAAAAAATCTCTTTCCCATTTCCCCAAAAGGAAGAAATTTATATATTTATTTCTAAACCAGAAGAATAATTTCATATGAAAAATAAAAATAACTGTATGCCCTGAGTTCCTTTCCAAATTTTTTTAAAGTAGAGAAGAAAGATTTATGTTGATGAAATTGGAATTCAGTAGTTTATTTTTTTTTAACACATTCATTATGTTAATGAAGTTTTTCAAAAACTCCATTCTTCCCTCAATGTCCAGAGAATTGCCCAAATGTTTGATTCACTCCTTTCTCCTCTTCATCTACTAGTTTCCATCAAATCTTCCTTTAATGTTTTCTGTGCCTAATTTTCCACCATCACCTTTTTATGAGAGGTTGTTAAGTAGAGGAACAAGGGATTTACTTGTCCTTGTCCAGAAGTGTTTAGATTAAAACGAGGCAGTTTTTTCTTGTAGTACAAACTAGAGAGTCATTAGAAGAAATCAATTATTGTGAGTTCAAATGATAATTTCAGTTGGAAGGAATGTTGAAAGTCATCTAGTCTGAATTTTATCTGATTCATGAATCCTTACTACAACATCCCTGAAAAGTCATCATTTTCTCTGCTTGAAAACTTCTAGTGTCTGGGAATTGAGGCAGCCTATTCCATTTTTTTGACAGCTGTAAGTTTTAGCAAATTCTTCTAAAGTTTACTTCCTGTAGCTTCTACATATTGTTCTTCATTTTGCTTTCTAGGGTTGAATTGAATGATTCTGATCCTTCTTCCATATGACAACTCTTCAAATATTTGCTGATGGTCATGATGGGTTGTTTTTTAAAATTATTGTTAAAGCTTTTTATTTTCAAAACCTATGCATGGATAATTTTTCAACATTGACCCTTGCAAAACCTTGTGTTCCAAAATTTCCTCTCTTTCCTCCCATCCCCTTCCCTAGGTGGCAAGTAATTCAATATATGTTAAATGTGTTAAAATATATATTAAATCCAATATATGTATACATATTTATAAAATTATCTTACTGCACAAGAAAAATCAAATCAAACGGGAAAAAAATGAGAAAAAATAAAATGCAAGCAAAAAACAACAAAAAGAGATTGCAAATGCTATGTTGTGAACCATATTCATTTCCCACAGTCCTTTCTCTTGGTGGAGATGGCTCTCTTTATCACAAGATCATTGGAACTGGTCTGAATCATCTCTTTGTTGAAGAGAGCCACGTCCATCAGAATTGATCATCATATAATCTTGTTGTAGGTACAATGTTTTAAGACTTCTCTTTAGTCTCAGCACTTCCAATTCCCTTAAGAAACCATTATTGGGCAGGACTTCTAGTCTCTACACTATTCTGATCACTTTTTTTTTGAGAAGCTGGAGTACATCAAACATTTTTTTCTAAAATGGATACTTTATTGAATAAAAAACTTTAGAAATGGTGTGACTACAACCTAGTATAGAGAGATTATCACTTTTCTTATTCTAGACACCATACTTTTAATAAATGCAAATTGGATTATATGAGGATGGGTTTTGTTTTGTTTTTTTTTTTTGGTTGCAACATCATTTACTCATTTTGAGTTCACCGAACATTGTCTCCCCTCCATCATTTTTGTGTATCTGCTTTGATTTGTGAATCCAAGTCCAGGATTTTACAATTATCTGTTTTCTATTTTGTCCTAATAGATTTAACTGTCATTTCAAAGTATTGATTTTTTAGGTCCCTTTTCTGTCAGCTAATATATTAACTCTTGTTTTTAGATTTACATCCCTTGCAAAGTTAGGAAACTTGCTATTTATAGCTAGGTCACTGATAAAATTGAACAGAATAGGAGCAGTGACAGATCTTAGAGGCATTATACTAGACAGGCTTCTGAGTAGGTTGACCTTGTTCCATTTATCACCGCTCTTTTGGTCTATTTAATAACCCATTTCAGATCCACTTAATTATGTATCTCTATCTTCATTAAGCAAATCAACAAACATTTATTAAAAGAATATATGAAACAGAATGAGCTAAGTGCTAGGGATACAAGAACTTTGTTCTTGTTCTTTGTTCTTATTGAGCTTATGTCTTCTGCACAGGGGGGTGTTTTGAGAGACTGCCAAATGCTTTGACATCAAGCACACACACACACACACACACACACACACGCACAGAACATATAATATACCAATTTAGTAACATAATAATAGTCAATATTTATATGAGGTTTTAAAGTTGATAAAGTGCTCGTTTGATCTTCACCATAACCCTGTGTAACAGGTACTATTATTATCCCCATTTTACAGATGAGGAAATTGAAGGCTGAGAGAAGTTCATTGACGTTGTAGGTGTCTGAGGCAGCATTTGAACTCAGGTCTTTTTGATGCCAAGTTCAATACTTTATCCACTATCCACTTAGCTACCTTTTTATTGTTATAAAAAGAAATTTGCCAGCATGAATACCAGTGAAGGTGAGAATATCTCTGATATGCCTGCAATGTGACAAGCAGACTATTTATCCTGGTGTCGAGGTTTGGTATAAGGGAATAGAGAACCTTAAAGAAACAAATGGAACCAGATTTTGCAGGGCTTTGAATATGTCAAAATAGTGGTTGGATTTCATCTGTTGATAAGTTTTTGGAAGGTGTTGTTCAGGATAGAGAGAGACTTAAGATAATGATATCTATTAAAAGTTCTATAATAATGCTGTGGGAAAGGAGAGACAAGACTAGATGCAAGTTTATGACTTCATCGTATAAGATTAGATGTTCTTTGGCTTTTTATAAAATTAATCATAACATATCTGTATGTATGTATACATATATATAGAAAATTTCAGTGGTTGAAATATTTTATTCTCCAAATAGATTTGATTCCTCCTTTGCAAACTTCAGCACTTGAAGTACTTGGTGTCTAGGCTCTCCATTCATGGATGTAGATCGTATACTTTGTTTTAGATAACGTTTTTATTTAATGTTTAATTTTTTCCCCCAAATACTTATGAAAATAATTTTTTAACATTCATTTTTAAAATTTTGAGTTCCAAATTCTCTCTCTTTTTTTTTTTTGCTTTTCCCCTCATCGAGAAAGCAAGCGATTTGATATAAGCTATACATGTGCAGTCACGCAAAACATTTCTGTATTAGTTATGTTCTGAAAGAATAAAACAACCTACCCCCCCAAAACAAAACAAAACAAAACTCATCTCCATTCAGGCTCTATTAGTTTTTTGGTTTTTTTTTTCTGGAGGTGGACAGCATTTTTTATCAAAGGTCCTTTGGAATTGCATTGGATCATTGTATTGCTGATAACAGCTTATTCATAATTGATCATGTACAATATTGCTGTTACTGTGTATGCTCTTTTCCTGGTTCTGCTTTATTTTGCATCTGTTCATTTATGTTCTTCCAGGTTTTTATGAAAGAATCCCACTTGCCATTTCTTATAACACAGTAGTCTTCCATCATAGTCATACACCACAACTTGTTCAGCCATTCCCTAGTTGATGGATATCTCAGTTTCCAATTCTTTGACACCACAAAAAGAGCTGCTAGAAATATTTTTTGTATGTAGAAGTCTTTTCTTTTTCTTCTTTTAAAAATCTCTTTGGGATACAGACTTAGTAATGATATTACTGATGATATTACATGGTTTTGTATCCCTTTGGATGTAGTTCCAAATTGTTTTCCAGAATGGTTGGATGAGTTCACAGCTCCATCGGTGATTCTTTAGTGAACCAATTTTTGCACATCTCCAACATTTGTCATTTTCCCTTTCTGTCATTACTTCTTATTAGCCAGTCTGATAGGTATGAGGTGGTACCTCAGAGTTGTTTTAATTTGCATTTCTCTACTCAGTAGTTCTTTAGAATTTTTTTCATATGATCATATATAATCTAGATTTCGTCATTTTGGTTCATATCAATAAAGGGACCTGTGTAATCTTCTGACCAATTGTGTGCTGCCCTGATTATTTGTGGACCGAGAGCTTCAGAAGTTGCTGCCTCCAATTCAGTCCAATTGTATACATTTTTAAGATGGATATCGTGAATTACTGTGACTATAACAATTCCTTACTTGTTGGCCAACCTTTTGACAAAGTGTCATCTGTAGATGACATGCACAGAAAATCTTGCCAATCCTATGCCAGTGTGAGGCATTACAGTGTAGGTTGGAGTGGAGGTTTCTTACCAGGCTATATTAAAATGTTTCTTTTTGCTGTCAACATTCAGAGTGACCAGTCATCAGAAAATCCTGTCACTTTAGGAGACTTTTGTCTCCTTTCGTTAAAAGACTAGATGTATGTGTATGTGGCCGGGGGGGGGGGGGGGAAGGTGTGGTCATGTGCATGTGCACACATGTACATACTTTCATTATAAGGTTTTCAAAATGTGGTTGACACCAGAATTTATTGTTATTCCTCTGGAGTCCGGTTGGTTTTCCAATCAGACCAAGAGAGTCTGAACCTGTCGCCTTGCAGGGCATGGTACAAAGCTTATCTCTTCACCCAGGCTTGCCTTGGGGAGAATGAGCTTGTATGTTCCCCTTGTGGGGAGAGGGAATAAAACAGGCTTCCTATTTTTCCTGTTGACTTCCTTTACAGCTTTCTGAGGAACACAAAACAGAAATGTTTTTACCATAGCAGTTTAGCACTTTAGTGCTACTAGAGTAGTCACTAAAATAACGTCTTCCCCAGGTAAACTTAAGTACCCATACTCATCCAGTTATATCAGAATGAGGACCAAGAATAAATGCTTCTGGAGAAAACGTGGCAGTCCATGGGGCACGAGAGAAGACATTGAACTATTCACTTCCCTTCTCTGAGGCTCAGGATTTTCCTCCATAAAATGAGGGGGTTAGAACACATGATCTTCCAGGCCCAGTTTGGCACTGCTGTTCTTCGTGGCTAAGAATGATTAAGCAATTGTGGATATCATTTTCAAGTTTAAAGGATAGCTCATCTCATGCTGTTCTGAAGGGATGCCGACTGGTTTGTTTTTTTCCCAGGCTTTTTTATTACTTAAACCCAGTGGGATATGGGGCAGGCCAGACTAATGATAGCTAGATTCCCTGAGGTAAAAGAGGGCAGTTTGGAAAGATTCCATGCTGAATGAAAAGATCATGTCATCATAGGATTTTAAAAGTGTAAAAGCCTTAGATATCATGTCATTCAACTCCTTCATTCTTTACAAAGTCTTGATAGGTGAGTAGAGCAAAAAATAAGTTGAAAGCCAAATAGGCAGAGTTACAGGAAGTTGGTTGACACCAGAAGCGTGTAAGCGATTGGTTTGGATGGTTTCAACATGGGCAAGAAGGGTATTCTTGGGAGCAGCTAGATGATGCAGTGGATAGAGTACCAGCCCTGAATTCAGGAGGACCTGAGTTCAAATCTGGCCTCAGACACTTAACACTTCCTAGCTGTGTGACCTTTGGCAAGTCACTTAACCCCAACTGCCTCAGCAAAAAAAAAAAAAAAGAAGAAGAAGGGTATTCCTCTAGTCCTCCATCAAACACTGATTGTGTGCAAGGTAGTGTACCAGGTACTAGGGATAGAAAAAGGAAAACAAGACGAAACAAAACAACAGTTCTTGCCCTCTGTAAAGATCTTACGTTCTATGGGGGGCAAGATATTTACACAAAAGAAGTAAATTATAATCGGGATAGAGGAGTGATTCAGCCACAGTGTTTGAGGAAAATTGGAAAGGTGAGAAATCACCTGTAGCTTGGTGTTGGTGTAGCTGGGGGATTGGAATCAGTGAAGGAAGGCTTTGTGGAGAAGGCAGCACCTGAGGTGAACTTTGAAGGAAAAGTAAGATTGCCATAGATTGCTAAATGAAGAGAACATAGGTGATGTGAATATACGGAAGCATGAATTCAGCTTGAGAATGAAGAATGAGATCAAGGAATTGCTAGCATTCTGCTTGGTCTAGAAGATAGTGTGTTAAGGGGATATGTGAAATAAAGCTGGAAAGCATCTTGGTTGTCAGTCTGAGGAGTTTCTATTTTATTTTGATCTCTGTAAGGACTCATTAAAGGCTTCTGACATCATCAAAACTCTGCCTGAGGAATCTCCTGGACTTGTGACGGTTTTTTTTTTTTTCTGGTTCACAGAAGATCACTTTGAAAGCTATATGAAAGAGAGGGGAGAGAAAAGTGGCAAGTGGCTGTTTGTTCAAAGACTGACATAGTCTAGACAGATATTGAAAATGTTTTGCATTAGAGTAAAAGAAGCATGAGTGGAATTGAGGAACACATGGAGAATGATATCCAGATTGTCTTACAGTAGGAGTCTAGGGTAAGACTTCCATTTCTGCCAACACGAGCAAGAACAAGGTGAGACAGCAATTCTAAAGGCTACCAGAGTGATATGGGAACAGGAACTTGGCCACGGAACACCCAGTAGGCAGGAACCCACTCGTTGGGACACAGAATAAAAGGGGCTTGGTTATATTGGACTCTTAAGTATTAGCCCAGTTTGTGTCTAGAACAAACTCCCAAATAAGGCTGATAATACTGACCCAATGAGCACTGGATTGATGTGTCCCAGTATTTCTCCTTCTTGGGGCCATAGATGCATCTGAAGTTGTAGGTAAGTCGAGTGACTCTGACTTCCCGAGCTGGGTACAGACAATGGCTGGCATCTATCAGACTTAAAATGTATTCAGACTTTGTTTTTTCTTTGAAAGAAGTCACTTACTCATTTAGATTACATTTGGAAATTCAGAAATCCAATCTACTACTCTGTAGATGTGTTGTTTTCTTTTCAAAATTTCAAACAGTTTGCTTCAGTGTCACACATAACACAAAGTTGCTTCATTTTATAAAGCTTTCCAACATCTGCTATGTACTTTAATGATATTGTTGGGTGTTAAAACACCTGCTCAGTTGCTAAGACACTCATATACCTTATATCGGAGCCTTGATTGGTAAGATTTAAATAGCTTCTATCAGTTGTAGCTAAAATTAGGATTGTTGTCAGTGCAGGCTTTATATTTAGTAAAAATGAATGGTGTAAGAATGGAATGTTAACAGGAGCTGGGATTTCTTTGTTTTTCTTAAGCCTTACAGCATCTTCACGTGTTCTTAGACTTCAATGGGATGTGATTTCATCAATGTGGGCCCCCATTTCAACTGTGCAAATCATAAATCTTTCATGCCTTCTTTCACCATATACCTTGTGTCCATGTTTTCCCATGAGCCACAGGGGGTTCACTCAACATTCTGGAACTCTTAATATTGCATATGTATCAAAAGTAGCACATGAGTTGTCTATCTGTTGTCCTTTATTCTCACTGTGTGACTGGCTTACCTCCTTTTTCTGGTCCTTTGTCTCTTTAATTATATTTTTTATCTCACTTCTTATGTGCAAGTTATCATTGAAAATAATTGGTTTATAACCTACCATGTCTTTTTGTGTAATTTTGATTTCTTGGAGATTATGGAATTCCATGTTTTGTAGCCATATAAAATTACTTGGAGAATATTAGTGTAAAAGAGGTATCTTTTTCTTTCAGGGAAAAGCAGAGTTTCCCAAATGCGACTTAGCTTATTTTCATCCTTTTGTTTAATCCTGCCTCTATTTCATTGTCTATTGCTCTGCAGTGTCTGCCCGGGTGTGTATGTGCACCTATGTGTGTGTACATATACATGTATGTATGTGTACATGTACATGTGAGCACACACTAATCGACACTGGTTCTCAAGGACCAGCTTACTTATAATCTGGATTATAGGAATTCTTTACCTACTTGCTTGCTCCTATGTGGATTGTTTGGCCAAACTCTTTGAGTGATTGTAGAGCATCTTGTTTCGAAGGCTTGGCAGTATTCCACGCCTTCATGCACTCAGTATGCTATCGTCCATTAACAGGAACATCTGGAAGACCTCTGTCTATAAGCAATTCCATTTTGAATCAGACTTGGCTTTGGACATTCTCTATGCATGAAAACAGCAACTACTTCTGGTGATCATGCATTTCTTTATATTAATAATCAAAGGCTCACAGAAAATAAGTTTTCTCTGTTATATCTAACAGCAGGGGTTCTTAACCTAGGTTCATGAACTTTTTAGATAGGTAGGTAGATAGCTGTATTTCCATGTAATAGGTTTCTTTTGTAATTCTGCAGATTTTATTCTTTTAATAACATTATTCTGAGGAATCAGAATCAGTAGGCTTCACTGGACTGCCTCAGAGGTCCATGATACTAAAAAGCATAAGAACCCTTATCATAGAGATGCCTTCCCATGCCCCTCCCCCTCCCTTTTTTTTGCTGAATCAATTGGGTTAAGTGACTTGCTCAGGATCCCACAGCTAGGAAGTGTTAAGTGTTTGAGATTAGATTTGAACTCAGATCTCTTGACTTCAGGGCTGGTGCTCTATCCACTGGGCCACCTAGCTACCCCCCATTTACTTTTTTTGATCCATATTTTATATACAGCCATATATTATTATCCCCACTAGAATTAAGATCCTTGGGTACAAATAGTTTATTTTTTGTCTCTGTATTCATTTATATTCACAGTGTCTCGCTTAGAGTGAGTGCTCAGTAAATACTGATTGATTAGAAGTCAGCTAATCGTTTCAAATCCCACCTTTGCCTTAGACTAGTTTTGTGACCTTGGGCACAATTCATTTTCTTGTTTGGGTCTCGCTTTCTTCATTTGTTAAATGTAGGGATTGAATGAAATGATCTTCTAGGGGTGTGTGTGTGTGTGTGTGTGTGTGTGTGTGTGTGTGTGTGTGTGTGTGTGTGTGAATATATCTAAAGATCCACATCTTTGTCTCCTTTCCCCTTCTCACAATTCCACTTTGATTGCTTGATTTGATTGGCTGATTGCTACTACAAAGAATCCTGCTGTGAATATTTTTGTATATATTGAATTTTCATTTCTGTCATTTCTTTCCTTAGAGTGTGTTCTTAGTAGTGGGCTCTCTTGAAACTCTGCTCACTTTTCAGTCATTCCAAATAGAATCCAGAATGTTTGAACCTCTAAGCAATTCCACCAATAGTGTATCTGCCTTCCCACAGTCTCTCAAACATTATCTGTTACTGGAACTTGGGATTTTTTCCCAGGCTTACTTTTGAGGTGAGACTGCAGTTGTTTAATTTGGGTTTCCCTTATTATTAGCATCTTGAGATTTGGTCATTTATGGTTTGCAGTTCTTTTGCAAACAATCTATTTCTTTGGGCCACTTATCTGTTGTGCACTGGCTCTTGATACTATATAGGGAATCAATACAAGTAGCACCAAATAGCCCCTAACAGATAAATTTTCAAAGGAAATGAATTTGCATGTTCTTAATGAAGAAATTGGATTTTTCCTCAAGTAGAACTTGAATCTAAAAGACCTCTTGCACCTTGATTTGTAGATTTAGAGCTGCAATGATCCCGCAAGGCCACATACCTAGTCCTGATCTCTCATTTTACAGATGAGGAAACCAAGACATAGGGAAGTTAACTGTCTTGCCCAAGGTTTGACTGTCCGATTACTTTGTAGCACTTAGGGGATGTGAGGCTACCGTTGTGGTTCCACCATATGTTGGCTTTTAAAAGTTTACTTTATATTTTGGAGTTGATTATACTTTTTCTAGTGTCTTATTATGGCAAATTTTAGTTACTGATATTGTCTTTTAAATAAATATTGCCACTTTTACCATCATTTGAATGAACCATGACTATGTATTGAGGTAGTTTTGCTTTCAGCTTTTCATTCAGAAACATTAATTGAATCTACACGTACAGGGAATTGTGCTCGATACTTAGGGGATTAAGAAAGGCCTTATTAAAAGAACTCAAGGAAGTTAAAGCCATATCATCAAAGGAATTAAAAGAAACTTTTAAAGTTGACCAGCCTTCACTTCCCATTTTACACCACCTCAACTCACTCTCTGGATTTGGGACAGCTGCCTTTTCCCACATAGGGGATAATTGCTCCCTTACTTCCAGCTCCCTATTAGAATGTGTGCTCCTCAGTGGTAGGGACTGTCTTAGTAGCTTGTGTTTTTATTCTCAACACTTAGCATAGTGACTGGCACTTAATAAGTGCTTACGAAAATATTGGCTTGCACTCTATCTTGGAAAGCCCTGAAGAGGAAGAGATTTGCCAGAAGCCACATGGGTAGAAGAGATCCAGGGCTAGAACCCAGAACCTTTGATTAAGTCAGAGGTTATAATACACAGTAGCTGCCTCTCAACCAAACTTGGACACCGTCAAGGCAGAAAGATGTACACAGATGTCTAGGAAAAGGCAATACAAGGTTGGCTGAATTGAAGCATAGAGAAGAAGTCTTCTTATCCCTAGTGCTTAGCATAGTACCCGATACTTAGTAAGTGTTGATTGATTTGGACCTCGCTGATGAGAATGGTGCAAATGAAAAATTAGAGGAGGAAGAGTTACTACCCAATATGATCTTGGGGAAAAATCACCTAACTTCTGAGCTTTAGCTGCTTCAAATAGAAAATGAAAAGATTCGACAAAGATGATCTTCAGGGCTCCTTCTAGCTCGTAAGTCCCACTTTTAGTTAGGAAAACCTGGAAAGTCTTCTTGGAGGAAGTGACATTGAGTCATTATTTAAAGAAATTTGGAGTGGTTTTGGGGAGAGGTTGGGTAATTCCTACCTTTACTCTGCCAAATTGGCTCCACCTCCCGAGGAAGTGACATGGAATACTTTTTATAGCAGTGAGATCAGTGGGAAGTACAATCTCTGGGGTAACTGCTCCCAGTATCGAGGATTTTTTTTTCTGTCATGACCTATTTTCATTGAGTGGGTAAATTACAAATAAAATGACAGGCACTAATATAAGGTAAATATTTTTGCATTTCTGCATAAATATTTCAGCACAGTATGGATAATTACTTTTTTTTTTTTAAAGGCTATGAATATAGTAGTTCCCTTTATGTTTAAATATGCAGTCGACAACCTCAACCAGATGTCAGGAGATGTGTTAAACTTGACTGATGCACCAAATACAGTAGCAACCATGGCAACAGCAGTTCTGATTGGCTGTAAGTGTTCTTTCATCTCTCTACAGGTGTTAATTTTCTTCTGGAAGGAGTTTATCATAGATTAGCTGATATAACCTTTTCACTACTAACACAACTTAGCATTTAATGTGTTTATTATTCTTTTGGGTGGTGTGGGTTTTTTTTGGTTTTTTTTTTTTTTTTTTTAGTTTTTAACCTCAGGTTAATATCCATTCCTAGATTCTACAGCCTGAGTTATAATCTTTAAGTCTTAGCACAAAAATATAAATCATGACAAAAACTTCTAATAATAAATGTCATTTTAAGATCCCTTCCACAGTGAAGTAAATCCTTATTTATGGACTGTTAGGTAAAATCTACAACTCTATATTAGTCTTTGGTGGAACTTAGTTCCACCCAGTTAACTTAATGTACTAATTGTATACCTTAGCTCTTAGTACTGTTCTAGTGTACCTGCCAATTATATGGAAAGCTCAAAGTAAGAATATTCTCATATGTGTTTGCATTTTACATTCCATTCCTTTTCTTTCTTTTTTTAAAAAATTATTTCTAGATGGTGTGTCAAGAGCTGGAGCTGCCCTTTTTAATGAAGTTCGAAATGCAGTATTTGGTAAAGTGGCACAAAATTCTATCCGAAGAATAGCCAGGAATGTCTTTCTCCACCTCCACAATCTGGATCTGGGCTTCCACCTGAGCAGGCAGACAGGTGCCCTGTCAAAGGCTATTGACAGAGGAACAAGGGGTATCAGTTTTGTCCTGAGTGCATTAGTATTTAATCTTCTTCCCATCATGTTTGAAGTGACCCTTGTCAGTGGGATTTTGGTAAGTGCTAACTTTATTCAGACTGAAAACTGTTATTTGTTTGTCAAATACAGTCTCTTTAATAGATATTCACTATTTTGGGTTCATGTGCCATTCAATGCTTATAGGGTTTTTTCTTTTGTTTTGTTTTTTCGAGGCAATCGGGGTTAAGTGACTTGCCCAGAGTCACACAGCTAGTAAGTGTCAAGTGTCTGAGACTGAATTTGAACTCAGGTCCTCCTGACTCCAGGGCTGGTGCTCTATCCACTGCAGTGCCACCTTGCTGGCCCAACATTTAGGTTAGAAAAGCCAGGTGGTCTATTATGAGCCTGAAGAATAATTTTATTTGTATAGAGTCCTGTCTTATTACCACGAACACCATTGGATCACCCAGCTTATTTTGTTGTTAATTTTGTTAAATCAAATATTTCTTGAAATGTGGTGGGAAGGGAGTCTTTAAACTTTAAACACCTTGGGTATAACTTTCATCCCTTTGTTGCAGAGGTCAAGGTCCTCTATGGGATATTGTATATAAATCATATAGAACTATAAGTTGATTAATTTTATTGAACTGCTTTTAAAAAATATTTGTTACAGGGATAGGCTTGCTGGATAAAAGGGATATTTTCATAAATGAGTAGTATTTTTAAAAAGTCAAATCAAAATAAGATAAGACAAACTTTGGGAATAATACTTGGAGTCATGTTAGAATTTCTAAGCTTCTCTCCATAGCATTTAAACAAACTGAATATTTCTCTTTTTTATTTAACTGATACTTTTTATATCATTTCTTTTTCTTTTTATTATAATCGCTTTTTATTTTCAAAATACATGCAAAGATAGTTTTCGGCATTCACCCTTGCAAAACCTCATGTTCCCAATTTTTCTCCCTCCCCTAGACAGTGAGCAATCTATATAGGTTAAACATGTGCAATCCTTGCAAACATATTTCCACATTTATCATGCTGCACAAAAAAAATCAGATCAAAAAGGAAAACAAAAGTGAGAAAGAAAACAAGCAAGCAAACGACAACAAAAAAAGTGAAAATACTATGTTGTGATCCACATTCAGTCTCCGTAGTCCTCTTTCTGGATGCAATATATCATTTCTTATATTCATTTTTATATTAATTTCTTAGTACAACCCTCTTCTTTTTCCTTCCTCAGTGATCTTTCCCATTGTAAGAGAGATTGGAAATTTTCAGAAAAACCAACCATCACATGTTATGTCTGACAGTATGTATGATATCCTATAGCCATAGCTCCCCATTTCAGAATGGGGACAGAATGAAGACAGAAAAACAAGTTTCCTCAACTGTTCTTTGAGGCCAAGATGCAGCATTTAAGCATATTGAATATATCAGAGCTAAAGGTTTTGTATTCAAAGTGATTTTTTGTTTATGTTTAAGTTTATTTCATTACATTATTACAGAATCAATGTAGTAATTAAGTTCAGTTCAACACATATATTTTAAAATATGATTGCTAGGGATACAAGACAAAAAAACCAATTCCTGCCCTTAAGGGGCTTACATTCTGTTTGATGTCAGGAAGGGGAGGGGAGGGGACTTGAGTAACATAACATAGCAAAGTAAATATCAATAAATAAGCAAGATTTTTTTTTTTTAGCTTTTTAAAAAAAAAAAAACACCTATATATTAACGATGAGGACTGGCCTGGAGACTTAGTTTAAGAAAGGCATCAGAAGAAAAAGACAATGGTCTATGATACTGATTCTTGTACATAAGAGAAGAAGGAGAAGAAAAGTTATGAGGAAGGGGAAGAGACCACCTTTCTCACTCCCCTCTCACCCCTATAAGCACAATGAAGAGAGCCTGAGCAGCCAAAGCCAGGGCTGGATATGGGTTTCCAGCAGGTACTTTTTAAAGGCTGTGAGAGTTATCTGGAACTTAAAAGGATGTGCTTGTTCAATGGATTGTCAGTGTTGGTTCTCCCAACAGTCTGGATAGATAATGGGATGATCCTGATGCCATACAGGGCTAGCCACTTGAGAATGTTCAGACAGACGTTGCTTTGCGAGTCCATGCCTGAGATGATACCAGGGCATGACATATTTATAGTAGGAGCATTATATGAGAAGTCACTAGGGAACCCCAGGGAGAGTTTGTACCTCAGCTTTCAAGAACCCTGAGGACATAGGTGCTATTGTTATTTTCCTTTTACAGTTGAGGAAACCGAGACAGAGGTGAAATGCCTTGCCCAGGGACAGTCGCAAAGCTAGGAAGTGTCTGAATTGGGATTTGAACTCAGCTCCTCCTAGTGGACTTCAGGCCCAACATTCTAGCCCCACCTTGCCTCCCTCTAGCCATTGTTCCCTGGAGCGAGATTTTGAAGAGTTTTACATGTAAAACAGGTTTTTATATTTTATCTTAGAGTCAATAGTGAGCCTTTGGATCTTTATCAGGGGTAGAACAGCATGGTCAGGCATGTATTTTAGAAATACAGGTTTGATGGCTGTGATTATGGCTATTACAATGTTTCAGGCAAGAAATGATGAGACCTGAACTGCAATGATTGTGATATGACTAGAGAGAGACATTGCAGAGGTCGAATCAGCCAGACTTGGATATAAAGGATGGCAGAGGGTGAAGAGTTGAGGAGGACCCCGAGGTTGTAAACCTTGGCAACTAGAAAGATGGTCATCCCCTTGTCAGACTTCCGTGGAATCTTTCTGCACTGATTCAGATCGCAACTCTTTGCTGTCTCCTTCTTTGGTGAGCTTGCTGTGTACAGACTTCCTTGGAGAAGCCTTCTTCTGGGTCTTTTCATATTTTGTAGATACCAATACAGCTCTTGGACTGTCCCATCTGTTATCCTTCATTCACCATACGTGACCAGGTAGCTTTTCTGGCTATACATATCATTAACGATGTCTTTCATGCCATTTTTTGCAGACAGCTCATCATTGATAACATGCCATCACCTACTTAGAGTCATTATAAATCATTCTTTTGCCCTTGGGGTCACCCACAAATTTGACTCTTTAGAGATCGTGGTATTCCATGATTCTCAGCAATATAGCAGCGCTGGGAGAATATTGGTAATGGAAAGATGGGCTTTTGTGTAAAGGTACAGTTTGTGATCATTGAAATAGCTATCTGATTTTCTCCATTCAGTCTTTTTTACTCTTCTAATCAATTCTCAGCCTGCATGAGAGAACTTTTTTTTTTTTAATAACTACTGTGATTTCTTTAGGTGTTGCTTTGGTTTTATTTGTAGTTTTTCAGGTCTGGCTCTTTCATCTAAACATAATTTTTATTAAAACAATTTTATTCAATTGCAGGTGGAAAATGAGATTTTTAAAAAATTTACTTTTTTTTCTGAACTTAAACCAAAAAAGAACATTTTCATGTATACGGCAAAACACAGAGAGGATTTTCAAGGAAACCTAGTTTCATAGCAGTTGGTTTTTGTTTTTAAGAACGTAATAAGTTCTGCATATTACTTTCAAAATTACCCTGCTTGTCTGTACTTCTTTCTGAATTTCCTTCTGCTCTCTTTAGTGCATTTTTTTTTTTACATGTTGCAGTGGCCCTCTTTTTTGGGGGGCATCACTATGCTAACTTCCCCTTCCTTCCCAATATGCTGCCACCTCTTCTCCCTGCCCTCATTCCTATTCAAGAACTTCATGAAGAAAAAAAAGGCAGAAAGAAAAACAAAATTCTTGTAATAGCTAAGCATAGTCCAACAAAATGAATCCACAATTGTATCCGTGTCCAAAGATTAGTATCTCTGCATCTTGTCTCATCATCTCTCTGTAAAGAGGTGGATAACCTGCTTCATCACTGGTATTCTGGAGAAAGTATTAATAATTACATTGATCCGAATATGAAATTCTCCAGAAGTTGTTTTTCTTTATAGTGGTGTTCTTGTGTAAATCTGGTTCTGCTTTACTTTTCTCTGTCAGTATGTAATTGGTCCATTGCAGGATTTTCTACACTTACCTCTTTTGCCGTTTCTTATGGCAGAGTAATATTTCTTTACATTTATATATTACAGTTTGTTTAGACCTTCTCCAATTGTCTAAGAGGAATCTATGATACCCTCTTAAATTGTGGTTGTTTGTTCCCTCAATCCCTTCTTTAGAATCAGGAGGCTTGTTCTGCTGGTGACTTTTCCCCTGGTATTATTCTTCTCTTTTATCCTTATTTCCTTCCCCTTTCCCCCACCCCCATCTCAACTTGTTTTCCTATTGAGTTTGCTGTATTTCCACATCAAGCTCTATGTGTTCAGTTCTCTTTTGTCAGTTTGAGAAAGATTGAGGTACATCTGATGCCCATTCCCCCCACTCCTTTCTCCATTTTTATAAATTCTCATGTATTGCAGTTAGAAGAAATAGCAAGGACCTCTTCCTTCCTCCTCTCTACAGTAATGGCTTCCTTCATTTGCCTTCCCTTCTCTTCAAATCCTCCGAACAGAACCAATACACCTTCTAAGACATCTATCTTTTTTATTTAACTCCTTCATTACCCTTTGAAGACATTAAGGTTCTGAAGAGAACCCAGTTTCTTCCCCATCCTACTACAATATTAGCACGACATCATAAAAAGTTTCTCATTGTTCAAATGAATTCACCTAATTTCTAGGTTTTTCTGGACTCTGGTCTTTATTTGTATTTCAGAGTTTCTCTTCATCTCTGGTTTGTTTTTTGTTTTTTGTCTTTTTAAATCAAATTTACATGTTCTCATTCTCAATCAGTTCTCAATTAAATTGCAAGTTCTAGTAAAGATCTATTCTTTTGTAAAGAATTGTATTCAGTTTGTCAGATTATATTCTTGGTTGCTGACCTTTCATTTTTTGCATTTTGGAATGTTGTATTCCAGGATCTCTTAGGTTTTTGCTTTGCTTTGGTTTTTAAAGTAATTCCCACATCTGATAGAGTTGGACAATTTTCATTTGTGATTTCTTGAAATATAGTGTCCAGACTTTTTTGAGGGGGAAGTAGGATATCATGGTTTTTGAAAAGATTTTAAAATATCTTTTCCTTGACTACAGAATCACTTGCTTTTAATGATAATATCTTAATTTTTTTTTTATTTTCTCCAATCTTTTGATTTTGTTCTAATATATATACATATATACTTTTCACGGGATATGATTCTCTTTGTTCTAGTCTACTTTATAGGAATTCTGTTTCTTATATAAAGTTTACTGCTTTTTCTTTTAGTCTGTTTTTTCTCCTCTCTTTTTTTCTTCTAGTATTCTCTCCAAGAAAACCCTGAGTCATGAAGAGTCGGAAATGACTATGACTGAATGACAACTTTTATTTCATTCTCTTAACAGTTCATTTCTTCTAGGTATTCATGTAATAATACTTGTGGAAAATCCATTTTTTTTCCTTTGAGTATCTGCTTGCAATTATTATGGAGTTAGATTTGTAACAATTATTAAAATTTTTTTTAATTTTTAAAGATTTTTATTTTCAAATCATATGCATGGATAATTTTTCAATATGACCCTTGCACAGCCTTGTGTTTCAGATTTTCCCTTCCTTCCTCCCACCCTCTCCCCTAGATGGCAAGCAATCCAGTGTATGTTATACATGTGTAACAAGTTTTAATACTTGTCAGTGGTTTCTTTGATTTACTCATCTCTCTAGCTTTAGTTCCTAAATTGGGGCTTTGTGTCAGGAATAGGTTCTACCCTACTACTATGCTTTTGGGTGGGGTGGTCAAGCCCTGCTTAATCTTACCTTGAATGTCCTGGAGCTGACCTCTACCTCCCATTGTTTAGAGTAGCAGGGGTCTTTGAGGTTCAGAGCTGCAGGATCTTCAAGGCCTTCTCTGGTGTCTTAACACAGAGTATTAGGGAGAGACATCAGAGCCCCTTGGGTTTGTGCTCTCCTGGTCTGAGTGCTGAGGCACTGAGCTAGTCAGCACCAACTAGTCACTGAGGCGTTGTCTTGGGATTCAGAGTGTTGCAGGCTATTGCAGTTGTCCCTGGCCATCTTTGACTGGCTTGGTCCTTGCTTTACTAGAGGGCTCTCCCTTTAAGATTGCCATCAGACTTCTGACTGACTTTTTTTTCTTCAGTCTGAAAGTAAAAGAAATTACTGTCATTTCTCTAGATTTCTTGATCATTACTTGATCCGATATGAAGTTCAGGATTTTGCTGGAGTAATATGCAGGAGCTCAGCAGCCTGCCTCCTCTTCAGACAGCCATCTTGGCAGGAAGTAAGTTTGTGTTCTACAAGGAACAGTACCTATTTGTTGTTTTTCTTTTTCTTCCTCCAGTATTACAAATGTGGTGCCCAGTTTGCACTTGTCACCTTGGGAACATTGAGTGCATACACTGCTTACACAATTGGAATCACCCGGTGGAGGTAAGCTATCCCCCAGAAACCAGTTGGGATTTAGAGATATGTTCTTGGTGGAACAGATTGTTCATGGCTTTGCCCATTTTTGTTTTACAGAACTAAATTTAGAATAGAAATGAACAAGGCAGATAATGATGCAGGTAATGCTGCCATAGACTCGCTGCTGAACTATGAAACTGTGAAGGTAATGCACTTATGTGTGCTTTTCTCCACGTTTAACACTATTATTAAGACCTAATGCAAGTCAGATACCTTCTTGATATGGTGTAGTATATCAATTGGGGGTGGGGAAATAATCATTTTGATGAAAGTTGCCTCTTCCTTAGGGAGTGCCTTATTTTTAGTTCGGTGCCATTTTAATATTTCACCGAATAAATGAATTTCTAAGTGATGAAAGTATGGTGACCAACTCGATTCAGAATGAAAACAGAATTCGTTCTTTAGGCATCTTTCAAATGCTTTCTTCATGTTAAAAGGCCAGCATTTATGGCTTATTATGATCATTTTGAAAGTGTACCTATGTAGGAATAGCAAGTGCCAGTGTTTCAAATTAGGTTTATAAAATGGGGGAAAATATAGCATTGTTTTGTATGTATATAAAGTCAGTGATTGAGCCAATGTCCCAAAGATTGCAGAATTGCATTTGCTGATTGATATGTCAGTTGGGTGCATATATGCTCTTTTTCAAAGTAATTATCCTTGTATATCTTGTAGTATTTTAATAATGAAAAGTATGAAGCACAGAGATATGATGGATTCTTGAAGTCTTATGAGGCAGCTTCACTCAAGAGCACTTCTACCCTGGCTATGCTCAACTTTGGACAAAATGCTATTTTCAGTGTTGGCCTAACAACAATAATGGTTCTTGCCAGTCAGGGAATTGTGGCAGGTAATGGATGCCTTTACCTTCTATCTTCTACTTTTTATCTTTATGAACAAAAGCAAAGAGAAGGGCTACATATGCTGTTGCTGACTGTGAAATGCTGAATATACTTGGGATATTTTTCTTGTTTGAAACAGAGTATATTTTCCTGATTATTGATAATGCTCTTTCCTCCCTTCCTCTTTCCCTCTCTCCCTCCCTCCCTCCCTCCCTCCATCCCTCCCTTCCTTCCTCTTACCCTTCTTCCCTACCTCCCCTTCCTTCCTTTTTCCCATCTTCCCTTCCTTTCTTCCTCTCTCCCTCCCTCCCTCCCTCTCTCTTTCCCTCTACATTATGGAGGCATTGACTTCACTGTTAGTTGATCTTATTGTTTATCTTTGTTGTGTATCTGTAACATCAGGATCTTATGTGACATGGGCTTTTTATGAACTGCCAAAGTTTCTCTTTTATCCTGTTGTCTTGCCAGGTTATAGAATTTGATAATTAGATTCAAAGTGGACTATGGTCAAAACAAAGGAGTCACTAATAATTTATTTTTTAAACGGGGCACAATAAAATATAAGCGATGCCGTTTCTCTGAGTCTTGGACATCTTTCTCTGTGTTTCAGTTGCCCCATTTTCAAGTTTTCTTCCAAGTACTCTTCATTCCCATCATTTAATTTGTTTGTTATAAACTTGATCGTGTGTTTACCATTACCAAGCTTGAGTTTCCATAAATAAGCTAAGATTTAACCACTGATCCTTTAGTATCTCCTAATGTTCTTACAGGCCCTGAATATGTATTGCCAGCTTAATAATATACCAGGCAAAGCTGTGAATGAATTATGTCTTTTGGAGAAAAGAAGAGGATTTTATTTCTCTCTTTGCTCTAATCTCTCCCATAATATGTTTTATTATATTTGAATGGTAAACTGTTTTTGTTTTCTACTTAACATATAGAAAATTATCTGATAACTTCCATGAGGATGGCAACCCAGACTTAATTATCTCTGTTTGTAAATGCCTACTATTATGCTAGGGCAGGATCACATGCACATAATAGGGAGTTCATACGGTTGCTGGTAATATGAATAGGCCAGGAGTTTGCCGATGCACTGTGCTTTGAAGTATATTGTGGAACAATAGACGTTAAATTTCTATCGTCTGGGCAAGTGCCATCTAAATTCATTCTTTCTTTTCTTCCTCTAAATTCTTTTTATTTCGAGGGACCCTTACTGTTGGAGATCTTGTAATGGTGAATGGGCTGCTTTTTCAGCTTTCGCTACCTCTGAACTTTCTGGGAACTGTATACCGAGAGACTAGACAAGCACTCATCGATATGAACACTCTGTTTACACTACTCAAGGTAGACACACAAATTAAAGTAAGTACTTTATTTTTTTTTAAGTGTTTAAGTCTCATCCCATGAATAGATTTATACTAAGGAAATCATCTCCTTTCACTGGCTGAGCTAATTTCTTCTTTGCCAGATGTGTTAATTTGACTGTGTAGTAGCCTTTTCTTTCATATTGGGAAGGAACTTTATGCAAAGGGACTTGCTTGGGGTTCATTTTGTTTAGATTAATTTAAGTATTTTTATTATGCACTTGGTTTTCTTTTGTTTATAATGAATGATGCAGGATTTGTGATGGAAAAAAAAAAGTTGCTTAGAAACGGTGTTCAAAGAGGAATTTTTCTGCCCTTTAATGGAGATGAGAATGGGAGGGAGGAAGGAAGAGAGTAAGAGAGGCTTCTAAAAGCCCCTCTCTCCCTCTTCCTCTTTTCTTTCCCCATTATTTTCTCTTTTTAGCTGTGTGAAATAGAAAATTTTCTTCATAGTTGGATGCTAAGCTGTGGGTAAAGTGGTATGTTGTTTTCTTTTTCTCTTTCCTGCTAGGACAAAGAGATGGCACTTCCCCTTCAGATTACACCACAGACAGCTTCGGTGGCCTTTGATAATGTACATTTTGAATACATTGCGGGTCAGAAAGTCCTGAATGGAGTATCATTTGAAGTCCCCGCAGGAAAGAAAGTGGCCATTGTAGGAGGTAGTGGGTCAGGGTGGGTACTTTAGAAAATTCTGCATCATTGATTTCCCAACGTGACTTGTTCTCTCCCCTATAACATCATTACAGTCGCTTGGAAAATGTCTGCCCGATGCCAATTGGATTTAAACTATCTCCCCTTTTCTGTTTCTTTCCCAATTTCAGAAAAAGCACAATAGTGAGATTACTGTTTCGGTTTTTTGAGCCCCAGCATGGTAACATTTATATTGCTGGTCAGAATTTACAAGATGTCAGCTTGGAGAGCCTAAGGAGATCTGTGGGAGTGGTGCCTCAGGTACATTTTTCCTTTTAAATGTGTTCTTTGCTTATATTCGTCATAAAGAGAAAGAACAAGATGCTATTGTGTGAACAAATGTTCAGCAGCAGTCAGTGTGGAGAAAACTGAGTGTCCTAAGGTACTTGGAACTGTTAAGCACTTAGAGGTCAAATTTCATGGACAAAACAAAAATGAAAACCAAAAGCGAGTGTAAAGATTTCCAAACTCAAAAATTTAAAAACAGATTTTTAAAATTGTTTTTACATGTAATTGGGGGAAAATAAAATACTGAGTGAACAAAAAAAAAGCAAAAAACCAAAAAAGATTTCCAAGTCCCAACCAAATGGCATAATTTATTTGGAACAGTTATAGACATAATGAAAATCTAGGACATCCAGATAATTTGGCAGCTACCACTTTGTGGTTTTCAATGTAAGAAAATATTACTTTTGTAGAGAATTAAGTTAGAAAAGCAATAGCCCGTGCTCTTATTAAGCTTCCTTTTTGTGAAGAGTACAGAGAAACAGTGTGTTGTGCATGATGTCCTAGACTTAGAGTAAGGAAGCTGTAGCTTCCCATTCTGCCTCTAACATACACAAGCTGCGTGCTCTTGAGCGAGACTTTCTACCTCTCTGAGCCTCAGTTTCCTCCTCTGTAAAATGAGAGGCTTAGACCAGATGATCCCATTTCTAAATCTATGATCATGTGACTTCATCTCTTTCCCTGTGAATACACATTGAAGTCCATCGGTAAGACAGGGAGATACGCTTGTTTGTAAAAGCAGTGGAAAGAGTTCTTTTCATTTTTCTTTATCAAGGAAAAATTCATAGAGAAGGTAAAAGCCTAAGATCCTGAAAAAATAAGAAAGAGGGTAACAAGGAAAACTAGAAGTCAGAAGAGGAAGAGCAATATAATTTTGAATCTTGGATATATCTTGAATGCTCAATTGTTCCCTTCCCCGATTTTAAAACTTCATTTTAAAGGATGACTACAATATATTGGAAAAAGTGGGTTATATAAAAATAAAAGATATCAATAAAATCTTTGAAAACATTTTGAATCTTAGAAACCAAAAAGAGCTAGAATATTAATTTACAGTTTTTGAGGATGATAGGTCAAAAGATTTGTAATTTTGTCAGTGTGTGGGCTTCCTCCACTGACACAAATCACATTGCCTCGGCGCTTTAGGAGACAGTCTTCATTAGTTGCTGTGGCCAAAAATAAGTCTTATCATTTGATTGGCTGGCCTTCTGGTGAAGAATTTCTCTGTGTGTAACTAGGTCTTCTGATGA
This sequence comes from Antechinus flavipes, assembly GCF_016432865.1. Lineage (NCBI taxonomy): Eukaryota > Metazoa > Chordata > Mammalia > Dasyuromorphia > Dasyuridae > Antechinus > Antechinus flavipes. Next base: position 57,935,474 of record NC_067404.1, on the reverse strand, counting down.
CAGATAGATAGTCCATCACCATGCCTGTGTCTGAAACCTTTCCAGCTTGATAGAACCTCCCAGAGCATACATGTGTTTGCTGGCAAAACCTTTAGAGAATTTAGGACCATCAGTATGTCATGATGAGGTACTGAAATGGGATTTTGGTGGAAAGCAGTATGGCGATGACTCTTACATTATAGATGATAAGCTTTTAAAATCGAAGGATTCTTATCTCGGTAAATCACTTAAGTAACATATGTGAGTCTCTGGTTTTTTTCCCATACACTTCAGATCTTATTGTTGTTTAGGATTCTATGAGGATTTTAATTCTATTTTCTTGGGGGAAAATATATATTTAGTGTGTCTAGAACTTGAATTCTTTGGAGATAATAGCTTCTATTTTATTTAACACATGGCACTTTCCTCACAGCAACTTTTGGAGGTGTGAAGGAGTTGGAGGAGCATTATTCTCTTTTTGTAAATGAGAAAATGAAGTATAGACAGATGAACCAGGCTTAGTTGGACCTCAAGCTGTAAGCTTCTGGGTCTCTGGGTCAGATGTTCATCCCATTCCAGTGTGAGCATTAATTATGACAGCATAAGAGGTGTGAGTATTAATAGCAGAATTACACTTTTAAATACCTAAAACCATATCTTAGAGGGATGATGATGCTCAGCAAGACTAAGACTTCTCAGGTTGTTATTGTTTATATGCAATAATAGGAAGATTGTGGTTCTGCTGGTTTGGTGATAGCCTTCCAGCCTTTGGGAGATGAAAAAGAATTTAGAATATGTAAGAGGAGATACTTGCCTTTTTAAAATAAAATAGTTTTAGGCCATCTCAGTTATCTATATTGAAGCATCTAATAAAGGCTTTCTATAGTCCATCATTCAAAGAAATTTTTATAGCTTGTCTGAGATCTGCCAGATAGAGTTTTCTTCTCCAACAGGTAGTGCAGACAGCCCAAGAGAACAGTCCAGTGGTTCGCTATTATTTTCTATGTTTTGAGTACCTTTTCTTAAATGTCATACTTCTTAACCTTTTTTCCCATATTTGTCCTAGGATGCTGTTCTCTTCCATAACACCATCTATTACAACCTCTTATACGGAAACATGAATGCTTCAGCTGAGGAAGTTTACGCAGTAGCAAAATTGGCTGGAATCCACGATGCTATTCTTCGGATGCCTCATGGATATAACACACAAGTTGGGGAGCGGGGGCTCAAGCTTTCTGGTAACTTTCTGTTCTTTAGACTCTCTTTATGTCAGTGCTGTCATCGTTACCCTCCTTGCCCCTCTGCCTCCTTACCACACAAAACAAAATCATCCAACCCCGATCTTTAATTGGCTCTTTGGTGGTTAATATGACTGGGTTCAAAACAAGAATTTAGGTCACTCTCACCTCCCCGTCCAAAAAACACAAAACCAACACTAATTAACTTGACATTTTAAAAAAGTTAAATATCTGTGTTCTTCATAACTGTCTTGCCCTTACCCCTCTCTGTCCTGCCCCCTCCTCTTGCCATGAGTCAGTTAATGATACGATCCTGTCATTACCTCTTAATTGACCTATAAGCTACGGAATCAGTAAGGGAAAGCTGAGCTTGTTATTTGCCTGGGAGAGTCGCGGGAAAGAGAACGAGGATCAGATGGAAAACATTGCACCTGTCATCATGGTCTGGGCAGCCTCTGAGCTTAGAAGTAGCCCACTGGAAATGCCATTGCCAACGGAGCCCTTGTGAAAGACCTGGAGCTGGTGGAAACTCTCAGGGCTGAGAAGTGGAGAAGAGTAAGGAGCCAAAGAAACCAGAAGCAGACTCCCTAGATAGGCTTGTCTCCCTAGGTCACGTTCCATCGTGTCCCATCTTTGTTATACAGCTAGAACTTAGGCCGTAGAACCATGTAGTTTCATAAGCAGTCTCCTAAAATATAAATACCTGTGGAACATCTCATTCAGACAGTAAATACTTCCATTTTTATTGTTGTTATCTCTATTTTGCAAATGAAGAAGCAGTCTCATGGAAGTTGATTGTTTTCTTTCTGACACCTAAACAATCAACCTGCTTGAGACTGTTTCTTCATTTGCACATAGTATTCATGGAGTGTGGGTTTTGACTGGTAGCGGGAGCTGAGTGTAGAGAAGGGGAAAGGGGAGGTAGATAAATGGGGACTATTATGTCCTTTGAGGAACATATTGTGCATAGGATAGACTTGAGAAAGGTTATTGTAGTTGGAGACTTAAGCCAGCAAGAGCCACTGAGGGAAGGAGGTGAGTTCCAGAGATAAAATCCATTTCTTTCCAGATTTTTCCTTAGAGATATGGTTATACACCCAGGAACAGGGGAGCAGACTTTTCTTTTCCTAGCTTTCTTCCTTTGCCACGTGGCCTCTTGCTCCTAAGACCCAGAGCTGAAGCTAGTGTTGTGTTACAAAGGATTAGGGTGTCTGGGGTTGTCAGAAATCCTAGTAGAAAAGCCTATCACGACCTCTTCATTTTACAGAGGAGAAAAGTGGGGCCCAGAGAGGGACATGATTTGCTTATAGTCATGCAATGAACCAGTGGCAAAACTCCGGCTCCCTGGCTCCAAATCTCCTACTGCTCCTGCTCAGGGTTTTTTGCTGCTTCTTCATTCATATCATGCCTGCTAACTGTGGGTTGCCTCCAGGGATCTGTCCTGGGCCCTCATCTCTTCTCCCCCTGTGCTATCTCACTTGTTATTCTCAGCAGTTCCCTTGGATTCCATTAGTTTGATGCTGAGAATTCTCAGATTGGTAGTGTTGTCTCTCCTAAGCAACAGTCCTGCATCACCAACTGCCTTTTGAGCATCTTCAGTCCAGTGTGTCCACAGTAAGACCCATTATCCTTTCCCCAAAGTTTCTCCCCTTCCAAACTTCTTCCCAGTTATTGTTGAGGGCACTGCCATCCTCCCAATCCCCCAGCCTCTCCATCTCAATGTCATCTTGACTCCACACCTTCAATTCATTATTGCCTCCATCCCCAGTTCAGGCCCTTGCTCGGCACCTTTTGTCTTGGACTATTGCAGTAGCTGGCTAATGGGTGTTCTTGCCTTATTTCTCTTCCTACTCCACACCATCCTTTCTGTTGCCTTTAGAATCAAATATAAAGTTATTTGTTCTTCACATCTCTTTAAAACCTGTCCCTTTTCTACCTTTCCAGTCTTCTTACACTTTACTTAGCTACACTCACCCTTCCTATCCAACTCTACTATCTCCTGGCTATTCTTTCTGTAGACCATTAGATTCTGTTTCTCCATCTCTTTGCACTTTGAATTGCCTATAATGCTCAGTACCCCTCCCCTGTCCCCCCTTTCCCAGGCTTTCTTCACCACGGCTCAAGTTACACCTTCTACATCAGAGCTTTTCCAGAACATTGTCTCTGCCCCCACCCCATTAGTGTCTTCCCCTCTAAGGTTTCTTTGCATCTACCCGTGTATACCTCATGTGTACTTAGTTATGTACTCGTCTCCCTCATTAGAACGTGACCTCCTTAAGGGTAGGTTTTGGGATTTGGTGTCTTTCTGACACCTAAACAATTTTATCTTTTTCCCCTTAGAAGTTACTCGCTGTAATGTTAGCTGTATCCCTTTAGGGTTTGGAATTCCTTGCACTTAGTGCAGGGCCTGGCACAGAGTGAGTGCTTACTTAATAAAATGCTTATTGACTGACTGTTCGTACCACACTATTGCAGTGTAGATTAAGCTTTTGTGGACTACATAGAAAACCTCATCACCATTTATAGCACTTTTTCCTTAAAGACAATGTGAATCAAGATCCAAATAGGCAGCTTAAAAAGTGAAATTTTCAAACACAATCTGTTCCTTAAGTTGGAGAATCTCTATGTATATGTATACGTTTGTGTGTATATGCACACATATGAGAGAGATTGATGTGGATTTTTTTTTCTTGTCTGTGTTAGAAAACTTTGGATTCTGAACTTGTTGACTGGGTTGCACTTTGCCTAAAATAAACATTTTCATTTTCTTAAATATATATTGTCTGACATTTGGCAGGTGCCTTTTTTGGTCTCATTTTGAAGTTAGTTTTTATTGATAATCTTTGTTTTTAGATGATCATCAGCGTTTCCCTCTATCTCCCTCCCCCTTCCCAGAGAACCATCCCTTATAATGAGAAATCAATAGGAGGAGAAAAAAGAGTTCAACAAAACTAAGCAATATTTAAAGAAGCTTGACATTATATATGCAGCAGTACACAGCTGCAGTCTTCCCCAAATCCTCTCTCCCCCTCTCCAGGGAATTGGTTCTAGGAGAATGGGGGTGGTGCTACCGACTTTATAAGTAGAGTCATCTGCTTAGCTTGGGTATTCCAAAGATCATTGGTGTGATCACAGCCTTTCCTTCTCTTAGGCTTTATGAGTTGTTGAAGGAGAAAAACTCCATCATCCAGTAGCCAGCCTTCTGGTAATGAGCCTTTCTGAATTTAGCCAGACAGAGCCTCACACATAACAGCCATATAGTCTATCGCCTCAGTATCTGAACTGCACTGGCCTTGTTTGCAGAAACCCAAAGTTAGTCTCTCCATCACAATGAGGCACAGAGTAGAATATTAGTGGAAGGAGCATCAAAGATATCTGTGTGTAGCATTGCCAACTTTCTTATATTGCTTTTATTTTCTTCATCTACTGCTACCTTAACAATTATTCTAAAGTTTCCTGAATATCACGATTCTGGACAAAAAGCATAAAACCACGTCCTTTTCCATGCCGTTGGACATCTAGTAGGCCTTAATGCGGCTCTTCTGTTTTTTAGGAGAAATAGGAGTCTATACTCTTATCCTTCCTAGCCTCATAGAATCTTAAGAGTTGAAAAGAGTGTAAAAGTGGGAATTTGTTGTAAATGGTTTCTAAGATTTTTTCGGGCTCTGACATCCTATGATTCTAGGTTATTTAGTTAGGCCTTCCAAACAAGGCAGGAGTTCCCTCTAGCCTTTGTTTGAGTGTTTCCATTGAGGAGGAGATTAATTTAAGACTTAGAAAAGCTAACTTAATGAAGAGAAGGGTTTCAGGAGAGAAGGAGCCTTGGAAACAGTGATAATAGAATAAGAAACTTAGCATGCGCGCGCATGCACACACACACACACATACACACACATACACACTCCCCCCCAATCCCCCCAGAGAGACGAGAAAGCTGGGCTCTAAGAGAAAAGTGAACTGAAAGATTCATGGAGTAGTCAGCTCATGGCTGCCACAAAAAATTCTGGAGAAGGGTTCAAGCTAGCACATGGGCTAGCCCATGAGACTTTTGACAAGGAAAGCTAGCAGCAGATAGGGAAATTCAATCATCTTATAGATTGTACTTTGGTGTGTTGGAGAATGAGATGGCCTAAGAGGGGACTGTCCTCATTTAGTTACTGTGGTTGGTTATCCTCAGGTAGTCTCAAGCTGTGATCAGGTGTTGTGATTGGAACAAAATGAATAAATGGTAAGTTGTGAAAGAAATTGTTAGCAACTTATTCTAGAAATTTTTCTGGGGAATACTTCCTAGCATTAATACACTTTCAGACCACTCTCTTTTCCCATCTATACTTCCATCTTTGTCCTATTCAGAATGTTGGCCCTTTTCTCTTAAAAGAAAAAATGAGTAAATTTCACTTAGTATGCTGTACACAGGCAGGAATGTATAATAGTATGATATAGTGGAAAAACTCCTGGACCAATAGTCAGGAGATGAGTATTGTAGCCCCGGCCTTGTGATAACTAGTTCTGTAACTAAGCAATTCATTTTCTGAATCAGAATTTTCTTCCATCATCTGTGAAATGAGAAGGTTGGATCTCCCTTCCACATTTCCAAAAATGTGATTCTCTATCCATTGTCAATTTCTAAAGGGATGGATAGGAATGCTCAATAGATTTCTCTCATCTTTAAGGATAGTGTGAAAAATAGCCTTCTCCTGTAAAGACTACTTTGCGTGACTCCCAGAAATGGAAATGAACTTTAGCTCATTGGTCTGATCTAGTCAGACCGTTATACCTTAAAACATTGAAGTTCCAAACTCCAAATTTCATTTTTCGAAATTCTAGGCATCCTACTTAATCTATTCCTTGTTTGTCAGTTCTCTAAGACTGAAATTCTTTATCCCTAGCATGTTCTTTAAATATATTCAAGGGTTTCTCCTGTAATGTAAAAAGTACCACATAATGGACATATTTCTGGGAATACTGCCACTGGTTATTTTGTGGCTGCCAGTACGACACTTAAGCTGTTCATCTGTTTGTTATTCTATCATTGTAATCTAAAATCAAAGTTGTAATCTCCTCTCCCTACTTTCTTACTTATTTGTTGGAACAGAAAATCCCATCTTAAAATTTCCATTCCAGCGAATTGAGATGCTCCTTAAGTGCCTCACACTTACAACTTACATTCTGTAACTAAAAATGAGCAATGCTGCTAAATTCACGAGGGCTGGGGAATGTTGAGGTTATCAACTGGTGATGGATAGAAAAACTGGGGCTGTGGTATATGTATTCCTTACCCCATCCTGAGAGGTGCTTTTGGTTTTTGTTTTGTTTTGCCAGGAGGAGAAAAGCAGCGAGTAGCAATCGCCAGGGCCATTTTGAAGAACCCTCCTGTCATTCTCTATGACGAGGCTACGTCATCATTAGACTCGATTACTGAGGAGGTAAATCAGAGTGACGTAAAGACTTGCTTCGTAATGGTGCTTTATCTTGTTCCCCTTAGAAGTCACTTGCTGTAAAGTTAGCTGTATCCCTCCTGTCTAAGTGGTCAGTAGGAGGTGCCATTGAGCAGAGTTAAGGCAGGCCTTTTTTTCTTGAGTTGGTCTCCAGATCTCCAAGTTGTATCGAGCCAGACACAGGAATGTCAAGTCCATTTGCAAACTTGTCTCCAGTTGAAACCGTGTGACACCCAGTGCTGCAGCCCTAACCCTGCCTCACCCAAAGCTGTTGGAATCGCCTCAGATGCTTACTGAGGCAGAAGCCTCTTGTCCATCTCATATGGAGGTGTCTGGTTGCCACTTAACACTCATTAAAATAAGTCATGTAAATGCTTGTGACATGCTGCACGCCAGAAAGTCTCTTGCTCATCATAGAGCAACTCACTAAGATGCAAGTCAGGTACACGGTAACCTGCAGTGCTGCTATCAATTTATATTCATTTCACAGGGAGGGCTGTGAAACATCAGGATGTTGTGACACCAATGTCATGACACTACCACGGCAACTGCATCAGCCTTCATAACCACATCCTTGCATTAAATACAAAAGTCTCAGCAGCAACAGTAATTTCATGAACTAATCTCCTTATCTAGAACTGAAAATAGGTGAATGTTGTTTTGCAAATTGTCCCCACTTGTCTGGCTTCTTATTTAATATACATGGGAACATCTGGTGTTAAGGGATAGAGCAAGCTACTGGTCTCATTGGCTAACCGTGTTTTGACAGGGTTTTGGATAGGAGGTCGATTTTCAGTGGACAAAATTGGATCCACAGTTTACCGGAATTGATTTCGTTATAGCATATGTTTTTAAACCTAGGGTTCTGTTGTGCCTTTCAAGCGACCCCTGATGAGCCCATGTCAGCTGCCCCGGTGTTCACTCATTTTCAGTCATGTCTGACTCTCTGTGATCCTACTTGAGGTTTTCTTGGTAGAGATACCTGAGTGGCTTGCCATTTCCTTCTCCAGCTCATTTGGCAGATGAGGAAACTGAGGCAGACAGGATGAATTCACTTACTTGTCCAGGATCACACAGCTAGTAAGTGTTTGAGGCCAGATTTGAACTCAGCCCAGTGCTCTATTCTGCACTACCTAGGTACTCTGTTAACTATCTACAAAGCATAATATGAAAAGTACCCAGAGTACGCAACCTTGATAAATATATCTCCTCTCAATTACTCTGAAATTCTCCCCATAAGTCATTGCTGCAGCATTTGAAAACCCCTGTTAAAATGTCGATGATGGGATTTGAGAAGAGAGGAGTGTTAAATCCATTGGGTGACATAGTGGATAGTGTGCTGGAGACCTGAGTGTGAATCTCACCTCAAACAGGAGCCACTTGACTACATAGAGCCTCAGTTTCCTCATCTGTGAACTTAAAATGCTAGGTATGCATGAGGCATGATTAGCAAGTGAGCAGACTGAAGGAATATTATAACTCAGAGAAGAACCCTGTACACTCTGGGGGCTAAGGATGCCAGAGCAGTGGCGTAAAACACAAGATATGTCACTAAATGCATATTACTTTCACTCCTTCCCATTCCTTCCCCACTATCTGCCAGCATTGTTTTGTCCTTGATCTGCAATTCTAGGCTTTTTTGTGTTGCCTCTACTGTGTCAGGGACACTCCTTTCTCTGAGTAGCCATCTAGAGTAGGCTTGAATTTATAACTGTAATATATTTCTTGGGGTTCTTGGGGGCCATATATCTAAAAGGTATTTTTCCTCTTTGTCTTTACTTTGCCATATTTAGAGTTAGTGTGCCAAACACAGGTGACTTTCTCTACAACACAGCTGTGCTTGAAAAACAGAAGCTATCAATGTGTTTTCTCTTTCTTTCTTCTTCTTCTTCTTCTTCTTCTTCTTCTTCTTTTTCTTCTTCTTCTTCTTCTTCTTCTTTTCTTCTTCTTCTTCTTCTTCTTCTTCTTCTTCTTCTTCTTCTTTTCTTTTCTTTTCTTTTTTTTTTCTGAGGCAATTGGGATTAAGTGACTTGCCTGGGGTCACACAGCTAGGAAGTGTTACATGTCTGAGGCTGAATTTGAACTCAGGTCCTCCTGACTTCAGGGCCAATGCTCTATCCATTGTGCCATCTAGCTGCCCTATCAATGTATTTTCTAAAAAGATCAAGTCATCATAATGGTTTGAACTTGTGTTTAAAAAGACAAAATCAAAAAACCACCACCAGAATGTCCTAGTCTCCATTCCTACTGGTGCTTAAGTCAGGGTCATGGAAATAATGTTCTCCTTTCCAGACCCCACCCTCACTCCTAGCCCCCTTCCTTTTTGGCTTTTTTGTGCTGTATTTGGGTCACACTTCCCTTTTTTCCCATTCTTCTCATTGACTAGATGAGAAAAAGACAGAGAGACAGAATGTTTATCATCAGTGTTCTATCATCAGCTGCCAGCTGACCCAAGATTTCTCTTAAACATAGCTGCCCTCTTTCTCTCTAGCATCTTTGGTACCCACGTCCTTTTATGAATAATGTTACTGCCTTGAATCTTTGGATTATTCTTTTTCATCTTCATGGTTGGGCCCCTTTTCTTCTTTTATGTGATTACTCTTATCCACAGATTAGTTGAGACATTCGTCATTTTTCTAAGTTGTTAAATATTAAATTGCAGTATTAAATGCTTGGACTGACCATATTTTAGAAAATATCTAAGGGGGGGGTGTGTGTGTATGTTTGTGAGACAGACAGACACACACACATTCTGTTTACCTAATCTTTAAATCTTCTCTCTTTTCCATTTCCAAATTTACAGAATATCCTCAATGCCATGAGGGACATGGTGAAACACAGAACATCTATTTTCATTGCACACAGATTATCAACAGTGATTGATGCAGATGAAATCATTGTCCTGGATCAGGTGAGAGATTATTACTTTCCAAAGTTTAGTCATCTGCAAACATTCGGATTTGTTTTAACGGTGAGGCATAAGCTGAAAATGGTTCTAGTAGACTATGTGAAATTCATAAGATGAGAGATTTAGAGCTAGAAGGGATCTTTGAGACCATTCAACCCATTCTCTTCATTTTGTTTTAAGATGAGAAACCTGAGGCCCAGAGAAACTAAGGTACTTGGGCAATGTCACATGAGTAGGAATTAACAGAGCAGAATTGGAATTGGAGCCTAGTTCCTCTGATGCCACATCCAAGGCTCTCTCCACCATAGCAAGCTGCCTCTCAGTTCTTTCCTTGGGATTGAACCAGGACAAAATTCCATTTTGAGAGGTGGTCTTTTGGCAGCAAATCAATTGCCAGAAGCATGTCCTTTTTTGATGTGGCCTTGGGATCATTTGAACTGTGTACTCCCTTCTAACATTGACAGTCCCTGGTGTTTTTTGTAACGGCACCCAGAAAAGAAAACAACATGAGGACTCGTTGTGTGTCGAGGTATTGAAGGCAGAAATGACAACAGGACAGCGTTAAATGCAGGCATGATAGAAGCATTTTTCACAGGGAAAGTGTTATAATGATTTCCTCTTCAGCTCTAAGTGAAATCTGCTGCTGAGCATTTGGCATTTTTGCCATGTTACATATTTTCCTTAGACCCTTGATGTCCCAAAAGAAAATTACCCCTCTTGTAGCACGATCATTTTCAAACCCAGCCATTGTAAGGGAAAGGAAGGAAAAGTGACAGCATGTTTCATTTCCTTTGAGAGAGTTGCTCTAAGATTGTGCCATCTAATTGTGCTGAAAATCAGCATAAGACTGTTGTGATTGGTGACCTTTGGAAATTATTATCATTTCTCTTGTCTCCTTCTTCCCGAGTAACAAGTAAATGGAGGAAGGGAAGGGAAAAAACCTTACTATTGGACTATTTCTACCATTACTCACTTTCTCTCTTGTATTTCAGCTTTTTTTAATGGTTATTTTCCCCTTATATCAAACAAATAAACCCATCAATTCCCTATAATTTTCAAAGCTGGAGTACAGATAGAGGACACATTCTTGCTCACCTTTTATATATCAAATTACTTGGTGGGGTCCATAGGCCACTGTGGTTTATTCACATCAATATAATGTCCTATGAAGCATTCAGTTGCATGATATGTATATACAATCAATTTCCATCATCTGTGCACCTGAGACCTTAGATCCTTTTATTGGTTTGATCCTAACAGTATTCATTACAAAATGGACTCTTTTCCTGTCCCCAGTTTGGGGTTACGTGGTCTATTAGGTGATGTGTACCAGAATGTTTTAAATTAAAAATTTGGAAAGTATCCCTTTGGTATTACTGCTACTTAAGTAACACTAATATCGTCCGCTACATGTTGCCTTTATTAAATATTCTTGTGGTGTGCATTCATGTGGTTATCGCCTTTCTTACACATATCATGTTAGCATGAATTAGCAGGCTTAGGCTTACCCTCTAGTTTGCCTCTTTGAGGCTTTGTATAATATTTTAATTTTTCATAAATCAGAACTAGTTTGTTAGTAGCAGCAGAATAGGTAGTAGGGTTAGGTCTAAAAGAATCTGCTGATCTTGAATTGAAATGGCTGGAAAAAATCCCTCACCTGGCAAAGCAGCCTAACCAGAGAGCAAACCAAACTAATAGCAGCTTCACACTTAGTAGTCTCTCTCTCAGATGCCTCTCAAACTCAAAAAAGATACCAAAAAAAAAAAGAAACATTATGTATCTCCTCCAACCCGTCCCTCCTCCAAACTTACCTATTTTTGGTGGGCACTACCAGCTTTAGAACCTGGGAGTCATTGTTGAGTTTTCCCTCTTCCTCATTCTCCATATCTAGCAGTTGACAAGTCTTGTCAATTCTACAGCCATAACATGTCTTACCATTCATCCCCTTCTCTCTCCTTACACAGCATCTCACCAGGACTACTGAAATAGCCTCCTAATTGGTCTTCCTGCATCCAGTTTCTCACCTCTCTAACACATTCTTCAGACAGCTGCCAAATTGATGTTGCTAAAAACACATCTGACCGTGTCGCTCCCCTACTAAAAAAGATCTTCAACTGCTCACTGTTACCTCCAGGATAAGATAGCAAGTCTTCAACTTAGCATTTCTAGGCCTCCCTATCTTCTTCCTTTTTGCCTAAGTGTTATATTAATCCCCTTTTACATAGGCTATATAACTTCTCTCGGTCCAAATGTCCATGGACAGCATTCCATTTCCCATCTCTGTATCTTTACACAGTCGGTTGGTTCTCCATATCTCAAGTGTATTCCTTCCCTACTCTGTCTCTTAGAATTCCTAGCTTCCAAGCTTCAGAGAACAACTCAGATTTCATGATTTACGTGGCACCTTTCTTGATTCTCCCACTTGTACTTCCTTGCTTTCCAAACTCCTTTGTTTTATGTTGTATTTGGTTTTCTTTGTACATTACCATCAGTAAGCTCCGTGAGAACAAGTTTTTGTTTTTTTTTTCCTTTGCATCCTTGGTACCTAGCACATAGTAGGCACTTTTAAAAAATGTTTGATTGGATTTAACTGAATAAATTTTCAGCTTTCACAAGATCAGAGCTTGTGTTTGGTTGAACATAGCCTTTGACAACCCAGGGTGGTCTCTACACTCTGATGAGGCATCATCCTGGAGCCTTAGTTTCAGAAATTTTCTCATTTTTTTTTCTCCTGTGTTCTTAGAATGTTAGAGGCAATCATGTCGCTGCTCTCATTCCATGCCTTTTACTGCTTGGAATCAGAGTGACATTTACTTTGGAAGGAAGCGCCTAAGGGTCCTTTCAATTTAAAGGATCCCAAAGTAGAAGCCGGGAGAGCAAAGATTTAGTGAAGAAAAGAGGTGGGAGCAGATTCTTGCCCCACAATTATTTTCCCCGTTTCCAAAGCATTAAAGCCTCTGTTTTGCTGCTCTTGTTTACAGCTGAGTCTGTCTTGTTCATTTCTCACAGGGAGGGACAACTGTAACTGTTGAACTCATGGCCAGTCAGTGGCATTTCACCACTCTCTATTCACTGTAATCCAATGAACAACTTGAAGATCCTTTCAAATCTAAAAGTTATAGTTATATATGACTTTATTCAATTCAACAAACATTTAGATTTTTTTTAATTAATAAAAATGTTTTTTCTCTCTCTCTCATCATGACATAACTACCCTGCCCCCAAATGAGGGAAGTGATCCAAAAAGAATAACAAAACTCCTAAAACAAATATGTAAAGTCAAGCAAAACAGATTCCCGCATTGACTATGTCCCCCAAATATGTCTCCGTCTGCATCCTGAGTCTTAGCACTTTTGTGTCAGAAGGCGGATATGTTTCGTCATTGGTCTTCCAGAATTGTATTTAGTTATTATGTTGAACAGAATTCTTAAGTCTTTGAAAGTTGTTTATCTTTACAGTGTTGATCCTGTGGTATAAGTTGAATAAATTTTTTGTACCTACTGTGTGCTAGGCCCTGAGAATAGGTATGAAGATAAAAATGTAACAGCCTCTGCATTCAAGGCCTTATGCAGGAGAGAGCACTTGAACTCATCTTTGAAGAAAGTTAAAGGATTATAAGAGTTGCAGATAAGGAGGGAGTGCATTCCAGGCACAGGAGTATTGAGATAGAGGGAAAACAGATTTTTGTTCATTGGGAAAAAAACAACTATATATTTTTTTTGGAAGTGAACAAAATCATATACAACAATAGGGCAGCTAGATCGCTCAGTGGATAGAGCACTGGGCTTACAGTCAGGAAGACTCATCTTCCAAAGTTCAAATCCAGGTTCACATACTTCCTAGTTGTGTGATCCTGACCATGTCACTTCACCCTGTTTGCCTCAGTGTCCTCATCTGTAAAATGAGCTAGAGTAGGACTTGGCAAACCACTCCAGTATCTTTTCCAAGAAAACCCCAAATGGGTTCACGAAGAGTTGGACATGATTGAAATGACCCACCAACAACAAATATATTAACTATAACTTTGGAGTTGAAATGGATGTACAAGTCACGCATTATAATCCCTTCCTCTTACAGCTCGCAAAGCTGAGGCCCAGGGTGGCGATAATGTAGCTTGACATGGCATGTAGTTAGGGGAGCAGTAAGTGAGCCATTTTGGCTAGAGCATCTAGAGAGCATATGATAGGAACCTGCCTGTGTGAAATAAATTTGGGATGATGGGTTGGAACGAGATTGTGGCCAGATTTACTGACCATCCAGGCCAAGTCCTTCGTTTTTGCAGGTGAGAATCCTGAGGGCCACCCTAGGATTTAATGTGACTTTCAGTAACTAGACTGATTAAATACTTTTTGGAACTTGGTGCCAGAATGCCAACAGATACTGAGAACAGGAAGGGGAATTCGATACCATCTGCTCCAAACCCCTTCATTGTCTGGAGCCTGTGCAGGGTAGGTCAGAGAGCTGAGCGAGGGTGCAAGGATCACGGCTCCCTCAATTCTCCGTCTGGTCCCGGCTGGGAACTTTCTCCCCTCAGCTGATAACCAGGAGTCCCAGAGAAGTTGTCTGAAGCTTTGTTCTGGGATCAGCTTAGGGTCTTTTGGGGAGGGGACCTTGGATGTTGCTGGTGGTGCTGGTGGCAGTTTTAAATGAGACTACAAGAGCTCTTACTTTTTTTAATGGCAAGAGCCTGCAGAAGCCTATGGACTACTCAAAATAATATTTTTAAATATATAAAATAGATACTGAAGATTAGAGGAAACTAATTATATTTTATTACCATTATCAAAATATATTTTTTGTCAAGTTCCCAAACCCTAGGTTAACAACTCTTGGACTTAAGATCCCTCTCCAGTGCTAAGTCAAACATTTATTAAGTACCCACCATATACAAAGTACTGTGCTATCTATTAGTAATAGAAAAACCTCTGCCTCAGAGGGTTTACCTTCTCCCAGGATCCATCCAGAGTTCTGTACATGTACTGAAGAAAGGAAGGGAAACAAACATTATTTGCCGGGGACTATATTGAGCACAACTACCCTGCAAAGGAAGTGCTATTAGTACCCTCACTTAGCAGTGGGGGAAAGTGAGCCAGACACAGAAGTTAAGTGACTTGCTCAGTCGTACTACTTGTAATTGAGGCTAGACTTGAACTCAGTTTTTGTGACTCCAGGCCTAGCACTCCATTCACTACACCATCTCTCAGTCTCTCTACGTATTTTTACATGTTTCCATAAGTAAATGGATGACAATTTGAGAGAGAAACTTAAGGGAACTTTGGGTGGGAGAAAATGAACCAAATTCAGATATTCCTAGGAGGTACAAGCCAACGAATGTCTTAGTGAAAAGACTCCAAAATTGTACCTAGTCAGCGCTTCAAGTCTTTGTCATTTTCTGTCTTTGCAACTTCTCTCTTATACATCTTCTTTCCACTCGCACAGCTGGCATCTAGTGTGGGGCCTGTTCACCTCCTGCCAGTGGGTCTCTCTGCCTTAAAACTCTCCTCACTGCAGACCAGTCTGCACTCAGTTGCCAAAAGGATCTTACTAAGGCAGAGGGCTGACTATATCTATCTCTAGCTCTCTCCCATACACACCCCAACTTAATAAACTCCAGTAGTTTTCTAATGCCCCCAGGACCAGGATCAACTAGGAAATCCTGCTTGGCTTTTAAAGCTGTTCACAATTTTAGTCCTTTTTGCTTTTCTAATCCTACTAATTCCATACAGCACTTGGATGTTTATTCCCTTCCGTATTCTTCCAAGATGAAGCAACACTGGCCCTCTTGCTGTTCCTTGCACAATGATGGTCCATTTGCCCACTCTCTACTTCTTTTGTCTGGCTGTCCTCCATACCTGCAATGTTCTCCTTCCTCATATCCACCTTCTGGCTTTCCCAACTTTAAGACTCAACTCAAAAGCCATCTTTTTTCCGGAAGCCTTTTCCAGTCTTTCCCACTGCTACTGCTTCCCTGAGATGACCTCCCATTTGCCAGTTATATGTCTTTGACATACATGACTCTTTGCAAGTTGTCTCCTCTGCTAGAATGTGAATTCCTCGAATTAAGGACTGAGTTTTTGCCTTTCTTTGTATCCCCAATGCTTAGTGCAATGGCTGGCACGTAGTGAGTGCTTAATAAACGCTTATTGATTTACTAACATCACGCTTATTGCCTCAAACTTGGAACATTGTGGGATCTCCTTTTAATCACTCAAAAGAGTTTGTGTTAATTTTCTACCCAGGAAAAACCAAGTAGCTAAAGAAAACCTATTGTCCAGGTGATTATAATTCAGTTGAATCTTTTGGACAGGACCTGTAAATGGGTAGAGCACCAGCCCTGGAGTCAGGAGGACTTGAGTTCAAATCCAGTCTCAGAGGCTAGACATTTAAGTAGTTGCATGACCCTAAATAAGTCACTTAACCCCAGTTAAGTTGTGGGGGGGGGAGCAATTGAAATAGTAGATGAATTTGGATTGAGAAATTATACAGTGCTTTTAATGACCTTCAAACCTCTCCTCAAACAGAGGTCTATCCATATTTTTTACATTGATATTTTCCTGCCACTCTGTGGCTGAAAGACATTGAATACAGTCTCTAAAGAATAAAAGTTGTGGTTCACCAAACCAGGTGGAGAGTTACATGATAAGAGTGAGCAGGCTGTCACAGAGTCCCATTGAAGAATTCTACAGGAGTGGTGGTGGGAAGCATACCTTTTGAGAAGTATTTGACCAGAATAGGAAGTAGGCTGGCCCATGTGACATAGGTACAGAATAGCTAGTGGATAGCCCTCATGCTCCATTGGTGTCTGTGTGATGCAAAAGATCGGTACATACTTGGGAAGACAACATGAGAATACTTCTAACATGAGGTTATAATCTGTATCATGAGAGGGAAAATACCTAGATTGATGATATCAGAGATTGAAATATCAAAGGTGATAATGTCTTCATTTGATTAGGAAAGGCATACTTCACAGTAAGCTTTGCGGAACCCTGACAGTCAGGCAACATTCAGGTAATTTGAGGGGCAGTTTCTTATGGTATGTGGGAAAGCACTGGATTTGAAGTAAAAGGATCTTGATTTACATTCTTATCTAAGCAGAAAAGTCAGCCTTTCTGGGCCTCAGTTTCTTTACCTGCCAAATGAGACACTTTGCAGCTCCAAATCCATGGTTTTATAAAGACTGTAGTTATATTCCTACCAGAAATGAAATTTATTTAGGACATCCTCTTTGATCTCACTCATGATAAAATATCACCTTCCCATGGAGTTTGTATTTGTCTTTTGTTTTTTATATTCTTGAGTAGGACTCAGTGGGGATCCGTGATCCATGAAATCTTGTGTCTCAGTGAAGTGGTTCCTGAACTGAGAAAAACAATCATGGACCATTTTTTTCAGGGTAGATAGCAATTTTAAAAGTATTACAAAATCATGCTTTTTTTAGAGTGCCCCAGCTTACACTCAGAAGGGTCCCGGGCAAATCCCAAACTTTTGTTCCATACAGGCATGTCTGTAAAAAGTCTTATCACTTAGCATCAGGAGCAGCAAGAAAAGAGACATGTTGCCCAGTGACTGTCAAGACCAAGCAAATTAACCAGAGATGAAAATTTGGAATCCGTAACAGGTCTACATAGCGCTCAGGTTAATAGCCATTGTTAACAAAGGCAGTCAGATACTAAAAAAAATAAGTCATCCTATGGAAATCTTCATTTTTAAGTCTGAGGTTTGAAGAACCTATTTTATTAATGAATTGACTTGATTCGGGTAGCTAGCGATCAAGTGTACAAACTCCATCTTTTAAAAATTTCTTCTCATCCCATCCATTCATCAGAATATAACACTTATAATAGGCTTCTTTTCCATTAAAGCGGTACCTAGGACTTGGCCCTCTATTGGACTAGTAGCCACGAGACCTGGCATGGGATATCACCCTCTCTTCCTCAACTTTTCTGCTTGAAAAATGAGGGAGGGGATATTTTCCAGAAGTCCTACAAATTTCTAAGCAGGAAAAGTATTATATAAATTCACTTGTTATCAGTTAATTTGACCTGATTTGTTTTGTTTGTGTTTTAGGGTAAAATAGCTGAGCGGGGGACCCACGGGAGTCTCCTTGCTAATCCTGGGAGCATCTATTCAGAAATGTGGCATGCTCAAAGCAACCCTCTATCAAATAATAATTCCAAATGGGAAGAGAAGAAAGAGCGGATATCCAAAGAGGAGGAAAGGAAGAAACTCCAAGAAGAAATTATCAACAGTGTCAAAGGCTGTGGAAACTGTTCCTGCTAAACTCTGCAAGGCATTTTAATTGTTTCCTTAAAAACAAAAACAACAAAAAAAAAAACTTCAAATGACACATTTGCACTGATGCAGAATTCATGATTTATTTAGAAACAAAAACAGAAAATTTGAATTCCCCTCTTATAAAATTCTTTTCTTAGGTATCAGTTCTTGTTCTAAAGGATTTTCTTTCCCTATCTTTCTCAGTCTGTCTCTTTATTTTCCCTTTCTCTATACTTCCCCTCTCCCCCAGAAAAAAACAAAAACAAAACCAAGCAATTCACCTCACTTTTTTCTCTATTATCCTTCACCACCAGCCACTCCCAGGGTTTTTCCATTGTTTAATCACTTTAGAACTGGGCTAAATCCAATTTATTGTTCTCTACATTCTGGTATAACTTCTCCCACTGTGATTGATTTGTTAAAAAGTGTTCATCTCCATACCCAGCTAAATCACATGGGTTTACTTACACATTACTGTAAAATATTTAAAATTCTTTTAGTTAACATTTTGATTGAAAAGAATTTCTCTCCGTAAAGAAAAAAAAATGTCTTATAGTTAGTTAGCTAGCTTTTTAAAATATTGCATTGATCTGAAAACCGATTAATAAGCACATTCAAAGCCACAAATTTCTAGGCCTGCTTTATAGGTCAACTGTGCTAGTCGATAAAACATCTACCTACCTTAATGTTGTTTCAAGTGTTTTGACCGAGAAACTCCCTTGAACTGATGTTGGCAAGGAAGATGTTCCACTGAGGCCCTGGGCTGAAATGCATGATTTTGGCAGGTAGGCAGGTGATTCTTAGAGATTTCAGCATAATTTGAAAGTTAAACATTCAGATTTTAGGAAATTGAAACTTGTTCTTTCTCTAAATGTTTTCTTCTTTTCCTATCTGAAATTATACAGGGGGAAGATGGGGTTTTTGAGTGAAGCAACTTCCATTTAAAAATCATTAAGGATTATTAGGAACCCAGGGAGGATTAGGTGAGGAACAGAGCTCATTAATCTCAGGTTCTAGGTAAGGTCTTCTCTCCTGGCTCAGCAATTAGATGTGTCCACACTTTCCTTGGAAGCAAGTTAGTAATCCACTTTTACCTTCCAGGAACAATTAACAAAACACTTCTGATACTTGGGTCAGTCAATGACTAGCCCCTCTTTTCTACTGGGTGCTTCTTTTAATTCTCGTGGGTGGTCATTATTCAATTTGAAAAACTTTTTGATCTCCTGTAGTACGGAAGAATTCACACAGAGTTGTATATAATAAGAAGACTATTTTAATTGTTATTATTTTGAGGTTTTAATGTGCTTTGTGCAACAGGAAATATGGGAGTTCATATGGGCTTATTTATATGTATTGAATCAGGAGATAAAATGTGGACCTTACCTAAGTCCAGTATCCAATTTTACTATGTCAGAGCAAATCTAGAGAGATGAGTAACTGGAAGCCAGTACTCTAAGGGATAGTCTTTGACACTAGAAATACAGGAAGCAGGAACCTGCTTTTAAGGTTGGCAATAAGAAAAAAGTTCTTAGTCCGCTGCAAAATGTTATTCAGACATTACATCCTTTGCAGCCATAGGCATTTCCAAGATCCTAAGAAATAAAATCCCTGTTTATTTCCCTTAAAAAAAAAAAAAAAACAATTCTGTCATATTACTGGAAATGAAGTAAGGGGCTCCATGTCCTTTTTTTTCTTTTGGCTGTCCCTTCTAGGTGTTTTCTTTAGCTCAGAGGAAAAAGGAAGCAGCATGTACAGTGCACTGGCTTGGAAGACAGGACCTGAATTCAGATCTTCCCTCTGAGTCTCACCACCCGTGTGATCTGTGGCAAATGACTTTTCCTTCCTGAGTCTCAGTTTGCTCATCTGTAAAATGAGGGTCTGGATCTAGAGATGGTCTCTGAGATCCCTTCTAGCTCTAAGTCTATGAACCTATAAAGATAGAGCTCAGTTAAATAATCAAGAAAGCAGCAGTGAAGTAACCCTTCTGAAACACATACATAAATGTTCAGAATAATAGCTTTCAATATACAAATAGGACACTTGGTTAAGGAAGGGCCAGGATTATTTGAATACTGTTTAAGTAGATAATGATTTTTTTCCTCCCAGAGGTCATCTAAAACTTGTCGAGATCATGAGTCATTACA
This sequence comes from Antechinus flavipes, assembly GCF_016432865.1. Taxonomy (NCBI): domain Eukaryota; kingdom Metazoa; phylum Chordata; class Mammalia; order Dasyuromorphia; family Dasyuridae; genus Antechinus; species Antechinus flavipes. The sequence continues at coordinate 57,915,490 of NC_067404.1, read as the reverse complement.
AGTCAGGTTGATGGGCATTTTCATTGCATAATTGGGCAGTATTTTCAGTAAGTGTCCTGAAAAATACAGTTGTCCTGGGGTCAGAACCATGACTTGGATGAAAATGTCTTTTCTCATAAACTCATAGGATGTTAGAATTTCTAGATCCCTCAAAATGAAGTGAACTGGGGGTAACTATAGGTGGTGCAGTGGATAGACAGCACCAACTCTGGAGTCGGGAAGACCTGACTGACCCAGAGCAGGTCTAAACTTAACTCGCCCTTTCTTCTCTCCCCTCAAATGAAGTGAACTGCCCAATTTTGCACAATCATTGACAGAGCAGGGACTTAAATCCAGGGCCATTCTATCACCCTTGTTGTCTGTGTGGGGAATGGATAAGGACAGTGACTTCAACCCAGCTGGTAATCATGGTAGTTTAATATGATGCCATAAAAGCTCTTCCCAAGGTAAAGTGTAAGAAGAGGTTCTTTGGATCTTTTAATTAGAGTAAATGCCAAAGGAAAGGGCATTTGATCCATAGTGAGATAATTTTACATTATAATCTATAAGCAAGCAAAAGCACTGCATATGAGGGGTTGTCTCTAAATCAGGGCTGCAGAAGAAAATGCTTTTTAATATATTTTCTCTGAATATGTTGCAGCCTTTGAATCTGGGTTTTGAACAGAGAAGTTTCATTGGGCATTATCTCCAGTACACCTCTGGATAGTCCCCTTCTATTTGGGAGTCCTAGTTTATCATTGGACTGAGCCTGAAAGGAATGATCTGGCTACCTTTCTGATGGTAGGTGAGTCAGTGAGCTCATTTGGAAAAACTTGAACAGCCAAATGTAAGAGTCATCTGTGAAAACCAGATCCAAGTGCTAGAATTACAAAAACCAGCCTTGAAGTTTGCACCCCAAAGACATAAATTTATAATATACATATTCTTTTCCTTTGGAGGAATTCACACTTTTTTCTAATACCTTCAGATAAAGTTTTTTGTTTTTTCTTTTTCTCTAGCTGTTGAGAGAACCCAATTTTTGAAGGTGGCCTTCCTCAAAGTACACCATGCTTTAAAAGGCAATGATATCTAAAGGTCCTACAATTCCTCTGTTTTGGGGATAGCTCGCCCAAACGTTGCCCATCTCCCTGTCAGCTTTCACATATTTTTCTCCCTGCTTTCTTGATTGTTCAATGTATCACTGAGCAGAAATTTTTGCAACACTTGTTTTTTAATTCTGTTTGTTTCACATCTTTTATCTCAGGATTATCTATTATGAATTCATAATGGTAAGCTTTTATATGTGTGTGAAAGTTCCATGATTTTTTTTAAAGGTCCTTTTCCCTCTCTTTCCAATTCCAGTATGGAGAACTGACTGTAAACTGTACAGTAAAGAACAGTATTAAGCCAAAGAAGCTGGCTAAAACTGGTTGATTTAAAAAAAAAATGTAGGGAAACCCTTTATTATAGTTTTATTGTTTATGATAATCTGTGTAGATAATCATTACTAAATAAATGACATATCTTTCTGAATAGAAATGGGTGTCCTATTGAAACAACTCTTTCTGCAATTCACAGGGAAAGCTGATATTTTGTCAGTGACACACTCAGAATAAGAATACAGATAATGAAATAGACACTCTGGGAGTATGGCCTTACAGCTCCATGCAAAAGGAGAGAACTTGGAATTGTTTCAGAGAGAAAGTAATTGTTTGCAGTGCTCAGTAATGTGGGTAAAGTGATAGCAAATTATAGTGCTTTCAGTTAGTATTAGGCAATCACATTTTTGATGACCAATCAGTGGAAGGTAAGTTGCGATTGCCCCCAGTTTCTCAGTCCTGATGATTGGGGTGGGGGGGGTAGGGAGGAGGAGAAGAGATGGGGGGGAGGGTAATGTCTTGGCTGCAAATCAAGCATTAGACTAGCATTTTGATTAGCTAGGTAGTTGGAAGGGTGTGGATATTCTAATTAAAAACAGGTTTGAGAATTTTTTTTGCTGTTTGAAAAAAGGTGGATTCTTTTCATGGTTCATATACAATTAGTTTCATATCTTTTCCTGAAGGTTTTCCTGATTTTTAATATCCTTTTCAATGAAACAGCTGAATCTGTGATTCACGCATTGCCTATAGCCTCTATTGTCACCTCAGTGGTCCAACGTACCCATACTTGAACCATGTTCCCTGTCACTAGTATTTCCCTTGTGTTCTGAAATGCCTTTCAAAGAAAGTCATGCCTTTAGAGGAAGAGGGAATTATGTCCTGGAGCAGTTTCTCTTCTGACTCTGATTATAGGAGCCTCCAACTGTTATTTCCAAAGGTTCATTTACCACGTTTAAAATCTTTTTAATGATAATGATACAAAGAAGCTCTACAGATGCTGCCCTTAACTGTAGAAAATAAAAGAAAATGAGTTAAATACTGGAGGTTAGGTTATCTCCAAAAACAGACCCATCACAGAAGATGGTGAGCTACATACAGGATTTTCCACAAGGGACCACTTTCAGCATGGAATTGTACTGAGAACAGGGCACATGATTCAGTTTTAAAGGTAACACTTGGTGATATTTCAGATTATGTCCTAGTCCCCAATAATCTGCTTGCTTTTCTCATATTGAATGCCAGGTATTATTTAGATCCACTCAGTATGAGTAGATTATATCATATTAGCAGTAATAACTGACATGTGAGAAATAGTAAAACCTGGTATGACTGGAAGAAAAATCCATGGATTGGTGTGTAGTGAGAACAAGACACCACAAACAGACAACCATGGAATATTAAATGTTAAAAGGCCTCCTGTGCATTAGTAAGATCATAGACTTTGAGATCTGGATCTGGAAGGAGCTTTAGAGGGCCTTCTGAGGCTAAGAAAGGGTAAGTGGCCTGCCCAGTGCTGTATACGTTACTAAACTTTAGAGTCAGGATTTAGGGCCTGGATCTCTCCACTGTAGCACAACACCTGATAAATGCTATACAAAAGATTTATGGAAAGGGGTAAACGAGAACCTCACCGTTAGAGAAGGTATGGTGGACTCAAAATCTTTTCCAGAATAAGGACCGTCCATATCAGAGAGGTTCCTATAAGCAATTTGTAACCTTTTTCTTTTGGGTCAGCCATACTACTGATTAGTAGCGATCTTCAGCTGCCACAAGGGTACAAAACCATACCGACCTTTAGAGTTTATGTTAAAAAAGAGATAGCGTCCTTTTTGTTAGAGCTCATCAGTCAGAACAAGCTACAGAGGGGGAAATCATAGATTAGTAAGGCTAGAAGGAACATCTTCAAGTTGGCACAAGAAGTAAGTGGCCTTTTCCAGTCGATGGTACCCCTGTATTAATGACCAAACTTCCCTTCTGGACCTGGTCCTTACATCTTTGCCATTTCCTTTGCTCATAGTGACCCTCTCCAGCATAGTGTGTTACTTGCTTTTCTCATTGTCCCTGACAGTCAGGAGGCAGTAGGCCTGAGCTTTATTCTTCATCACTTCCAGGCTCTCTCCATAGCACCATCACTCAGTGATCTCTCCTATGTTCCTCTTTTCCATTCTATCTTACCTAGCCCAGATCCTTGTTATAGTCTCTCCTTTCACACAAAATCCAATGACTGACTGACAGCCTTAGTCTTTGCAATCAAGTCTGGCTTCTTCCTAGACTGTTACAACTACTGATGCTTTTTTTCACGCTTGAAAGTTTGCAAAGCACTTACATTATTTAATCCGGGCCAAAAAACTATCCTGTGAGAATAGGTACCGCAAATGATAAGGAAACTGAGGCTTAGTTTGTGACTAGTCCATGGTGATAAAGTTAGTGTCAAAAGTAGAATTAGTGTGCTAGTCTTCCAGCATTTTATCTACCATACTATTATAGTCTGTGTAGACATTCTGTTATCTCCTCCAGCCTGAGGAAGAGGACCCCTCACCTCCCAGTTCATTTGCTTTCCTGACTCATTTCCTCATTCTTCACATATGGTTGCTTTCTTTTTATCTTTTCTCAGTTCTTTGATAATTCCATTACTGTCCTGAAACTGATGTCACCAAGGAACTCTTTTAAAAACCATTTTCACTGATATTTTCTGTTTTTACATCACATTTAGATCCGAATACATCTTTCCCTCTCCCTTGAGAGCCAACAATCTCTTAAGTACAGGAGGACCTGAATTCAACTCTAGTCTCATACATTTAGCACTTAGTAGCTGTGTGACCCTGGGCAAGTCGCTTAACCCCAATTGCCTCACCTAAAATTTTTTTCATTTTTTTTCTTCAGTTCTCATCCTGCTTGATCTATTTGATTTTGCTAGCTCTTCCCCATCCCACCCCTCCCCTCACTAGCTCCCACCTTCTGGATATTTTCCTTAGCTTCTGTGACCTTGCTCTTTCCTTGTTCTGTCACTCTTCTGTTTCCTTTGCTAAATCATCATCCATGTCCCATCTACAAAGCTTGGGTATTTCCCACCACTTTGTTTAATCCTCTTATCTATGCTATCTTGTCTCTCGGGTTCAATTATCAATTAGTAGCTCTCACACTCAACATAACCGCAATGGAATCTATGATCACCCTAAACCTGCCCCTTTTGCAAACTCCCCACTTTTGAGGGTTTCACCATTCTAATCACCCAGGTTGGAAACTTCGCTCTCCCTTGATGAATTGCAAATCTTATTTCTTCATTATCTCTTGCATCTGCTCTGCACTCATACTGCTCCTCATTGCTCCTGACTTGAAGTATTACTGTTGGCTCTCTTGTTTTTAAGGATCCCTTCTTCACAGCATCCTCCTGACAGCTGCCAAAATGATATTCCTAAAGTACAGATCTGACCGTCTACAGTGGTTTCCCATTGCTTCTAGGATAAAATACAAACAGCCTGTCATTTTAGGCTTTCCATCTGACTACAACTTACCTTTCCAGACTAATTTTATATTACTCCTTTTACATAGTCAACATTCCAGCCAAACTGACCTATTAACTATTACCCAAACCTGGCATTCCATCTCCTACCTCTGCTTTTGCCCAGGCTGTCCCCCTCATCTAGAACATCCTCCCTTTTTACACACACACACACACACACACACACACACACACACTCACTCATTCACACTCATTATCCCGTTAAAGGGTCAGCTTAGGTGACACCTCAGAAAGAGCCTCTTTCCTAACCTCTTCCTCCCAGTTATTAATGTGTGCTCCCTCAAATTACTTTGTATTTATATGCACTTGTTGCATCCCTTGCCATACCCAATTACTGATATAAGCTTCAGGGCCTAATTCAGTGCCTAAAGCATAGTAGGTGCTCAATAAATGTTGAATTCACTTGAATCTTATAATCTAAGAGCAGCAGTTGATTCAAGAGTTATGAGTCCTTGTAGATGAAATTGGGCCAATAAAAAAGGTTAAAGGCAACCTACGTTTTTCTCTCACTCAAGACACTTCTCTGAACAAAAGATGTTGGAGATGAAGTTATGATCTATTTGACTATATATATATATATTGATCTCTGAGAAGCTTCAGCCTAGGATTTGACATTGGTAGGTTCTATGATCCTTTCTAGCAGGGTGAGACAGGGTCTCTAGTATAAGAGGATCATGGGCCATCCCGTGGCCCTTGGAAAAGCTTGGCCCACCTCAGGAGCTTCCCTGTTCTAGTTGATTTCTTTTAATTTGTTGTACATGGACCTCTGTAATCCAACCAAATGTAATTCTGGCAAAGCAGAGGATCTGTAACATATTGTAAAAGTGTAGGCAGCCTTGATTCTTCTCTCCACCCCAAGTTTCAGATTGAATTTGGTCTCTGAAGGTGGAGTTACTGCTGGCTTCCACCCACGCTTCATTCTTAGAACATCTTAGAATATCCTCCCACTTCTCCTTTCTGTAGGAATTCTAGCAGGATAACACTCGTGAACATATCAGTGCCCTGTGCCATTTTCATGTTCACGTCCTCACTTTCCCCATGTTTGTCAGCCATCCTCTGTAACAGCTATTTAGTGTCTACTATATGTTAGATAACAATGTAACCTCTAGGGGAGACACAAAGGAAATGGGAATATGGTCTATGCCCTCCCTCCGCACGAGCAGGGCTGACTCTGGTAGAACTTCAGTGTTCTTTCTTAAGCCCCTCCAGCCATTTTCTCCTGTTTGCGGACAATTCCTAGGGTGGGATGTTCAGGAAAAGAGTGGAATGAACCTATTGGCTTACGTTAGATTCTGACCTTCCTGCCAAGGTCTGTGTAAGCTTATGAATACTTGTGATGTGATGCTAATGATCACAATTGCAGTAAATGCCAATGGAAAGGCTCTACAGTGACTTAGACCCAAGAATTCAAGGACACGTATGCGTGGAAAAGAAGGTGGGCCAGCCATATAGCAAGAGGGAAGGCTTCCCAGATGGACAATCTTGTTGTGTTGGCGCCAGGGAAGTGTTAAAATAACCAGAGGAAGGATTCCAGAATTTTGGATGGGTTATTTGGAAGATTAAACTGAAACTCAGTGCCTCAGTGCTACAGGGAACCTCAAAAGCTTAGCTAACTCAGACCCATATCCTCAAAGGAATCTTTTATATAGTATCTCTGATGAGTGCTCAACTTTTGCTCAAAGACTTCTGTGTGCAAAACTCCCTACCTCTCAAGGTAGCCCATTCATAATTCTAATAGTTGATGGACCTTCCTTACAATGAATACAGTCTGCCTCTTCACGATGTTTAGCCGTATCTTTCTTAAGGAAATGAGAATGAGGACACAGAATGAGAATTCGTGGAGGGGTGGCGGTCTGCCCCAGTGCTTGAGCCCATTCTCTCTGCTGGAGAGAAGCAGAGTCCTGAGAGGAAGATGCCATTAGGCACCATGTGCTGATGTGGACAACCCATTTCTTGCCCAGGAGTCAGATACATGTGATGATCAGTAGGAAAAGTCGCGTGGTTTGGGGCAAGACACATCTTCTCTGGGCCTCAGTTTCTTCATTTATAAGAATTGAACTTAAACACTCGTATCTTTTCCAGCTTCTATGAGTGAATACTCAAAATGAGTATATCCCTCAAGTATTGCACCTCCCATAGGGGATATTTAAAAGGAGTTTGATCACACACCCCTGCACAATTCAGTAGTAGATGGGTTTTTTCTTTTAGTAGATGGCCTTTGTGAATTTCTGTGGCCAAGATTAATCATCGGTTGACAGCCAACCTTCTCTGCCCTTAGCCAGGTTACTCCTGAGATGGTAATCCATTGCTAGACCCATACTTGAAACCTCTACAGCTTGGTTACTCCTGCCAATGCTTGTGTTCTGTTTCAGAGCTATTAAGTAGCCAGGGTTTTTGCTATGTCTCAACATACAAAGTATTTGATTGAGACTCATGTGGAGAAGATGAGGAAATATGAGCTAAACAGACCCAAAAAAAAAAAAAAGTACCTTTAGTTGGATTCAGAAACGTATTGAACTGCCAGATCCAAAGAATAGCCATTAATGGGTCAATGCCAGTTTGGATGGCAGTTTCCACCGCAGTGTCCCAGGGATTTGTGCTTAATACTTGCTATTGCACATTTTTATTAATCCAAACATTTATGCAGTGCATGCAGTGTGCCAAACACTGAGGTAGGGCCTGGGGTTATAAATGCAATGAATGGAAAAATCCCTGCCTTCTAGGAGCTTAAAAAGGGAGACAAGTACATATAAGTATAGGTGCAATAATTAGAATAAATTTGTGTATTTATTCCCCAGTGTTCTGTTCTGGGCTTTCTTCTCTTTTTTGAATATCCTCTTTCTTGGTAACCTTATCAGCTCCTGTGGATTTAATAATCATCTCTATGCAGATGACTCCCTAATCCATATGAGCCTAGAGGCCGCAGGGTAGTATGATGGAAAAGGTACTGGGCCTGGACTCTGGAATAGCTCAACACTACTAGCTGTGTGATCCTGGGCAAATTACTTAATCTCTGTTTGCCTTACTTCCCTTAACTGTAAAATGGGAATACTCCACTTATCCCCAGATTGTTTTGAGTGTCAAATGAGATAAGCACAGTGCCTGGCACATAATAGGGGCTTAATAGATATTTCCTTCCTCCCTTCCTTCCATCAGTCCTTCCTTCCTTCCGTCAGTCCTTTCCCTTTCCTCCCTTCCCTCCCTTCCTTTCCTTCTTTTCTTCTCTTCCTTCTCTTTTTTTCCTTCCCTTCCTTCCTTCGCTTCTTTCCTCTCTTCCCTTTTTCCTTCTCCATCCCCCAGCTACTTTCACTCTCTCCTTGCCTTCTCCCCCAGCTTCAGTCAACATGTCTAAGATTGAATTCACAGTCCTTCCTCCTAACTTGTCTATTTATGTAGGAGCCTTTTCCAAACTTGTCTATTTATGTAGGAGCCAACACCATACCTCCAATGTCAAGTTTATATTCTTAATGTTATCCTTGACTTTTCACTGTCCCCCCAACCCACATGCTGGGTCAGTTGCCAAATCTTGCTCTGTGTACTTTCGTTCCACCTCTTGCATCTGACTCCTTTCACCCATACAGCTTCCACCTTAGTTCAGGCCCTCATCACATCTTACCTGGATTACTGCAACAGCTTAATTGGTCTCCTTGCATCAAGTCTCTCCCTACTCCAGGTCATCCTGAACACTGCTGCCATATGTGCAGATCTGACCACGTGCTTAGACCACTCGGCAACTTAGGGGCTTCTTACTGCCTCTGGAATCAACTAAAAGCTTCTCTATTTAGTTCTCATAGCCCTACACAACCTGACCTCAGCTTACTTTCCAGCCTTATACATTTATCTTTGTGGGTCTTTTTTCCTACACTCTGTGAAATAAGCTAAATTGGCCTTCTCCTGTTCCTCATTCCTAATACTCCATCTCCTATCTCCGTGCCTTTGTATTGGCTACACACTTCCTGGAATGCCCTTCCTCTGTACCTCTGCCTTTCTTCCTTTCAGCTGCAGCTCAGGCACCATCTTCTACATGAAAGCCTTTCCTGATCCCCTTAGTGCTAATGCCCTCCCTAGCAGCCACTATATATATATATATATATATATATATATATATATTTATTATAGCTTTTTATTTACAAGATATATGCATGGGTAATTTTTCAGCATTGACAGTTGCACCTTTTGTTCCAATTTTTCCTTCCTTCCCCCCACCCCTTCTCCCACATGGCAGGTTGACCAATACGGGTTAAATATGTTAAAGTAGATGTTAAATACAATATATGTATACATGTCCATACCCTTATTTTGCTGCACAAGAAGAATCAGACTTTGAAATTAATGAATAATTAATCTGTGAAGGAAATCAAAAATGTAGGCGGACAAAAATAGAGGGATTGGGAATTCTATGTAGTGGTTCACATTCATTTCCCAGAGTTCTTTCGCTGGGTGTAGCTGGTTCAGTTCATTCCTGCTCCATTGGAACTGATTGGTTCATCTCATTGCTGAAGAGGGCCACGTCCGTCAGAACTGATCATCATATAGTATTGTTGTTGAAGTATCTCATGATCTTCTGGTCCTGCTCATTTCACTCAGCATCAGTTCATGTAAGGCTCTCCAGGCCTTTCTAAAATTATCCTGCTGATCATTTTAAAAAAATAATTATAACTTTTTATTGACAGAACATATGCCAGGGTAATTTTTTACAACATTATCTCTTGCACACACTTCTGTTCCGATTTTTCCCCTCCCTCCCTCCACTCCTTCCCCTAGATGGCAAGCAGTCCTATACATGTTAAATAGGTTATAGTATATCCTAGATACAATATATGTGTGCAGAACCAAACAGTTCCCTTGTTGCACAGGGAGAATTGGATTCAGAAGGTAGAAATAACCAAACAGTTCACACTCATTTCCCAGTGCGCCTTCTCTGGGTGTAGCTGCTTTTGTCCATCATTGATCAACTGGAACTGAATTAGATCTTCTCTTTGTCGAAGAGATCCACTTCCATCAGAATACATCCTCATACAGTATTGTTGTGTATAATGATCTCCTGGTTCTGCTCATTTCACTCAGCATCAGTTCCTGTAAGTCTCTCTCTGTATTCATCCTGCTAGTCATTTCTTACAGAACAGTAATATTCCATAACATTCATATACCATAATTTACCCAACCATTCTCCAACTGATGGGCATCCATTCATTTTCCAGTTTCTGACCACTACAAAGAGGCAGCCACCTTATATTTAATTATTTTATATATATTTGTGTTCACATAGGTGTATATATGTATATGTATGTAGTTTTCTATATACTTGTCTTCTTCTCCCCCATTAAAATTAAAGGTCCTTGTTAGCAAGGACTTTTTTTTTTCTCTGTACTTACATCCCAATACCTAGCATAGTAGTTGGCACATTGCAGACACTTAATTACTGGTTGATTGATTGGCATATAAAATAGGTTAATCTGCCAGAGGCGATGGACCAAAGATGAGGAATAGGACATGCACTGTCGGATTTGGCCAGCATATGAATTTGTTTTGTTTGCTTTTGCTTTTTTTTTCTTTTGTTAAAAGCTTTGTTTTTCTTTTTTTTCCAAGCTGGGGTATAATGGAAGTGCAAAGGGGGATATGAATAGGGTAACAAAAAAAAGTAATATTTGTGATGTACTTAGCACAGTGCCTGGCACATAGCAGATGCTATATAAATTCTTATTCCCTCCCCAGGAAAGAGAAAAAAGAATCACTGGGGCATCTTTTTTTTTAAAATGCAGAGAAGAGAAGGAAGGCCAGAAAGAAAGAAGCACAGACAAGCAGGACAGCTTCGAAAGCTACAGGTTGAACTTAATTTGTTTTTAAAAGAAAAGCAAGCTATATATGACAGTCTGCAGTTTCATGTACTGTTCTCTTTTTCTGTTATGAAGATATGCAAATATTCAGTTTATCTGAACATGAGACACGTTCAGAATAAAAATGAAATTTAAATAAATGAAACGTAGTTGGAGAGGGAGGAGGGTACTAGCAGTTGGCGGTGGGGGTGTGCGGAGAGGATTCATGAAAAGCATCACGTAGAAAATTGTATTTAAGTGGCATCTTAGAGGAAGAGAAGGATTCTGGGATTTTATACAATGACTAGAATAAAGGCAGAGGCAAGGTGACATAATTCACTCAGTCCTGAGCTTGGACTCAAAGCCTGGGTTCAAGTTTTGCCTCTGATACTTATTAACAGTGTAGGTTTCGCACCACACAGTATCGTTAGACGCTTGTTATCTCTATCCTGTGAGGGAGTTCCCACATCAGGGAATGCCACATGCTGACAAAATCTTGGCACCTTTGAGAGCTGGCTAAAGCCATAGATGGTATCTTTTGTCAAATTTGCAGGTGACACAACTAGATGCAAGGATGCAAATGGTCCTGACAAGGGACAGTCTAATAGGGATAAATGAAAAGTATTACACTTGGTTTCCAAAGTCAGTCTTGCAATACAAAATAAGAGAGGCTTGGCTAGCCAGCAATTCATCTGAAAAAGGTCTTGGGGTTTTTGTGATCTGAAAGATCAATATGAGGTAATAGTATGATATGGCAGCTGAGAAAACGAATTCAGTATGTGGCTGCATTAAGATGCCTAGTGCCATTAATTGACACTCTTGGGAAAACTGGAAAGCAGTCTTGTGGAAACTAGGTCTAGACCAACATTGCACACCATATACTAAGTTCCAAATAGATACCTGACTTAAACTTCACAAAGCAATTATAGGAGGAAATACAAGGTGTTCTTTTTGGCATTCAACCCCTCTTATTGAGGGCTACCCCCCCTCTTAACTTTCTGTTCTTTTCCATCTATGGCTAGCAGAAGAGTTCTTGAAACAAGGCACACAGATGATCACAGAAGATAAAATGGATAACTTAACCTTAAAGGGCTTTACATGGACAAATCCAATGTAGCTAAAATCAGAAGGGAAACAATTGACAGGGAGAAAATATTTGCAGCAAGTTTCTCCAGCAAAGCTCTCATTTTACAAGAAACTGATTCAAATGTATAAGGACCAGAACCATGCCCCGGTTGATAAACAGTCAAAGATCATAAACTAGATAGCATTCAAGGGAAGAAGTCTAAGTTATCAACAGTCATAAGGAAAAAAAGTTCTAAATTACTAATTAGAGAAATTCAAATGAAAGCAACTCCTAAGTTCTACCTCACATTCATCAAATGGTCAAAGCTGACCAAAAAAAAAAAAAAAACAAAAAACAGAAAATGGTATGTTGGAGGGGCTGTAGTTGGCTGAACAAATTATGGTATATGAATGTAAATAGAATATGTTTGCTGTAAGAAATGATGAAAAGAATGGTTTCAGAGAAACCTGGGAAGACTTGTTAAAATGTAGAAGGAAGAGAGCTGAATAATCTGAAACAGCAACATTGAAAAATTTAATAACTCTGATCAGTGCAGTGACTAATTGTGATTCGAAAGAACTAATAATGAAATTTGCTACCCACCTCTTAAAAGGGCAATCATGGGCCCGAGGTATAGAATGAGACATATTTTTGGATATGGCCAATGCAGAAATTTACTTTTGCTTGGATACATTTCTTTTTGTGGTAGAGTGGAGGTGAGAGGGAGAGAAAATAAATTTTTGTTAATCAAAAAAGGAGTTTTTTAAAATGTCCTTTGCCATAGTCTGACCACATCTGGGTTCAGTTTAGGCAGTACATTTCAAGAGAGACAATTTGGTGAAGCATGTGGATGTGATGCTAAAAATAGCTAACGTTTATATAGCACTTACCTATGTGCCACTCAGTGTGCTAAGTGCTTTACAATTATTGTCTCATTTATTCTTCACAACAGCTCTCGGAGGTAGATGCTGTTATTATCTCCATTTTACAGTTATGGAACATGAGTCAGAGATTAAATGGTTTTCCCAGGGTCATACAGCTAATTCAGGTCTAAGGCTGGATTTGAATTTCTGCCTTCCTGGCTCTAGACCGGGAACTCTCTCCACTGTGTCACCTCGCTGCCGTGTAAGGACCAACTAAAGGAACTAGGGAGGTTTCCTTTGGAGAAGAGAAGATTGAGGAAGAATAGGGATCTGCCTAATTAGCTTCAAAGTATTCGAAAGGTTGTATGGGAGAAGGATTCGGCCTGTTCTGCTTGGCCCCAGAGAGTAAGGCTAAGAGCAGTGGGGCTTGCTTCCTGGGTTTCCCCTTTATATCTTCAGGGCCCGACATGTAGGAAGCCCTTCATAAATTTTTTTTCACTAACAGAGCTATCCATAAGCTATCGAGAGGGATGCTCTTCAAGCAGTCTGGATGCCCCATTGTCCATTATGTTTTGAGGGGTTCCTCACTCGGATAAGGGCTGGACTCAGTGGCCCCTGAGCTTCCTTCCATCCCTGAAGTTGTGCAGTACCTGCTGACGTGGCTGGGAACTAAGAGACTAAAAGAAATCACAGCTTCTGCTTATGACTGAATGCAGCATTTGATACGCACAGCAGGAACCCTGTTTCACCTGTGGCCTTGCAAAGCCCCTTTGTGGGCTTCTCTGGTTTCAAAAAACTGTGGAGTAATATTCATGTCTAACCTTTATGTGAAACCTCTACAGAGCCATGCTGTCTGCACAGGCTTAGGGCTGTTGCTTCTCTGGATGTTTGGTGAAGAACACACGGTACATTCATGTATTTTTAAGCCTCTGCTGCAAAGAACAAAACAACTTGCTTGCTTGCTTCTATTTGTGCAATCCTTCTAATTTGATGTTTGAAATTAGAGTTAATGCTCCAACAAGTGGTGATTAACATTTGCCTCTTAAAACTACTTGAGGAAATTAAACCTCAGACTAATTTTATTGACAAGCTTTAGCCCAGATGTTGCAAAGGTTTCTAGTGGACTCTTGGTGGTGAACCACAAATGGGAATGTTTCAGGTACTAGTGTTCAGCAATTACCTGGCTACTTCTGCAGTGGTATTACTTACTTAGGAAGCAAGGAGGCAAGGAAAATACCGATTCCTTTGTATACAGCATCTTAAGGCTCTCCTTGTGCCCAGAATAATCCTGTGAGGCAGGCAGTTGGTCAGTCACTGCACTCATGTCTGACTCTTAGTGACCCCATTTGGGGTTTTCTCAGCAGAGATACTGGAGGGGTTTACCATTTCTTTTTCCAGATCATTTTACAAGCGAGGAAACTGAGACAAACTGGGTGAAGTGACTTGTCCATGGTCACACAGCTAAAACATGTTTGAAGCCAGTTTTGAATTCAGAAGGAGGTGTCTTCCTTTCTCTAGGGCCAGTGCTTTCTCCAGTGAAGCATCACCCAGCTGCCCTGAGGCAGGTAATAAAAGGCTCTTTCTCTCAGAAAAGCAAGTTGTGAGTTGGACAGGATCCCCGTGGCCAATGAGTTCAGCCCATGCCTGACCTGAAAGGGAATTGCCACTACAGCAGATTCAACAAGTGCTCATCCATATTCTGCTTGAAGACCTCTAATGAGGGAGAGCCCTTTCTTTTTTTGGACATAAGGACATTTTTCTTGCATCAAGTCTGAATTGGCTCCTTTTGCGACTTCTGTTCATTGCTCCTGGTATTACTCTTTGGGTCCAAACAAAGCCACAACTCTCTTCTACATGACAGACTTTCACAATCTTGAAAGAACTTTCATAGTCACGCCCCCTTTCAAGTTTTCTCATCTGTAGGCTAAACATCCCCAGGTCTTTCAGCTTATCCTTACAGGACTTGGACTCAAGACCTTTCACTATAATGGCTGCCCTTCTCTGGCAGCTCTCCAGCTTATAACTGTGCTTTCTTAGTTGTGACCCCCAAACCTGGGCACGGGATTCCAGATGTAGTCTGAGAGAGCAGAGGACAGAGGGACCACTACCACCTCCTTTTTCCTGGAAGCTCAGCCTCTCTGAATGCAGCCCAAGGTCACATTTGCTTTTTTTTGCCTATTACATGCTACCCTTTTTTATTGTACCCCAGCATCTTTATTTTTTTAAGCAGCATCATACTTCTCACAATAATAGTTCCCTATTTTTCCAAATATTTGCAGATAGTTTTCAACATTTGCTCTTGTAAAACCTTGTATTCTAAATTCTTCTCCCTCCCTCTCCATCTTCCCCCTTCCCTAGATACCAAGTAATCCAATATAGGTTAAACATGTATGTTTCCTCTAAACATATCTCCACATTTATCATCACATCCCATTCTCAGCTTGTAATCCACTCAAACTCCCAGAATCATTTTCTGACAAATTGCTATCTAGCCAGGCCTGTGTCCCATCCTGTCTCTGGGAATTTGATTTTTGTGATCCCAAATGTAAGGCTTTACATATATCCCTATGGAACTGCATCTTCTTCGATTCAGCCTCTTGAGATCTTTGTGTATCCCGACCCTGTCACTGACAACAAATGTTCCACAGTACAGGACCAAGCCCAGATCCAAGGGACACTCTACTGGACACCTCCTTCCAAGTTGACATTGAACTATTAATGATTATTCTTATTTCAAGAGTACATTCAATCATCCAAGCATGTTATGATATAGTTCACATCTCTCCAGATGTTCTGTGAGGTGCTTTATGAAAGTCTGAAGTCTAGGTAAACTCTCTCTACGCTGGTTTAATAACACCGTCCAAAAAAAGAAATAGGGTTAGGCTGGCATGGCCTGCCTTTGATGACACTTTTGTAATCACTGCTTCCTTTTCAATAATATCTCTTTATTGATCCATTCTCAAATTTCCCCAGAATTCAAAAGCAAGCTCATAGGCTTAGACTTGACAGATTTGTTTCCCTTTTTAGAAAATCATTTGCCCTTCTCTGATCTCATGACATCTTTCTCATAAACGTTCAGATAGCACTGAAAGGGCTTAGCAATTCTCTGTCCATTTGTTCCCTAGCTGAGCATACTGTTCTTTTCATCTAGACCAGGCGACTTGAATTTACCA
Organism: Antechinus flavipes; assembly: GCF_016432865.1. Lineage (NCBI taxonomy): Eukaryota > Metazoa > Chordata > Mammalia > Dasyuromorphia > Dasyuridae > Antechinus > Antechinus flavipes. The sequence continues at coordinate 57,899,691 of NC_067404.1, read as the reverse complement.
AGGGTTATCTGGTGCTCTATCTCCTTATTTATCTTGAATATCAGCCCCCATTAACCATTTTTGTTCTATCATCTGCAGACTTTCAAGGCTTTGAAAGACTAAATCTAGGCCTGTGATTTCATAAAACGTCAAACAGTTTTATCTATACAGTAAATGACACAAAAAGGATATAGAGAGTAAAGAGACCCCCCCCTTCCCCCAGTGAAACAACTTCCCTTTTCCAGGTACTCATGAAGTTCTCCTGTTTTATAGTCAGAGGTGTGCTGATAAATGTTTAGCAACCAGATCTCTGAAAATCATAACACATTTTAAAAGTTGAAGCTGTATTACTAACGTTTTCTCTAACACTTTCTTAAATTTAGACTATCAAGGAAACAATAAATCGAGTCCTCATTTGTGGGGGGTTGATGATCTATGAGATGTAAATGATCATACTGGAAATTTGAAAATTGGGTCTTAGGAGCCAGTTTGAGCTGGCCCCAGCACATCCCCATTTAAGAGTACTGAGCTAGGTGGGGGAGGGGCCAGCAAGTCACATCAGTGCCCTTTCCCAAAGCTCTTTCTCTGCCCCACATTTTTTCTCTTGTTGGGAGCTCTCTTCTGGTACCTATTCCCTACAGCAGCCTCTACCTCTCTGTTATGACTGTCATTTGCTCCTGACAAGTATTATAGTGCCTTTTGATTCTAGGTTGCTTCTTTCTTCTGGTAACTTGTGCTAGCTGCTTCTTCCCTCTTTCCTTGAATAAACAAATATAATAATTATTATAAATTATATTATGTTATTATATTTTTTATTCACTTATAAAAGTGAATGTTGAAAACTATCTTTACAGCTAATTGGAAAATACTATTAAATGGGGAAAAAGTAATATAACAAATCTATTATTTATGTATATATACATACATATGTATTTTAAGTAAACCATATATAATAGGAATTTGTAATTTTAACAAATAATCCTTTTTTCTGTTCTGTTTTATATTTGGAAATACTCTTTTTTTTTTTTTTTAGTGCTCATTAGGCTTGGAATAATTTTTTTTTTTAAAAAGAAACAAATGTGATGTAAAAACAAAAAGTGTCAGTAAATAAACTTTGAAGCCAAAAATAAGATCTATAATCTGCATACAATTATATGAAAACGTCCTAAATATCTAATAATAAAAAAGAAATAGAAAATATAAACTTCTGAGGTTTTGCCTCTCAACCATTTAATTGGCAGAGATAGAAACAATCGATGCAGGAGGATCTATGGGAAGACAGATACTCTAATACACTGTTGGCATAGCTGCGAATTGGTCCAACACTTCTGGCAAGCAATCTGGAATTATGTGAGAATAGTCACAAAATGCTTCATATCCTTTTGAACCAGTGATCTCACTTCTGGGCATATATCCTAGGGAGGTGAAACAGAAAGAAGAAGAAAAAAAGATCCCTATTCAACAAAATATTCATAGCAGCATTTTTTGTGCTACCAGAAAATTGGACACAGTAGCCATTGATTGGATAATGGGTGGACAAATTGTGATATATAAATAACAAAGACTCAAAGAAATATGGGAAAGCATGTATGAACTGATGAAAAGATAGAAGAATCAAGAGAACAATGCAATGTGCCAAGCATTACACTCCAGACTAGGGAGACAAAAACATAAGCAGCAAAGCTTCTGCTCTCAAGGAGCTTACATTCTAAGATGAGACAATATGTATAGACAGCAGTATACAAAATAGCCTCAATAATGTAAATGAAAACAGATACACAAATGCTACATAGAGGTAGCTAAGTGGTAGTGGATAAAGCACCCAACTTAGGTTGGGGAAAAATTGAGTTCAGATCCTGACTTTGTCATTGTGTGGCCCCGAGCAAGTAACGTCAGCAATTGTAATGGCATCAGAGCTGTTGAGGATTCAATATACGTAAAGCACAACATAAACTAACCATTATCATTATTTTGTTAACACAGAGACATCCCAATTGAGATTAAAGGCTGAATTGCCTCCCCCCCCAAAAAAAAAATGCAAGTAGCATGTTTCATATCCTCCATAGCATTATGTTCATTTCTCTTTTTCATTCTTTCCTTTTTTTTTTTTAGGCAATTGGGGTTAAGTGATTTACCCAGGGTCACATAGAGCCAATAAGTGTCTGAGGTCAAATTTGAATTCCTGACTTCAGAGCCAGTGCTCTATCCACTCTGCTGCCTAACTGCTCCCTATCACATTCATTTCTAAATATATTCCCTTCCCTCTACACTAGCTAGTAAGCCTTCCCTTGTAACAGAGATTTCAAATAAAAACTAAGAGGAGAAAAAACCCAGTTCAACAAAAGCAACCAGAATGGTGGCCACATTAAACAGTAGGTACAAAATTATACATGTATAATCCTTGATCTTTATGATGAAGGAAGAGAGGTTATTTTTTTCACCTTTTTTCCAGATCCAAGCTCAGTTTTCTTTTATTTTTTTACATTATTTTGATTATTCCACAGATTGCTTTTCTTCTTCTCTTCACCTTACTCTCTATCAGTTCATATAAATCTTCCCATGTTTGTCTTCACATCTGTAAGTTTCAAAAAAGATTCTGTATATTTAGGCACCAAGATTTTAAACAGCTTTCTCAGTTGATAGGAATCTATTTGTTTCTACTTCTTTGCTACCACACAAAAAGTACTGCTGCTATAAATATAAAAATATGTATGTTGGTATAGGTAAAGATAAAGACCTTTCTGTCTTTGACCTTCTTGGTCAAACAATATGCATAACAATAGGATCGCTACATAATCACTTTTTAAAAAATGTATTTCCCAATTGTTTTTCAGAATAGTGATGGTATTATATCTCCACCGTTAGTCTATTAGTGTGCCTTTCTGCAGTGCCTTCACTATTGACAGTTTTTATTTTTGTCATCATTGCAAATTTACTAGGTGTGAGGCAAGACCTTGGAGTTGTTGTGATTTGTTATATTTTATTGTTGGCAGTTTGGAGTAATCTTTAATTTGATTGTTTTTAATTTATATTTCTTTTAAGACTTTTGGTTATTCAGCAACATTGCGCGATTATCAATTTTGATAGACTTATTCTTCTCAGCAAGACAACGATGTACGACAATTCCCAAAAACTCATGATGGAAAATGCCATTCACATCTAGAGGAAAAACTATGGAGTCTAAGTATAGATCGAAGCATGCTATTTTCACTTTTATTTTTTATTTTTTTATTTTTTTACGGTCTGGTGGTTTTCCTTTTTGTTCTGACTCTTCTTGCATTACATGACTAATGTCGAAATATGTTCAATGTGATCATACATGTATAATCTATATCAAGTTGCTTGTTATCCTGGGGAAGAGGGAGGAAGGGAGAAAAAACTGGAAATCAAAATCTTATAAAAAGTAAATGTTAAAAACGAAAATTATGTATGAGGGAAACACTTAAAATTTTTTAAAAGACTATACTTATCCATTGGGGAGTAAACCTTATTCTAGGAGTTTGGTTCAATTTCTTAAACATTTTGGATCTCAGATTTTATAAAATTTTTGATGCGAAGGGTTTTTTCCCCCATTGAAAATTTCTCTTTTTATTCTCTAGCCACATTCATTTTGTGTATCGAATTCTTATTTTTATATAACTCATATTGACTATTTTGTCTTTTGTGATCCCCTTTATTCATTGTTTGATTACAAATTTCCTGTCTTGCAAAAGTTATGAAAAGTACCTCCTTCCATAAGCCTCTATTCGTTTTTGTCATGTAATCTTTTATACTTGGTTTCTATAACCATTTGGAATTTATTATGGTACATGGCATTAGAATATTGGTCTAAATCTATTTTTAGCCATGCTGCATTTCCTTTTTCCTATCAGTAATTATAAAACAGGGAGATCTTCCTCCCGTAATTTGTGTTCTTGGGCTTATCAAACACTGGACTGACTACTGTTGTCTTTAACTGTTCCTGCATTTTGCTTGTCTATTTTTTAATGAGTATCAAATAGTTCAACAACTGCTGGTTTATATTATAGTTTGGAATCTGGTAATGTTAGGCCCCTTTCGTTCTTGAATTTTTTTTCATTATTTTCTTCAAAGTTCTTGACCTTTTGTTCCTTTAAATGAATTCTGTTATTGTTTTGTCTAGTTCTTTGAAGCTGCCTGTGGTCATTTTATTAAGATAGCCTTAAATCTGTAAGTACACTTAGGAAGTAACAGCATTTTCGTTAAGTTGATGTCACAGAACTTTAAGCAACATATCTCTCCCCAGCTCTTTCATTCTTACTTTATTTCTATAAAAAAATTTTTTTTCATAGTCCTGTCTTTGGCTTAGTAAGTTAATGCCCCAAACATTTTTTATGCCTTTTGGTAATGGAATGGAATTTGTCTTTCATCTCTTTGTCCTGGGTTTTGTCAATAATATACAGGAAAGTTAATGATTTCTGGGAGTTTATTTTGCATCCTGATACTTTACTGAAAGCATTAGTTGTTTTGATTCGTTTTTTTTTTAAAAACATCGAATCTCAGGGATTGTCTAAGTGAATCAACATATTGTCCACAAATAGAACTATTTTACCTCCCTCTTGACTATGTTCCACAGATTTAAAAAAAATTAATTGCTGCATTTAGCATTTCTAATACTGTATCAAATAATAAAATAATGGGTACCATTCTCTTACCCTAGTCTTTCCAGGATTTCTCCATTACAAATTATGCCAGCTTTGGGTCTTACATAGATTCAGTTGATCATATCAAGGTAAAGTACTTTTGCTTATATGCTCTTAGTGTTTTTGATGTAAAGAGGTGCTGTATGTGGTGAAAGGCTTTTTTGGTATAATCATGCGGTTTTTAATTCTTTTGATTAATATTGCCTTTTATATTTGTAGTTTCCTAATATTGAACTTACTTGCATTCCTGGTATAACCTACTCTAACCATAGTGAATAGTTTTGAAAATATATTGTGGTAGTCTCTTTGGTAATATTTTTATTATTTTTGTATCAACATTCATTAGTAGTATGGGATACAATTATTTCCCCTCTGCTTTCTCTCTTCCAGGTTGAATATGTAGTGCATATTTGTCTCAGAGGAAGTGTTTGCTGAGGTGGATTCTCTCTGTTTTTGTGAAGTTTGTGTAGAATAAGGAGTTAATTGTTCTTTAAATATTTTATACGATTCACTTGCTAATCCATCTGGACCTGGTTTTTTCCTTCTTTTCTTAGAGAGTTCATTTTATGGCTTGCTTAATTTCTCTTTCTGAAATCAGGTTGATTAGATTTCCTATTTTCTGTTCTCTTAACTCGGGTATTTTATATAGATTGTCTCAAAAGTCTGAATGTAGTTTTGAGATTGAATCCACGCCTTTAATAGCTTAAAACCCCACTGACTTTTGGGATGCCCCGAATTTTTGTAAATATTCATCTCTTTCATGTAAGTGTACAGTTTTCTTGATAGGTAATCTGCTGTAATATTTTCTCGTAATTTTCTTTCCTCTCATTTATTACGAATTCTTATTTTAACTTTTGATTTTGATTATTTAGGTTTCTCTGTCTCTCTCTTAGTCTCTCTCTCTTTTAAAGAGAGTATAGCAGATTGAGGATTGGTCAGGAAGAACTGAGTTCAAATCTTGTTTCTGACCCATACTGACTGTGTGACCCTGGATAAGTGACAGTCTCCTTGTGTTTGAGGGCAGTTGTCCCATATTGGTATAGATACAGTGTATCTTTACCTGGGAGTTTCCTATTCCAGTGAAATCACAGATCAAGTCCCTATTCCTCTCAGTTTTGTTTTATCTTTGTTTTTTCGTTTGCCTATTTTGTTTGTTCTTTAAAAATATAACTCTTTTAGTTAGCATTTCAGTAGTCTTTTTCCATTATGTTTTCTCTCCTTTGATTTTAAGGTCATCTATACTGGGCTTGTTTTAGGATGATTAATTTGATGCTTTTCTGGGATTTTTTTAGTCGCCCCCTTATTTCCTTGATTGTTCCTTTCTGCCTTTTGCTGATCACAAAAGCTTGGTGTTTCGGCTTCAGCTCTATTTATTTGTTTTTGTTTTTGTGCTCACCCTGACCCCAGATCATAGAGTAAGGGCTGCTTCAGATGCATCCTACAATGTTGTCAAAACTAAAAATATGAAGTGAAGCTGTCAAGATCTTTTTCGAACTGATTTCTGCCTAGCTAGGACTCCCCACATCTTCTATTAATGAAGTTAATTTTTTTGAACCCAAGATTAAGACTTCATTCAGATTGAACAGGAGTCCATTTTATCTTATTCGACTTTGTCCAGCAACCCAGCTTGTCGATGTGTTTTTGGATCCTAGATTTGGTTTTCAGTGTATTGATAATCTCTCCTAGCTGTGTGTCATCTGCAGAGGTGATAAATATGATCTAACTCATCGATAAAAATGTTAAGTAGCATAGGGCCAAACACAGAACTCCGGGGGACATCTATGCAAATATGGGACCATTAATGATTACCTTCTGTATCTGGTTATTCAACCAGTTCCAGACTATGGACGTGGAGCTATCTAGCTCCCATCTCACCAGATGCCTTCATCAGTCACTAGGAGCACAGCTTCTCCTCTGTATTCCAAGTAGAACACTTTTGCCCCTCATTGGAGAAGGTTAAGAGTTGACAACACAGAAGAAGTAGTAGGGGACCAGGGGAGAGACTGAGGAAATAAGCAAAGAAAAACTCTTAGTATCACCTCCCAAGGCAGCCCATTTTATTTTGAAAAACAACAATTGGTAATGATGATCAACTGCGAAAGCCTGGGTTTTTCTGATCAGTACAATGGTGTAAGACAATTCAGAGGGACTCGTGATGAAAAAAATGCTGTCCACATCTGGCAAGAGAACTGATAAAGTCCAAGTGTATACTGAAGTTTCTCACTTTATTTTTCTTGCTTTTTTTTTGGAAATTTCACTAATATGGAAATATGTTTTGCATGATTTCACTTGTATAATAATTGCTTTCTTGATTAGTGAAGAAGGAATGAGAGAGAATTCAGAACTCAAAATTTTAAAAAGAAAAAAGAATGTTAAACATAAATAATTTTAAACAAATGAACATCTATTATCTAACATAAATAAATGAACAGCAACATCTATTGTTAAGTGTTTTTCTTTAGCTCGAGCCTACATTTGCCTTTATGTCGTCCCTCTCCCCCCACCACAATTACTTCTAGTTCTGCTATCTAGGACCAAACAAGTCTGATCCCTCTCTTAGGGTGGAACCTGGAGTCACTTCTGATTCTGATGAGTTAGAAGAAAACAGCAGAGAGACAAAAAGGATGAGGACTCATTTTAGAATGAGGGAAATTGAGGCCTGGAGAGAAGAGCCTTGACTAAAGTGACACTAGTGGTAATAAATCCAGGATTCTTTTGATTTCAGAAAGTGTCCTTGCTACGATACCATACGAACTCCATTTGGTTTCCCTAGCTCTGCCATCCTCAGTTCTAAGGACCCTACTAGCCTTAACATTATTTGTTCCAACATCCCATCTAGCTCTGATATCCTGTGTTTCAAAGTTCCCTTTTAGCTATGACATTGTTGTAATATCATTGCCAACTCTGCCATTCTGCTGTTTCTAGACTCGTCCCAGCTCTGGCATGTTTTATTCTAAGGTCCCTCCCCACTCTAACTCAGTATGTTCCAAAGGCCTCCCCACCTCTCAGATTGTATTCACCTAATTGAGAGCTGAGTAGAACTGTTTTTTCAAGATCAAGGCAGACTCTTAACTAAGTTGTATTCCTTTCTAAAATGAATTGAAAGCTCTTGCACAATCAGATGAGCAAATGGTGAGATGTGTTCAAAAATAACATCAGGACAACTTGACCAGGCTTTGTACCTCTCATAGCTCCACTCACACTCTCCGTCATGTTATAGCTGTTTGTGTACCAGGCCCCCAGCCTGATTACTTCCCAGCCAGATTACTCTTTTGCTGAGAAAAGACTTCTCTCTATTATATCTTAGGAGCCCTCCCCCAGTCCCCTGCCCAATACCTAGCTAAGGGCCTTAGAATAGATCTGCCATGGATGTTTGCGTGAATAGCTTCATTTATTAGCATTCAATCTTGTGCTTTCACAGAAGAGAGAACAACTACATACCTGCAAGAGAAGAAATTGGGTCTATTAGTCTGTGAGTCAGCTGCTTACATCCATGGTAACCCTCAATGGCCAACCGACCTTCTCGTCCTCGCCTTAAAAGCTGTTTTCTGTAATAACAATGATCTAAAGCCATTTGGAGAGTTAGGAAATAACCGCCTGGTAAAAAGGGGACAAAGTTCTGCATAATGAGAAAGCCAAGTCAACGTTTCGGCCACTCAAGGGAACTACTTTGCAGGAGGATAAGTACAGAGAGGGCTGGGGGGAGGGTGTGTAAGGGAAGGGGGACAGGAATCAGCAGTAGAGAAATTGGAAATTCTCCAAGGGATCCTTCTGCTTTGAATATGCACTGACTTTTTAGGTGATGGGGAAGAGGGACTGAATTTCTGATTTCTTTGGGAAAGGGACCTCCTAGGTGAAGAGACTTCCTCTAACAGTACAATTCACCAACCTTCTCTACAACTTAGAATTTTAGTTATCTGGGGTTGAGTGACTTAGCCCATGGTTACATGCCTACAACATGGCAGAGGTGGGATTGAAACCCAGTCTTCCTGTTTTTGAGGCTAGCTCTGTAGTCCCCATGCCTTTCTCCCTCTCCTAACAGTTCAAACACCCTGTAAATGACTCTAATCACTAGGTTAAAAAAAAAAACCCTGGATACAGTAACTTCTTTAGATGAAACCAGAAGCTTGAAGACTAAAGCATTGTTTCCCATCAGGCATCTATGTAACAAACTGCTAACATCACTTTTCTACCAAGGCTGCAGCATGGTGAGCCTCTGCCCACCGAATCTTCTCTCTCTATAACTGTCGGTATTTATCACATGACCTCATAACAGTGAGAAGAAGAGCAATATACCTCAAATGAAAAGCATTGTAATATCAAGAGAGCGTCAAAGAGCAAATAGCAGAAAATAAATTGAATGTGGCCGCTAGTTCCAAGCCATTTCCTCCTCCTGCCTCCAGGCCCATGGGTGCCTAAGGCCATGAATCCTTTCCTTATTTCTACTTCCAGAGCCAGCTTACTGCACTGAGAGAGAAGGAACAGACAGGATGGAAACCTGGCCCAAAAGATGAGAACAAGGGCTCGGGGGCTTCAGCGCTTGATCTGTTCCTTGCCAATGAGTGGGGCTCTATAGCCTCAGTTTCCCTGATGAAGGGTAAGGTCTCTAGTGCAGGTACATGAAGTCCTCAGGGCTAGTCAGGGCAGTCACTGTGACTGAATCAGCCCTCAGATCTAGGATTGACAGGAATGGGAAGAAACCAATAATTCTAACTCCCTGGCAGTTTGGGCCATGGATTGCAGAGTACCCTGTCTTGGCAGCCATTAATCTTTTTTTTTCACCATTGTCTCTTCTTTTCCTGTTCTGTCTTTACCTGGGGGTTTCTTCTCCATTTTTGAACATCGGTCTAAGCTAGATGTACCAATCCTGCGACCCATGGCCATGAAAGCTGGTTTGGAATCAATCAACAAGCATTTATTAAACACCTACTATATGCCACTGCCAGGCAGTGGGCTAAGAAAATGCAGTTCGGAAAAACCTGGGCGACAAATCTGTTCAGATTTCTCACTTAAGAATTATGTGGTAGGGACAGCTAATTGGTACAGTGGGTAGAGCACCAGCCCTGAAGTCAGGAGGATCTGAGTTCAAATCTGACCTCAGATACTTAACACTTCCTGGCTGTGTGACCCTGGGCAAGTCACTTAATCCCATTGCCTCAGCCAAAAAAAAAAATTATGTGGTAGAAGTTTTTTTTTTTTTTTGTTTGATTATTGTTGTTGTTTTGGTATGGCTATCAAGGAAGCTTCTATTAAAAATTAGATTGTCACTTCCATGATCTCTGAATCCAAGTGTTTGATTCCCAGCAGTTGCCTGCTATGACTTCCCTACAAACAACTGAAAATAAACATATAGTATTGCAACTTTCTGATCTACAATTTGATCTAAGGCAACCTACTATGTCAGGTAGGGTTCCTACTGTAAGAAAACAAATGGGCATTTTCGTTAATAAGTCGTTGTCTGCTGTGGAGTTTGGGTCACCACAGTCAGTTCCCCAAAGCCTATTCATTTCAGGGGAATGAGGAAAATCCAATTTGTGAACTCGACTCCCAGGTATAGACCTTAGAAGGTATGGCCTAACCTGGAGAAACTCACATAAACTGATGCTAAGTGAAGTGAGTAGAACCAAGAGAACATCATACACAACAACAAGATTATGTAATGATCAACTGCGATGGATGTGGCTCTTTTCATCAAGGAGGTGATTCAGGTAAGTTCCAATAAGACTTGTGATGGAGAGAGCCATGTGCATTTAAAGAGAGAGGACTGTGGGAGCTGAATGTGGATCACAAAATATTTTCACCTTTTTTGTTGTTTGCTTGATTTTTCTTTCTCATTTTTTCCCTTTTTGATCTGATTTTTCTTGTGCATCTCGATAAATGTTGCACATTTGATAAATTTGACACACTTGATAAATGTGGAAATAGGTATAGAAGAATTGTACATGTTTAACATATATTGGATTACTTGCTGTCTGGGGAAGGGGGTGTGAGGAATGGAGGGAGAAGTTTGGAATACAAAATTTTGCAGGGGTGAATATTAAAACTATCTTTGTGTGTATTTTGAAAACAAAAAACTATGATTTAAAAAAGAAGGAGGAGGAGGAGGAGATGGAGAAAAAAAAGAAGAAAGAGAAAAAGAAGGAGAAGGAGAAGGAGGTGTGTCCTGAACAGCTAGCCTGACTTTTTCTTGAGCAGGTCTTAGTCACAGCAGAAGAGACACTATTATTGAATCTAACCACATGTTTGGCTTGTCAATAGATTTATCAAACTTTTCTGAGAGGGGCATGTAATTTATTACAAAGGAATGGCTTGCTGGGCAGGAGAGGAGGCAGGGCAAATTCAGAAAGGAGGGTCGAGTAAAAATGAAAGAATTCAGTACAATTTTTTTTCAAAAAAGACAAAATTTTAAGTGATTACTATCTCACGTTTGAAGTACTTAGAAACTAACTCCCATTCCATGATGACAGCTTTGAACTTTCCCATCTTTTAAATTAAATGGAATTGTATTTTCGTTTTACAGATGACGAAATAAAGGCAGTTTCCCCTTTTGAAATACTCCAATGGAGTTGTGAGCTTCTGATGGAAGTTTCTTCCAAAAATGGAGATTATAGCTATTACATCATAAGAGCATAGATTCAGAACTTAATGGAAGAGGTTAGGGAAACCTAACCCCTCGGTTTTATAGATGTGGAATCTCATGTCTACGAAGTATCTGAGGGAGGATTCAAATTCGAATCTTCCTGACTTTAGGTCCAGCACTCTATCCATTATGTCACCTGTGTCCATCCTGGGAGGAAGTCCACCCAGATCGTTGGAGGCCCTCTTCATTTTCTTCTGACATCTTCAAAATACCAATACAGGTAGCACATAGGTATTAAAGATGTGGCTCTTTGTTTCCATGAGAAATGGGATCATTAAAAAAGGAACTCTACAATTTCCCTAATACGATCCAGCCGACTATCTTCCTCCTGTTATCTCTAGGCCCAATCTGTCCATTTGTACTATCGGTCCCAGATATTTATATGAATAGACAAGTTCTAAATGGTGCCCATCAGAATTCATATTATAATCTGAGTATTAGACATTTTAATTCACTAGGTCTCTCCTGTGCAGATGGTCAGATAAAAGGCTTTTGAGTGATTACGGAGCTCTTCCAGGAGGCTCTTCTGTGTTCTAGGGCTAGATACAATCACCACCAACAGGAGCATCTGAAGGACTTCACCATCCACAGGGCATCTCTCTTCTACTTGGACTGTGCACTGGATTTCTTCTGTCACAGTGACTAATACCTTTGGTGAGCATATGGCTTCCTCTTTTATGCCTTGAGTGATATTTACGATCAGAGCAGTGTTATTTCTGTAATATTTTCCAAGAACTCTTGACTGATAGAAAATGCCGTGATAGAAAATCACTTTTAAAGCACAGTTTTATTTTATTCTACCAAATCAAATATTTTTTAAACCGATCAATAAACAATAAGTATATTGTAACCTTATATTCATTGCATCTTTTAATCAGTGGCAAAACAGCAAAGATATGGTTCATTATTGTATGCAGCTTGTGAAAGCCTGCATGTTCTCTGGCATCGAGGATGTCCTCATAAGGGATTGTTCTTGTTCTTGTGGTTATCTTGTGTTTGATATTAATGAGGTCTGAGATTGTTTCCCCACCTTTGTTATCTTCTGCTCCTTCAGATACCTCATTGCCTTTTTGTCCATTACCATCCTCACAATCGTATCCTTCCTCAGCACTGACATCTTCTCTAGTCACATGGTGACCAGAGCTTCTTTTCCCACCTCTTTTCTCTTTGGTATTATTTCTAACTCTGCCATTAGCCATCTGAGACTATAATATAAGGATCAAGTCCTTGGTAGTGCTTTATACTCAATCTGTCCTTTGTCCTTTCAGATCAGTAGTCTGATTGTCACGGACAACTGTTCAGAGATAACTCCTACTTTGGTCACAAGCCTTTAGCAGCCACTAAAATATAATGTAATTGCACATTTATAATCTATATCAAATGCTTGCTTTCTCAAGAGGGAGAGAGGGAAGGGAGGGAATTTGGAACTCAAAAATTCTTTTAAAAAACGTTAAAAATTGTTTTTACATGTCATTGAGAAAAATAAGATAAAAACATTCTTTAAAATGATGTATTTCATTCTTTATGGTATTATTTGGGGCTCAGTATCTCTAGGGTCTATCAATTCCATTCTGGAAGAGAGTGTTCCTGATTTAATATCTGTTGTGCAGTCTCCAAATCTTTGGCCACTGATTCCTTTTTCTTGAACCGTATTTTCCCTTATATTTACTGTCACCATCACTTTTCCCTACCTTTACGTTGAAGTCACTGATTAGCAGAGAGTTTATTGATTTAATTTGGAGAGACTCTTGTTCTTCATCCTCAGCAAGGTAGCAAGCATTTATTAAGATCTACGTCTTAATAGGCGTAGACGTTAATAGGCACTGTGCTAAGATCTGGGAATACAAATATAAGTAAAAAGAAAGACAGTACTGTCCCTCAAGGAGCTTCCATTGTAATGGGGGAAGACAATACAGAAAGACTCCCTAAAAAAGGAGAGAGGAAAGGAAGTACTGGAGATGAGATGTGATGACAAAGCCTAGAGAATCCAAAGTTGGTATGTAAGTTGCGGCTCTTTCTAACCATGGTTGTTTTTTGTTATTATTGTTGTTGTTTTTGGTGAGGCAATTGGGGTTAAGTGATTTGCACAGGATCACACAGCTAGTAAATATTAAGTGTGATGTGTCAGAGGTCAAATTTGAACACAGGTACTCCTGCCTCCAGGGCCGGTGTTCTATCTGCTGGGCCATCTAGCTGCCCCTCTAGTGATCCTTTTTTATTATTACAGCTTTTTATTTACAAAATGTATGCATCGGTAATTTTTCAACATTGACCCTTGCAAAACCTTCTGTTCCAACGTTTCCCTTCCTTCCCCCCATCCCCTTCCCTATAGTGATCTTTTTTCAAATGCTTACACTCAGTCCTGCAATACCAAATGACCATTATCTTATTAAAATAATTAATGTTTCTTGCTATCTTAGTGACCTTGAACAAGTCACTGAAACTCTCTGACTCTTAGTTCATTTATTTGTCAACTAAAATCCCTTAAGCTCCAAATTGATGATCCTCTGATGATGGACAAGTTGCTGTCAGTGTTGGTGGAGGGAGGTTCAACAATGGGAGTTCCCTATACTGCCAAAACCACAATTCCTTTGGGTAGTCATGTATGCTTTTTTAGAAAAGAAAGGCACTTAATGAAAACTAATTTTAAAAAATCCATTTTAAGCTATTTTAAGCTATTGATTTAATCTTAATACTCATTTTTCACTTCTCTTAGAGCTAAACTTTCAGAAATACATCAATTGTTTTAAATGTTGTAATTCTATTAGGTCCTGAAAGACATGGATTAAAAGAAGGCAATTCAATTTTCTTTTTTTGTAGGATTCATACTGGAAGAGACTTAGACATTGTGGGATATTTGATAGATGGGGAAACTGAGAACCAGAGACAGCAGGTGGATAAAGCCATGGGCTTAAGAGTAAGAAAGATCCAAATTCAAATTATTCATCCTGTGACCCTGAGAATGTCACATGACCCTAGGCAAATTACATGATCTCTCTTAACTTCATTTTCTTTATCTGTAAAATGAGGGAGTTGGACTCTAAGGCCTCTAAGTTTCGTGATTCAGTTCTGAATAGTTTTATAATCTTATATGTAACTTTTCTCAGGTCACACATTAAAGTAGTTTCAAAGTGACCTTAGAACCATGGTCCAGTCCACTACCTATGCTGACTCTCATATCACGATAACTAGGGTGAAGTCATTGGTTTTTCTCCTGGGTGCTGATATCCCAAGAGTGTCCTTCCTAGCACCACTCTACCAATCCCTTGGCAGTCAGCTTTCATAACATCATGGCCTCTTCCCCCTCAATTGACCTCAGGCTGCCATCTAAAAGAATCCATTTACTATCAAGTCCTTCCTCTCAGACCCACCTGCCCCACTTCCCGCCCCCCAACTGCTCTTGCCACTCCGTCTCTCCTTCCTTCTATGGGTTGGGAGGCCAGGGGTTATCAGTTGTGAGATAGAGGCACAGGTTGGACTCTGAGGAATGAGCCTTCTTCACCCAGTGTAGCTGCACCTGACCTTGCTACTCTATTCTTCATTCCTTCTGCCTGCACCCACGACTAAATCTTTTCCCAGGTGCCAAAATTGTTCACTGAGGCTCAACATATTATTGTCCTTACATACATAAATTCACAAGATTCTAGACTTAGAGCTGGAAATGCTGTTTAAGTCCATCGCATCTAAACCCTTACTTTAGAGATAAAGAAATTGGAAGTTCAGCATGGCTTGCCCAAAGTCACACAGTTTTTGAGTGTCAGGGCTGGGGTTTGAAAATAGGTCTTCTGACTCCAAAGCCAGCGCTCATCCCACTGTGCCACAAGTTCAGTTTCTTAGGTGACATGAAAGGATATGAAATATGGAAGTGGTAGAGTCAAGACCAAGAATCCAGGTTTTCTGACTCGATGATTCCTATGCTTTTTATATCATTGGGTTTTATGCTTTCCACATGATCCCCACTTTCAAAAAACTTAAGAGTATGATGGGAGACATGTGCGTAAAAAATGAAAATATATATCAAAAAACGAGATACAAGCTTGAGCCCAGTAATCCATATACAGTATTGGTGGATGTTGCTTGAGTGATTGGGGGAGTCAGGTTGGGATAATATTATTCCTGTGATTTGAGGAAAGGATGTCAATGAGAAGAGAAGAGGAAGGATATTCCTCTCTTCCCTTCAAAGCAAGCAATCTGGTTGAGGAAACAGATCACAGACATACAAAATATCTCATTTTATGGTTTTGAACAGGTCCCTCCCTGTCCCTGCACCTTAATTTCTTCCTCTGTAAAAAGAGAGAAGTGGACTTTCACTAGACCCTAGCATTCCCTAAAGCTATTATCCCCCTATCTCTCCTCCCTTTCTTAGGCAAACTCCTACAAAAGCTGTCTACACTCATTGTCTTCCTTTTCTTTATGCTCACTCACTCCTCAACCCTTTGCACTCTGGCTTCCAACTTCATCACTCAACTGAAATTGCTCTCTTCAATGTTATAAATGATCTCTCCTTTTGGCTATTGTCTCCTTTTTGGCTTTTTTTGGGGGGGTGACACTACTCTCCTTATTCTTCCACCTGTTTTTATGTCTCCCAGTTGTGGCTGTATCCCAACAATTCTGTCCTTAATCCTCTTCTCTTGCTATGTTCACCACTCTTGGTGACTTCACCAGCTTCCATGGCTCTAATCAGAACATACAGAAAGACAGCTTGGCACAGTAGAGAATTGGTTTCCAAGCCAGGAAGACCTGGGATCAAATGCTCATACTATCTGTGTGACCCGGGGCAAGTTAAGTGCTCAGGAGATAGAGTGCATTGAAAGAGGAAGTTTGCTCACCTGAGAGTTTCCTTTATGAATGAAATCACAGCTCCAGCCCCATCCCTTTGTAGATGACTACCAGACTTATTTATCCAGCCTGATTCTTCTCCTGAGCTCCAGGCTGGTATCACCAGCTGCTTGTTGGACATTTCCCAATGGATGCCTTATAAACATCTTCAACTCACCAGCCAAAACCCAGAATTCATTATCTTACCCTCTCCGATTCCAAACTTCCTTATTTCTCTTCAGAGCACTCTTCACCTAAGTTTCTCAACCTCGGCATCAGCCCCCATACTGCGTTCTCCTTCAACTCTTTCTCTTCCTGTGCTCTGCAGTCCTTTTCCTTCCCTCATTTCTTTATCTCTTCTTTCTCCCTTCCATCTTCTGCTCCTCCTCGTGTCTCCCCTATACTCATTCCTCCTTTTAAGACTATCTGTATTCTTCTGTGGCAATATATAATAAGGGCTTATTGAATGGTGACTCTTTTTTTTCCCTGGGGACAATCCTCTGTGGATTCATACCAACCCTGGAGTGGTAGCTTATGTGGAGAGATTGGCCCCTGCCAGGGTGACCTAGTGATGCCCGGGTAGGCTGGCAGCCTTCCCAGCCTCATCAAATGTTTGATGAACGTGTTGATTGAGCCAGGCAGAAAAAGGACTGTTCTTTGGAGATACCCACTAGGAGCATTCATCCATGGGCCCATGACAATTGTGATAGTCTACATAAGGTCCTTCGCTCCTACAGGGAGAAGTGGCAGATGGGTGGTCAAAGACATTTACAAGTCAGCTTTGCTCCCAAAGGTCCTCTCTCATGGGAAGACTCCTCTCCTACCCCCTCCCCCCCTCCAGAGATAATATGGTAAGGTGGGAAAAAAAACCCTGGCTTTGAGTGCTGGCCTGGCCTGGTCCTAACTGGCTGTGTGATCTTGGGTAAGTGACTTCCCTTCTCTTGCTCTCAGCTTCCTCGTTTGTAAAATGAAGGTTACTATCTTGATCCCCTTCTTACTTTTCATGAGTGCTGTGGGGCAAGTGTTCTGTAAGCCATCAGAAGCTAGAGAAATGACACTTTCCATTAACATTGCGGTATTGTCCATTTCCACACAGGTACATAGGAAGAGGGGCATGTTTCTCAAACCTGCAAGTGTCCTTACAGGCTGTCTCCTTATTTTAATGAGGGAGAAGCTCACTCCTGTGGAGGGGAAGTGGCCCGCTTACTAAGGTCTCATAGCTAACAACCTATGACAGATACACGAGTAGCAGAACCAGTATGAACCTAAGTCCCCGGGCTCCAGAGCCAAGGCTTTCCACTCCCACTGTTCCCATGTAGCTATCCAGTTCCACTGAGACCAGGGACTGTGTCTCCTCCCTTCCTTTCTCTTCCATAGTATTAATGGTCAGTGCTATCTGAGAGTTGAATGAACTGCCTAGGAAGTAGTGGGCTACCTCCTCACTGGAAGTCTTTATGTGGAAAGCAGAGAAGCATTTGTCGGATTGACTAGATGCCCTCTAAGGTACCTTCCAATTGTGAGATTCTGTGAACTGCCCTATAACCACGTCGTGGTAGAGTGCTAGTACTATTATTATTCTTTTCTACAGATGAAGAACAGAAATTGTGGCTCCAAAGGAGAAATGACTCGCTCAGTGTCCCATAGCTAGTGAGTTATGGACTAGGACTTGGATTTAGAACTGGAAGGGGTCTCGGAAGCGATCTATTCCAATCTCACCATTTTGCTGATGATAAATTTGAGACCAGAACCAGAGCAGTGAAGTAATTTGCATAAGATCACATGGAGTAAGTAAATAAATAGCAGAAATAGGATGTGAACCCCAGAGTTTACATCCCAAAGTCATCCCTCTTTCTTTCTCTCCTGATTCACAGACCACTACTCTTTCCATTGTTTTAGGCTGCCTTAACAAAGCTTGAAAAAGCTGGGCCGAGTCTGTCAGGGTTTGTCATCTGGGTTCTAGCCAGTATCTAGTCTATCCACTAGACTATATTATTTCTGTCTGCTGGTGTTATTACCCTCCCACTTCAGAGATAAGAAAACTGAGTCAGAGTCAGAATTTAGGCTCCGACTAAAAATCTAGTATTTTTTCCACTATTCTGTAGCAACACTACAAATATACTTGCAGGAAAGCACTTTTGCAAAGCTAGATGTGCTATATAGATGTGAACTGTTACCAGGATGAAAATTATGGGCACCGGAGTAAGTGATTGATATCTGAGGTTCTATTACTCAGCCAGATGTAGCCCAGGGCTTGATGTTTGGATGGCTATCCATCTCTGTCCATGGTACCGATCTTTAGTGATTGGGGAAGAAATCTAACCCCTCCTTCTTCTGCCCTGGCCATACAATCAGAACCAAAGTTGGGGGGGGGGAAGGAGGGGGAGCGTGCACGCAACTGGAACTTCTCTATTTGGGGCTTCACATACACTGCAGACCCCATTTGTGGTCCTCAACAACTGAAGATGGCTGTTTTTCTATAGCTATCCCTTAACCCACTTATGGTTTCTTCACAGACCCTTCTTTTTCCTAACTCTGCTCTGGGTGCTCTTTTGGGTTCTTTCCTTGACAGGCTTCTTTTGTCTCTCTTCAGCCTTTCTTTTGGCAATCTCCCTCCATCCTCCAACACTAAATATTATTTGCTTCCATACATATGAGAATCAAAACCGCTTCCAGTCCCAACATCCTTTCTGAATACCAGATCCATATCTCCAGCTGCCTACTGGACATTTCTGAGTGCTCTACTACTGGATCGATTTCAACATATCCAAGACCCCATCTTTTTTTCTTTCTATCTTTTCCTCTTCTTATGCCATTGTTTCTGAATGTGACATCACCATTTATTGCCCCCATGATTGAAACCTTGAGGTTACTGTGATTATTTCCTCTTCTGTACCTCTAATGTATGACATGGGAGACACTGGTTCAGGAGAGCCTAGCATGGTGTGCCCTCGTCAGAGAAGGATTGAATTAGCTCAGAAGAAACACAAGATGTGCAGTTAGAGAGTCCACTCCAAATATTCATAGGGATTATTTGTGTCCGACCTGTGGCTGAGCTTTCCAAGCTCGGATCGGTCTGATCGGCCACAGTCGGACACACTGTGACTCGACTCTAATGTAGTGATGTCACGTTGGTCCTCTTCGAGACTGAAGGACAACAACCAAGCAATCAACCGACCTCTAATGTACAAACGGTTCCCAGGCTGTGGCCATTTCATCCCTGCATTTTCTCTCAAATCCACTCTCTTCTTTCCTCTTCCCATTGTCCCCCTCCTAGTACAGACCTTAATTTTCACCCCCTTTGACAATTGTGATAGCCTCCTAACAGGCCTTTCTATTTCTAGCCTCCCCCTTCCACCAAATCTATCCTGTATGTTGCTTCCAGAATAATCCTTCTTAGGCATATGTCACCTCTCTGCTCTATAAGTTTCAGTGGCTAATTATTGCCTACCTAGTAAAGTTGAAATTTCTCTGGCTGTCACAATCTGGCTGTCACCAACCTTTCTAGCCTTAGCTCCTATTATTTCACTTATGCAATGTTCCAACCAAACTGGACAGTTCTGAACACGCACTATGCGGTCCTGCCTTCAGTTCTTTGCTCTTACACTTTTCTGTGTTCAATGCCCTCCTCCTCCCTCTGTTAAATTCTAACTTATCCTTTAAAACCCAGGTCAGATGCTATTTCCTCCAGGACACCTCTGCCCCAATGACTTCCTCCTTGGACCTCACAGAGCATTTGCCACTTTTTTTACTGGACTTTCCACACGCTATTGTATGAGCTCATTGTCAGACTGTCTTCTAAGCTGTGCCTAGAACAGAGCTTTGCACTCGGTACATGCTTAATTGATGTTTACTGCTGAACAGAAGTGACTCAGGAGAAGAACTGAGTAATGGCATCTCTTTGCCTTCATTGCACAATGAAAGGATCCTATGGCTGTGGAATATTGTAGGCACTATGAGACCCAGTTGGTTAGTTTTGCTGAACTGCAGTTTTTCTTTTTAAATCTTTGTTACAAGGAAAGGCTTCCTGGATAAGGCAGGGGGTAGGACAATTAAGAAATGAAGATGTCAGTAGCAGGTAAGAAAATACATTTTAAAACAAATGAATCATAAAAAAAAAATCCTCCAGGATATTCCAGGAGAACAAGAATTTAATGATCTCTTACTTCTCTGGGATTTAGAGCCCCAGTTAGAACACTGAGTTTTGTCCATTTTAGGAGGTACGTTGATAAGCTGGGGTATCCTGGGGAGGGCAAAGATGAGGAAGGGTCTCAAATTCATGCAACTGGGAATTGATTAAAGGAACTGGGGGTATTGAGCCTGGAGAAGAGTAGAAGAGGATTTAATAACTCTCTTTAAGTCTTTGAAGGGCTTACTTATGGAAAGAGGGATTAGATTTATTCTGCTTGGGCCCAGAAAGCAGAACTAGAAGTTGGTGGGATAAGATGGCCACTGAGGTCTCTTTAAAATCTGGATTCTGGGACCCCAAATTAATTCTCTTTTTTCCTACACTGCTTCTGTGTATTTTACCCTTGGCATGTGCTTCACTGTGTCAGTAGGTCTTTTATGTACATGTGAACTAGAGGGCAGGGAGCTTTCCTTGCACCTCCTCAAATGTAGTCAGTGTGGGGCTGCACACATTGTTGGTCCTCAATAAATCCAAGGAATCCTCTGGGAGTTGCTGACATGTGTGGGATAAGGGGAAACAGGAGAGAGGGGAGGGAGGAAAAGAAACTACCTTTCTCTTGGCTCTGCAAAAATAGTTGAACTTGGCTCAAGGTTCCCTTCCCTTGTTCAGGGCCTAGTGGATTGTATACTCTATAATAGGACATCCCCCCCAACCATGCTGGTTATTGACCCCGAACAAAGAGAGATTGGCACATGGGGTTTTGATCCATTGGCCTCTCCATCACAGCCCCCATGACTTCCTCTGGGCCATTCTTCTTCATTATTCAGAAAAAAGGGCCTTCAAACCAGAGCCAGGTATTAGCATTGTTCTATATTCTACAGGCACAATTGTATAATGGTGCATTATACCCATAATAATATGGAAATATCATACATTGTAACACCTGTGTATATGACCCTGCAATAATGATATTTTTTAATTTCCTTGCTTCATCTATTCTGGGTTCAGGTAGAGGATAAGCCCAGAAACCAATGTGGAAAGAGCTTGAGGGGCATAGGGAGGAGCTAAAGAGGTTGTTTATCACACATCTGGTTTAACAGAAAAAGCACTGGGTCGGGAATCCCAGGACTCCAGATCACAGGGCACTTCCTGTGTACACATCTTTTATTTACTTATCTAGGACTACATTGTCTCCCCCAGTAGAATGTGAGCTCCCTAATGGCAGGCACTGGCTCACTTTTGTTTTTCTATTCAGAGTACCTAGACAGTGCCCAAGGCAGAGAAGGTATCTAATAAGCAGTTGTTGAATTGAAATTATTTAAGGCAGTCAACAGAAACAGGCAGCATGGAGTAAGGGCGATAATATTCTATTGAGTAGAGGAGAGGTAGAGGCAGGTACAAGAAATGGGATCAGGGTTTGTTGGCTGGCACCGCCCTTCAGAGAGGACAGGATCGCTGAGTGTTAGAGCTGGAAGGGGACTTGATCATTTTATTTTATAGGAGCCAAGGGAAACTCCAAAAGAAGTGATTTGCTCCAGGTCCCACAGCTAGAAGGTGACAGAGTTTGAGCCCAGGTCATTGGATTCCTAGCCCAATAGTTCTTTGTGTTATACTAATATGTTATAAACATAAAAGTCCCTGCAGAAGAGGAAATGATCTATTTTCTAGATGCGAAAATGGATTTCAAGGAATTTCTGCGATTGTCACTTAGGCTGTTGGAAAAATTGGGACTAGAACCTAGTAGGTCTTCCAGACTGCCACCATAAGGCTCTTAACCCTTTTGGCTTTCCCGCCTCCAGCTGATGTGAGCAGGGTGTGTGACTAACCTCCGAGCTCTTGGGAATTTGGGTGCTTAATGTTGGGCTGGTCATTATGAAGCCAGTAGGGGCCAGTTTCCTCCACGTGGGCCTCTTAGACGCTAAAGTCTGATGGAGCGCTGTCTTTGGGGTAAGATACCCTTATAAAAAAGAGGGTTTTTTTCAGGTGTTTGCCCTTATGGGAAAACCTGCCTTACACCCAGTTCCAAGCTAGTCTGGAGTATTATCATGAAGTTTCCATAGAAGAGATTAGCTCATCAAAAGGAGCTTGGTGTGTTAGAAAGAGTGTGCTAGATCTGCAGTTAAAGGACTGGCTTCACATCATGACTCAGACCTGTTTACTAACTGTGGTCTTCGGCAAGTCCTTTGTAAGCTCCCTTGTAGCATTTGTTTCCCCATCGATAAAATGGGGGATAACAATCCTTGCAATGGTTCACCCAAGAAGATAGTAAGGGCAGTCAGATCCTGGCTCTGGTGTGTTTGTGGCAAGTCATGGAATCTCTTTAGGGCTCATTTTCCTTTTTTTTTATTTGTTGTTGTAAAATAAGAGGGGGTAGGAGCAGATGAGTTTCTGTTTGATGTCAAGGACCCAGGTTCAAATCTGAGCCCTGCCACTTACTGTGTGACTTTGGACAATCCACTAACTTCCCCGGACCTCAGTTTCCTCATCTGCTAAGTGAGGGGATAGGCCTAGAAGGCCCCCATGGTCTCTCCAAGGAGCCTTGGTAAAGTTGTAGATATGAGTTAGAGTAGAAATGTAAGAAGTTGTTATTATCTGAGCCCCACCCAGTAGTTCACAGAAGGATCTATGGTACAAGCAGACAGAACTTTCTTGGTTGCGGACTGCAAAGACAAACGCCAAGAGCACTAGGACTGTGAGCAAAGTACAGCAGACCTCTGTCTCAAACCTTTGCCTCCCAGACTGTGAGTGGCTGGCTGGCCAGGGGGTACTGGGACATAAAGTGACCCTCTGTTCCAAGCATGGCCTGTTGACAAAGGGTGGGGTCGGGGGGTGTGTAAGCAGCGCCTGGAAGACCAGAGAGTTGTAGAGGTGGAAAGGGATATTAGAATATAGAATGTTAGAATGAGAAGGGATCCTCAAAGTGATTTAATGCAACCGACTCCTCCCCCCAGTTTAGAAATGGGGAAATTGAGGCTCAGAGGAGGAAATGCCTTGTTCCAGATGAGTGTTGAGTGGCAGAGTTCCAAGCAGAACTCAGGTCTTCAGACTCCCTGGAGTTCAGGATTGTAGGAGAATGGAGCTGTGATTGCAGCAGCTGAATTGAGGAACAGAAGAGAAACTGTATTTTAAGAGGGTGGCAGACACTTTTTTTTTTTTTTTGCTAGTTTGTTTTCCTTTCTCTTAGGTGAGCTACTGCTGCTGCCGGCACCAGGTCGGATTTGAAGGGAAGGGGCAGTGGTGGGAGCAGGCAGAGTTTAATGAACCAGGAACCCAGAAACTCCAAATGGAGTCTTTTATCAGCACAGCTCTCCAAGAACCTTTCTGGGTCTTGGCCCTAGGTCAGAGGGATCAGGAGGATAGGATAACACTACTCAGGCATAAACCTGGGCACAAAGACCCTCCAGAGGTGTAGCGAGGCTATATCTAAATGTGCTTTTACAGAGAGGCAGCTAACAGAGTGGAAAGTACCCCAACTTGGAGTCAAAGCCGGGGTTGGGAATCCTGGGCCTATTTATTGCTTGTGAGACTTCACCTCTCTGGGTTTCCCTTTGCTTTTCTGTAGGAGAAACTTGATGAGCTATTAAATCTTTTGATCCTAGCACCTTTGGGATCTCCCCAAGTCTCCTTTCCCCCTTTCGGAGGGGAACGTTCCCTTCACCCAACCTTGTTTCTAACTCCTCAGCCTGCCTGGGTCCATGATCTGTTATTTAGGGAGGTGAGTGGATGGGTGGCCAACAGTTGGAGGCATGGTCAGCAAGGTTCTGAGGGGAACTAGCTATGGCCATCTTCTTCCTTCCCAAACTTCAGAGATGCTCCTTTCTGCACCCTCTCATGTCTCAGGACCTGTGGGGGAACTGGCCAGGACCAGGAGCAAAAAAGGACAGTTTTTTTTTGGGGGGGGGTGCCTGCCTTTTATGACAGGCGGCCCGGGCACACAAAAAGGGGGTCAGATGGGAAAATGTGGTTATAGGAAAAGCTGAGGGAGAAGGAAAGTAGAGAGGGGAAGGGTGGGGGCAGGAAGTCCAGCACTAGTGTCACTGGAGCAAACAATGGCAGGAGCATTAAGCTCCCGGGCCTGGGCACCTTTTTTGAATGGGCAAAGGCAACCCAGGGGAAGGAGGTGGAGGGGTGACAGCTCAGGGACAGGCAGTAACAGTAGCAGCGTCAGGGTGAGGGTGAAGAGCAGGAGGAGGAGGAAGGGAAGGAGGAGGTAGAAGAAGAGGAGGAGGAGGAGAAAGGAGAGGAGAGGAGAGGAGGAGGTAGAAGAGCAGGAGGAGGAGGAGGAGGAAAAGAGGGAGGAGGGAGAGGACGAGGAGAAGAGGGGGGAGGAGGGGGAAAGAGGGAGGGGGAGGGAAGGAGGAGGAAGAGAAAGGCACGGGGAGAACTCGAGAGGGGAAGCCAGCAGCATCAGCGGCAGCAGCAGCGGCAGCGGCAGCGGCAGCGGCAGCAGCAGCAGCAGGAGCAGCGGCAGCCGCCCTCCTCCTCCAGCTCCTGCTCGTTGTCCTCTTCCCTCCTACCCCCCTTCCCCCCCTCCCCCCGTAGGGCCGTCGCCGCCCCGAGCGGGCTCTCTGCGCCGCGCGCGCTGTCCGCGTGCTAGGCGCCCGGGGTTCGGGGCGGTGGCGCGTGTGGGGCACGGACCGCGGGACTCGCGGCGGCGGCAGTGGCAGCGGCGGCGGCGGCGGCGGCTGCTGCAGCAGCAGCAGCAGCAGCAGCAGCGGCAGCGGCGACGGCAGCAGCAGCAGCGCGGGCGTTGAGCGGCGGCGACGGCGGCGCTGACTCGGTCCGCAGCGGCGGCACCGGCACCACCCCCCAGAGCAGGAGGGAGGGAGGGAGCGAGAGGAGGAGAGGAGGCGCGTCCACCTGGCGGTCCAGGCGCATGGAGCAGCAGTAGCGGTGACGGCTGCGGCGGCGGCGGCGGCGGCGGCGGCGGCGGCGGCGGCGGCGGCGGCTGCAGTCGGCGCTTGCAGTCCCACTGGGCCCCAGAGCCCTGCCTCGCCTCGCCTCGCCTCGCTTTGCCTCAGGAGCCAGCCTGCTAGGTAAGTGGCCTGGATGCCATCCAGTGCCGGGGCCCTGCCCTGCCCGGCCCCGGGCGGCGGCGGCGGGGGCGGGGGGTGCGGGTGCCACCGCTGCTGCTGCATGCAGCTGGAGAAGGAAGGTAGCGAAGGCAGGCAGCAGGGCGTGTGAGAGAGAGGGAGCGAGGGCGGGAGCGGGAGCGGGCACGGGAACCCGAGCCCGAGCCTGGCCGCCGCGGGCACCGAGCCCCGCGCTCGCCCTCCCAGGCATTGCAATCTAGGAAAGGCCCCGTTCGCCTTCTGCCGCCTGCCTGCTTGTCTGCCTGGCCGGGGAGGGGGAGGGGAAGTCTTGGGGGCCGCGGGAGCCGCGCGCGCGCGCACGCACACACTCACTCACACTCACACACACTCACACACACTCACCCAGATACATGGCCACGGCCACACGGGCCGGCAAATACACACAGCCACGCACACGCAGGCACACACACAGAGACACGGACACGCGCGCGCCTGCTGCGCTGCGGGCTCCGGGCTAGCTGTCGAAGCCCGGCACCGCCGCGCGCGCCTTTCGCATCCCGCCGGGGCCGGAGCTGGGGGAGGGGGCCAGGCGAGCCTTTCTTCCCCCCCCTTCCCACCTCCATACCCCGACGCCCTCCTACCCGGGATCGGCCATCCCTTGTGACAACTGGCACGGGCCAGGGCCAGCCCAAGGCGAGCCGGGCTTGCGGTCCGGCGCCGCCCCGCACAACCCCGGGGGGCCGCTGCCAGGGAGTGCGGGGATGGTGGGCGGGCGGGCGCGCGGTGCTGGCCGCCTGCTGCCGCCGCCGCCGCCGCTGTGCTGTGGAATCCAGCGCTTGCAGCATGACTGCCTCTGCCTGTTTGTGGGCTGCCCGTCCCCCTGGGGAGCTGCCCGGGAGCCCAGAACCCCCCTCCATCCTTCCCACTACACACACACACACACACACACACACACACACACACACTAAAAAAAGCCCAAAAGCAAACCCACCACCCACCCATTGGGTCCGATTGCAGCGTCGGCTGGTTCGGGGGACATTTGGATCCCCCTCCCCGTCGCATCTTTAGCTCTCTGGCCTCTTGTTTGTGTTCGTTGCCGTGTATGTGTGCTGAGACACTTTATTTATTTATTTATTTTTGCGTGGTCTGGTGGTGGTGGTGGTGGTGGTGTGCGCTATAAATATGGCGTTCCCTGCACTTTGACCCGGGGCTTGGATTTCTCTTGGCTGTGCTTTGACTGAGGGGACGAGAGGGAGCCAAGGGGCTGCAGGCACCCATTGGGTCAGGGCGGTGGCAGCGGGGGCGGCGGCTTCTGCACCCGAACCTCCAGGCAGCCCAGCACCCTTGCACCCAGTGTGCTCGCTCGTTCTCTCTCTCTCTCTCTCTCTCTCTCTCTCTCTCTCTCTCTCTCTCTCTCTCTCTCTCTCTCTCTCTCTCTCTCTTCCTTGCTTTCCACGGTGGCGAACATATGCCTGCGGTTTTATTTACCGCCATGACGTTCCATGGCTTGGGAAAAATTTTCCCTTCTTGAAAAGGTATTTTTAGAAGGGGACAGAAAAGTCCTCATGAACTGTCATTTTACATATTAACTGGGAAACTGGCTAATCAAATAAAACTGGCTGACTGTCTGAAACTATCCCAGAGAAAAATGCGGCTGGGAATATAATTAGCCATCTGTCTCCTGAGCAATTTAAATTTGGGCCCGGACATCTGTATTACAATGTCCAATTTTTGGAAGCCTTGGACGTTTACCCAGCGGGGACAACAAAAACGGATTCGCTGACTAAGTTTGGAGGTCTGACCTGTATTTGCGTTCTCCCTTCACTTCCCCCTCCTCCCACCTCCCCCTCTCCTTGGAACCTAGACTCGGCCCTCGCGCCGGCCCGGTTGAGAGCCGATCCCTCTCGCTTGGCAGACTGCAGTGTTGGCAATGGCATAACTGGTTTGACGGGGCTACAGGTTCCACAGTCTTGGCTCTCGCAAGTGTCATCGGCAATCTGACCTCCCAGAGGAAGGAGATTGATTGCAGGAATACTAGCGATGGGACAGACATTCCTTTCGCTACCGGTTCAGATTGAGCAGCAGAGGGGGGAGGGGGAGAAGGGAGCGGGTGGGAATTCAGCAAATGTCTGAATTCGTAGAATCGGTCTCACTTCTCTGCCTTCGCAGCTCGGGCTTATTTGTAAAACTAGGGAGTCGGGGCGAGGTGATCTCTAGGGTCCTTTCCAGCCGTGATATTCTAGGTCCTTCTGACTCTAACCCCCGTAGCGCTTCTCCCTCCCTCTCCCCACCCCCTCCTCTTTTCCGGTCATTTTGTCAGGTTATCTCGTAGCTGTCAATATTCTGATGTGGGGTTTAGCGGTGTATCGGGTACCCGCTGTTCGGCTGAGACCAGGATGTTAAACCGTGCTAGGAAGGGCATTGTCCACAAATCTGCCCGTCTCTCTGTCGAGCTTTTTGCCTGTTCGAATTAAACCAGCAAATATCACTAGAGAGAAAAGAGAACCAATTTGGATGGGGAAGAGATGGCACCGGGAGGAAATGATTTAAGAGAACTTCTCCTAATATCCATTGTCAGAATATAATTAAAACGAGCCACAGAACGACTGTGCAGCCGGCTAGAGAAAGCCATTTAAAAGCACACTTTAAAAACAAACATTTGACTAAATAACGAGCCTTGATAGATGGGTAACAATTACGTAAGCACGTGGCAGATTTTGACATACATCAAGTCTGGTAAATAAATCAACCTGCTCGCTTGAAGAAATCGGGGGTGCAGCCATGCTTTATTAAAACAGGAAAAAAAAAAGCCTGCTCACAACCTCCAGACTGGAGTCGGAGGCAGACCAGCCCCGCACTCGGGGAGCCTGCTTCTGCTGCTGTGCTCGCCCAGGCTAATGATTCGCAATTCCCACGCCTCCCTGGGATGGTCCTGCAGTCGGAAAGGAGCTGGGAGGTGGGGATAGTGGCGAGATCAGAAAGCTGATAAAGGGGGAAAACCTGCTGGGAACTAGGGAGCGGGAACCAGGACATCGGGACAGGCTTTGCCACTTACCAACCCCGTTTCCTCGGACAAGCCATTTCCCCTTTCTGAGCCTCAGTTTCCCTAGCGGAAAAGAATAAGCAGCATCCTACTGCTTGCACTCTCAGAGTAGAAGTGAGTGCCAAATGGGACAATGGAGGTTAGGGTTCCATAGAAATGTCAGCTCTCGTGGCCGATGCTTCCAAGCTTCCAGGGCCCACCGTTTTCCTGCCCTAGGTGCTCCCTCCGCCCAGACACATCTCAGCCCCTTGGCACCTGGGAGTTGCTGGGGCTGAAAACATTTATCAGGCCGTGGCTGGGCTCCGTCCTCACAGCCCAGACTCCCCTGACAGCCAGTCTCTTGGTAAGCCTGTTAGTCCTAGCCTGGCTTTCACTTTCAAGAACAGGCCATTACTGCGTTGGTAGTGCCAATGATGCGTTATTTTATTTTGGATGAAAATCTTTTAGATTAAGATTTAGATTAAAATATTATGAGATCAAACTTTTAATGACACTAACACAAAGAGGGATTCAGGGAGGGATGGTGCAAAGATCCTCAGGTGCCCCACCCCTCCCCATTGAAAATCTTTTAAAAAATGAATGTAGAACTGCCTACCCTTAGAGAACATCGGTCCCTTCCTTTTTCAGAAGAGGAAACTGAGGGTCAAGGAGTCCCACCGTCAATGCCTAGACTCAAACTCTATTCCTTTGACCGCCCCCCCCCCCCCCCGATTTGAGCTCTCTTGTCTCTGCTTTCAAAATCCCAGTTTGGAGGTATGCTAGCTGTGTGGTCTTGGATGAGTCACTTCTCCTTGTCACCCTTACTTTCCCCATGGAAGAAAATCGTTGGGGATTGTAGTAGATAATTTCACAATTGCCTGTTTTCCCTTCCAGCTCTGAAAACCTCTACCCCCTTTTATTTTCCTTGAATTAATTAAGTGGCTTTAGATCTGGAGGGAAAATTTGCTGTATAATAGTGGTTACCTTGAGCCTGTATCATGTTGGGCCTTGGAGATAACGATTTTTCCCATGGAAGGTGGGGGAGTAGGGCCTAGGTTGCCCCAGACTCTGAGACAGTCTTCTTCCCTTCTGCTACCCAGCCTCAGGCAAAGGTAGTCAGAGCCTAGGATGGGGAAAGGAGAAATCGAGCTACCTCCTTCTGCCTGTTTGCCCCACTCCCCAAAGCTTCAGATATTCCAAAATGTGGACCCTGCTCTTTTTTGGAGTCCTCTGTGAAAAATCGCCCAACAGCTCAATGATTGGAGATCTGCCGTAGTAGAGGGTCGATGTGGGAAATGGGGGCGTCGCTTTCCAAATTCTAGTTCATCCGGCCAGCTCCTGCATCCTGGCCTTGCCCTGATCTCTTGGCCCCTCTTTCTTATTTGGAAAACCACCTTTTAGGCAGAGGATAAGATTTTTCTGAGCGCCCCTCCCCCCGCCTCCTTTCTCTTAACATTGAAACCTATGTGACTTTACTCTTAAAGTCATAGGTTACAGAGAGGAACTTTAAACATCATCTAGTCCCCAGCTTCTTAAACTGTGGTTCAAGACTCCATAGGGGGGTCTTGTAATTGAATGTGGGGTCTCAAAATGATGATTTCTTATCAGGAAATGTTTGAGTTGTATACCTGTTTTATATATCTATATACCCGGGATCACCTAAAAAATTTTCCGGTGAAAAGGGATCGAGAGTGAACAAAGTTGAAGAAGTGCTGCCAGCCCACCCTCTTGGTTTTCGAGATGGGGAACTAAGGTACACAGATGGGCCATCATTTGTCCCAAGTCACACAGGCAGTATGGCAAAGCCAGACTTGAAGCTGAGATCTTTCGACCCCAAATTAAATCCTCTTTCCACTTGTGCACATTGCTGTCTGCTTCTCTCATTTTGCAGGTAAGGCATCAGAGAGAAAAGACTTCCCTAAAGTCACATAAGCAGGAGGTGGAAGAAGCCGAACTTCAGCCCAGGCCTCGTGACTGCCAAGTGAAGAGCCCTTGCCACTGGGGCGTCCATTTTGTGCTCTGGGGCCAAAGGTCCCAGCCCTCCTCCAGAAAGCTCTTCCGTGCTCTGAGGGTCTCCGTGGCCTTCAGGGGTCCCACGTGCAGGTGAGGAGGCTCTTTGCGGGTCTATTTCTGCAGCCCGTTCCCTTTCTTTCCTGTCACCCACCCACAATTTTGTCTCTTGCCTTTCTCGTCATCTCACTGTTCCCTTGGTGTTTCTCTCTGTAGCCCAGGGCTCTGGCCTGCCATCTTTCTCTTTCCAGTGGAGAAGGCCCTGAAGTGTTGGAGACCAAGTAAGTACTGAGCTCCCATTTCCTTTCCCCTTTCCCTTGTGCTGGTGCCATAAAATCCTAGGGCCTGAAATTCCAGCCAGCACAGTGCTTTCTTCTCTCACATTGGAGGTTTTCCGATGGATTTCCCTTATGACATAGGGATTACGGGAATGGTTGCTCTCATTCTACAGAGGAGGAAACGGATGCAGAATACAAAACATGGAGAAGATGAGAAATCCCTCACATTTTCATAGCTCCATAAAATTGGCATGAGATTTTTCTCCACCATGGGAGAGAGCTGTTTGCTGACCCCATTTTACTGATGAAGAAACTGAGGCCTAGGGGTCATCCACTCCATCCCTCAGCTTGCTGACTCAGTCAGGTACATCCCTCACCTTCCCTCTGCTTAAAACCGCCTTGGAAACAATGTATCGCCTCCCTTGGAATGACCTGTGGATTTGGACTCAGGGAACCCAGGTTCCAATTCTTGCTACCTGTGTGAGGAGGGACAAGTCCCTTTCCCTCCCTGGGCCTCAGTCTCCTCATCTGTAAATTGACCAGGTTGGTCTCATTGACCTCTGAGGTCCCTTCCAGCTAAAAATCTATGATCCCACGATTCTTCAAGTGTTTCAAGCTTCAAGCTTCCAAGCACCTATTGCTATTGGTTGAAGGGATGGGGTCAGAGATCACGTATCAAAGGGAACAGGTACTTGGTGTCCTTTGGTTTTTCTCGTTTGGGTCTACAAATGTTTGGATGAGGTTTTTTCCCTCCACTGTGCAATTGTCACTTTTCAGTGGCTTCCTACCCATAGACTCCCCCCACTTCATAACAAAGGAAGCCCACCAGGCCAGGCCAGCCAGCACAGAGAGAGAGCACAGTTAGCAGGGTCTGCCTAGTAAGCTCCCTTATTTTCCTTGGACCTCTGGAAGGCAACTTAAAATCCAGCCCAGAGTTTTTCCTTGTGGGACTTGTGTGAGGGGCTTCTTGTGGGATGGCAGAACTGAGGAGAACTGGGCACCCCCGTGGGGTCTCACTTAATCTCATCTGTTTCTGCCTAAGTTAGCATACTGAAGAAAGCAGGAGCAGAAATGACCTTGGGGTTTGGGAAATGGGCCCGAGCCTAATGGCTTAATAACGTCAGTGGAAGGAGCACCAGATTTGGGAATTCCACCTCATGGGGTCGAATCCCATATGCCTTACTTCTTGTGGAATCTCAGGAGATCTATTTTCCTGATCTGTATTTCTTTAAACAGGTTGGAATAAATGATGTCTCAAGAAGGGCCTTCTAAAGCTCTGACTTTATGAACCTACTGTCTCCTCAGTAATAAGGGATATGGACAGAGGGGGAAGGGTAATATAGAACAAAGGGAAAGCAAGTGTTTATATCTCCAGTGGGATAAGAGGGTAGTGAGAATAATCATTCCAATTTCTAGATGTTTTTTTAGGTTTCTGTAGTGCTTTTTTCTCACCAAAGTCCTCTGAAATAGTGTGTGAATATTATTATCTCTATTGTACAAAACAGAGGCTTCCCTGGCTCTTGTGATTGTGAGAATCAATCCTAGAGATGGGTTCATGAGCTGCCTCCCTGGACTTTGGGAAAAAAAGAACAACTGATTGCTGTGTAGCCCTGCCCGGAGGCTGAGGGATGGACAAAATGGCCCCTCAAGATACTTTCTAGTCACAGAATCACCCCGTGTTAGACCTGTAAGGGACCTTGGAGCTCATCTGGGGGAGTTCCCTTATAGAAAGTGAGGTAGCTGGCCCATAGCCAATCCCCACTGGCATTATAAATGAATTCCTAGAATTTTAGAAACAGTCTTTCTCTATCTACAATGTATCCAAGGTCAAACTCAGAAAATACCAAAGGTTTTGCTGTCTCTTCTAAGTCAAGGTTGGTCTAACTCCGAGTCAGCCCCCATTTGTGAGGCTGTCCTGCTTGGCGGAAGGGAAGGGGAAGGGACCCGTGTGCCCTAAGAGGTCGGTCGGCTGGCATCGGGACAACATCTGGCTCCTTCCTCAGGAGGGTCCCCACACAACACCAACATTGGGTTCTTTTCATTTCTTTCTGCTTCCCCTCTGTACCCTAAGCTTGTGCTTTCTAATGTTTTATTCATAGAATGTTAGAGTTGAAAGGAAGCTTAGAGAATTATCTAGTGTAGCAACTCTGCTTCACTTCAACCCCATTCACGAGAGAGTCCCGACATCACCCCACAACAAGAGCACTCCTCTCATTTGACAGTTGAGGAAACTAGTAGACAGAGGCTCATAGTGTGTTGTCCGAGGTCATATAATCAACAGGGCTGGGGTTTGAGTTCAGGCCCCTTTGCTCAAAACTCTCGCCCTCAGAACTCACTGTCCCTTGTTCTGGTATCACAGCAAAGAGCTGATACAATCGAAAAGAATTCAAATGACTGTTTCTCTTGAATTTAGAAAAGCTTCTGCCCCTGCACCCCTGCTCCAATTAGCCTTCCTAATTATGTTTAGGTTGACATTATAATAAATTTACATTTCCTCAAGCTTCACCTGCTACTGTCGGGAAGAAGAGAGTGTTGGGTGGGAGATGAAAGTCTTAAATGTTTTCCTTGGGGGGAATCACCTACACTGCCGATATTGACACACGGATAACCGAGGATTGCCATTTCAAATGGAAACATGAGCCCGTCTTTCTGCGGGTGTGTGGTGCGGTAACCCGGATGTCTTGGTCTTAGTTATTTGCCGACACTGCCGTTCTCTTCCAGGAAATATCACTGTCAGAAGGAGCTGTCAGGCACACCATGCTTCAGATGTGAAAGCACAGGGGTGATGAATTGCGGGCTGGGAGGTGGGGAAATTGAAGTAAGAGATGGGCCAGGGTTTCATACGCCAGTCCTTCCCGTGTAGGCATTAACTTGAGGAAGAATCAGTACCGGCCATATCTGAGGCCAGCTATCATTGAATAAACATATCAGTTCCATGGTTCTGAAACCCGGAACACTATATGGCCTGGGGACCTCTGGGTATCAGGATCTCATCCACGATTGTCTTTGGTAGTTGATGTGCCTCTTGGAACCTGCCCATTAAGATCTGGCTCTAGGGAGCTGAGAGCTTTGTTTTTGTCTAATTCTGGGAGAATAAGGATCTTTGGAACATGACCCATTGGTCTGTATCTACTGGTCTCAGGGGAAAAGTAGGTTCTCTCACCAAGCCTTTCCTCTTTCTCCCAGCTGCTATTTTCTTCTCAACTTGCTTGTGATTAATTAGCCTGCAGGGTTTTAGCCCAGGGACATAGTCCCAGGCTTACCTGGGTCTGAACCAGATGTCTCCCCCTGCCTTTAGTTGCTGAATAACTGGGACAAATTCCTGAGATGTCACCACTCCCTGAGCATATGTGGGGAACAGTCAGCATTGCTCACACTTAGCTGGCATGTGAAGGCTTACAGAAGGTTTTCCTAGCAACAACCCCAGGAGGTAGTGCCAGTAGTGCTGTCTACATTTTTTACAGATGCAGAAACTGAGGCAACCAGCAAAGTACTGGAACTTGGCCTTGAATCCAGGCCTTTTGGTTCAGATGCCATTGTTCCATAACGTAAAGCTTTGTGAGTGAACCGATGTATCCAAAGTGCTTTGGAGTTGTGAAACCCTACATAAATGTCTGCTCTCGATGCTTGTATTACTTTATGGGCATTATAGAATCGATCCAGAAAAGTGCACTCTACTAATTCTTCCTCACTACCTCACCACCCAACAAATCAACCGAATTTCCACAAACCTATCTTGGCTTCTTGTAACCAGAGGATCGTCAAATTTAGAGTTGAAAGGAACCTTCGATCACAGTGCCAGAACTGGGAGGACCTTAGAACATGGAAGATAACATGCTAGAGCTGGGAAGGGTCTTAGAACATAGAACATGGCTTGTCAGAGCTGGGTGGGACTTTAGAACATGGAAGATAGTGCAGCTAGAGCTGGGAAGGGTCTTAAAACATAGAACATGGCTTGTCAGAACTGGATGGGGCCTTAGAACATGGAAGATAGCGTGCTAGAGCTGGGAAGGTCTTAGAACATAGAACATGGCATGTCAGAGCTGAGTGGGACTTTAGCATGTAGAACGTAGCATGTCGGAGCTGGAAGGGATCTTAGGATGTAGGAGATCCTTTAGCTAAACATGAGAAATAGACTCTTTAGAAAAGTCTCAGAGGACAGTGGTGTCAAAACACTTAGAAGCAAAGCCACCAAGTCTTACCAACAGCTCCTTGAGGGCCTCATTTTGACTTTGCTTGAAATTTTAATATCTCTTTTATTGTTTTTTCATTTATTTTGTCCAAGATTTCTCAATGCCATTTTCATCAGGTTTGGGCCCCATTTGGGCCTGTGTTTGACACTTTTGTCCTAGGAGTCTCTTTGGTAAATGCAGTACAGAAATGTAGAATCTCAAGGATGTGAGATTTAGAACTGGAAGAGATTTTTTTAAAACAGATTATCAAGTCTACCCCTCCTCATTTTACAGATGAG
Source organism: Antechinus flavipes (assembly GCF_016432865.1). Lineage (NCBI taxonomy): Eukaryota > Metazoa > Chordata > Mammalia > Dasyuromorphia > Dasyuridae > Antechinus > Antechinus flavipes. Next base: position 57,864,653 of record NC_067404.1, on the reverse strand, counting down.
GAAATTGAGGTCCAAAGAAGGTAAGTGATTTGACCAGGATCACACAACAAATTACTGTCTGAGGCACGATTTAAAACCAGTCCTCTTTGACTCAGGATATATCACTTGCCCCATTGCACCTCAGCAGCCTCTAGATCCTCAGAGTTAGAAGGGCCCCAGAGGCTTGTACAGTCCATCTTGTACTGGAACACACTCCCCAAGTGGCCGTCCAGGCCTTTCCCCTTTCTCTCCCCAGCCCCTGTTTTTCATACCTACCTCACTGTATTCCTTCATGTTATTCTCTCCATATGGACCTGTTAACTGGTGCCGACATCCAGAAGTTGCTTTTTTCCCCTCAAAACCATTGAATACATTTTTCCTTCCTGGGTCACCATCGAGTCTGTCAGCTCCACTGCTGCTAGATCAATTTTCCTCAGTACTTGCCTCTCAGGCTCTCAGCTCCTCTGGTTCAGTTTCCCTGCCCCTTGTTTATGCTTGCTTTGTGTCTAATTCGCTGCTCTGCTCCTGCCCTATGACCCCCTGCTCCGAATACCTGCACGTAGCATCGATTGCTTCCAAACTCCCATTTTGCACTGTTGGTGACTATAAAAACAGAGCACTCAGAATCTCAGAGGGCAGTTAGGCCAACTGTGGCCCATGCAGGAGTCTCTTTGATAACAGCCCTGACTGTGGTCATCCAGCCTCTGCTTGGCGACCTCTAGTAAAGGGAAAGCCCTGAGCTCATCAAAGCAGTCCCTTACATGTGAGGGCAGGCAGCTTGAATCGACAGAATATTTTCCCTTATGTGGAACCTCAACCTGCCTCCCTCCTCCTCCTTTCCTTTGCTACTAGCTCTGCCTTCTGGGGCCACATATGGGAAGGGCCTCTTCTACTGAATCACCCTTTTCCCCTTCAAACTAAACATCTGCACTTTCGTCAAACCGTTGGCATGGCATGGTGGCACGGGCTTGGCCTGTCATGCCCATCTTTCTCCAGATGCACCTTGGTTTGTTTATACATTTGTCTTTCCCAGGACTGACCGTGCTAATCCCGGAGTGTCCTGACCGAGATAGAGTATAGTAGGTCTGCCCTTCTTTCTGGAAGCAATTAGCCTGAATTGACTGACTTTTGTTGAGTTTGCAGTCCCTTAAACCTCCAATTCTTTTTCAATTCAAAGATTTCTGGATCTTTGGGGAAAGCTAGGTAAAAAAGACTGCTCAAATACATGGGGTTACTTCCTGAACCCGTGTCCACCCTTAGATTACATAGGACCCTGTCTGTGCCTGGAGCTTTTAGAGCAGAAGCAAGCAGATCTCGGAATAGCTGTTGGTTGGCGTGTTCTTAGCCCTCACTCTTAGAACTCTAGCGGTCATGGGGTCGGGAGGGCTCCTGAGGAATAATCCACACTTGCCTTTAGGACCACATGTTCTTACGTAGAACCATCATAGAATCAAGAGCTAAGAAGGGATCTTCGACACCATCTGGTCCAGCCCTCTTTATTTGGACCTCAGAGAGGTTACTAATTTGCCTGGAATAAATAACAAAAGCCTGCCCAAATTTTAAGCCCATTTTCCCTACCTCCCAAGCAGGTGCTCCAAGAATCTCATGCACTGCAGAGGAATATCTGGGGGCTTTTGTTGATTGTCTTCATATCTTTGGGTTTTTTTCCCCTTACTGCCCATTCCTTTCAAAATTCCGCAGTTTTTCATTCATTGGAGAAACATTTACTAAATGCCTATTTTGTGCCTGTATTAGGCTTGACACAGGAGGAGATGCAAATTTCTGGGCCCTACCTTCCAGTTGCTTTTACAATCCAGGTAAGGAGGTAAAAGAGGCAGCGTAGTATAATGTGGAAAGAACATTGGATTGGAAGTCAGAGAGCCTGGGCTCGAAATCTGGCTCTGTAATTGCCCAGAATCACAGAATCTGGGAGCTGGAAGGGACCTTGGTCCCATCTAGTGCATCCTTAGCTGAATGAGATGTCCAAGTTCTTATCCACCTAGGAAGGGTATGACCTTGGGCAAGTTAATTGCTATTTCTGGGCTTCCCTTTCCTCACCTGCAAAAAGAGGGTGTTAGCCTCCAACCAACCAGCTTTGATCTTCAAGATCTCTTCCACCTCTGTCTCTTATGATCTTAGTACAGATATACCAATAACCATAACTCAAATGAAGATGTAGGAAGTACATAAAAGGAATCAATGCGCCTTGAGAGTAGATGAGGGAGAGATCGTTCACAACCAGGAGAATTCAGAGTAGGCCTCCTGGAGGATGTCAATAGGTAGAGATGGGGGGGGGGATGAGGGTTCATCTTTGTCCTCCCAGTTGGCCTGTTGGCCAACAGAGATGCTGCCCATGTCCCTGGCTGAGCGGAGAGATGATTCTCCAGACAGTCTGCTGCAAAACACTTTTGCCATCGATTCCCGGTCCCCCTTCTCTCCTCTCCCTCTTCCCTGTCTAGATCTTTAATGGGGGATGACTGTGCTCCCTCCCCTGCTATTCTGGGGCCTTTGCTGCTGGGAGAGAGGTTGCTATCAGCACAGTGCAGCAGCAAATGGCATTAACTTGTGACTGACACGTTGATCAGTGCCTCAAGACCAGAGTGTGGAATTATTGACTTCTGATTAATGAATTGAATCTTCTCTGCAGTAACCCAATCCCCGTCATCCTAACGGGTTATTTATTACCACTGGTGGACGGCTCATCATTGGGAACACAGATCCTGCCTTTCCAGGAGCCTTAGGGCCAATATTTTGCTGCAATCTGCCCGTAGTAGCTAAGGTGAACCTTTTCTCCCTGGACAGGGATATGCCGCATGGACACATGAACTTATTTCCAATTTACTGAGCAGACCAGAGCTAAGAAGAAGGGAGTTCCTTCTTTTCCCTCACTGTTTTTTTAGCCTTTATATGGACGGAAGGTTAGATAAATGGATGGACAGATGCAGAGACAAACTAATTCTTAGTGAGTATTGGGGTTGTCCATGAATCAGAAGTCTCGAGATCTCCCTCTTTACCAGTTCTAAGCCACCCAAATAGACAGTAAAGATCACTTCTTACTCATATATACTGAAAACAGGTCTGAAGTCAGTGAAGGCTTGCTGCAACAAGAGGGATTTAGGTTAACTACATGCAAGAACTTCCTGCTCATGCAGTTTTAAATGAATAAAAGAAAATTCACAATTACAAAGGAAGCTAATTATACCAAATTACAATTAAAGTTCACAGCCCCAGATTAAGAACCTCTGACCTAGGCTATACTCCTTATGTACAAAGGAAGAAACTGAGACCCAGAGAAGGGAAGTTACTTACCTAAGATCACACAACTAGGAAACGACAGACACCCGTGATCTGACCCAGCCTTCTTACTCCAAATCCACTGCTTTTTGCACAACATTTTCTCTAAGACTCACTTTTTTTCCCACAGAAGAAACACTATCTGTGATTATTTGAGCGTAATCCCCAACTAGGAACAGGAACATGTACTCAGACCTCTGACAGGTCAGTCATCTCAGCAATTCAGCATTTATTAAGTGCCTGTTCTATACAAAGCGTCACTTCTGGGTGCCTAGAGGTACAACAGACAAAGTAAAAACCAGTCCTCATCTGTCTTCAAGGAGCTTACATTCTACTGGTTTCCAGTTACTTCTGACCCTGGGATTCTCTTATTTACAAAGTGCTGATGCCAAGTCTCCTGTTGATATCAGACAATCTCAATTTCTATCTTGGTTTTCCCATTTATAAAGTTGGGGTTAATCTCATTAACACATTTTTTCAAAAGTTTTTGGTGATATGATACAAGCTTCTATGGGAGGAAACATGGTTTGAATCTAGTTTGACTTCCAGATAGCCTAACCCCTACATCTCACACTGGGAAAAGGTAAACTCCACAGTTCTTACAAAATCATAGAACTCTTTGCATCAGATGACAGCTGGGGGCAGTGGAGAGAGAACTGGGCTAGGAGAGTGAAGATCTAAATTGTAGTCTGGCTTCTGAGGATCCTGACCTGCTGGGTGACCTTAGGCCACTTCCCCTCTGGACCTGAAAACGAAGGGTTGGACTTGTTCTTCAGCGGTCCTTTCAGGTCTGGTACTATGAGCGCACTCTCTTTTCTCTCTGTGTCTCTTTCTGTGTGTCTCTGTATCTCTTTCTCTTCTCATCTCGATTGCTATCACTATTGCTCTCTCATAGCCCTCTCATCTCTGTGTCTCTCTCATTCCCTCCCTTCCTTTCTCTTAATCTCTATCTCTCTCATATACCCCTCTCATCTCCATAGCTCTCTTCCCGTCTATGTCTCTGTCTGTCTCTGTCTCTCTCTTCTCATCTCTATTGCTATCACTATCGTTCTCTCATAGGTCTCTCATCTCTCTGTCTCTGTCTCTTCCTCTCTTTCTCTCTCTCTTTGTCTTTGTCTCTCTGTCTCTCATCTATCCCTCTCTCATCTCCATATCTCTCTCCCTGTCTATGTGGCTGTCTGTCTATCCATTTGTCTGTCTGTCTGTCTGTCTGTCTGTCTGTCTCTCTCACACAAACTCTTGGCAGTGGTTCATAGGACTAGGACAGTTTGCTTTGCCATCCAGAGGGCAAATTTCCACTAGAAGACTTGCAGGGCCATTGATATCAGAGGGTCCCAACAGGTCATAAAAAGGCTCATCTTTCAGTTTGAAGGCCCTTAGATTCATTTGTAGCCTGCAGGTCACCCTGAAGGTTGGTTCTGTAAGCCCTGAATGAAATTTCATGGCTACATGGGGCTAGGTCATCCTGTAGCCATTTTGGCGAGGAGCCTCTCCTGTAATGTAACTGCTCTGTTGCTGGATCTATGCTTGATATCTTTCTAGCCTGGTGCAGGTCCAACTAGAGTTGACTCTCCAGAGCTCTGAAGAGACCAGGGTCATCTATGTCCCGGTGAGTCATGGGAGAAAGATTGTTATAGAGGTTAATAATAGAGGTTTACATTTATATTAACACTACAAGATTTACAAAGTGATTTACATCAATTATATCACTCGAACCTCACAACATTCCTGTGAGATCGGTTAGTGCAATTCTTGTTTTCTAGATGGGGAAACTGAAGCTTAGAGAGATGAGGTATCTTGCCTCAAATTACACAATAAGTGATAGGAGATTGTTGTGGGGAAAACTTCTTATAAACTTTTAAGTGTTTGCAGATCACACTTCCTCTCAACCAGGGCCTCTGAAAGCTACATTCAGGTTCGAGCTGCCATCGGGACAGTGTCTATTAAGAAAAACACAGATCTCATGCTTCTTTTAACAATCAGACTAAATCAAAGGAGACACTATGCTAAAGCAAAAGCATTGAATAAGACAGAATTGCAAGGTACATAGCTAGGAAAATTCCCTTCAAATACATAGGGACACACACTTTACTTCTGATTCCCAAATCACTTGTAGAGAGGGAAGATAATGGAACTTGAGCAATTCATCATCTGAGGGTTGTGTCCTAGGTGGTACACCTCTTTATTTTCCTAAGCTCCTTCTTAAGGCTTTCCTGTTGATCAGACCTGCTGATGGCATCCTGGACTGCTTTTTCTGCTGAGCTGTAAACTGCTGCTATCGGATCCAGCTCTCTTTTGTGTTGTAACCTATTTGTTTTTCATTAGATGCTATAGCCACCTGAATTGTAGTTATTAGCATCTTCACAGGGGAGTACATCCAGCATTTTTGTAAGAATAGCTTGTACTCTCAGAGCTATTTTAGCTTTTTTGTGAATCAGACTCATGCCTGCACCTAGCCAGCACAGTGAGAGTCACTCTAGCTAAATCAGTCTTATGATCTACTTTCCTTCTTCCTTAGCAGCAACTCTCCCAAGTCTACCTGCTAGAGGAGTTGGGTAGAGTAGGATGCATTCAACTCTTGGGTTCTCCTCCTACATGTCTAATTGCTTCTATTTAGTCTCCTTTGAAGGATCATCATCATTATCATTTTCTAAACTGTGGATATGCCCTCAGGACCCTGTCTTAGTCCCTCTTCTCTATTTTCTCTTGATAACCTCATCAGCTTCCGGGAGTTTATAATTTCTATACAGATCTATACAGGTCTCTATTTTCTGCTTTAGTCTCTCTTCTGAGTGCAAGATAACTGTACCACCAAACTGCTTATTGAGCGTTTTGGTCTGAATTCCTCCAGATATAGCAAATTCAGTGTGCCCAAAACATAAGTCATCCTCTTTCCACCCAAATTCACCCTTCTTCCAAGCTTCCTGGTTTCTGATGAAGGTACCACTATCTTTCCACTCACTATCCAGCTTCACAACCTTGATTTCATCCTCTGCTTCTCATTCCCACAATTTACTCAATTAACAAGTCTTGTTCTTTTTGCCTCCATAATATATATATATATATTTTACCTCCATGCTCCCAATTGCCATCATAAGTTCAGGACCTTCTCAGTGTTCACCTCAGTGACTCCCCATTACTTCTAGGGCCAACTCCTCCATTTGGCATTTCGAGACCTTCACAACGTAGTCCCAGGGAATCTGTTCAGCCTTATTATACATTGATACCCCTTTTTGCACAGTATTGTCTAACCAGACTGGTGTTCTTGGTAGTTCTCATATACAGCTCTTCATTTCCCACCTCCATGCCTTTTCACTGCCTGTTTCCCATCCCTGGAATTCATTAGTCAGTCAGCAAGTATTTATTATATGCCTACTATGTGCCAAGAAAACCCTTCCTCTTTACCACCAACTCTTTGGATCCCTAGTTTCCTTCAAGGGTCAGGTCAACCTTCTGCATGAGGTCTGTCCCTTTCTTTTTAGCTGTTAGTGCCTTCCCCTCCCACCTCAAAATCACTTTGTATCTGGTCTCTTTTCATATCTCTGCATATTCTCATGTTACCTTCCATGACTAGATTGTAAACTCCTCAAGGGCCGGGACTGTTACCTTTGCCTATTACAGTGTCTGGTACACATTAAATGCTGGGGTAAATGCCTGTTAATTGGTTAATTAATTTAATTCCCATCAGGACTCCAGTAACTCACATGGCAACCATGTGGATCACCCTAGCAGGGGTCCTCAAACTTTTTAAATAGGGGGCCAGTTCACTGTCCCTCAGACTGTCAGAGGGCCGGACTATAGTCAAAACAAAACCTTTGTTTTGTGGGCCTTTAAACAAAGAAACTTCATAGCCCTGGGGGAGGGGGATAATCATCCTCAGCTGCTGCATCTGGCCCTCGGGCCATAGTTTGAGGACCCCTGTGCCTAGAGTTTAACTTAGAGGGACTGGTAGATATGATTTATTGACCTTTGTCCTTCATTCGTGCTGTGGCAGCCAAATTAGTTCCCGCCTTCACACATTATAGAAATGTGAGTTATTAGTGATCTCTGAATCTCAAATATTGTTTAACATAGAATCCCACCCATAGGGGCTCATTTAGCATCAGTAGAATGAATGAATGAGCCATGTTGGAACTGGGTGGGGCCTCGCAACAGAACCCTGAAAGAAGCCTTAGCAATCTGTCAGTCCTCATTTGCTAGAAGAGGAGACTGAGATCCAGTCCATAAAGGTAACTTGCTCATGCTGGCACAGATGAACTCATCAGGTTTCGAATAATTGGATTAGAAATTGCAAGAGCCTGTTTTGGGTTCAATTCAGGAAACGTTTTTTAAGGAGCTACCTTGTGCAGAGCCCTGTGTTCTCTCCCAGAGCTACAATAATGGGGGGAAAGGATGGGTCCCTGGACTCAAGGAATTTACCCCCCCCCCCCGCGATAGTGGGGACAGAACATACACCACCCAGATGTGCCTGGTAAAAGTTCAGAGCAGTGCTACGGGCAAAGGAAAGATCCTGGAGAGATATTCTGGACCAGTGTGAGCAGGAGGCTACTTTTGGCTGATTTATGGGGCTGGGGGATGGTTTGAAGGGCAGCAAAGAAGAGGCGGTGGCCCTCAAGCTGGACCCTGAAGGGAGAGCTAGGTTTCAGACTGACCAGAGACAAACAAGTGCATTCTCAATAAGAGGGATAGCCTGGATGACTACATAGAGGTGAGAAAAGGCAAGTCAGTGGCGGCAGATAGTCGTCCAGTTTGGTGGAGCCACAAAGCCACTGTGGACAAGGAAACAGAATGAGATTGGGTTGGCGATGGGCTCTTCAATGGTAAACTGATGGGGTTCTATTTTTCCTAGCGGCAATAAGGAGTCACTGAAGATTTTTGCCCAGGAAAGTAGTAAGGCGAGAACTGAGCCATACTCTGATTCTTTTAATTGCTATGTAAAGGAAGGGATTAGCAGTGATAAAGACTGGAAGCCAGTGGCAGGGAGATGGGTTTAGAGCCTGCTCCAATAATCTGGGTCAGAGGTGCTAAGTGCCTAGGGCAGTGACCTTAGAGGCAGGAAATGGGAGAGTTGTGGGGCTAGAATCCACAGACTGGTTGGGTGGAGGAGCAAGAAGAGCCACTCTTTGCCATGAGTGTGACATGGAAGGAGCATGGAGCATTCACCTCTAGTGGAAGGAGCTCCGGGCTCCGTTTGCTTTAGGAAGATTCAGGTTATTAAACTCCAGGCTGCCAAACTCCAGGGATCAACACGGCAGCCTCAAACACCTTTTTGATTCATCGCACGAGAAATTTTCAAAATTACTTTTTAAATTAAATGTTGTTAAGGTTTAACGTGAGCGCAAAGGAAGAGTTTACTCTGGCTCGTTGTCTGCCCTTTGGGTCTGTCACAGCCAATCGCTGGCCCAGCTGGCTCTGGCCTCCCTTGCCCTACGACTCTGGAGAGGTCAAATCACTACATTTGCCCATAAAATCACAGAACTATAGAAAGTCAAAGACTCGGGGGACAGGAAGAGAGCTTAGAGAACAGAGAATGTCAGGGTTTGGAGGGCTTGGGGGGAAACTTCGATCAGAAATGAAGCAGAAACAGAGGGAGAGGGGGCCACTGCAAGCCCAAGATCCAGTCTAAACAAGCTCACACAGGCCGTGGGGTGGGGTATAGATAGGCACATTCGGTTGAGGTTAATGGAGAGCAGGTAGGTTTGATTGGAATGTCAAGGATACCGAGGCTGGGGAGGTGCCATGGTGCCAGATATTGTTGGGAATGTGTGTGGGAGAGGGAGAGGGAGGGAACGAGAGTCAAATCCTTAGAAAATAATTCTGTTATTAAGGTTTGGACAGATCCAAGATTTGAGGTTCAAATAGATAAGCATATTCTTTGGAACAGAAATGTGAGCAGGAGCCCCCAAGAGTCTCCATTTTGATGTAAACTTGTAAACATTAATGAAAATTGGGAAGTGGTCAAGATGAGTGACCTTGGTCACAAGTCAAACCTAAACAGAAGGATTTCTGATTTTCAGGCCCCAGAAATCAGTGTTGGAATAAGATGGCACTTTGCTCCCAAGTTGGTGATTTAGTTGGGGGAGGCTCTTACATACTTTCCCCAGCTCTTCTCTCCATCTCCTTTGGCTCTGAGAACATACTTTTTTTTTTTTTTTTGCCATTTTCTTCTCATTTTATTTTATTGTCTAAAGCTTTTTATTTTCAAAACATATGCATGAATAATTTTTCAGCATTGACCCTTGCAAAGCCTTCTGTTTCAAATTTTCTCCTCCTTCCCCCCATCCCCTCCCCTAGATGGCAAGCAACCCAATATATGTTAAACATGTTAAAACATACAATCCAATATGTATAAACATTTATACAATTCTCTTTCTGCACAAGAGAAATCAGATCAAAAAAAGAAAGTAAATGAGTAAGAGAACAAAATGCAAGCGAACAACAACAAAAGGAATGAGCCTGTTATGTTGTGATCCTCACTCAGTTCCCACAGTTCTCTCTCTGGGGTGTCCATGGCTCTCTTCATCACAAGATCATTGGAATTGGCATCAATCATCTCATTGTTGGAAAGAATCACTGAGAACATATTCTTAAAAGGAATTTTTGGACAATCAGTGTTATTCTCCCACAGTGGGAAAGCTACTCATTTTTCTAAGTCCCTAAATGCAAAAGAAGTCCTTTGCTGACAGCCTTGACAGTGGGAGTTGGGAAGTGAGGTGATTTTCTGCATGGTTCAGGGCATCCAGTTCCAATCAGGGAGCCCTAGAATGTTAGAGCTGGACAGGGATCTTAGAACATGTAGTATAGAATGACAGAAGTGGAATGAGACTTTCGACTATAGCACATGTAACATAGAATGTCGGAGTTGGAAAGGACCTCAAAACATAGAACATAGAATGTTAGGGCTGAAAGGGACCCTAGTATGGGGAGTGCCAGAGCTAGAAAGGGGCCTTAGAACATACAACATGGAATATCAGCTACATAGGATCCTCAGACATACCTTGCAATGGCAGAGCTGGAAAAGACTTTAGAACATAGAACATTTGGCATGGAATGTCAGAAATGGAAGGGACTTCAAAATATAGAACATAAAATATGAAGTGCCATTTCTGGAAGTGACCTAGAACTTGGAATGTGGGAGCCGGAGGGCAACCTTAGAACATATAACATGAAATGTCTGGTGTTAAAGACCTTAGAATACAGAATTCAGAATACCAGAGCTGTAAGTAGCCTCAGAGATCATCTAGATACAGGGGGCCTGAAACTTTTTAAATAGGGGGGCAGTTCACTGTCTCTTAGACTGTTGGAGGGCCGGACTATAGTAAAATCAAAAACTTTGTTTTGTGGGCCTTTAAATAAAGAAACTTCATAGCCCTGGGTGGGGGGGATAAACGTCCTCGGCTGCCGCATCTGGCCCACGGGCCGAAGTTTGAGGACCCCTTATCTAGAGTGTCCCCCTGCCTGCCATTTTGCAGAGGAGGAGACCGAGTCAAAGACTCAGAGAGGGAAAGCCTCTTGTGCAGAGGCCCATAGTATATGGCAAAGCCATGACTTGAATATGCTATTATAGCCACTGTGCTTCAAGAGGAAGGGAAACATACAGTGGTATTAAAGCTCCCTCCTTCAGGCTTCAAGGGGCTCAGCAGCCCCTCTCTACGATAGGCTGATCCATCTGTTTCTAGTTTGCCCTCTTCACCACAGCAGCAGACCAGAGAGTGGGCAGATGGAAGCTTGTGGAGGAATGACTGTACTGAGTTGCGTAATAGGGCACTTGTACCCTATTAGTAATCAGGCAGGCAACAAGCATTTGGCCAAGCTGAGTGCCTCACACGTAGGCAGAGAGGCCTGGACCCACCTTGGGATTGGAGAGGGGCCCTAAGTCTGTAGCAGGCACTAAGGAAGAAGCCTGCTGTGCCAGTTAGTGAAAGTGCAAATGTGCCCTTTGTAGCTCGGGCTTCCTAGGGACTCGAGGGTGTGCACACAAGCCAAACAAACCTGTTGATGCCAATTATTTCTGCTGGTGGTAAGAGCTGGGGGAGGGCGAACATACCTGTAATCACCCACATTAGCGTAGTTGACATTTCCATAGCACCTGATGACTTCACAGAGTGCTTCACAAATGTTCTTGGCTACTTCAAGCATCCAAGCTTCTGTGGGCGTAGATACCCCCTTTACCAGTGCAGATTGGGAGCTCCTCCATTCCCTTGTCAGCTGCATGTTTCTGAAAGCCCCATACCTGGCAGCGTTCTGCATTTAGCCAGATTAGTCTGCCCAGCAATACATGGGCCAGCTCTGGGTCTGTGCTCAGCTCAAGGCCTTCCCAGCTTGGGATGGGATGCCACTGGAAGGGGTCCCATTAGCATTTCAAGTTCATCCCCCCTCAGCCCTTGACTGATTCTTCCTAAGTTTTTGCTCACAGCACTGCCATCCTCCCAGGTACCCAAGTTTGAAACCTGAGTGGTTTCAAACTCTTCTCCTTTGCCCCTCATCCAGTTATGATCCAGGACAGGAAGGGGCTTCTGAGGCTAATCTCTTTTCCCCTGGGCCACTGGCAGAAAGGTCAAATGAACCTCCAAGAGTTTACATACACAGTCCTCAAGCCACAGCAACTCAGTCTTTTATCTGTTCTTTGTTTCTCCCTTCCCTCCCTCCCTTTCTCCCTTCTTTCCTTCCTCCTCCCTCCCTTCCTCCCTCCCTTCCTCTTTTCCTCCCTCTCTCTCTCCTCTTTTTCTTCCTTCCTTCCTTCCTTCCTTTTTCCCTTCTTCCTTTTTTTTCTTTCTTTCTTTCCTCATAGCCATCTCTTTCCCCCAGTTTAGGCCCATATCACTTCTCACCTAGCTAATGGGTTTACATGCCTCTGAATTACAGAGATTTGTTACCAGATTGATAAATGAGCTCTTTTTTCTCTCCTGCTCTCTTGCAAGCTGTTTGGGGAGCCATGCTACAACATTCATTTCCGTATCACCCTCTATCTTCCCATTCTTTGGGCATGCAGCAGGTGCTAAATCAGTGCTTGGTGAATGAATAAAACACAGAAGGGAAGTTAATGATGTCAATATACATTAGCATGTAGTGAATGATGGGAGTTTGAGGCTCTGGCTTGCAGAGCTGTCTGTCCTGTGCCCTTTTGGCAGCTCAGCAGTTGGCTCCCAGGCACTATAATGGTTGAGCTTCTTCTGCAGCATCTCCAGATGCTTTGGTTCATGTGAGCATCACTTTAGTCTCCTAGCAGCCAAGAACCCAGCCTGCTTGCAGTCCCAATCCTTGACTAGCTATGTGACCTTAAGTGAGTCACTTAATTTTTGAATCTCTTTTCTCCTCTGTAAAAGCAGAACAGTGAGAGATGTCAGGGAACATTAGGGCTAGAGGTGATCTTTAATTGATTCGATGATGTCATTTTACAGAGGCAGAAACAGGCCCAAAGAAGAGGAGAGACTCATTTGTTCATGGGAGAGCCAGGCTTAGGAAACCAGTCATCCTCTGGCTAGTTCAGTGCTCTTTCTGTTAATGTCCCTTCCTGCCTCCCCCACCTTGCAGCAGTGGCATAAGGACTGAATAACAAAATGTGTATGAAGAGCTTTGTATAGGTGAAGGGATGTAGAAATGGGAGCCCCTGTTACCTCCAAGCTTGATCTGTGCCTCCTTCCCCAGAGGAAGTTGGTAGCACCTAAGGCCTTTATATTCTCAACTTTCCCGGGCTTAGCTATAACCTAGCTCTGGGTAGGGGCTTCTCCAGGCTGCCAGGGCATAGCCAACACAACCGATCCCCACTGGGCACATGCCCTCATGGGCTCCTTGCCTCCAGGTGGTGCAGCCTCAAAGGCTCAGGCTGCTGAATTCTTTGCTTAGTGTCCTCCTTTGCCAGTCAGTCCCTGACCTAGCTTCCTATCTGTTTCTCCTGTTCTAGCTCAGAGTCACTCAAACTTTAGCAAATCCGTCTAGCCTACTGGATGGAACACGGTCTTCTAGGTTTATGAAGAAAGAGGCTGGTGATACGGGATCTGTTGAAGCCTGACTCTATGTTGGGGACAAAACACTTGCATGCCCGCCATCTGTCTGTGGGGTTTGTCTTTTTGTGTTGATTATTACACAGCCTCCTACTGTATTTTTAAATCAAGAACCGTTCTGTTTCCCTCTTGATCTCCATTTATTTAACAAATGGCCGAGTTCCTACTATGTGCCAACCTCTGTGTTGAGTCCTCTGGGGGATACACAAGCTTCCCTCTGGAATATTGTGGTCACTTTAGAGCATTGTATTTTGGCGGAAGGTAAACCTCACAAAACCATGGGTGTCTGGAGAAGGCAGCCAGAAAGGAGGAGGAGTATTGAACTGAAGGATCAGGGCAGGCCAAGGGGAAGAGCTTGGGAACAAGATGACTGTCTGGAGGTTCTGGCAATGGAGTATGGCTTTTTCTGCTTGTCTCCGGTGGGCAAAATCAAGGAAGTGAGAGTGGAAATTGTAGAAGGGCAGATTTAGGCTGGAGATAAGGGAAAACTTTGTGAAGAGGTATCCCCAAAGTGGAATGAGCTGCCCCTGGAAGTGGTGAGTTTTCCATAGTGGCAAAAGTTGAAACAGGAGTGGATGAGATCCTTAACGGTGAGATAAGAAGAAGCCAGGGACTGGGGGAACCCACCAGGAAACCCAGGAAACCAGAGGGTTTAGACGTGGAACAGAACCGGAGATTTTGAGCCTAAAGAGACCTCAGAGATCATAGATTCCCTCTTGACAAGTGAGGCCAGACACAAGTCATCTGCCAGAGTCACACAGCTAGCAATCTACAGAGATAGGAAGTGAACTCTGGTTTTCTGACTCATGGTCAGTCAGTCAACAAACATTTACTAAAGTCGAAGGCTTATTCCGTGTTAGAGGAATGTAACGTAACTTCATTCTCCCTCTTTTTTTCCCTTCATATGTTCATTGACTTCCCCTGATAAAGAATAAGCATTCTGCGCTTGTCCATTTGTCAGACCAACTGGGCCTCCTTCAAGTTCTTGAGGTCCCTTCTCAGTCAGCTACAAATAAATAGCTTGTCTTGCCAATACCATGTGTAGCTTTGGTCACCTTGAGGGTGGAAGGCAGAAAAGATCCTAAGACTCCAGTCTAGAGCACCGGGGTCTTTGCAGTTAGAGCCCTAAAACAGGATAAAGATTTATTCTAAACTGGGGGAGGGGGAGAGATGGTAAGGCATCATACCTCTGTAATTTGTTGTCCTGAATAGAAATAGGAACATATGGCCAGGTTTCGATTCTTTTCCTTAGGGGCAAGCAAACAAGGCTCTTTTTTTTCTTATTTTAATTTGGTTTCATAGACTGGCCTTAGAACAGTGAATGGCAGAGTTGGGTGGGCTCTTAGAGAATGCCAGAATCATGAGATACTTTAAGAACACAGAATGGCAGAGTTGGGTGGAACCTTAGAACAAACAGAAAATGTCAGAACTGTTAGAACATAGGCTGTTAAAGTTGGAAGGGATTTCAGAACAACGTCACAACTAGAAGGGTTCTTAGACTGGAAGAACCTTAGAACACAGAATGTTAGAACAGAGAGAGACATTAGAACTTAAAATCTAAAATGTCAGAGTTGTAAGAGATCTGAGATTATCTAGTAGGTGTGTGTGCACATGTGTGTGTTCTTAACTTGGAGCCTGTGAACTTCAAAAAACAACAACCCATAATTCCATAGCTATTTCAATAGAATTGTGTGTATTTTATACCTTTAAAACCCATGTTTCTTTAAAGAGGGGCCCATGGCTTCAGCATACTGCCTGATTGAGATGTTCATGATCTAGAAAAGGTTAAGATCTCCTGACCCAGACAACCCCATCATTTCACAGAGGAGGCTGAGCTGGGTTTTGAAGCCCTTGTCTGATGACAAAGCCAGCCTCTCTCTACCAAAGCAGCTGTCCCTGCTCACCGTTGAGTAACATGTGGGCTGCCCAGCACCTTGTCCTGAGGCTGTTGGGGGACCCAGGAGAGGAAGGCCAAACTTTGATACTGGTTTAGGTGGGAGAAGAGGCCCTGGGACCTTTTGATTTCCTTAATGTATGCTGCCTATTCCCCACCCCCACTGTCAACCTCCTGGAGATAATTGAGAACTAATTATAATCTCATCTGGTTTGTCCTTGGTAAAATGAGGGGGTTGGGCTAAATTGTCTAAAAGGCCTCTTCCTGCTAGAAATCTACAATCTTAAGATCTTGTCTTAAGTGGGGAAGCCATTGGAACTGCCCTGCCTCCACCTAGGCCTAGTTCTTCCAAACTGGGGCTAGAAGAGGCTTAGAAGAACACCTGCTCCTCGGGCGCCCAGAACCATGACAGTAGAAGGGCCCTTCCAGGTTAAGTGGGCCAGCTCTCATTTTAAATGGGACTGGTCTGAATGGGTTAAGTCACTTGTCTAAGGTCACAGAACAAGTCAGTGGCAGACCTGGGACTAGAATTCTGGTTGCCCGAGTTGCTTGGGAACAAGATAAGTCCCTTAGTCTGTTAGGATATCGAGGATCCAAAGATGTGCTCTTCTTCCTTCGCCAGATGAACTAATGATCATAAGAGTAATAGTTTGAAAAAATAACTAGCATTTAGGTGACACCATATGGTTTGCAAAGTGCCTTACATATATGATCTGTCAGTCAGCCAATAAGCACTTATTAAGCACTTGCTGTGTGCCAGGTACTGTGCTCAGTCTGCATTCTCCTTTGTTTCTCACAACAACCTTGGGAAGTAGGTGTGCTTTTATATTAGTTTATCTGTTTTACAGCTAAGGAAACTGAGTCAGACAGTGATGAAGTGACTTGCTCAGAGTTACAGCTAGTGAGTGCTTGAGGCAGGATTTATTTGCTCCAAAGTTAGTGCTCTATGCACTGGACAACCAACCTGTCTCAAATCTAGTAGATGTATTTGTAAGTCCTGGATAGAAAGGTACCACGCTAACTCCAAGTGGTCTCGATGGTTAAAAGGGGCCAGAGAAGGAAAGGAATTTGCATTATATGGGAAGCAGATTTGGTGTCCAGATGATCTCAGTTTCCAGCTGCAGTGGACTTGGTCCCTTTGACCTTTCTGATTTCTCTGTGGTTGTCTTTTTTTCTCTCTCCTTGAGGGTTTGCTTTCTTCAGGCCATGTTCCAAGAGCCATCCAGCCCTTCTGTTCTTCCCTTCAGCTTTTGCCTCTCTCCAAGCGGGGCCCCAAGTCCAAGGAACCACATGGTGTTCCCAGACTGCCTTGCCTGCTCATCAGTGGTTGTACTTACACACTTAAACGCTCTCACAGAAATAATTAGGTTTCATGGACTGTGGCCAAGTTGACTAATTCTGGTTGGGAGAAAAGCTGGGGGGGGGGTGGGAAGAGAAGAAAAATATGTATTTAGATCTTGGCAAGAATTTTCCTCAAGCTACCAAGTAAAGTCTGTTAAGGTCAGCCAAGTCAAGTTGACCTGGTGGAAGTATTTGTGAGGCACAGGCTAGCTGGGGCCCACCAAGCTGTGCTGAGGAATTGTGTGTGGTGTCGTGAAGGATTCTGGGGACCCTTTGGAGTTCTGTGATCCTGCCAGGGGGTCCTTTCAGTACCTCAAGCTCAATATTGAGCTTCTTGGAACCTGTTTTCTCATTTGTAAAAGGAACCAATTGGATTTAACTGAAATGTTGAATAGTCGGGAAGTCAGGAAGACTCCAATCCCACCTCAGAAACTGTTACCCTGGGCAAGTCAGGTAACCTCTTTATGACTTCAGGGCCTTATCCTTAAAATGACTCCTCAAAGGTCCCTTCCAGCCTTCATTCATTTTGTGGAGAAGGCTGTACTTGAGCTTATGTAGCCCTGTTTGGAACTGGGGAAAGGTAGGCCAAGAGTCTCCTGGAGTTGCCAGGTATGCCCAGGTGTCCGGCGAACACATCTGCGTCTCCAGCTGGGCTGGCTGCCAACTGAAGGCCTGTCTTCCCTTGGGCTTCTGGCTTGGCCAGGGACTTGAGCAACAGGGTCCAAATGGCTCCCTCTTTCCTAGGAGACAACTTGATGTTGTCTCAAACAAAGGTGAGGCTGCCTGACTTGTCTATTTACATCTGTCTTCCACATTCCCCCCTCCCCCTCCCACCACAGTAAAATATTGAAGCTCTTAAATAAGGCCGAGCTTGACTCCTGCTTCAAACTAGCTTTGGACTTGGAGCAAGCCAGTTCATTTCTGGGGACCTCGGTTTGTCTTCTGTTAAATGACAACAATAATGGCGCCTCCCTCTCAGGGTTGCTCCAAGGACCAAATGTGCTAAGATTGGGAAAGTGCTTTGTAAACATTAAGGACCCGTCCCAATGCTAGGTTGAGGAAAGCAGGATGTCCAGCAGGCCCCAAAGCCTGGCCTTGGCGGCTCATAGGAAACCAGCTCATCCAGCGCCCCTGCCACGTGGCCTCTCCCCACTTGGCAGCTGGCCCTTTCTTGGTGCCGAAGCCCAGGAGCTGCCGCCTGTACCTATGAAACCCTTTGGTTTCCGTGCAGCTGCCTTGGCCGAGGGATGGAACAGCGCTTCTATTGTGAGCTTCTGCCCAAGGCTAAAAGCCCCTCCTGTCTGGGCCACGAGGCAGGCCTGGGGGCTCCTCAGCCTTGATTTCCATCCAGGGGAACTTGGTGGGGTTTTACATTTAAAAGGGTGTTTGGGGTATGGGGGGGGGGAGGGAAAAACCTTTTAATGAATTGAAATTGCATAATGAAAAGGTTCGGAAATTTAATTGCCAAAATGGCTGTGTGTTTTCTCTCTCACCTCCGCCTCTCCCTTCTTCCCTCCTCCCCAGAAGCAGTGGGGGGAAGCAGGAGCTTGTCAAAGAGGCCCCACACCCACTCTAGGTCTGTGCTGAGCAGGCAGGCTGATGAAGGGAGGGAGAAAGAGAGAGAAATGGAAGGAGGGAGGGAGAGAGGGAAGGAGAGAGTGAGCAAGCCAGTGAGCCAGTGAGCTATGGGGTTTGCTTGGCAGCAGGCTGTGTGCACAGCAGGAGTGGTCCCTGGCATCGTGGGAGCAGCCTGCTGTTCGGGCTTCTCTGGGGCTTGCAGGTACTGCTGCTCTTGCCTGATGAAGAAGGGTCAGAGAACAGTGAGCATCCTCAGCCCCGGTCCGGGGCCTACTCAGTTGGCCTTACCATGTGGCCCTTTTTCTGCTGCCATCTGGGACAGCCTGAGACTACGGGGGAGATTCCTTAGTGTTGCCACCATAGTTATCTACATCCCAGTACCTAGAACCTTTGAGGCAAAAGGGGCCCCGAAGGAGCCTAGTCCAATCTGGGTACTTGGAGACAAAGAATGTGTCTCCCCCCCAAGTCTTTTCTTCTTCAGATTAAACAAACTCAATACCTTCATTCATCTTACTCTTTTGGGACATGAATTTGAGGCCTTTGACCTCTGTACATTGGTCACCTTGATAATGCAACACAACACCCAGAATTAAACCCAGTACCCCATATAGAGTCAGCTCTGAGTCCTGGATACATTACATTCACTTTGGGGACTGCTGACTCATAAGAATCTTGGAGTCCACTAAAACCCCCAAATCGTTTTCAGGAGGAGTGCTGTCTAATTATACCCTTCCTACTTTGTAATTTTTGAAAAACCCCATGGGTAAGACTTTCTATTTAGCCCTGTTCAATTTCATCTTGTTAGATTCAGTCCAATGACCTGGCCTTTTTGGCTCCTACCTCTGGTCTCCCTCTTCATCTGACCTTCTCAGCCTTGAGTCGTCAATAAACTTGAGGGATGAGCCGGGGTGCCTTCATCTGAATCACTGATGAAGGTGGTAAATGGCTTGGACCAAGCACAGGTCCTGAGGGCACTCCACCAGACACCTCCTTCCAAGTCAACATTGGCTCACCCACGACTGCTTTCTCGGTTTGGCCATTCTGCCAGCTCAGAGTTCTTATAACTGTGCTCTCCGCTACCTGCCTCTCTCCATCTTGCCTACAAGAAAGGCATGAGTACCTCACGCAAATGCATTGCTGAAATCTAGAGTATCTCCTCACCTACTTAGCTGGTGATCCTGTCAGAGAAGAAGGGAGGATGAGTCTGCATGATCTGCTCTCTCTCTCTTTTTTTTATAGCTTTTTATTTACAAGTTATATGCATGGGTAATTTTACGGCATTGACAATTGCCGAACCTTTTGTTCCAATTTTTCCCCTCCTTCCCCCCACCCCCTCCCCTAGATGGCAGGATGACCAGTACATGTTAAATATATTAAAGTATAAATTAAATAAAAAATAAGTTTACATGTCCAAATCGTTATTTTGCTGTACAAAAAGAATCGGACTCTGAAATATTGTACAGTTAGCCTGTGAAGGAAATCAAAAATGCAGGCGGGCAAAAATAGAGGGATTGGGAATTCTGTGTAGTGGTTCTTAGTCATCTCCCAGAGTTCTTTCCCTGGGTATATGTAGCTGGTTCAGTTCATTACTGCTCTATTGGAACTGATTTGGTTCATCTCATTGTTGAAGTGGGCCACGTCCATCAGAACTGATCATCATATAGTGTTGTTGTTGAAGTATCTCATGATCTTCTGGTCCTGCTCATTTCACTGAGCATCTGTTCCTGTCAGTCTCTCCAGGCCTTTCTGAAATCCTCCTGCTGGTCATTTCTTACAGAACAATAATATTCCATAACATTCATATACCACAGTTTATTCAGGCATTCTCCAATTGATGAGCATCTACTCGGTTTCCAGTTTCTGGCCACTACAAACAGGGCTGCTACAAACATTCTTGCACATGTGGGTCCCTTTCCCTTCTTTGGTATCTCTTTGGGGTATAAGCCCAGTAGTAACACTGCTGGATCAAAGGGTTACATGATCTGCTCTTGATGAAGCCTTTTTACCTTTAATGCCACAGGTCCTTACTGCAGTTTGAGGACCTAAGGAAGTTTTCCACAAGAGTCAGGCCAGCGATGGGTAAAGCAAGAAATCTCAATGATGCCAAAGGTTTTCGAACCCTTAAGTGGAGGAGGGAAGCTCAGTTAGGATTTGGCACTCAGAGCTCTCAGCTTTTTGTCATTTTCCCAGTCAGTGTGACAGGGTTGGGGGCCTGGCCCCTTCAGCCAGAACAGCTCACTTTCAGGGGAGGGCATGAGTGCATCTACCTGGTTTCCCATCTTTAGCAACACAGGTAGAGCGATGCTTGAGATCATCCAGTGAGGAAAATACTGAAAATGAAAGTGTGAGTGTGAATGTGTGTATGCATGTGCACCCGTGTGGGGAGAAGGGAGTGGGGGACCGATGGGGAGTTTCTGGAAAAAGTGCAGAGGGGAGAGGATATTGGGAAAGAAGGAAGAGGCATAGCAGAGAAAGTCTGCTACTAGTGCTTATGCATATCTTATTTGGGACACTGAGAGAGTGACTTGTCTACAGTCATGCAGCTAGTCAGAGTTAAAGCCTGAGCCCAAGCCTTCCTCCGAGGCCCGTTCTCTGTTCTCTACTGCACTTGTTGCCTCTTTCTAAGAATCAAAATCAAGCCTAATGGCCGATAATTTACAGATTCCTCTTTTTTCTCTAAAAAGAAATCAAGATATCATGTCAATACTATGCTTAGTTTCTTTTACTTTTCCCCCCAAACCTAAGGTGGATTTGTCATTCCACACCCTCCCACCCCCAAGTTCCCATGACTTCTACTTTAGCAATCCGATGTTCATTGTTCATAAGAGTCAGGTCCAGAATAGTGGTTTCCTTCTTTGGTTTCTCTAACTTTAATAGGGATGGAATTGCTATTGATGCAAACCAAGAACTTAGTAGCATCTCTGCTTTTTGACAGAGTGAGATGTAGTAAATGTCTTGATGAGTGAATCTTCTCATCACTACCGGACCATGCCTCAGTGCCAGAATTCTAATCTTTTTTTTCAAAACTCCTCATCAACGTCCTCTTTCTGAATAGGTGGTATGTAGTATACTTGGATGACAGTATCATTTCTATGTCTGTGTTGATCCCAAATATTCTCTATCATGCTTCCCTCCTTGGGTTTCTGGATCTCCTCATATGAATGATATCTTAATATATAAAGCTTCTTTTTTTTTCCAATAAAGTTCTCATATCTGTTGCTCACTCCTAAGTATTCAAGGGTCCGTCTTCCTTTTCTCCTCACTCGCACATTTAACTCTCTTCTCTAAACTCCTTCTGCAGGCCAAGATTCCCCCTTCTCCTAAGATCCTTTTTCTTTGTCAGGATCACAGTCTCTGATGTTTAAAGGGATGGTTGCCTTTTTTTTTTTGGACAGTGGAGAGGTTTTCTTCAAGCTCCTTAATTCTTATGTATTCTATGCAAGACATGGTCAAGTTATCTTTGCTCTTTCTTCAAGCAGAATCCTTAGTCCTTTTTTTGTTCTTGCTAATAATTCTTTTGGCTTACTTCCTCTTGTTGCAGTGCCTACCGGGGACTTCCATTCTGGAATTGTCACTTCTCCTGTCACCTCATTAGCATCTTGATGATTACATCCAACTTCCTTTTCCTTCTTTTTCACCTGCAACTCAAGTCTTCCTCTTCTTCTTCCTCCTTCACTTTACTCTCCAGTTCTTTTACATTTCCCTCCCCCAGATTTCAGTTTCTGACCTAATGAACAATTCCCATACTCTCTGAATTTCCTCCTTCATAATTCCTCCTCTCTTTTTCTTTACCCCTCGATCTCAAAAGAAAAATAATAGCCTTCCTCAGAATGCTCTTTCCCTTGTTGTTCTTTTAAAACAAGGCACCACAAACTAAAGTCCTATTTCACGTGTTGTCTGATCAGGGCTGAGGACAGCTGGAGTCTGTCCTCCCTAATAGCGAGCCTCATGCCTCTCAATACAATCAAAGGTCAAATTAGCTTTTTGTTGTTGCCAGGACTCCAATTGAGCTGATGCCATGAGCTTTACAGAATGCTTAGCAAGATGTCTGTTACTTAGTAGATGCTTAATAGTTGCTTGTTCCCTTCCTGTTCACTAAGACTCAGAGAACCTTCTCTTGTGACCTGATATCTAGCCATGCTGTCCCATCTTGAGCTTGTGCAATTGATTGTTTGAATCTAACTGTATATCCGTATTATATTTCTCTTTTTAGGTTTGGCCCTGCTTTCTGACCTACTGAGACCTTTTGGGATCCTGACTGTGTCATTTAGCAGGTTAGTAAGCACTCTCATATTTGTGTTCTTGACAATGTTGACAAAGTCACTTCTATGACTTTAACCAGTGGTGTAGAAGTAATGTATTGGTGTAGTAGAAAGAGCACTGGATTTGGAAAGAGTACCTGGCTTCTGCTATGGACCACATGTGTCAACTTGGAGAAGTTATCTACCTCTTTGATTTTCCTTTTTATCCTCTGTAAAAAAAAATCAGAATTCTGCAGTCATTCTCATCTGTAATTCCCTTGTTGCTTTGTTGAGTATATCGGACCAAGGGAGAGAACCCTGGGATATTCTAATAGGAACCTCATTCCAAATTGCTAGGAGCCCATTAATGGTCTTTTAACGTTTTTGAAGGTCACCTGACTGTCCTATCATTTAGCCCATATCTCTACATCTTGCCCATAAGGATAGCATGAGATAGTGATGACAAACTCAAATAGAATCAGATCCCTCTGGCTTATTGAATTAGAAAACCACAAATTAAGATGATATTATACTGTTTGTATTTTTTGGTTAAACATTTCCCAATAACATCTTAATCTGGTTTGAGCCTTTTGCTGACATCGAGAGTTTGGCACTTCTGGCATAAAAGGTTTTGTCAAATGCTGTGCTGAAAACCAGATATAATATACCTCTAGCATTCCCTGGATCAAAATGATGTTAAGGAGCTGCCATTTTGGCTTTGTGGATTCTCCTTCTCCCAGTGCAAAAGCCAATATCTATATAATTTAGTGGGTGATCTTTGATAGTTGGAACTCCAGAATTGATCACCTGGGACCAAGCTGGTATAGAACCTCTAGGGATCCTGTTAAAAGAAGAAAAGGAGATAGAGTTAGTGTAACATAATAATTTCCCATTTTCCTTTCCCTCGATAACTTGTAGTTCATCATAGCCCTTCACCAAATGTGGTACCCAGCACTGAACACCATGCCCCAGATGTGGGTCACTGGATTCTGTGGCCCTTCCTTAGGACTAAACAAAAAATGCTCACCATGGCCCTGGACAGTTTGGATCTGCTCAGTTATTGAGTTTGGCCCATGGCTTTGGATAGAATGGGTTAAAACTCTGGCCTTTTGGAGAAAATACAAACTCCTTACCTCCCCCATCTGGCTCCAGCTGACTTTTCCAATCTGATTTCACATCTCTCCTCCTGCTCTTTATGTCCCAGCCAAATTGGACTATCTCATCGTATCCCCTCCCATCTTTGTTCATTTATGTGGCCTGCCTTCCCTCCTTGGAACCCTGCCTCCCCTTATCTGTGCCTGTGGTAACCCTTCTCCAGTTTTAAAGTTCAGCTCAACTGCTATGTCTTATGTGAGGCTCTCTTGCAGCCAGTCAGAAGCGAGCTGGTCTTCCTTCACTTCTCCTAAGACCACTTTGTGCCATCTCTTTTTTGTCTTTATCCCTGCCTGCTTTCCTTATACTTGTGTACACGCCTCATCTTGCCTGGTAGATGGTAAACTCACTGAAGGCAGGATGCTGTGTAATCATTGTTCATCTTTCAATCCCCAGCTCAGAACACAGGGCCTGGTGTATAGTAAACACTTAATAAGCATTGCTTGACTTGATTGTTGAATCCCACAAGGCTGCCTTGGGGCTCTTCCTTCTCCCTCCCTTCCTCCCTCCTTCCCTCCTTCCCCCGCGCCAGTCCTCCATGTTCCACCAGATGGAACGTCAGGACAGGCACAGTGCAGAGTTCTATTTCTGGCCATGTTTAGTCTGGTGTCTATCCTGGAGGCTGCATGGGCCCCACCCCTCCCCTGCCATCCCCTGGGGGCTTGTGTGTGTTGTACTGTCAGGGAAAGAGGGGGAGGAGAAGGATCTATGTATTAACATAGGTACGTGTATTAATGTTAGGTGTGCGTGAGGGAGACAGGAATGAAAAGCTGTCGATAACTTGCATTTCTTTCCCCCAGAAACAGCCATTTAAAGCAGACATGGAGGACAAACATGGTACCCGGTGGGCTTCCCGGGACTGTGCCTGCTCCAGTGTGAGTGTTTAGTAAAGGCTGTTAAATGACAGAGCTGTCTGCGAGATGCTCAGCTTAACTTTTGGGCTTTAGATTAGGAAGGCAGTGGACAGTAGTGGAAAGAACCAGGTTGCTGCTGTCAGGGGGCTGGCATTTGAATGCCAGCCTGCTTCTTACTACCTGTTGGAGCCTAAGAAAATCACTTTCCCGCTTTGGGTCTCCCTTTCCTCCTCTGTAGAATGAGGAGATGATTGGGCCACAGGATCTCCAAAGGCCCTCGCCTCTCTAAAACCAACAATACACAATCATTTTTCTATTATCCATGCCATGGAATGGTGGAGCTAGGAATGGGAAGCAGGTGTCCACAGGCCTGGCCCCAGGAATGCACTTGAGATCTTTTCCACTTCTCTCTCTCTCCCCTTCTCCCTTCTCTCTAGTCTTCTATATTATATAGCTAGATGCTCCTTGAATAATGAATCTCTTCCTCCTTTCCCCATTCCTTTCCCCCGGTGAAATGATTTGATTTCAAGCTACATATTTCTATTGGGTTGCAGTGAAAGGCTGTGTTTTATAAAATCGTAGCTTTGAATTGTACAATTGTGTCAAGGGATTCATTTTCCGCACTAATCAGGACCTAGCTGTGCCATATCAATTCTGGGTCAGGTACAACAAAGGTAGAAGAATTGCATGGGAGATATGTTGTTGAGTCATTTCAGTTGCATCCAGCACACTGTGAGCCTATTTGGGGTTTTCTTGGCAGAGATACTGAAGCGGTTTTCCATTTTCTTCTCCAGCTCATTTTCTAGATCAGGAAACTGAGACAAACAGGGTTAAATGACTTGCCCAGGGCTATATAGCTAGTGAGTGTCTGAAGCTGGATTTGAACTTAGTTCTTCCTGACTCCATACCCAGTCCTCTATGCACTATGACCCCATCTAGTTGCCTCATAAGAGTTATAGGGAAGCTAATTTTGGGCCCATATCAGTTAGTTCTTGCTAACTATACAAGCAGTCCCATAATAGAATGGACTGCCTTGAATCATAATGAGCTCCCCCATCACAAGTTGGGGAGGCAGAAGCTAGATGGCCACTTGTTATGGATGTTATCAAGGCGATTCCTATCCTTGAAAAGAGAGTTCGTTAGCTTTAGGTGATCGATCTCTAAGGCCTCTTACTTACATATTTCAAGAATTCCTGATTCCACTATTTTGTGCATCTTTTCCGCCTTTTTTTTGTGCATCTGTCGCTTTGCTTTAGTGTATTGCCTTTAAGCAATCAGTAGACATTGACACACACAATAAACATACACGCACTGTGCGAAGTGCCGGGGATACAAATAGCAAATAACAATCCCTCCCCTCAAAGAGCTTACAATCTTACAAACACAGCATGCAAACAAGTCCAGGCATACCTTAGAGATACCGTGGCTTTGCTTCTAGACCACCACAATAAAGCAAATATTGCCATACAGCTAGTCATATGATTTCTCAGCATAGAAAAGATATGTTTATACTATACTATAGACTATTGAGTGTGTGATAATATTATGTCTAAAAAACCCCCAATGTACATATACTTTAAGTTAAAAATACTTCCTCGCTAAAACAATACTAACCATCATCCGAGTCTTCAGGAAGTTGTAATCTTTTTGCCGCTGGAAGGTCTTGCCTCAGTGTTGACAGCTGCTGACTGATCAGGGAGGTAGTTGCTGAAGGTGACGGTGGTTGTGGCAATTTCTTAAAAGAGGAAGTTTCTTAAAAAAATGAAGTTTGCCATTATTATTGACTCTTCCTTTCACTTCAATACTTAGAGGCCAGTGTAGAGTTATTAATTGACTTAATTCCAGTATTGTGTCTCAGGAAATAGAGGGGTAGGAAGAGAGGGAGAGAGTGGAGCAGTCGGAAGGCAAGAACATTTATTGATTTAAGTTTGCTGTCTTATGTGGGTGTGGTCAAAACAATTACAATTGTAACATCAAAGATCACCGATCAGAGATCATCATGACACATAGAATAGTAATGAACAAATTTAAATATCGGGAGAATCACCAAAATGTGACACAGATGTTATGATGTGATCAGTGCTGTTGGAACGACGGCACCAATAGACTTTTTCGACGCTGGGTTACCACAGATCTTTGATCTGTAAGAAATGCAATATCTGTGAATGCAAAAAAGCAAAAATGAGATATTTCTGTGTAGAGAAAGCAAGCTATATATAGGAAAAGTGGGAAATAATTAACAGAGGGAAGGTACTAGAATTAAGAGAGTTTGGGGAAGTCTTGCAATAAAAGATGGGATTTAAAGACAGCTAGGGAGGTCAGTAGATGGAACTGAGGAGGGGGACAGTATTAAAGGCATGGGAGAAAGCCAAAGAAAATGCCCAGAGCCCAGAGATAGAGTGTCCCCAGCCAGGGAACCAGTATCATAAGTTCCAATGATCAAAGGAAAACAAAAATTCATCCCTATTTGTTTGGGCCATAGGCCTCTCTGAACTGAATGAGAGTTTGGTTCTTTGATGATAGACTTGAGACTTGAGACTCCCAGCCTGCCCTTAGCTGCTTTTCTGCTGGGGCTACCCAGAGTCCACCTTCTTTTTACTGGCATGTTCTTTGAAACCATGGTATGATGATACACCAGAGGAGGAGAAAAGTTGACTTTCAGATTCCTTGTAAATCTCATATGCTATGATCTTATGACTAATCCCATGCAGAGCATTGAAAAATCATGAACGTGAATCTAGTTTATTAAACTGATTATGAATTATTATTCCTATTGTATTAAAATGTAATATGTGATTTGAAAAGCTCTTTCTTTACAACAACCCTGTGATATAAACAGGGCAAGTGTTATCCCTATTTTGTAGATGAGGAAGCTGGCGTGAATATTATATGCTTCCTTGTTGGTTTTTCTTGGGCATTGTGTTCTTTTAACATACCCCAAATTGATGGCAGAGGAAGGGGTCGGGGAAGCCACTGCTGCTTTGGATAATGAGCAGAGGTACTAATCTCCATGTGCAGAATTGAGACTTGACGCTGTATGTATATGCTAATGTCTTACAGTAATATCAGCCATCATTAGCCCATGGGGCCAGCTAAAGTTCAGCGAGAAGCACCGTGGCTGGGAGTTAAAGCAATTGGTTTGGAGTCAGGGAACCGTGTGATCATGGACAAGCTCTGTAAATTCTCAGATCCTCAGCTTCCTTCAGCAGATGCTGAGCATCAAACAGTTTCCACCTCAAGGGTGACATTTTCACAAATACCCTCTCTTAAATCTTTGGCAAATTTCATTTCCTTTCTGAGCCTCAGTTTCACTATCTGAAAAATTTTGTGGCATTCAGTCATTTTTAGTCAAGTCCGACTCTCTCTAACCCATTTTGGGTTTTCTTGGCAGAGATTCTGGAGTGGTTGGCCATTTCCTTCCTCAGCTCATTTAACAATTGAAACAAACAGGGTGAAGTGACTTGCAGGGTCACATACCTAGTGAGTGTCTGAGGCCAGATTGGAACTCAGGAACATGAGTCTTCCTGACTCTCTGTTCACTGCAGGGTCATTTAGCTGCTGCCTCTGCAAAATAACAGAGGCTAACCATATAAACTCTGGAGTCCCTTGCAACTCCATGATTCTGCAGGTATGCTCCACAGACTTGAACCAGCATTGAAATAATTTCTTCCCTCCGTTTCTTCTACTTTTCTTAGCCATAGGCCTTGAAAATAACATGGATTAGGCTCATTCCCTCCATTTCCTCTCTTCCGGTGCTTCTTTTTTCCTTCTAAACTCTGATATCCTCCCACAACCCGTTCTCTCTCCTGGAAGTCCCAGCAGTACATAAACCTCTGTCCTATTTGTTCAGTATTTAGAGAAATCAATCCACAGACATTTGAAGCACACCCCTGGTGTACAATGGGTTACAGAGGCCTCAGGGCAGAGGAGGACAGGCCCAGTGCTCAAGAGGCTTATTTTCTAATGAGGGAAATGCCAACTGTATAGATGAGTATCTGCAGAATGGGTACAAAATGAATCCTAGATAGTTTGGGTAGTAGATGCATAAGCATGAACGGGGCAGGCTGCCCGAAGAAGGTGGTATTTGGATTCCAAGAGGCAGAGGTGGGGAGAGGATACTTGCCAGTGCAAAGGCCCAGATGGAAAGTCACATGTGGGAGAATGTTCATGGCCAGACGGTCCAGGAACCGAATAATAATAGACGAGTGTCCAGCACTTTGGTGATTTGCAGGAGAATGTGGCACAGAATTGCTCAGTATGGGCAGATGGGGCTGGTTTGCAATCTGTGCCAGTGGAAGAAGAACCCCCCCCCCCCGACTCTAACAGGATCATTGAAGTATCACAAGATAGATGTTTTTCCAGGGAGCTAGTGAGAGTGTAGTGGCTCACTAACTGGCCTCTCCCTTCTTTCTTCCCCTCCATCCATGTTGACAGATGGGGGTGGGGGGAAGCAGCCCCCTCCATCTCCCTCATTGTTGGGAGGCCCTCTAGCTTTGACTTTTCGCTGGCCTTCCTGCTAATGCCTCTTAAAGCCGCCTCCCACCCTCCTTGGTTGGCATCCCTCTGGTGCCCACAGTGTGACAGGCATAATTTGCCTCAGTTTAATTTGTCACGGTGTATCAGAGTGAGGGGCGTCGCACAATAGCTGGGGACCTCACTGTGCTTTCATTCTCAGAGACCCTGCTAATTAAATTTTTTATGAAGGAGCCAAGGCACACCAGTGAAACTCTCCAGCCCCAATGTAGCAGGCAGTTCCCAAAGAGACCTCATCTGTGCACTTCGCTATGAAAATCAATTAGTGTTATGAATGTGTGATAGCTTTCCTGAAAAAAAAGAAAAAAAGCTGCCATGATACTGAAGTCTTTACACCTTAGTATAGTAAAGGGGCAGGATACCGTGTCTGCCTTTCCCTGGGCAGGCTTTCTTCTTGCATCCTGTTGGATTTCCAAAGCAAAGGCTTCCGTGTCACCTTGTTCTAAGAAGATGTGTACAGTGTGCCGGGGTCAGTAGCAGTGGGTGACTACAAAACATAGTGTGGTCCTTTGAGTACTCGATCAGGAGTCCTAAGGCTTACATCCTATGCCTAGGATCACAAGGAAAGCTAAGGAAAGGCTTGTTGGGAGCAGATTGGTTTTTCTATATTGGGAGAAAGAGGGGATCCCCAGAATGGAGAGGACTGCTGTTCAGGCTGGAATGATGAAAACATATAATGGGGAGAAGGCAGAACTACTCAAGTCTTAATTTGCTTCAGTTTTCTCTAACGAGGAGAATGATCTTTGAATTGGAAAGGGCCAAAGATGATTACAAGGAAGTTGAGACCTGAGATCAGTGGGAGAGCACCCTAGCTGGCCTTGATGAATAATCAATAGCCTAGATGAATTACCTCTTTGGATTTGGGTGGGAATACTGAGTCTCCCTTTGTTAGTGACCTTTGAAGGGCTATAGAGAAAGGGAGAAACTTTGTAAGACTAGAGAAAGGAAAATGCCCAAATTTTAGGGGAGAAAAGAGAAAACAATAGAGTCTGAACTATAGGTTGGTGAACTTGACTTTGATTCTTGGCAAAATTCGACAATGTATTATTAAAGAGAAGGTTAGCAGACATTTAGAAAAGGAAGCAGTGATCTGAAAAAGCCAACCTGTCTTCTTCAAGAGCTAACCACATTTCCTTTTGTTGTTGTTATTGTTACTAATAAGATTACTTAGACTAGGCAGGGGTCCTCAAACTTTTTTTTTTAATTTTTATTTAATAATTACTTTATATTGACACTCGTTTCTGTTCCGATTTTTTTTCCCTCCCTCCCTCCACCCCCTCCCCTAGATGGCAAGCAGTCCTTTATATGTTGGATATGTTGCAGTATATCCTAGATACAATATATGTTTGCAGAGCCGAACAGTTCTCTTGTTGCATAGGGAGAATTGGATTCAGAAGGTAGAAATAACCCGGGAAGAAAAACAAAAATGCAGATAGTTCACATTCGTTTCCCAGTGTTCTTTCTTTGGGTGTAGCTGCTTCTGTCCGTCATTTATCAATTGAAACTCAGGTCTCTTTGTCAAAGAAATCCACTTCCATCAGAATACATCCTCATACAGTATCGTTGTTGAAGTGTATAATGGTCTCCTGGTTCTGCTCATTTCACTTAGCATCAGTTCATGTAAGTCTCACCAGTCCTCTCTGTATTCATCCTGCTGGTCGTTTCTTACAGAACAATAATATTCCATAACATTCATATACCACAATTTACCCAGCCATTCTCCAATTGATGGGCATCCATTCATTTTCCAGTTTCTAGCCACTACAAACAGGGCTGCTACAAACATTTTGGCACATACAGGTCCCTTTCCTTTCTTTAGTATTTCTTTGGGATATAAGCCCAATAGAAACACTGCTGGATCAAAGGGTATGCACAATTTGATAATTTTTTGGGCATAATTCCAGATTGCTCTCCAGAATGGTTGGATTCGTTCACAACTCCACCAACAATGCATTAGTGTCCCAGTTTTCCCGCATCCCCTCCAACATTCATCATTATTTTTTCCTGTCATCTTAGCCAATCTGACAGGTGTGTAGTGGTAGCTCAGAGTTGTCTTCATTTGCATTTCTCTGATGAATAATAATTTGGAACACTCTTTCATATGAGTGGTAATAGTTTCAATTTCATCCTCTGAAAATTGTCTGTTCATATCCTTTGACCATTTATCAATTGGAGAATGGCTTGATTTCTTATAAATTTGAGTCAGTTCTCTATATATTTTGGAAATGAGGCCTTTATCAGAACCTTTAACTGTGAAGGTGTTTTCCCAGTTTGTTGCTTCCCTTCTAATCTTGTTTGCATTAATTTTATTTGTACAAAGGCTTTTTAATTTGATGTAATCAAAATTTTCTATTTTGTGATCAGTAATGGTCTCTAGTTCATCTTTGGTCACAAATTTCTTTCTCCTCCACAAGTCTGAGACATAAACTATTCTATGTTCCTCTAATTTATTTATAATCTCGTTCTTTATGCCTAGGTCATGGACCCATTTTGATCTTATCTTGGTATATGGTGTTAAGTGTGGGTCCATGCCTAATTTCTGCCATACTGATTTCCAATTATCCCAGCAGTTTTTATCAAATAATGAATTCTTTTCCCAGAAGTTAGGGGCTTTGGGTTTGTCAAACACTAGATTGCTATAGTTGACTATTCTGTCTTGTGAACCTAGCCTTTTCCACTGATCCACTAATCTATTTCTTAGCCAATACCAAATGGTTTTGGTGACTGCTGCTTTATAATATAATTTTAGATCAGGTACAGCTAGGCCACCTTCATTTGATTTTTTTTTCATTAATTCCCTTGAGATTCTTGACTTTTTATTGTTCCATATGAATTTTGTTGTTATTTTTTCTAGATCATTAAAATATTTTCTTGGAAGTCTGATTGGTATAGCACTAAATAAATAGATTAGTTTAGGGAGTATTGTCATCTTTATTATGTTCGCTTGGCCGATCCAAGAGCACTTAATATTTTTCCAATTATTTAAGTCTGACTTTATTTGTGTGGAGACTTTTTTATAATTTTGCTCATATAATTCCTGACTTTCCTTTGGTAGGTAGATTCCCAAATATTTTATGGTATCAACAGTTATTCTGAATGGAATTTCTCTTTGTATCTCTTGCTGTTGGGTTTTGTTGGTGATGTACCTCAAACTTTTTAACTAGGGGGCCAGTTCACTGTCCCTCAGACTGTTGGAGCGCCGGACTATAGTAAAAACAAAAACTTTGTTCTGTGGGCCTTTAAATAAAGAAACTTCATAGCCCTGGGGGAGGGGGATAAACGTCCTCAGCTGCTGCATCTGGCCCGCGGGCCGTAGTTTGAGGACCCCTGGACTAGGGGATCAAAGGATGCTATGCTTGATTGAGATTATGGTAAAGCATTTAACAAAACTTTTCCTGCTATTCTTGTGGGTAGGGAGACCTGAGCCAGATATCAGAACAGTTTGGCGATTCTAGAACTTGGAACTGGTCCCAAAGAATAGTTAATTAAATTCAACAAATGTTTATTAAATGCTCACTAAGTGTCATGCTACCAAATATAAAGCTGACCTTGCCCTCAAGAAACTTACATTCTCCTGAGGCAGACGACATATACACACAGATAAGTAAATATAAGAGTTATGTGGGACAACCCATTTGGAAGCATGGAAATAGGAGATGAACTCTGAGTTTGGGAAATAATGAGTAGACCAATTTGGCAGAAAGGTGGAATGTGTGAATAGGAGTAATATGAAATAAGTCTAGAAAGGTTGTATCCCTTAAGCCATAGGGAGCTATAGAAGAGTCTTGATCAGAGGATTGGATTGGAGGCTGGAAGGTCAATTAGAAGGCTATTGTAATAGCCTAGGTGAGAAGTGATAATGGCCTGAGCTAAAGTGGAAAATGACTAAGTGGAGAGAATGGGAATGTTACAGAAGTAGAATTCATAAGATTGCAGCTGACTCTAGACGAGAGATGGGGAATTTAAAAAAGGCCCCAAAGTCACAAAACTGAGTGATTGGAAGGAAAATGGTGCCCTCAAAAATAGGGAAGTTTGGAGGATTGGGAAATATTGAGTTTGGGAGCCCGATGGGGTGGCCAGGTGGAGATGTCTAGCAGGCAGCTTGTGCTGTGGGACTGGTAGCCCAGGAGAAAGAGGAGGTCCAGATATGGAAGTCACCTGCATTGATATCATAATGAATTTTTGAGAGAAGATGAGATAAAGAAGGGAGAGGGTATAGAAAGGGAATTTTTTTTTTTTTTTGGTTCATAGGCAGGCTCCTTTAAAGGCAGATAGTGAAGAAACCTTCCCAAGAATAATGTTTTTACATAAGTGAAGGAAATGGGAAGTATCACTTAGAGGTTAGTAAAAATAAAGATACATTCACTCTTCCAAGTTCATTAACTGCCTGAAATTCCAGAGATTAAGCCTCCAGATTAAGATCCTCATGATGCAGAGAGAGAAGAGACTCCAGTCCAGAGGCATGGTAGGGCTGAAGAATTCTTCCACTTAGGGGAAGAGAACATGTATAGGCCTTACTCAGTGACCATTTATGAAATGTCTACTATATGCCAGCCACTGTGCTAAGCACTGGAGATAGGAATAAGAAAAATACAATCCCTACCCTCAAGGAGTTAACAGTCTAAATGGGGAAGACAACACACCAATGAAAACTGAAAAAGGGTAGGGAGGAAGAACCAGAAGCAGGGATCCAGTGAAGTCAAAGAAATCCAAAACAAGTACATTCAGGTGGATCGATCATCCTGGGAAGGAAACTGCGGGAAGACTCAGAGAGGTAGGAGGAGAAACAGGCAGGAAGGAATGACTGAATGCAAAAGCATTTGTTAAGGGCCTATTATGTGCTAGGCACAGTTCTATGCAGTGGAGAGACAGGCAGAAGAGATATAGTCCCTGCCCTCAAGGAGTTTATATTCTTTTGTTTTTGTTTTTGTTTATTTTTAAAAGCTTTTTACTTTTCCAAATACATGCACAGATAGTTTTCAACATTCATCCTTGGAAAATGCTGTGTTCCAAGTTTCTCTCCCTCCCTTTCCAATATTCCAAGTTATCCAATATAGGTTAAATATGTACAATTCTTCTAGAAATATTTCTACAATTATGCTGCACAAAATAAGTCAGATCAAAAAAAAAAAAAGAAAGAAAACAAAAAGCAAGCAAACACTAACAAAAAGTGAAAAGACTATGTTGTGATCGACACTCAGTTCCCACTCATCTCTCTGGGTGCAGATGGCTCTCTTCATCAAAAGACCATTGGAACTGGCCCGATTCACCTCATTTTTGAAGAGAGCCACGTCCATCCAAATTGATCTTTGTATAATCTTGTTGCTTTGTACAACGGTCTCTTGGTTCTACCCACTTCACTCAGCATCAGTTCCTGTAAGTCTCTCCAGGCCTTTCCAAAATCATCTTGCTGATCGTTTCTTGTAAATAATATTCCATTACATTCATACACCATAACTTATTCAGCCATTCCCCAACTGATGGGCATCCACTCAGTTTCCAGTTCCTTGTGACTTACAAAAAGGTCTGCCCCAAACATTTTTGGACATGTGGGTCCCTTTCCCTTTTTGATAATCTTTTTGGGATACAGACCCAGTAGAGACACTGCTGAATCAAACGGTCTGCACAGTTTGATAGCCCTTTGGCCCTAGTAAGGAGTTTATATTTTAATAGGGAGAGACACCATACATATAGAGAGAGGAGGGGTGGCCAGGGAAGGGTGAAGTCCTAGGATGTGTCCGGTAGAGAAGCTCTGGTCTTATTATTGCCTTGAAGAAATGTGGGGGAGATGGTACTGCTGGTACATGTTGGGAGTTCACTAAAGGATATGAATGGTAGCATGAGGGGAGTCTGTGTTTAGGTGGCTGAGGCTGTCCTCAAAAAGCCTAATTTCAGGGGGAGCTAGAGATCAGGTTGGGACGTAATACACCAGTATGCAGACCAGAGAATGGAATGTCATGGAAGGCAAGAGAAGATAGAGGGAAGTAGCCCAGAGCCTGAAGGTATCATTAAGAGGAGCAATCACTGTGGAGAAGAGGCCCAGACTTCTTGACAGCACCATCACCAACCGCTGACCAATTGTTATCTATGGGCAGTTAGACCCAAGCTCAAGGAATGGCAGCATCCCAGGCCACTGGCTCTGCTGCCAACCCAGACCCTCCCTGCCCTGCCCCACCCCATCCCCGAGTCAAGGAAATGACTGCAATGTAAAAGGAGCCAACCTTCTTCTCCAACTTAGAACCAACTGCCTGAAGCAGCAAGGGACCCTGAGGGAGAGAGAGGCGGTAGGAACCTGTGGCCCGAAATTGGCCCTTTTTTATTTCTTTGCGCTGCCAGGTGGATCAAACTACCCCCCAAAACCCAATCACCACCTGCCTTCAGACCCCAATGGAGACAGGACCCTGAGTCCAAGAGCCCCACCCCAGCAGCCGTAATTCCAGGAAGCGATCCTTATGCAGCAACTGCTCCCGCAGGAACTGCAACCCCCAGTTTCTCAGAAACCCCAGCCTCTGGTCTTGACCTTGTCAAGTGGTGCAGCTCCAAAACAGAGATGATGCTGTCAGTGGACATGACATTAAGATGCCTTACCATCTGCTTTGTTGTTGTAGCCTAAGGACCACTGGGCCTTTCTATCTGACTAGGGGCTGAAACTTGAATGTGTTGCCTGCCTCCCATAAGAATGTTTTCTCTTTGTATCTCCAGCACTTAGAACAAGTCTTGGTACACAGTGAGCATTTAATAAACGCCTTTTCATTCATTTTTTTCAAGAGTGAGTATCAAGGAGGAGGGGTGGCCAACAGTGTTAAAAGGTGCCGAGAGGCCAAAGAAGGAGAAAGATGCCATTAAGGTATCTTTAGTGACCTCGAAGAGAGCAGTTTGAGTTGTGGTAGGGCACAAAAGCAAGACTGTTTGAGGAGTAAGAAGGAGGTGAAGAAGAGGAGGCAACAGTTGCTTTGTTTTCTAATAAAATTTTAAAAGCCTGTATTAAGTATCTACTGTGTGCCAGGCACTGTGCTTAGTGC
Organism: Antechinus flavipes; assembly: GCF_016432865.1. NCBI lineage: Eukaryota > Metazoa > Chordata > Mammalia > Dasyuromorphia > Dasyuridae > Antechinus > Antechinus flavipes. The sequence goes on along the minus strand of NC_067404.1, from coordinate 57,828,761 downwards.
TTTAAAAATATTCTCTTATTTGATTCTCACAACTTGGGAGGTAGCTGCTGTGACTACTCTCATTTGTAATTGAGTAAATTGAGGCAAACCAAAATTGAGTGATCTGCTCAGGGTGACACAGTGGATTTGAACTCAGGTCTTTCTATCCCAGGCCACTGCAGCTCCACCTGGCTGCCTAATTGGTCTGTACAAGGGAGAATAGATAGAAGATGCTAATGGTTAAAGGAATGAGTGAAAAGGGGTTAGTTTCTGGCCTTTTACTGGAAAGAAACAATATGTCTTTGAACATATTTTTATCTTTGAACATCTTTTAACAGTGGGGCGCCATCATGGCCCATTATATTGGGCTGGTTTTGCGGCCTCTCCACGCTGACTCTTTCCCATCGTCATCCCCGGTGCTCACTCCATACAAACCTTCCCATGTTTCTCCGAATTCTGGTATTTGTCATTTCTCTCGGTGCAGCAATTTTTCATTCCATTCACGAGCATTAATTCGTTCAGCCATTCCCCGGTCCTCGAGCACACATTTAGTTTTCAGATTTTGTTCACGAACAATGCCGCTTTGTACACTTTTGCACATAGGAGTTTCTTTTTGCCATCAGCGACCTCATTGGGATAGAAGTGAACTTTCCGATCCGAAGGGCCTAAACATTTTAGTGACTTTTCTTTTGCATAATTCCAAATTGTTTTCCAGAAAGGTCAAACCAATTCCCAATCCTGTCGCTAATGAATTAGCATGTCTGTCTTCTCACGGCCCCACCAGTGAGTTTTTACATCTTTTGGCATCTTTGCTAGTTGGCTGAGTGTTTTAATTTGCATTTTACTTCTTATTAGTGATTTTGAGCATGTTGTCAGGCAGGTTTTATCTATTCTTTTGAAGATTTTTCACAGCCCCTGTTGCTTATTTTTTGCACACGCTTCAGCGAAACAAGGTAGAGTGGACATTCCCTTCTTGGTTGGTAGTGGATTTTGAGGAAAGAGACCTCCAAATCCATTCTTTCAGAGAGGCCAAGTCTGGGACTCCACCCTCTTGAGTCCTGTGATGTAAAATGGATTAAGAGGTGCTAGGCCGGGAGTCTGGGTATCAGCAGTAGAGTGGCCCACTCCTACTTTGATACTCCATTGGTAGGAAGCTGTTGAATTGTGATGCCACGGGATAGAAGTATAGCTTCTACTTGTGGTAATAGGTTCTGGGAGTAAAGAGGCCTGCAAATCCACTTCCTGAGAGGGTCTAGGGCTAGCACTGGGCATCTACTCTAACCTGTCACTGAAGATAGATTTCTTTCTTTTCCTTGACTCCCAGTTTGGTGAGTTGCTGTGTCCATTAATATCATGAATAGACGTATGTCAGTTTGGAAGGAAGTCACCGGTGGAGTCTCTCATGGATGTGTGCTTGGTTATTAACTTTTTTTTCATCAATAGCTTGGCCATCTAACACAATAGCTTCATCACAGAAATACGATAGGGTAGAATAGTAGACTCTAAAGAGGTGACACTTGAGTTTAAGGAATCAACTCCCCAAGTACAACCTAAGGTATTGATGCTTAAACAGCAATTTGCCTGAAACTGATCTGGGGGATCTTAGTGGATTGCAAACTGAATCAATAACCTGATATGGCAGCTAAGAAAGCCAGTACGATCTAGACTTTGGAATCATCATGGGATGGTGTCCTGGACTAGGGAGGCAGATGGCCCCGTACTCTGGCTGCTCAGGCTACATCCGTAATATTGATTCCAAATGCTACGTTTTCTGAAGGAGGTCTTGAAGTAAAGGCTGGTCTGCCAAGTGAAGATATCAGTCAGTTCCTACAAAGATATGGATTGGAGGAGTGTTGGACTAAGAGGTCAGCTCTAATTGTAAGATTCTGGGATTCATAAAGTAATTTAACCTTTCTCACCTTCACTTTTCTTATCTATAAAATGGAGATAATAGCCACCTAACCAGGCTAAGGAACCAGGAAGGAAAGGGCTTGGTGAAGACTTAAGAAGCTGTATTGGTTTGTTTTTTTTTTTGTAAACCCTTTGTCATTTTTTTTTTTTTTGGAATGGTGTTAGTTCTTTAAAGCTCCCTCTGAGTTCGGAGGAGACAGGAGGGACATTAGTATCCCTACCTTCTAACTACTTTTAATCTCTGAGCATATCTAGTTCTTTCCCACCTCCAGGTTCCTGGCTCTGATCACTGAGTCCCGAGCTGGAGGCGTGGGAGGGGAAATAATTAGGACCACTTAATGGTCAATTTCCGTCATCTTTCCTCATTTACAAATGTAAATGTAAAAAAAAGTACAATTTCCATTCTACAGAATGGGAATTAGTGACACCAAGATAAATGATTAAGGAGATCTCTCCAGGCAAAAATGTACCTCTAACACACTTTTATACCTGCATTATTACCGTTTTCTTTGTTTTTTTCTTAAGTGTAGGCAATCAACAGAACAGTAAATCAAGCCCAGATTTGTAGCTTTGCTGACTTCTGATTTGGAAATATACCAGAATTTCAGCAATTGGTTCTTGTGAGCTGGTTTGAGCTGCCTCCAGGACATCTCTTTTGAAGAGCGAGAATTACTCCTCTTCCCAATCTCGGCCTTCTGAAACTTTGGCCCCTTCACAGACCACTTTCTCTTTGATGGGAGATGGCAGAATGATCTCTCTGTTCTCTGACCTGCTAGAGTAAAAGCACACCTTCATCCGTTCACCTTCCTAGCTAGCAAATATTAACTAAGGGCTTATTCTATGCTAGAAGATCGGCCAGACGCTGAAGAATCCAAAACCTTAAACTAAAAATAGTCCCTGCCCACCGGAAGCTTAGGCTCTAACCGGGAAGGGGGCACAATGTGTAAAGCTGAACCAATACAAGTTCTTGAGGAGTGAGTGAGCGGGACCCCCTGGGATGATGGAAGAAAGACCTTAAAGTACAGGCAGGCACCTGAGCTGAGTCTTGAGGAAGCCAAAGGTGGAGGGAGGAGGGGTAGGGTTCATTAACTATTTCCAGTTCCTACAGAGACCTCAGGAGATGACTTGTGGAGTCTAGGGAACAATCTGACTCAAATGCAGAGTATATGAAAGGGAAGTGAAGTAAAATCAGGGTTCTAAGTGACAGATTACATTATGTATCTTATCCTAGAAACAATGGAGAGCCACTGAAGATTTTGGAGCAGAGAAAGAACCTTAGTTGGGAAGAGGCAGGATTGACAAGCTTTAATCGGGGATGGAGCCATCTCCACTCCCAGTGTTCATAGGGACTATTCGTGATAGAGCCTTTTGAGCTCCTATTGATCGGACACACAGCCACAGATGGACACACTGAATCTTGACCCTGACATCGTGATGTCATTGGTCTTTTTTTTTTTTTTTGGTGGAAAGAAACAATGAGAGATATCATGGTTGAGGGAGTGAGAAGGCGCCAGGATGTCTCCTAAGGTTATGAAACTTGGGTCACCGGTGAGATGGTAGCCTTCAATATAATGGAGATGAAGACTGGGGGGGGGGTCTGGGAACTCTCAGATGGGGCCACCACCCAGAAGTTCCAGGGCTATTAAGTAGTGAGAAAATGCTCTTTCAGAGGGGCCTCTAAGGCTCAGCCAGAGAGTTTTTCTTGGGAGAAGACCAAGAAAGACCTTTAGAAAAGTAGGCTTATAGTTACTATTACCAGGAGGTGGCTCTTTGGTCAGCAGCTGAATTGGTAGAACAGAAGCTCCCTGAGAGCAGGAACTGGCTCCCTTTTAATCTTTATATCCCAGGGTCCAACTCGTAGTAGGCTTTTAATAGATGGCTTGTGGAATTGAACTGAATTGAGGGGTGGCTGGGTGAGACAGAGAAAAGCTGAGGTTGATGGCAATGCAGAACCTCCAGCTTGGGGAAAGTAGATGCAAATTACCATGAATGCTAATTGTTTCTATTTGAAAATTCTTGTAGTGTTTTTCTGCAAACACTTACATTAACTACGCATTAGCTGGGCAGCTAATGCGCTGGGAGAACATCTCCCCTCCTGCATATGCGTGGAAGGGAGGAAGACTCTGTTGCAGGAGGAAACGAGCATGGTGCCTCCTCAGCTATTATACTGTTCTTGGGAGCTGATAATTGGACAGCTTTTGAGAGAGAAGGTTATAATTAGGGTTTAGGGGTTTTTTTGTATGTGGATTTTTTTTTTCTCTTTCAGATTTTTGGTGTTTATTTTAAGGCAAATTATGACTCATTTTTAGAAGGCAGGAATATGTTTTTATCATTATTTTAAAAAACCCCACGAGCTTCTCAACTTGTTTTTTTTTGGGGGGGGAGGGGGTTCACTTGGATCTTTGAATTATATTGAAGACAGGCTTTCATCGGTTAACTCCGATGAAGATGGGTGTGTTAGCCAGTTCAGGAATCAACTTCCCACGAGGAGCTCTTGAGTTTCTTCATTTCCCATCAGCTAGATAGCAGTTTTCCAGAAAATGATCAGGGGTTTTTAGTGGGCCACAAGCTCAACCTAAGTCTGCACTGTGACTTGGCAGCCAAAACAGTTCAAGTAGTCTTAGGTGACTAGGATCGAGAATGGCCTCGAGGTCTTGCTGTGCAGGAATCCCGAGTGCTAGGCTAGAGGGTTGGCTATTGATGGCTGATTCATTTTGGTGGTTCGGGAAAGTTGATGGAAAGACCTGCCTTGTTTATACTTTAAAAGAAGAGATTGTTTTTCTTCCTTACTCGCACTAACTCGATTCTGTACTAATGTCCTATTCTAAAGGGTCGGGACTGGCATCCTGCTTTCTGCTCTTCTCCCTTGGGACCAAGCAGAAGAAGACTAATCCTTTTTTCATATTACAGCCCTTTAAGTAGTTGAAGTAGCTTTCGTGTCCTCTGGCTTCTTGTCTTTTCCAGGCTGAACATTCCTAGTTCATTCAGTGGATTCTTCTATATCAGGATCATGAGGACCCCTTAGCTTTTTGGCTCCTACATCCCATTGCCTACTCAAATGGAGCTTGTAAGCCACAGAGACCCCAGATCGTTTTAGGGGAAACTACCATCTGGCCAGGCCTCCCTCATCTCTTGTGCTTGCAGAGATGATTTTTGGAATCTAAGTGCACGCCAAACACATAAACACACACATGTACGCGTAGAGTTACGCACATATCTCACACATTGGCTGTCTTTCTTAACTTCGTGTCCTGTGTAACTTTGAGAAGCACATCATCCATGTCTTAGGCCAAATCGTTCAAAGCGTTAACTAGCCCAGGACCAAGAAACTCTGGGCTCTCTCTTGGAAAGCACCTTTGAGATTAGCATCAAACCGTGTGGGACTCTGCTTGGGGCCCCCCATGGAGCCAGCTTTGGAATCTAGCTCTGTCCCACACAGGCAGCGGTAACATGGTTTGCCAGACACTTTGATGAAAGCATTTCCTTGACCTACTCACTCATCTGTAAAAATCAGAAAATGAAATCAGTCTGGTAGAACATGTTCCTCTTGTCCTTTTCTATGAACATACAGGCCCCTCACTTATTAAGGTGTTTTTCTTTTAAATATTTTATTGTTTTTATTTAATAATACAGTCTAGAATTTTGAACCAATTTCAAGTTCCTTGATGAACTTTAAACTTTTTCTACCCTTTCATTCCTCACCCCCAATCCCCTTTTAAAAATCAGATTTTATTCTTTGGATCAAGTTTTTCTTTTTGAAAGGATCATTGAGAATGGTCCAAAAATTACATCGGTTAGTGATTTTGCCTCCCTCCCTCCCTCCCTTCCTCTCTCCCTCCCTCCCTTTCTTCCTTCCTTCCTTCCTTCCTTCCTTTCTCCCTCCCTCCCTTCCTTCCTTCCTTCCTCCCTCCCTTCCTCCCTCCTTCCCTTCCTTCCTTCTTCCCTCCCTCCTTCCCTTCCTTCCTCCCTCTTTCCCTTCCTCCCTCCCTCCCTTCCTTCCTTCCTCCCTCCCTCTCTTCCTTCCTTCCTCTCTTCCTTCCTTCCTCCCTCCCTCCCTCCCTTCCTTCCTTCCTTTCTTCCTTCCTCCCTTCCTTCCTTCCTTCCTTCCTTCCTTCCTTCCTCCCTCCCTTCCTTCCTTCCTTCCTCCCTTCCTTCCTTCCTCCCTTCCTTCCTTCCTTCCTTCCTTCCTTCCTTCCTTCCTCCCTTCCTTCCTTCCTCCCTCCTTTTCTTCCTCCCTTCCTCCCTTCCTTCCTTCCTCCCTTTCTCCCTCCCTCCCTTCCTTTCTCCCTCCCTCCCTTCCTTCCTTCTTTCCTTCCTTCCTCCCTTCCTCCCTCCCTTTCTTCCTCCCTTCCTCCTTCCTTCCTTCCTTCCTTCCTCTCTTCCTTCCTTCCTTTCTCCCTCCCTCCCTCCCTTCCTTCCTCCCTTCCTCCCTTCCTTCCTCCCTTCCTTCCTCCCTCCCTTCCTCCCTCCCTTCCTTCCTTTCTTTGCTTTGCCACCTCTCTTAGTACCCACGGATATCAATCATGTTACCCAGGTGACTTCAACTCTTCCACACCGATTAGGTGCTATCTTCCAAGCTCCTTACAAACTTGGAGTGAGTAAACTCCCCATTAGCCATTTTGATTATGTCATTTCCATTCCAAAGATTATTCTCTTTGGCTGAGAAAAGAGCAGTAAAATAATCACAAGAACGGTTGTCTTCCCTCCATCATCTCTGGCCCATTGTCTTACCTTCTCTAAACAACAGATCCTCCGCCTTCTTTGATCGGCATCAGCCTCAGATCATTCTGAGCTTTAGCACTCCTGACCTCACTCTTATCAAAAAGATTTATTGGCTGTTTTTGCTTTTTTCATCCGTGACTGCTACTTGCCAATATACTTATTTCCCCTTAGATAACAAAGAAAACTAGTGAAGCAAAATCACCATGCTTCTCCCAGACTTCCGGCAAAGCTCCCTATTGCCTCAAGGGTAAAATGCAGACTTCTCCTTTTGGCACAGAAAGCACTTCCCAGTCTTGCTCCCGGCTATCTTTTCAGACTCCAGACACTCTTGCTCCTGCGGTCTAGGCCCTTTCCTCACCAGTGCTTCTTGGAAAAACTGGTCCATTTCAAGGTTCAGCTTAAATTCCTCCTCCTTCAAGAGGCCTGATTGCTCGTTTTCCTCCTCCTTACCCTCATCACTTTGTAGTTATTTTGTGTTTTTACATTATTTACTTATGGGGGAAGACAGTTGTATTTTACCTTTTCTTGGGAGAATAGAAGGTGCTTGGGGGAAGAAACTATCTCCGTTCAGGATTTGTAGCCTCTGAGCCTAGCCTAGAGCTTGTCACATAATTGTACTTCATAAATGCTTGTTCTTAAATTGAAATGACAGTGTACATAGCATTCTATATTTGTAGTCCCCCACCTCTCTAAGGAGAGGAGGACAGTAAATTCTACCATAAGTACTCTGGAATTAAGATATATCGGTTATTACGTTAATCTGAATGATAATGTCTGTTAGTATTGTTTTTGCCTGACATGATTGTGATCGTTGTATTATTCTCCAGGTTCTGCTTTCTTTATTCCAAATCTATTCAGACAAGTCTTCTTTCATTGAAATGTTAATATTCATCATTTTGTATGAGATTTTATGACTTGGTTAAAGGCATAGGTATTCCATTTCATTCATTCTTTTATTTATTTTTATTATTTATTTAGCCATTCACCAATCAAGACACTTGTTGCCCCTCCCCCCCATACTTCTATGGCTATTTTGGTGTCCGTGGGAGCCTTTGACCTCTTTGGGGTAGATATTCTGTAATGAGACAGCTTAGCAATTTTTCTCATTTAATTCCAGGAACTTTGAATAATTTTTCAGAGTTCGGATCAATTCATAATTCTACAAACAGTCTACGAGTATGCTTGTCTTCTAACAGCCCCTCTAACAACTATTTCCATCTTTTGTCATCTTTGCCGTTTTGGTGGGTGTCAGGCAACATGCTCAGAGATGAGTTAACTTGCGGTTCACTTAAGGCTAATGATTGTCTTTCACATGGTGGTTGATAGATAGAATTTCTTCTTTTGTCCTGACATTATTCTTAAAGTGCCACACTGTGCCTTTGTGTTCATCCGCTCTGTCTTTGCCTTTCCTTCATTTTCGGTCCGGGTCTCTTTTGAATCTGGGAATGGGGTAGTCCATGTCAGCTGAGCAAATACATAAGACAGGTGAGTTCAAAATGCAAATGGAAGATGAAAAGGGATCCAGTTTGTTTGATGGGAAGTAGTGGGAGAGAAAGCTGACAAGGCAGGCTGGAATCAAATTTTAAAAGGCATTTAATGCTACATTTGGCATCAGTCCTGGAGAAAATTGGGAGCACTGAAGGGTTTTGAACAGGGAAGCGACTTGTGGTCAAATGGCAAAGATAAGGTCAATTTAGGAAGCTTACTTTTAAAGCAATAATGAAGAATGAAAGAGAGATTGGAAGCAGGAGAATGAGCTAGGAGCCTATTGCCTATTAGACAGGCAGGAGGGAATGAGGGCTAGGTTCTTGTTCCAACTGGGCCACTTAGATAAAGACCTCTCTGGGCCTCAGTTTCCTCCTCTAAAAATCTCTCTCACTTTCTCTCTCTCCCTCTCTCTCTCCTTTCCTCCCTTCCTCCTCTCTCCCTCTATTTTTATTTAATAACTTTTTATTTTCAAAACATGCAAAGATAATTTTCAACATTCACCTTTCTAAAACCTTGTGTTCCAAATTTTCCCCCTCTCTTTCTCCTGCCCTCTCCCCTAGACAGCAAGCAATCCAATATATCTTAACCATGTGCAGTTCTTCCATATGTATTTCCACATTTATCATGCTGCACAAGAAAAATCAGATCAAAAAGGGAAAAAAGTGAGAAAGAAAAAACCAAGCAAGCAAATGATAACAAAAAGGTGAAAATACTATATCGTAGTCCACACTCATTTCCTAGAGTCATTTCTCTGGGTGGAGATGACTCTCTTCATCACAAGATCATTGGAACTGGTCTGAGTCATCTCATTGTTGAAGAGAGTCATGTCCATCAGAATTGATCTTTGTATAATCTTGTTGTTGCCCTGTACAGTGATCTCCCAGTTCTGCTCATTTCACTTAGCATTTCACTTAGCATCAGTTCATATCTCTGAAATCATCCTGCCGGTCATTTCTTACAGAACAATAATATTCCATAACATAACATATACCATAACTTATTCAGCCGTTCTCCAATTGATGAGCATCCATTCAGTTTCTAGTTCCTTGCCACTCCAAAAAGGGCTGCCACAAACATTTTTGCACACGTGGGTCCCTTTCCCTCCTTTAAGATCTCTTTGGGTAGTAACACTGCTGGATCAAAGAGTCTGCACAGTTTTATAGTCCTTTGGCAGAATTCCCAATTGCTCCACAGAATGGTTGGATCAGTTCACAGCTCCACCAAATGTCTTAGTGTCCCAGAAAAATTTATTTTTCAAACAAGGTTGTTTCCATCTCAAAACATTCCATTATTATTGTTGATACTAGACCTGGAATGGTACAGTAGAGGGAACACTAGAGTTGGAAGCAGATGACCAGACCAATGGACAACTAGGTAGTACAGTAGATAGAGTGTTGGACCTAGAGTCAGGAAGACCTGAGTTTCATTCTGGCTTCAGGTACTTTCTAACTATGTGATCCCGGACAAGTCACTTCACCTTGTCTGTCTGTTTCCTCATCTGTAAAATGAAATGGAGAAGGAAATGGCAAACTACTCCAGTATCTCTGCCAGGAAAACCCCAAATGGAGTCAGGAAAGTCGGACAGGACTGAACAATGACAACCCCAATGACCAGGTTCTGTGAGGTTGGACAAGTCCTTCCTCTTCTCTGGGCCCCATTTTCCTCATCAGCAATAAGTGATCTAAAGCAGCCTGCTAGTTCTAAACCCTAATATCTTATGGATATTAGGAGTAGATTCCATTTAATTCATCAATTACTGTGGATACAAAGATAAAAGGGAAATGAGCCCTGTCCTCATGGAGTTTATATTTTAGGTAGGAAACACTATGTATTCATGTATGTCTGCAGAAAAGGAAATCCAAAATAGACACTAAGGCTTTTTTTCTTGGGGAGGGGGGTGCGTAATGCTGATACTTGGAGAAATCGACTGCCTTTGAAGAGAGCCCAAGATTCTGAGAGGTGGAAATGAGGAGGAAAAACGTTCCTGGGATCGGGGAACAGTTTCCGTACCAAAGCTGGAAGTAGATGAAATGTCATATATGGGAAGCAGCAAATGGGCCAGTTTGGCTGAATTAGGTGTACTGGGTAATTTGTCTGGAATTTAATCACCAGAGGGGTTCTTTAGTAGGAGAGCCACATGATTAGACTGGGCTTGGGGAATATCAGTTGGGGAAACTTTTTAGAGGATTGATTGGGGGCGGGGGAGGGAGCCATTAGGAGACCAATTTAGGAGATTATCACAATAGTTTAAGTGAGAGATGATAATGGTTTGTAGGAGGGGCATCTTTGTAAGAAGAGAGAAGAGGATAGGTACTAGAGATGTCACAGAGGTAGTTTAAAAGACATGGCAGCTGATTGGATAGCCCAGTCATGGTCCTAGTTATTCAGTCATTTCAAATGTGTCCAATTCTTCACGACCTCATTTGGGGTTTTCTTGGCAAAGATATTGAAGCCCTTTCCTTTTTCACCTCATTTTTACATATGAGGAAACTGAGGCAAACAGGATGAAGTGACTTGCTCAGGGTCACACAGTTAGTATATGTCTGAGATTACATTTGAGGAAAAGTCATTCTGACTCCAGGTTTTGTACTCTATTCACTGTAGCATCATTTAGTTGGTCCGTGGTCCTAGAGACTGAATGATTTCTAAAGCCCTTTCCAGCTCCATAGCCTGCCATTTTAGTTTTTGCTTGGATGTTTAAAGGAGCCGATGCTATGTTTTGTCTGTGACTTAATTTTACCTAAGGACTAGGATGGGAATCCTTTGGGGAGTTAGATATTTGCCCTGTAGCTAGAGAAACCTGTAGGTTCTGCATCTGAGGAAAAGGAAAGAGGCCTTGACCAAAGAACCTTCCCCAAATCCCTGCTGTGTAGAATACATCACTAGGCCCTGGTGAAAACCCCATTTGGAAAAGGCAGGCTCCTTCCCTCTTGGAGCTCACAGTCCAGCAGGGGATGGGATCCAAACACAAACACCTCTAACATAAAATGTTGCATGAGAAGTGTCTTAAAGGGGCCTAAATCAAGTGCTCTGGGTAGTCCCAGGCCTAAGAAAATCCATGTGCTCAAGCAAATAGAAACAAATTCAAGAAGAGTTCAAAGAAATTCATGGAGGAGAATGCCAGGTTAGGCAATTACAGGGAAGTTGGGAATATTGTGGACTCTCTGTCTTTAAGCTCTTACCCTGATGCTAGGTAAGAAAGCTGCCAGACTCTTCCTGAAAGTCACTCCAGTCCCTGGAAATGCTGGCTGGACCATGAGACTGAGTCACTGCCTCTGAACTCAGATTTTTCCAGTTGAGGTCAGTGAAAGAAGGCCGGATGGCCATCTCTTAGAAAGATGGTGTTGGGCATTTCCTGCTTTGGGACTTGAAAGAGACCTTCCAATTGTGAAATTTTGGATTGGCATCTGGTACTTTTCCAGTCAAAGACTAGAAAGCAACATTTTCTTTCTTTTAAAAAAACCCAAACATTTAGTATTTTATTTTTCCCCAGTTATATGTAAAAACAATTCTTAATCTTCATTTTTTAAAATTTGAGTTCCAAAATCTCTCCCTTCCTCCCTTCCCACTTCCCTTCTCCATTGAAAAGACAAGCAATTTGATATAGGCTATATATATGCAGTCATGCAAAATGTTTCAATACCCACGTTGTGAAAGAAAACATAGCGCCCCCCCCAAAAAAAAACCCTCAAGAAAAATAAGTTTTAAAAGTATACTTTAATCTGTATTCAGACACCATCAGTTTTTCTTTGAGTAGGGATAGCCTTTTTCATCCTAAGTCCTTCAGGGCAGTCTTGGATCATTGCATTGTTGAGAATAGTTTTCTCATTCACAGCTGTTTATCTTACAATATTGCTATGACTTTATACATAGTACATTTCACATTGCATCAGTTCATGGAAGTCTTTCCAAGTTTTTCTGAGAGTATCCTTTCTCTCTCTCTCTATTTTATGGTAGAGTGATTTGCTCAGGATCACACAGCTAATTAAGTGTTAAGTGTCTAACATTGGATTTGAACTCAGGTTCTCCTGACTCTGGGGCTAATATTCTATCCACCTCACCATCTAGTTGCCCCGAGAGTACATCATTTCTTAGAGAACAATAGTTTTCCATCATAATTATATACTACAGTTTGTTTAACCACTCCCCAGTTGATGGGCATCCCCTCAATTTCCAATTTTTTGCCCTCAGAAAAGACCTGCTAGAAATATTTTTGTACACATGGCTCCTTTTCTTTTTTGTTTTTTATCTCTTTTTGGATACAGGCCTAGTAGTGGTCTTGGAATGCAACATTTTCATAGAGCCATGCTTTAAAAAAAAAAAAAAGCTGAAAGGAGCCTTAGAATATGGAACATTAGAGCTGAAAAGGATCTTAGAACAGAAAGTGTGAGAGTTGGAAAGGATTTGAGAACAGCAAATATGAGAGCTGGGAGGGACCTTAGAATATAGAATGTTAGATGTGAACGGGTCCTTGTAACATGGAACATAGAATGTCATAGCTGGATGGGATCTGTGAGGGCATATAGATCAGCCCTCTTACTTTTACGATGGAGAAACTGATTTGAAAGGCTTCAGCCAAGCCGAAACCAGATTTTGAATCTTCTCTATAGTGTGAATAAGCCAGATTCAAGAATAATTCAAGTTCAAGAATATTCTAGATAAATGTGGAGTATATGAAGGCAAGGTCACATAGCGTGTCAGAGTTGGGATGTGAAGCTCCAACCCAGAAGCCCTTCAGATCTGTCTTCAGATGCACCCTTGCCAGCCCCATAGAAAGCAAACATGGGGGCTGAGGGATATTGAGACAGGAGCAGCATAGAAGGAGGAGGCCGGACGGGCAATTTCTAATGTCCCTTTTAATATTCTGTGAGCCTCCTTTTGTGGCTCTTTTTCCTCTTCCACTACTATCATATATATATTGCAGGATGGCATGTAGAGAAGAAAACAGTCCCCTTTCCAACCTGTACTCTGTGTGGCTTTGATAGTGCTGGGCTTATACTTTTGGACTAGCTAGGGGAGCTAGGGGAACTGGGGACTAGCCCCGCCCCTTCCTTTCTGTGTGACCTCTTCCTTGAGCCTCAATTTCCTCATATGTAAAAGGAAGGGATAATCCTGAATGCCCTCCTAAGATCTGTTTCAATTCTAAACTCTATGGTCTCATGATACTTTCATTCTCAGTTGTTTACTGTAGTCTATACACTGGTACTTTTCACTTTTCTCAGTTTGAATTGGAGCCTCCTTGAGGGCAGAGACTATTTCTTCTACATTTGTTGTCATCATTCAGGGCTGCACACAGTTGTGCTAAGTGCTTGTGAATGAATGATTGAATGAATGTTGTGTCTAAAGGGTTCTTGGGTAGTATGGCTTGTGTCTTCACCATTCCATCTGCTCTTTTTCTCAAGACAAGTAAACCATGTGGATCCCACCACAGTTTCTTTTAATAGATTAGCTACAAGTGCATCAACCTATGAAGATCAATCCAAAGAGAATTCATTGATGTGCTAATTACTTAATCTGCCTACTCAGACTATTCAGTCACACAGTGAGATCCATTTGGTTCGATAGAAATCTCAGGCTAGGGTAGTTGGGATTGGTTGATGGGAGCATTGGCAGAGGCCTCCGATGTTCAGACAGAGTTGGTGGAACCCTACAAGACAGAATTCAGGGGTCCTGGAGCCATCTAAGCCTGTGGTCTTACTCTGCACATGAGGAAAGGGAGAAAGAATGTGACTTAGTGAGCATCATGTGCCTGGGGAGGTGTGTTTGGGACTGAAGACCAGGTCTCCTCACTTGTGGGTTTATTGTCCCTTCCTCCTGTCATATTCTGTCTCAGGAAGTTGTCAGCATTTGGAGGAGAAAGCCATATGAATGTTGATATCTGATCTTCTAAAGGTGAGCCCCTCCTTGATTTACGGAGACTCCGGGTTCTATGCTGGCAGGGATAGCAATCGGGTAGCTAGTCCAATCCTTCTACCCAGTCTCTGCTGGGAGACTTCCAGCGACGGTCATCTTTCTACCTCCCATGTCCGGGCAAGGCTGATTAGGAGGAGGTTTTTATTGCTAAAGTGTCTCCCTCTGGATAACTCTATCCCATTTTCTCTTTATCTGGCCTTCAAAGCCTTGAAGATACTTTATCAACTGTCCTTCCTAAATCTGTTCTGCTTTCAGCTGTCCAAATTCAAATGCTTTGGTCAATACCCTTGGAAGGTGCCAACAACAAGGCTTTGGGGGGCAGATGGACCTTTCTAGAGTGTGCCACCTCTGGGAACTCTTGGAAATTTCATAGATTATTGGTCACAGAGTTGGAAGGGATTGTAGAGCCCAACCCCTTCATTTTGTAGCAACAGACTAGTGACACACCCAAGGTCACAGCTAGGATTTGATTTGAACCTAGGTCCCTTAACTGCAAGGCCAGGCCTTGTTTTCTTCCCTCATCACTATTTCCCTTTACAAAGGGCCGCTTTGTTGGGGGTTGCACGGCCTTGGCTCCCCTCCATCTGTCAGTCACTTCTAGCCATTAGCCAATCAGATATCAGCAAGCCTGGGGTCAGAAAAGAGGTGGGGGGGGGAGAGGGAAGTAGTGGAACAGGTTTGGCTGAAAAAATGGTGGGACCTTGGAGAGCCTTCCTTGGCAGGTGTCCTGAGGGCCCCCAAAGCCCTGACTCCACCATTTTTCTCCCTTGGAGATATTATTTCTGGGCCTTTGGGTCAGCAACGGCAAAGGAAGGCCAAGTTTTGTTATGATTACTTGGTTGAGCGTGTCCTCTGCTTAAGTGATTAAAGAAATAAGCCTTATGCTTTTCTAGAGCTGGACTTTCGTAGTTGTTTTAATGAGTCTTCATCTATTGCATCTCTTTTCAGTCTGAAACTATAGAAGTCCAGTTCCCATATGGATTGTTCCTACAACACGTATACAGATACATATAAAATTTAATTCAGAGAGAAAAAAAAGAAATAAGCCTAATGGAAATCAGGCTACTGCTTTAAAAGGAGCAGAAATCTGGTAGATTTGAACAGAGCCCTGCCTCCACAGCTCCTTTTAGCTCCAAATCCTATGCAGCCATGAAGGCTAGGGGCTCAGTTATGGTCAGGGAGAGGCCAAAAACCAAAAATGGAGAAAAATGGGCCAGTAAATGAAGTCAGACTGATTTCCTTCCTTCTTCTTTTTTTTTTTTTTTTTTTTTTGGAGGGCGACAGGGGGTAATTTGGGCCAGACTTATCATTTCACTGTTGTAATGACCTCTCAGTGTGGAAACTGTTGCCTGTGTTGTATCCAGAATCAGGAAGATCTGAAATTGAATCTGGTCTGAGATACTTAGTAGCTCTGGCATGCTGGGAAAATCACTTAACCTATATTTGCCTCAGTTTTCTCAACTGTAAAATGGAGTTCAAAATTGCACCTATGTTGCAGGGTGGTTGTGAGGTAGCCATTTGTAAAATGCGCTTAGTACAGTGACTGACACATAGTAGGTGCTCTGAAAAGGCTTGTTCCGCTACCTCTTCCCTCTGCAGATCAGTAATTCCCCTGTTATTGATTCTCTTGGTGGCCCAGGATCACACAGAAAGCATGTTGTAGGTAGGATATAGCCCTCTGCCTTCTTGACTCTCAGGCTGATCAACTATCTGCTTGTTTAACAAGAGAATGAAAAAGGCCCTTGCTTTTGGCTCTGACTGAAGAAAAGGGTAATCTTTGGTATGATGTTAGTCTGTGGATTGGCTTGCTCTGTCGGCTAAGGGAATGGAAGCACGGCAAATATGGTGGGGTCGGTCCCAGCTTTGCCTTTCTCCCTTGTGAAGCCCTGCCCTGGCCTCTTTTCAGCCCTAATTTGCTCTGCTATGGAGTCCTTTCCACAGAAGGTCTGACATTCTACGCCTCTGAGGTAGGGCAAGGCCCCAGCCAAAGGGGAATGGCTTGTGACCGAAGCGGAAAGCACCGGTGGCCGGGGAGAGACTTGAGAGGGCACAGCCCCCAGAGAGAGCCTGGGCCTCCCAACGCAGAGGCCCCTTGCCTTGCTTTTCCAATGCCTCCGGAACCACTCCCCCCCAACCCCCCTCACCCCTGTCAGCTTCCTGCTGCTGCCGATCCAGGTCAGGGAACAGCCAGCCCCAGCTCCCCTCCTCCACTGAATTACTCCTATTCAGCAAACATGTGTTTTGAGGTGGGGAGGCCTTCATGGGAAGAGCTCGAGCTTTACTTGGAATCAGGATTCCTGAGTTTGAATCTCAGCCCTAACATTTATTAAGTGCCCCGAGACAAGGTAAATAACCTCTCGGTTTCAGTTTTCCCCTTCTGTAAAATGGGAGGTGGTTGCCAGGCCCAAGGAGAGGATGCACGGGAAGGCTTTTGGTAACTAGAAAGCACTATCGCTGTGCGAGAGCACGTCTCGTCATTCCTTTCTTCCAGTTTCTCGTTTCTTTCCTGTGGCTAGAATATCTTGTTGTGTTGCTTGCCCTGGAACATGAGCTGTTATTTCAGTCTAATTATGCCCCACGGATGGCTGCTCTCTCATAACCTGGGCCTTTAATCTCTGGACCCTGCCTTGCTACCCCGGCCTTCCTCTCCTCATGGGGGGCTCATCTTCCCTGTGTTGGGATCTGAGGCACCGCCTTTGGAACTGTAATTCTGAGGAATGAGGCGGGGCAGGGAGGAGGAAGTTGTTGAGAAAGAAATGTGGAGCCTAGTGGGCCTTCCTGAGCTGTCATAGTGGTCCCATGGCAGGCCCCCATCCCTTAGAGAGAGCCTCAGGGAAGTGGAGAAAGGCCACAGGGGACTCGGCATGGCTGTGGAAGTCAGATCAAAGTTATGTGGCCTCCCAAGCCTCCCAGGGTCTCATCTTCAACCCAGGGGAGGGATTGGACCAGATCACTTGAGTCATCCAGAATCTTCCTCAGGCCCAGCTCAGAGGAGGTGATGCTTCCCATGGTTTCCTGGATGAAGGCCACATTCTCCAGCCTGGTGGTATTCAAAGCTCTCAGCGAGCCTTGCTGCAACTGCCCAGGAAGCAGAGTGGTATTGTGGGAACGGCACGGAGTTGGAGATAGCTCTGTTTCAAATACGCCTTGCTACTCAGTTTCACCCTGCACTATTGGGTAAGCAATAAAAGCTAAGCAAACCAAACCAAGAAAAAACCCAGTTCTTCCCTCAAAGAGCTTAAGTCTACTAGGCCTAGCAGCTTAGATGCAGAAGAGTAAATCACCTCAGTTGAATCTTGTGGATCAAGGTGAGGAGCAAGAGCATTCCAGGCTTGGGGGATGGATAGCCTATGCACGAGTCAGAATGCTGGGGGTTGAAAAATCGGGTACACCAGTTGGATTGCAAAGTAGAGTCTGTGAAGGGGTTCTGGTGTGTGATTAGACCAGAAAGATAAGTTGGAGTCCGACTACTCCCATTGGGCTTTTTATACCCAACAGAGAAGTTTGCATTGGCTCCTAGAGGGAATAGGGAGCAGTAGGAGCTTTCTGAGCAGGGGAGTGATCTGGTTAGGCCTTCACGTCAGCCATTTTGCTTTGGTGGCTGTTGTGGCTTGGGGAGGTATTTGAGACCCAGACCGGTGAGGAGGCCGTTGTCCAGAGCTGATGAGGATTAACCTTAGGCTGGTGGCTTCAAAGAGTGGACCTAGCCGAAAGTGGCTTCAGGAAAGGGAAAAGAGGAGGTTTTAGAGCCTTGGATGCTCTTTGCGGCTTAGTGACTGTGGGTTGGATTGAATTGAGTTGGGAAGATGGTGGGCCCCTCAGGGGAAATGGGGAAGTTTGGGGAGCCCGGCGACTTTGCTGCTTGTGGCCTGGCTCTCCAGAGGGAGAGCCGGAGTGGTTGGTGGGAGGCGGCAAAACCAAGAAACAGTAAAATGTAATTATGCCATCTGTGCCTGTGGGGAGGTAATTAATATTTAGCTCCCCACCAGGTAGGCCAAGTGTGAAGCGGGGCGGCGGGAGGGAGCTCCCGAAGCCCAGTTCTTGCCTTTCACAGTGCAGACAGGGGAGGGGGAGCAGCTACCAGGCGCTCCTGAGAAATGGCATTTCCGCCCTGTCTGGCCCCTTGACACGACGGGCAGGTGCTGGTAATCTCTGCTACGCTGGGGCCAAGGGGAAGGGCAATATGAATCCGAGAGGCCGTGAGAGCGGCGAGGGCCTTGGACAGCATCCAGCTACTTCTCCCCTCCTTTGACAGATGGGGAAAATGTGGCCCAGAGAAGGGGCTGCCTTTGCTTAAGGCCTCACAGCCAGGGCAGCCCTGAGTAGAGCCTCTGACTCCCAGTATAGTACTCAGTGAGGCAGAGGCCAGTCCCAGGGGCACTGTGCCTCCACTGGGGCCCAGAGCCATCTGCTCCGTCTTTAACTTTCTGATGCCCCCTTTAGCCTCCACGCCAGCCTGGATGTGGGCACGTGCATGGTGAGTGTACAGAATGGGCATGGGATCGTGGCCATCCATGCCGACAGCTTACCCTGCTGGGCCTTGGCCCCAAAGCCTCCTTGGGCTACTTGGGGCCCGGGCCTTCTGTGCTGGCATCCGAAACACCTTGTGTTCTCTGGTAATCTCCATCGCGGTGTCCCATGAGGGCACCCCTTCCCCTGGCCCGATCGTGTCCCCGGGGGCCTAAATGGCGGCCTTGTTCCCCAGCTCGGCAGCTGGCTGCGTGGGCGGGCAGAGGGGAGCTGGCTCGGAGGGGCCCGCTCCCCTCCCTGCTCAGCTCCACTATGTGTCTAATTACTTGGTCCAAGGGGAGGAGGAAGGGAAGGCCCCAAAGCCAGGCCCTGGGCCAAAGGCAAAACGAACAGCTTGCACAAAAATCTAGTTTCTCTTTGACAGAATGGACCTTGTGAGCCATCTGGGCCCAGGGTTTGGACCCTTTCCGGGTGTGGACCCCTTCAGTAGCCTGGGGACTCCCCCTTCTCCCAATGCAGACCAACACAGTTATTAAGAAAAAGTTAATGGAACCCAGATATTGGCCTACTTCCTCTGTCCTCTCCCCATTTTCTAGATAAGAATAGTGAGGCTGGGGGCTAGCTTTGGAGCTTCTACTTGTCTAAGGATTAGAGCTGGGATTCATACCTAGGACTTCTGATGTGCCACCTAGGACTCTTTCCACTGGACCTGGCGCTTCTTAAACTTTGTCTACTCGTGACTCCTTTTCCCCTGAGAAATTTTTACACGACCCTGGGTACGATGGTGTATAAAATAGGTGTCTGAATCAAACATTGAGAAGAAATCAGGATTTCGCCATTCCGACATTTGGATGTGTGACCCCCTATGAAGCTTGAGAAGCTGAACACTCTACCAAATTCGGTTTTTGCACCAACTTCCACCTTCTGTCCCCTTTCTACCTCTTTTCCATCAACATGTCACACTTGTGAGCCCGGCCAATTACTGCCTGAGCTCCTGGTCTAACACTTTCCCTGTCCCGCAACCACAAAGTAGAACATAAAACAGAGGAAAGGGCCACTTTCTCGGGCCACTTCACGAGTGGAATGGCAGGAAGGTTTCGGACTCACGTACGGCTTATACTGGCATGCTGGGGGGAGAGGGGTGCTTTCATTTTTGGGTGGTGAGGGCTCTCGCCTTGCAGCCCTGCCCTCTAGTGTTATAAGGATCTGCCGGGCTCTGTCATTGCCCTGTGCTGAGTTCAAATGTCCCTTGGCTTTTAGGTGTCTCCCGTTGGGCATCCATGTAATGAGCTGAATTCGGGTGAGAAAGTACGGAGGCTTTCTGAAAGAAAGAGGCTTGGCTGTCTTGGGGGTGTTAGAGGATGTTGTTTAGAGAAGGGAGGACGGGAGAATTCTTTGGGATGAGCCCCACGCGTGTCTACACTCAGTGGTGAATACCTGGTGCTCCACTGTTTTCTGTGCAGTAGGGGGCTATTTGTAGTCAGGTGAGTAAGGGCACAGGCCCAGGTGGAGATGAGCCTTTGGCATCTTGGGTAGGGATGGAGCTAGTAGGCTGTCTTCCTGATTTCTATTACTTGCTTATCATGTGCTTCTGAAAAATGGGAGCATGATGAAGGGCCCAAGTAGCCCCTGGCTAATAATAATCAAAATGCAGGCCATTCAGTGCTGGAAGGGCCAGCTGTCTGGGGGCTGTAGCAACTCTACTTCCTCCTCTCCCATCTCCCCTACTTCCATAATCATTCCAAGTCATTTAGCTTTCTTGAGTCTGGGTTTCCCTGTTCAGGACATGGCCATGATGAGAAGAGCTGCCTCTGCCCACTGACTAGAGGCAGTCTGGGAGAATGGAGAGGCCCCAGCTTGGGTACCATGCCACTGGCCTTTGAGTTCTAGCCCCATCTTGGGCAGCTCCTTTCCTCTCTTCCTGGCCTGTTTCATCAGACACTGAAGGAGAAGTTTGTACTGTTTAATTTCAGAGAACTCTTCCAACTCTTCTCCTCCTTCCTCCTCCTCCTCCTCCTTCTTCTTCTTCCTCCTAAAGGTCTTCCTAACTTTAACGACCTGTGCTCTCTGCACTTAAGGACACTTCCAGCTGGAACATTTTCTTTTTTATGTTCTAAGGTCACTTTAGCTCTGACAGCCTGTTCTTTGTTTTGAGGGCACTTCCAGCCCAGCCAGCCATGTTGCATTCTGAGGTCCCTCTTAGCTGGGACATTAAGGCCTCTCCTTAAGAGGACCCCTCCCACCAGGGGAATCATTCTCCCTCTCCCGCCTCTCCTCCCCAGAGGAATGACTGTACATCGATTGGATGTCTGTCCTGTTCCTTTCTGTCTGTAAATAGCCGCTAGAATGGAAGGATCTTAAGGATAGGTAGGACTCTCTTACTTTGACCTAGCAAGATGTCAGTGCTTGCTAATTGTTTTTCGGGGACTATGGGGTCTCTCTCTTCGGGCTCTCCGTTCTTTTGATTCTGTTTCTTTGAAAGTCCAGAAAGGCTGGGTCCATACCCATTTCTCCTCCAGCTGTAGAAAAATCGAGTCTGCAGCTACTTCTCCCCCGCCCCCTGCCCGAGAAGCTCCCGCCCTTCCCTGGCTGCGGATTGTTCTGGGTGAGAGGAGGCTGGGGTCTGGGGAGCACCCTCCGCCCTTTTGGGAAAGGTTTTCCGGGGAGCGCTTTATCCCCGGAGCGAATTCCTTTAATGACCTTCACGGCGGGATTAGGAAATCCTTGGGGCCTCCCCGACGGCGCAGGAACCTTGGCCAGTTCCCGCCCAGCTCCCGGCGAATCTGCCCGCCCCCAAGCTGGGAGGCCCCGGGCGCTGCCTCAGCCCCAGAGCCAGCCCCCAGTTCAAGGGCGCTGACTCCTCGCGGGGCGGCCTCTCTCCCTGGGCTGGGAAGCTGCGGCAAAGGCTGGTGTTAGCCCCCCGGCCAATCACGTGGCCACCATCGAGCTCTTCCCTTTTAGGGAGAGGCCAGCCTGGCCCGCATGGCCGGGTGGCCGTTGAGGATGCTGCTCCTGCCTTAGAAGCGGACGTTCCAAGAGCCCCAGGTGAGGAGGGGACCGGGCCACGCCCAAGGCTAGGGCTCGCACGCTTGCAGGGGTGACCTGGCCTGGGTCGAGGAGGCCCAGTGAGCTGAAGCAGAGACGCTGGGAGAAGTGGCGGGATAGAAGGCAGAAGGGAAACCCCTGGCACCGCCTTTCCATGCGGGGAGGGGGGGCAGTTTATTCTGGGGATCAGTTTGGGGGCAGGGGAGGGATGTGGCCCACCCGGGCTTTGGGAAGATGATCTGGGCCTTTGTGTAGAGAGGGCAGACTCCAGGCATCTAGATCCATTAGGAGGCTGGTGCAGTAGCCTAGGTGAGAGGTGATGGGCGAGAGCTTGACCCAGACTGGTGGCTGGGCTTTGGAAAGAAGTCAGGTTTGGGGGATAGCGTGGATTACACGGGGCAGGGGGTGCTGAAGATGAGGCAAGAAACCAACAGATGATTCCCAGGTTGAGGCCCCATGATGGTGACTTCAGCCCAAAGGGCCAGGTTAGAGAGAGAGGTAGGGGCCACTAGGCTATCCACCAGTAGTATTGGTGGAAACTGCCCCCACCTTGATTTTCACTGCCCAAAAGCCTGAACTCTGCTCCCTGATTTTCACTAGCAGAGGAGAAAAAGGAACCTGGGTTTCCCACTTCCAAGCCCCAAACCTGCTCTCCTTTGGTGCCTCAGAAGCTCCGCTCTCTGCTAATTCTGGGCTCCGCTTGGCCTAACTCTCCTGGGATGTAGTTCAGCTTCCCCTTGGAATATCAGGGGCCCATCCCAGGCGTGACTGGGAGAAGGGATGGTGCAGAGCCCTTCCTCCTCCTGAGGGAAGGCCACCACAAATGACACCATCTTTTTCTTTAAAAATGTTTTATTTGCTGTCCTTTGTCTTTCCATAATTTTCCTTTCTGAATATATCCCTGCCTTCCTCACTCACCCAGTGAGCATTCCCTTTTAACAGAGATTTTAAAAGAAAGGGAGAAATAAGCAGTTCAGCAGAACCAAGCACCACGGTGACCTTGGCTGACAGTATATATGCACTATTCCACTCCATTGTCTCTCCCCTCTGCAATAAAGGCAAGTGAAACATTTCATAAAATGATATGTTATAGGTATAACTTGCCATCTTGGGGAGGGGGGATGGGAAAGAGCAAAAATTTGAACCAGAAAATCTTATAAAAACGAATGTTGAAAACTACCTTTCCATGGAAATGAAAAAAATAAAAATACTATTTGCAAAACCAAGAAAAACAACCCCCGGCCCATGTTAGCTTCCTTCTCTCAGCGCTTTCCCTACAATAGCTCCTGGAAGTAGATGGTGTAAGGATTATTATCCTCATTTTGGAGACCAGGAAGCTAAAGTAGGAGAGGTCAAGTGATTTGCCAATGTCACGGCCAGGGAGACATCTGCAAGACAATCTCCCCTTCCCAGGCCTGGTGCCTCATTCTTAAATTCAGCAATCCCATCACGGTTCTGAGCTTCCTCATTAGACTGTATGTAATAAACTGCAAAATGGGGGGAGGCAGACGTGAGGGCAGACCAGGGCCTGTGCATGGATTCAGGGAGGGCAAAAAGGTCTTGGACACTGGAAATCTGTGTTAAGGGGTGTGTGTGTGTGTGTGTGTGTGTGTGTGTGTGTGTGTGTGTGTGTATGGGGAGGTGGCTCAGGGGAAATGGGATGTTTGAAAAATGCAGTGTTACCATCAGAATAATTTCGAGGAAAAAAAAAGCATTTATCCAGGACAATTAGGAATAAAGTCCTGCCTAAAAGCAGAAACAACCAACTGTACTCTGCCGAAACAAGCCTATCCCTGTCTCAACTTGAAGCCAATCGTGACACTGACCGTGGCTTTGCTCTGGGGCCCTGCTGCTCTTTTCCCATCTGTGCCCTTCTCAGATTTCGGGGCTGTCATTTCTTAATGAATAGCTCCATTTGCAAGCTGCTCCCAGGAGGCCTCGGGGCCCCATGGGCTGTGCTTAGGGGCCACTTGGCCTTCTCCTCAGCAGCCATAATTGTAGATGCCGCTGCTGTAACCATTCACAAAGATCAGCCCAACTGAATACTCCTCCATCCTTTGGGAGGCAGGATTGTCCTTACCTGGTTTGAAGCATTTTGACTTAGGGAACTCCTGGTGAGGAGTCTCCCTCTCCCGATGCAGAACTTTGGCTGCTAGAGTGGTTTGGGGAATCGTGGGAGCAAGGACCTTGAATCCAAATCCTTCTGATCCCAGCCCTAATGCTTCATTTCCACACTATGCCCACTTTAAAAAGGTGAAAATCTGGGTCAAAAGAGGTTAAGATACCGAGAGTCATTTGGTCCCTGGTCACTTGGCCGGGTTCAATCCAGGGACGCCCACTCCGTGGGGAGGGCCTTTTCAGTTATGCTAAACTACCAGCCAGGCAGTTTACCCTGCTGAATAAAATGCTCCGCCTTAGGAGACTGGGATGCAAATACTGCCTCCCACACTTCCTGACTGTGTGACCCTTGGGCTAGCCACTTAATCTCTGAGCCTGTTTTCCCAAGTATAAAAATGGGATAATGATACCTGTAGTACTTAACTTCTCCAGATCTTTGTATGGTTCAAAGAAATAATGCAAAGCCCTTTGCCGCCCCCCACCCCCACCCCCTTATGGTTTCTAAATCCCAGTGGCTTCCTGGGACTGGGCCTGTTGAAGTCTGGCAGCTCCTTCCCTTCTTCCCTCCTTCCCAGGACTGCTTGTGCTGCTGACACTTACTCCTCATGATGCTCTAGAGGCATTGCTGCTCTGGATGCCCTGGGAAATCTTTGGTCATCCCTAGGAGTTTAGGCTTGCAGGATTTAGAGCTGCTAGAGATGGTGGGGCTTGACTGGATCAATCCCTTTGTTTTCCTGATGGGGAAATAGACTCCAAGAAAGGAGGGGACTTGGTCAGGGTTCTCCAGCTTAGAAAAGATGCTAGTACTGGTACTTGAACTCAGGTCATCTGTCAAATGAGCCAGAGAAAGAAATGGCAAACCTGTCCAGTACCTTTGCCAAGAAGACTCCAGATGGGGTCGCGAAGAGTCAGGTGTGAGGGAAACTGGGATATCCAATGAGGAAGACTGCCAATCCGTGCAGTTATTCAGTAGGAGGCAGAGTTTGTTGAATTATGGGCATTTGGGGGTGAGCTCTGAGTTGGACTGGGGAGGCCGGAGCCTTCTGGCTCTAAACTGGGCCTTGGCACCTTTTCCCAAGCTCTGTGGCAAGTTGCTAGATCTCCGTTCTGCAGTGGCACTGATAGTAGTCATTTCTGTACCCACGTGTTTGTGTGGCGAGGAGGTGACCAAGGGCCAGATCTTATGCTAGAGAGGCCCATTGAGTAAGATCAGATAACATATAGCAAGAATTTATTTATATAGCAGTTATTATTTATGCCCACTTTGCAAGTGAGAAAACTGAGTTTCAGAGCAGTTATGTGACTTTGTCAAGGTCACACCACTCAGGAATTGAATGCTATGCGTTGGGCCACCTGGCAGCATAGGCCATCCAGGTAGTTACACTCCTGGTATCCTAGGATTCAGAGCCAGGAAGAGCTTAGAGATCATCCTTGGGTGGAGAACCTGGGTCCTGGGTCTCCTTCCTCCTCCCCCAAAGCAAGCTCCATCCGACTAAGTATTTTTCTTCTTTGTATTTGTACCCCCAGTGCTTGGCACAATGCTTGGCACATAGTGCGCCTTCCTACTTAATGATTGACTTGTAAGGAAGTTAAGCCCTTTGTTGCAATGGATGCAAACGACTTCTTGGTGAGACTTTGAATTCATTATTGTTTCTTCTGTATGTGTTGAAAGGATGTTCATTTTGGAATCAATTTGTTTTCAACTGGTAAAATCATTTGGGATTTGAGAAAGAGAGAAAAATGCCCTTTTCGTTACCAGTCTATGAATAATAAGGGAGAAACCAAGTCACTTGTTAAGCTGGTGTTTCAGTTGCTGACATTGATGTGACTAAGTAGGCTGATGTGACTTCTTAAAACAAAAGTCACTTTGAGATTTGTAATTAAAATAAAGATTCAAAAATCCTCTTGCCTTTGTAAAATGATTACCTGTGTGTTGTTGGGGGAAAACCCCCAGGGCAAAACAGATAAGCTTATTGATTTGGCAGTTTGTTTAATCCCTCTCTCCAGCCTTTGGCGCTGTGGACCACCCCCCTTGCTTCTCCTCCTCCTCCTCCTTCCTGTGTCGCTGCTCCTTTTTAGTCTCCTTTGTGGAGTAAAACTCTAACCCCACAGGCTCCTCTGTGTCCATAGAACATAGAATGTTGTCCTGGGCCTTCTTCTCTTCTCCTCCTCTCTTCTCTCCCGATGATGATCTTGCATCACCTTTCTTGGCTTCAACTACCGGCCTCATGTAGATGACTGGTCCCATTTAAATATACAACTTCGTTCTCTCTCCTTTGCCGCGGTCATAGTCACAAGTTGCCTGTTGGACAACTCCAATTGGATCTTTTATAGGCATCTCAAACTCAGCATGTCCAAGGTAACCTCAGAATTCTGCCATCACCCTGATTTTCTATTTCAGTTGAGGAACCCCCGTCCTCCCAGTCATCTTTGAACACTCTTCCTCTGCTCTTTGTTCTCCCTCAGTCCCCCACGTCCATTCACTTAGCTGGGCTTGTACGTCTGGTTCCGATTTGGAAACTGGGAAATTCTTTTTTTTTTTTTAATTAAATTTTTTTATTTAATAATTACATTATATTTACACTCATTTCTGTTCCGATTTTTTTTCCCCTCCCTCCCTTCACCCCCTCCCCT
Organism: Antechinus flavipes; assembly: GCF_016432865.1. NCBI lineage: Eukaryota > Metazoa > Chordata > Mammalia > Dasyuromorphia > Dasyuridae > Antechinus > Antechinus flavipes. Next base: position 57,802,481 of record NC_067404.1, on the reverse strand, counting down.
AGATGGCAAGCAGTCCTTTATATGTTGGATATGTTGCAGTATATCCTAGATACAATATATGTTTGCAGAACCGAACAGTTCTCTTGTTGCGTAGGGAGAATTGGATTCAGAAGGTATAAATAATCCGGGAAGAGAAACAAAAATGCAGATAGTTCACATTCGTTTCCCAGAAACTGGGAAATTCTAAGGCAGTTCAAGGTTTTGGTCAGCACCTTGGGATTTGGGTACAAGAACGTGCCGCTTGGTTCCGTTATTAACTAGATCTCAGGCTTGTCCTTATTAAGCTTCTTCACTAACGAGAATGAAGGGCTGTTCCCATTTAGAACGCAAGGTAGTGTCCAGCGGTAAGAGGAGAACTTTCAGGTTGTCACATAACAGGGAAATGCCTCCTTTCTCAGTGGAGAAAAGATTCATGGGGAGATGAAAACTATTGTGGGCACTGAAAAAATAGGAAGGCTGCAGGTAGACTGCTGGAAGGTAAACAGTCCTCAGTTTCTAAAAATGTAATCTAAGGGGCTCGACCTAGGTATTTCTAAGGGCCCTTTTAGCTTGAACATCCTTTGTCCTGAATTCTAGTCCCTTGTGGCTGTGACGATCTATGTTCTGAGGTGCCTTCCAGCTGTAAGTCCTGTGATCTATTCTCCACCCCCAGCACCCCCAGGCCTAAATTCCTTTTGGCATTGGTTCTGAGATTTCTGATTTTATGATTTAGACACCTCTCAATGACCCCTTACATCTATTTTCCTCAATTAGCTTTGATAAATAAAATAACCAAGCTATCATTCAGTTTCCTGATGGAGATGCAAAATTAATGGGAAAGAGATGTAGAAGTAAATGATTGCTCGAAGATAATGCGCGTGTGTGTTTTATGTCTGGAAATGAAGTCTTTGCATCTGGCTCTGAGTGGAGAAGAATATGTATTAAGGTTTTGTCCAACAACAAGAAGGAGCCCTTCGAAAGGAAATTGATTAAATCAATTCTCCCTGAGTAGTGATGTAAATCCATGTGATTTATTCCATTACTGCCAGAGCCAAGTGCCAGAGCTGCCCCACAGGGGCTCCGTCTGGGGGAGACGGGCATCCGCGGGGGCACCGAGGAGTGGAGCAATGCCAAGGCCGAACCCTGGCTCTTCCCATTGGCTTACAAACGCGAGCCAGTGACGAGCCGCGTTCGGCTCCCTTAAAACCACAAGATATACGCAGCGTCGTTCGGGAAACAGCATGGAGCTGGAAAACAGGAAGTCAGTTACGTGCCGCCCTGGGTCGTTCTCTGATGTTGCCCAGCTTTTAGCCCCCTGAGAGTGGGGTCCATGTCTTCTGCTTCCCTTGTATTGGTTCCCACAGAAAGGACTGGGCACGCAGGCAGAGATTTGCTAAAGACTCATTTGATTGAGGGCTCCCAGGTTGTTACCGTGCCATCTCCCCAGCCCCGTGGCATATTTTTTTCTCTCTGTTATGTCTCAGAGACAGTGTGGATCAGTGTTTAGAGAGCCAGCCTCCAAGTCAGAAAGACCTGAGTTCAAATTTCCTTTTGACAAAGGCTGGCTATATGACCTTGGACAGCTCATTTAACCTCTTAATCTCAACACTCCCTTCCCCCCCTCCCCCCCCCCCCCGCCCCAACACACACACATACACTCCCACATCTCTCTAGGCCTGTAAATTCTGACTTGCATTGGTAGAGAGCATTTCTGATCAAGAATCCCATGCACCAATGAAATCATAGATCTGCTTCCAAAAAAGTGATCCGTCAGTATGCCCCATCCACTATATGATGTATACTCATGCCCAAGGGCAGCTAGGTGGCTCAGTGGATGGAGTGCCTGTATTGGACTTGGGAGAACCTGAGTTTGAATCTGGCCTTGGACGCTTCCTAGCTGTGTGAACCTGGGCAAGTCCTTTATCCCTGTGCCTCAGTTTTTCATCTGTTGAATGAGTTGGAGAAGGTAATGGCCAACCATTCCAGTAGCTGGTCTCTAGTACTAAGAAAACTCCAAATGGGGTCATGGGGAGTTGGGCATGACTCAACAGCTAATGTGGTGGAGGCCTTTCTGACTCTAGTCTGTCTTGCTCATTTTCTCTTTCATGACTGCCCCTTCCATGGTAGGAGCCAGGACCAGAAGGGACTGAAAGATTAATTTGTCTGAGACTTCTTCGCTTGGGATCCACGGATACCCAAGGATCCCAGAGATAGAAAGTCTCCAAATTTGGCTGGGGAAACAGTTCCATGTTTATTTTTACCTACTTATAACTGAAATTTAACATGGCCTTCAGTGATTTGAAAATAATTGTGAGAAAATGGCCAAAGTCTTTCCAGGTTGCCAGATGTTCCATAACACACCAAAGATTAGGAGCCCCTAATTTAGTCCAGGACCTTCATCTTATAGCTGAGGAGACTGAGGCCCAGAGAAGGAAATGGCTTGCATAAAATCATACGGCTTCTAAGTAATAGAGACTAAATTTGAAGCCATTCAGAATTCAGCTCCAGTCAGTATTCTTAGCATTATACCTCATGGAGTCCTGATACCAAAGGCAGCAGGAGCTGGCCTCGTCTGAACGTATTTCCTTCCTCCCTACCCCCATGTCTGGTCCCCACACTTAGCTCCTCCTGGATGGTTTTAGCCCTCACTTCCATCTCTGCCTGCTGCCCTTTTATGACTCCAGGCCGAATTCCGCTGCTTTCTCTTGCGTGAAACTAGAAATGATTCCTTCCCTTATCTGATCTCAAAGCACACCATTCTGTTACACATTTCTGTTCTAATTTGTATCGAGGCACAACATAGCAATGGAATACAGAATCAGCCTCAGACTTGGGAAGACACAGGTAGCTTTAGGTCATGACTGTGACCCTATACAAGTCACCCACCTTCTTAGGGATCTGAGTAACTCACAACACTCTAGAGTAGTTGATCATCTGCCTCTGGAAAGGATATTCCTTGCTGGAAGCTCCTTATACCGATACAGTCACAGGTCTGATTTTGAACAAAATTCTGACTTGTGTTTAATTTCTCCGTACACGGGCTTGATTGCTCCAAAAAGAAGCAGCAGCAGCTTCTTTCAGACAGGAAGTTTTTTTTTTTAAAATCATGGTATCTGTCCTAGCCTTGACATGGTATGCTGAAAACAGCAGGAACTTCATTCTGAGATCGCCCTTCTATAAGAAGGGGAAAGCCTCCCAGTCCCAAATACAAGTTTCCATCAAAGATCAATTCTTGGAGTGATCTTCCCGGCTCCAACTCATTCTTTGCCTCAAGATTTTCCTGTCTTCTGGGAGAGCTCCCTGCCTTTTGTCTTCACCCCAGGCCTCAAGATGAGTCTGGTCAACAGTCAGAGCTCTCTCGGGGTCCTTAATCCCGCAGCCTCTGAGCTAGAAGGGACCTCAGAAGTTAGTCATTCCAGTTGGTCCCCTCTACAGTCGCAAGCACATGGCATGCCTCTGCTTGACCACTTTCATCAAAGGGAGCGCAGTACTTCTCAAGGTATCTTGTTTTACTTGGAGACAGCTCTGATGGTTAGAAAGCTTTTTCTTTTGTCCTCCTTGCACCTTCTATCTTTCTGCCTCTTGCTTTTCTCTCTGGTGCTGAGAACAGGTATAGTGTCTCCTCTACACATGACAACTCTTCAGAGACTGAGAACACACTCCTCTCCGAGTTCTTTTGCCCCTCTCCAGATGTAGCCGGGTCCAAGAGCCGATCCTTGGATGGTATGAACCCCCTTAAGATTCGTGCCGGCCCCAAATCTTGAACCTCGTGATTTTCCGATCTCTCTCCCTTCCTCCCCGCAAGCATCTTCCCTGTCATGTCCCTTATCGTTCCCATACTCCTCTCCTTGTTTCTTTTCCTCGTCTCTAGTCTGCGTCTCGGGCCGTCCCCTATTTTTGTCTCCATCTCCTCCCGCTGACATATTATGATGCTTTAAGTTCTCAGCAGATAAGTTTCTCATTTCATCTGGAACTCTGTCAGCTTTTCAGAAGCTAGGACGCCTGGGCCCGTGATTGATTATTTGTCAAAGAAATGTGAAATAGTAAACGTGATGAAGATTAACGAGGCCAAATTGGTTAAAAATCAATTTTCATAATGTTGGGTGTACAGTTTAATTCTTACGTGGAAATGGACTATTTGGGGGAGGGGAGGAGGCTTCTCTAAAACCAGCAGCTAGAGAAGCTTCGGGGGAGGTAGGAATAAGGGGCAGAAGTAAATATATTTTTAACATGAAGTTTGGAAAATACTTGGATCAGAGTCACAAATCGCAAACACCAGACAAGTTATTGCTGGTGATTAATAATGAATAAAATCGCTTCTGCGATGTGTTAGTTACTATTTACTGAGGCTGAGCACTAGAAATAATGACAGCATGAAAGTCTACCTCCTAATTACTCCCAGGGTCCAATTCTGCTCTCTATCTAATCTTCAAGAAATAATAGCATATTTTTCAACAAATCATGATTTAGGTACTTGTTGGAGAGGGAAGGATTAGTTAGGCCACATACATGCTTTTGTTCCAGCTGAATATTGCCTTCTCGGTTCAGATGGGAAGTGATCACCTCCACTGGCAGCCTTGCTAAGAAGTGGCAGGGAATTGGAGGGCAGAGAGTCCAACCTCACCCCCCCCCCCTTTTTGCAAAAGAGGAAACTGAGCTCAGATTTCCCATTGCTAGCTTCCAACAGAGTGCAGATTCAAACCCTTTGCTCTTGTTCCTCCACCACACTGCCCTTCCTGTGACATCCTTGTATTCCTATGTGTAAAAGCAAGGCAGAGAACTTGGAAAGCTTCTTATTCTCAGGGCCGGGCCAAGAATGGCACACCCTGGGACCAGCCGGCAGTGAAGGAATCCCATTTCAGAGATGTGCAGCAGGGAGCATGGGCAATGGGGAATGCCGGCTGGGGGACAGCTGCTGGCCTGGCCTCCCGGGTCTGGAAGGGTGGAGGAGGGGAGAGTTGGCCAGTCCCAGGTTCAGCTGTGTTTCAAGCTGTGCCTACCCGGTCCCCTTTCTCCCTTCCCTCTCTCCCCTCCCCTCTCCCCCCCCTCCCCACACACAAAGGGCAGCAGCCTCAGGGATGACTCATGTGCTTAGGTAGCCTTGTACCTTGCCAGAGAGAAAACTTGGGAGAAGGGCCCCGGACTATTTGAAGGGCTGTCATAGAAGAAGAATTAGACTCATTTTCCTTGGCCTCAGAGGCCAGAACAAGGAATACTGGGTAGATACTGCAGAGAAGTTCAATTTTACTTTGCCTTGATGTAGAGAAAAAGGGTCTAATTGTTACCACAAGAACTGCATCAAAGCAGGATGGCCTGCTGAGGGGAAGGTAATGAGCCTTTCCTCACTGGGAGTATTCAAGTGAAGGCTGGCTAATTACTTGTCGTTGATAATGTAGAGCTGGTGTGGGCCCTTCTGACTCTGTGATTCTGTGATGAAGCAAGGCTTCGTGAAGTAAGAGGTATGACTTGAACTGAGTCCCAAAGGACAAGTGCCTACTGTGTGCCAGGCAAAGGGATCACACAGGCACAAGTGAAAAAGGCTCCACTCTCCAGGACCTTCCAGTCTAGTGAGGGGAGACATGTTCGTCGTACAAAACAGATGCAGGGTGATGGGGGGAGGGCGCTAGCTGCTCCGACGGAGGGCCGGCAGACCAGGAATAGCTAGTGGAGAGGTTGTCACCTGAGCTGGGCCTTGAAGGAAACCAGGGGTTCCAAAAGACAGAGTTGAGCAAGGGGGCCGATCAGGCACAATCAGTGCAGGGGAATGGGGATGGACAGTAGTAGGAAGGATGAGGCCACTTGGAACAGGCAGAAGGTGGGCGTTTCTGACGAAGAGAGAGCTGTGTGAGCCAAGATACACACAGAGGTGCGTGGCCTGTGGAGGAAGCGGGGAGGAGCCCCAGCTGGCAGGAGCGGATGGTAGGATGCCTCCTGGGGGGGGCACTGGGATGGGAGGTTGGGTAGTTAGAGTGGAGCTTCTTCCCTGAGGTGGAGGGGGGCTGCCATGCCCCATCCTGAGCCCATGTGCCGTGTTGGAAGTCAACCGATGGGATAGGCCCGGTTTGGAATTGGGGCCAGGGGGTGGGGAGGAGACACTGTAGAACAGCAGACACTGTAGGATGTGGGGAAAGGAGGCCTCTTTTGGCCTCCAGGTTCTGTCTGCTCTTTAATTAGCTGTATGATCTTGGGCTTTCAGTTCAGTTCATTTCTCCAAGCTTTAGTTTTCTTATCTGTGCAGTGAAGCTAAGGAAACTTGGTGTTCTGTGGGTGGTGGTGGGCAGAACACTTAATAAAGGTGAGGGATCTTTTTGTGATATCTTACTCTTTTGGCTGGAACGGGGGAGGTTGTGCAAGGGGACCCATCTAGATGTCCTGACCTTCTACAGAAAGTACAATAAATAAGTCTTGCTATTTGGAAAGGAATGAGAAGGCCATGTGAATCAGCCCCCACTCTCCTCCCCCAGTGAGGCCATCCCGGGCTCCTCATCTCTAATTGGCTGCGTTGGCCACCAAGGACATACATACTCCACTTGTTCCTGGACTTGCCTCTTGGAACTCGGTGAATTGCTAGTGGAGAGCCTGGGGCTGAAAGAGAAAAGGGGAAGAGTTGTTTATAAATCTTCAACTTAAAGGACAGAAGGTTGTGGGGGTCCTTCTTGCCCAATTTACTGAATTGGCCTCAAGGCTGTCTCTAAGCCTAGGTCAGCTGCTGGACAATGAGAAGTGCCGGGCTCTGTAGCAAGGGCAAGTAAGGAGACTGGACGTAAGTAAAACACCCTCCCGCTGGGGCCCGGCCGGGTTGGGCTTGGGGGCGAGGGGATCAGACACCTGATGATCAGACAGGACCTTTGAGGTCATCCAGTCTAACTGCTCCCCGCCTTTTAATTAATCTGGGAGATGATCATACATTTATTTTGATTTGTGATTAGCTAATGTTTCTTTTTCTGTCTCTTTCCCCACCCCATCCCCAAGAAATAAAAGAAGAAAAAACAAAGCTTTTGTAACAAATAGACATAGTCAAGCGAAACAGAGCCCCACATTGGCCTTGCCTGAAATGCGTGTCTCGCTCTGCACCCTGAATCCCCCACCTCTGTGAGGAGGTGGGAAGTGGGATTCTTCATGGGAGACATGGCAGGTCATTGTGCTGATCAGATCAGATCTCGAGGGTTTGAAAGTTGCTTATCTTGACTGTGTTCTTGTTGCCGCATGAACTGTTCTGGTTCTGCTCATTCTGCTCTGCATCAGCTCATACCAGTCTTCCAGGCTTTTTGGAAATTGTCTCTTAGTGTCATTTCTCGTGGCCCATTAGTGTATCATTACATTTGTATGCCATCATTTGTTCAGTGATCCCCATTTGATTGGCCGCTCTCCTGCCCCCTTCTACTACCACGACTGCCACTTTTTTTTTTCGGCCATCACCGCCAGAGCTGCTTCACGTACTTTTGGTACAGCTGACTTCCTTTTCTCTTTCTGTGATCTTTTTGAACTCCCTTCTTTTTACAGGTGAGAATACTGAGGCCAGAAGAGGGGAAGTGACTTGGCCAGGTCAAACAGCCAGTAAGTGTCAGAGTTAGGGTTCAAATACAGATACACCGACTCCCATTCTGGCCTTCTCCCCAGATGAGGGTCAGAGTGGTGGGGTTGTGCTGAGAAATGAGAGGTCCAGGTCACTCGGTAAGGATGGCTGAAAGCTCCTTGGACTCTTAGGCTGGTGGTTTTTCTGCTTTAGAGGCAGGGGCCAGACTGGATGAGTTCTCTGGGCCCTACCCAGCCTCAAGTTCCTGGCCTCAGAGGCTTTTCATAGATAGCTCCCTGTGTTCTCTGATGGAAAGATCTGCCCCTGGAGCTGCTAGATGGCACTGCAGTGGATAGAGCACTGGCCCAGGAGTCAGGAGAACCTGAGTTCAAATCTGGCCTCAGACATTTATTAGTTGTGTGACTCTGGGCAAGTCACTTAACTCAGTTGCCTTATTGTTTGTTTGTTTTTTTTAAAGGAAAGATCTACTCCTGTTTCAACTATATATATCACTAGGCTCCCTCAAGGGGTAGGCTGGGCTCTGGACAGTCAAAGCCAGTAGCTTCATTTGCATGGTGGTTGTGAAGGTGCTTTCCTCCCAATAGCCTTGCAAGATTAGTTGCATTTTACATTTGAGGAAACTGAGGCTCAGAGAGGTTAAAGTGCCTTAATCAGGATTACCTAACTAGGAAGCATCAGAGCCCGGGCTAGTCCAGGCCCCTCATTTTGCTGAAGAGAGAACAGAGGCCCAGAGAATGGTACCGACTTGCCCAAAGTCAACTTGACTTGGGATTCGTTTCTTTTGTGTAGATGAGCTGGCTTCCGGGTGAGCCGCGTTCAAGTGGCCAAGGGCCCACGTGAATGTCTGGAAGGAGAGCCAGAGCAATAGTTTGCATCTTAATGTGGTTTCTGCTCGAGCCCTGCAAGGAGGCTAGCTCCCACTCTTCTTTCTCCCTCTCCTTCTCCTGCTCCCTCTCCCGCTCCCTTTTTTATTCTTCCAGGCTGGCATTATTAAAAATTAAACTAACTAAACAAAAAGGCCTCTTCTCCTTGAGACAAGCTTTCTGTAATTGTCATTTTCTCACAAGTCCTCATTATAGCAGGATTGCAGCTTTCAAGAGTGTAGCAGGGATGATTTCATTTGAAATGTGCCTGAGTGGTCTCTTGTGCTTTCACCCTAAAGGCCGCCCGCCCCTCCCACCAGAGCCACCCGCTTTGCCTCTGACCTTGTGTTCCCCTTTGGGAAGGCGATGGGAGACAGGGATGAGTACTCTGTTAGCAATATTGCCTCCGCCGCTTCCTGGTGACCTCTGCCAAGTCACGCCCTGTCTGTGGCCTTTCTCTCGGGAAGAGGATGACTTAGGCTACCTTGACAGTCCTGCAGTCTCTGGGGAGCCCAAGGCTTACCTGGAATGCTTCCTAGCTATGCGAAGTCCTGGCACGGGCCTGGTGAGTTAGGTCTTGCCCTCTTTAGGCCTCAGAACTCTGTGAGCCCTTCCTGGTCAGGCACTGAGTAAATTTGCCTGAGGGGGCTGGGTGGACAGACCTGAAATAGAGGATCAAGGGAACTAGCTCATCTGGGGGTGGGGGGGTGGGGGAGTGAGGAATCCCAGAGTGATCTGAACCAGGCTCCTCATGTTCTAGAGGAGGGGAGGAGCCCTCCAACATTTGGGACAGTGCCTGGCACCTTCTTCATCGATGGATTAGACTGGGCCAAGATCACACAGCACACAGCAGGTAAGTGGGCAGAGCTGGGTCTTATTCTCAGGCCTTCAGATTCCCAGGCACAATATAGCCCTCTTGTGCTCCTTTAAGCTCTCTTGCCAGCCGGGCCGGAAATACTGGGAAGCGCCGATTTGGAAGAGGTATAGAGCAATTTGCTTAGGTGGTGTGATGGTGGATTTGGAATTAGGTTCGAGACCTCAGTCCTTTCTGGGTCTCAATTTCTCTTTTGGTAGTATAAGGGGGCTGAACTACAGGATTTCTTTCTTTTTCTTTGGATATTACGTATTGATTTTTAGTTCCGAATTCTCTCTTCACCCCCCCCCAATTGAGAAAGTCAGAAATTTGTTCTGTTTGACATATGAAGTCATACAAATGGACTCCATGATTCCTAAGGCCTCTTCCTAAATCTAGGACTGAACGCTAATGCTATTTGCAGTTGTCAGAGTGGTATCCCTGAGAGAGAACTAATGTTCCCTACTTTCCAGCCGCCTGTGTCTTTGCCCCCTGTTTTCCTCTCCACCTAGAATGTCTGCCCCCTTCCTCTCTCCCTCCCACCTAACATCTTTACCTGACAACATACCTGTCTTTCTAGGGTTAACTCTTTCACGAGAGGTGGAAGGGGCCTCTGAGGCCATCCACTCTAGCCCTTTGGGACGTTGTTTGTCCTTAGTTCGAGAAGACCCGGATATCAGGGAGGTGATGCCATATCCATAATCTCCTGAGGTGAACTAGAGATCCCTCCAACGATGGAGATGCTTTTTCCTTACACAGAGTGGAAATCAGTTTCTTTTTCAGTTTATTCATTCCCCTCACCAACATGGCTCCTAGGGCTGCCCTCTGGGGCCAGATACACCAAGCCACACCATTCCTTTTCTACTGACTCTCCTTCCCTACTTCTGTGCTGGGCTACAAGGGTAGAAATGCTATCATTGTGGTTACGGAGCCCAGGTTCAAATGCCGACTCTTAACAGAAATAGGGAAATGTGGAGGAACTGGTTTATAGAAAAAGAACACTTCCTTTTTGAACATGGTGAATTTGAGTTTCTGGTAGGCTATCTGCTCTTTGTGGATGCTTGTGATGTGTCCCTGGAGCTCAGGAGGGAGCTTTGCTCCAGCTGTGTCCTTGGAGCCTCTGAGACTGCTTGCACCCATTTAAGTATGAAGAATAGACGATGCTACTACTGCCTGATTGTTTATTTTAAAAACTGCTTTTATGTTTTTATTAAATACTTTGCTATTGTGAAAAAACATAGCCCAGCTCTTCCACACCTTCGCCAATTCATTTTATTTCTTTTGGCCTGGTGAGAAGATTGGATTAAATGACCTAAGATTAGATTCTCTTCCAGCTCTAATGCCAGTGATCCCCAGGAATGAATGAATGAATGAATGAATGAGACAGACTTCTCCTCCAGACTTCTCACTGTTTGGATTTCATACTAAGGTTTTGGCAGGGTGTCATTCTCTCTCGAATCGCACTCACACACCCTCATTCACACATGTGCAGCTCTCTTGTTGTCTTTGCTGTTCGGAGTTCTAGAATTAGGATCCTCAGCTGCCCTAAAGGGCCTTTGAGATGGTGAGCATCACTGCCCCCATTTAAGTGACAGCCGGGGGAAGGTTGGCAGAGCTTTGACCCCCTCCCAGTTCTGTTAGATGAACTGGATCAGTAGAACTGGCCTCATTTAATGGAAGAGGAAAATGGGTCCTAGAGGTGGTCCTCTCTCCTCTCTTTCTCTGTCATCTCTCTCTCTTTCTTTCCTCCTCCTTTTCTTCTTCTCTTCCTCCTCCTCTTCCTTCTTTTTCTTCTTTTTCTCCTTCTTTTCCATCTTCTCTTTCTCCTAGTCCTCTTCCTCCTCCTCTCTCTTTTTTCTCTCTGTCTCTTTCTCTGTGTGTCTCTGTCTCTTTCTTTCTCTGTCTCCATCTCTGTGTATCTATCTGTCTCTATCTTTCTGTCTCTCTGTCTCCCTCTCCCTTCCTTCTTTTTTCTCTCCCTTGTCTCCACCTTTTTTCTCTATTCCCTTTCTCTCAGGTCTCCCCTTTCTTTTTCTCCCCATCTCTTTCCCTCCCTTTGCTCCCTTTCTCTCCTCTCCGATTCTCCCTTTTTTCTTGTCTGCTCCCTCCTCTTCTCCTCCTTTCTCTCCTTCTTGACCTTCTCAGTGTTTCTGCATTCCCTCCCCCCCTCACTGCTTCTCCATCTTTTTCTTTTTTCTCTTTCTCCTCTCCCTTCTGTTCCTGTCTCCCCTCCTCTTCTCTGCTTTCTTTTCTTCCCATCTCTAGCCTCTTACCCCTTGTTCCACCCCTTGAAAATGCGACTGAGTCTTGAAGGACCACTCAGCCACTTTAGAAAAAACCATAAATCCTGGTTTGTTTCTTGGTTTACAAAGCATACACCTGATTGAAGCTGCTGATAGAAAATACCCTGAAGGAAGAGAAAGCAGGGAGCTCATAGTAATCAGGCCCAAATGACTGCCTTTGCTTTATAAGGCCAGTTCTTGAACTGGGAGGATGCCTTTATGGAAAGGGCCTGCCACCAGGCCCACCCGAACCTTAGGGTCCAGAGAGGCCTTGACCTGTCCGGCCGGAGCTCAACCTGGAAGGCCACTGTCTCTCTGCTCGAGAGCAGCCTGGTTAGGCCGTAGCAGGCTGGATGACCCTTGGAGCCTGGTGGTTGCTGACATACCACTATGTGTGAGCCTGCAGCCCAAGGCCCAGCCTAGCTCAGAAACCGTGGATGGGCTGTGCACCAGGCTGAGGGCTTTTTCAGTTACAGCAGAGAGGGCTTTTGATCTTCTACAGGGGAGAGAGGGCCAATACAGGGAAACCACAGATCCTTGAAGTCTTGTGAAGTAAGTGAGGGTAGCATGGCTGCTGGTGTGGGAGGAGATTGGGGGAGATGCTGATGGAGGATGGGGAGCCGACCTTTCCCAGCCTGTTGGCTGGAAGATTCCTCCAGCTGCGGGCATCCTTTCTTTTTTTTCCCCTTGTTTTCTCTCTTCCATTTTTCCCCTACACCAGGGCTTGCTGACATGGGGTCTGTACATTTTTAAAAAATCCTATTTGGATGACTGTATTTTAGTAAAATCGGTTCCTCTGTAGTCTTATGTATTTTATTGTTTGTATTTAAAAACATGATTCTGAAAAAGTGACTGTTGCTTCCCCAGACTGCCAGAGAGATCCATGATGCACACAAAAAGCTGAACATCCTCTGGCCTGTGCTCTAGGCTGGGCAGGCCCACTTGACCAGAATCCTTAGGAGTTGGGGGGGGGAAGGGGTGGAACATCAAGATACTGTCTCAGATGCTAGAATTATAGAGCTAGGGATAGAGCTAGAAGGGATCCAAGACATCAGTCCCCAAGGACTTGTCAGTTTAAAGAGCTTTAAAGAAGCCAGCCTTCTCGTTTTAAAGAAGAGGCAATGGGCCTAGGAAGTAGAAGGGCCTGGCCCACAGTAAGGGGCAGAGGTAGGTAGCGTTTGTACCTGGTCTCCTGACTGGAGAGCCAGCAGGCAGGCATTCCACTGAATCCCGGGGCTCCAAGCTGAGCCTTGCCTTTTCCAAGGCCCATGACCACTCCCACCTTGGTCTGTGGCTCCCCCTACAGTTCTGAGGAAGAAATGTTTAATAGGGAGACCAATCCCCCTATTTTTTTTAAACAATTATTTTTATTTTTTGTCACTCTGAAATCGACAAACACTAACAAAGCTGACTGTTTCTGTATACTAAGAACAGAAAAAGAGGCTTGTATACGAAACGTCACATCCTACTACATTCAGCTTATAAAAAGTATATACTCAGTTCAACATGTTAATTCTAAAAGCTATCTCATTTTTTTTTTCTTCTCAATTTTTTATGGTCTTTTCTGGGCATTTTTATATGCTTCATTGAGGCTCTCTTCTTCCTTTCTGTCAGGTCGCATCTTCCTACACTCCCCCCAGAATTAAAAAAAAGAGAAAAGAAAACAATTGCCTTCTTTCAGTTGAAGGCCAAATCTCCAAACCTGGGGTTACCAACCAGATAATGCTTGAGACAGTCACTCCCCAGACAGTCTCCCTGTTTGGGCTGGTAGGCTGGATTCCAGAACCCCTCTTCCTGGGAAATCCTCCTCTTGGCTACCATCTGGCCAAGAGTAGGTGAGGCTCTTTCGCTGTCTCCCAGATAGTGCCTGAACTGGGCTGTGAGTGAAGCAAGAGTTTGGGAGGCACATTTGGAAAGGATGACATTCCAGGCCCATGGACCAGTCTCTGTAAAGGCCCAGAGGTGGGCCTTGGCATGCCGAGTGCTGGGAAAGCTGGAACAGATCATTTGCGCAGCAGGATGAGATGTTCTAGGTCTGGAAATGCAGGCCAGAGCCAGAACGTGCAGACCTTTAGATACTAACCGGAGAGACATTTGGACTCAGCCTAGATGCTGCTGAAGGTTATCGAGCAGAGGCCTTGTGCTTTAGGAAGATTATTTTGGTAGCTCTGTAAAGGATGACTTGGAGACTTATTGGATGGTCACTCATCCAACGTTGGAGAGGGGATTTGGGGTTCAGGCAGGAGTTGGACATGGTTGACCTCGGGGGGCTCTTCCAACTCCGAAATCATATGCTCCTTGGCCAGAACCGAGCTGGGCCTCAGGTGCTTTATTTATTAGGTGGCGGTGGTTGGTCTAGATGCTTTTTAAGGGCTCTCTCGGCTTTAAATCCACCATCACGTGAGGCTCGCCTGATGCCGTGTCAATGCCCTCATCTGGGCTTCGGTCACCGCCTTTGTGAATTGAGTAGGGTTGGACCAGCTGAGCCCTAAGGGCCCTTCCAACTCTACCATTCTGTTCCTCTGTGAGATTTTAGGCATGGAAAGTAGGGGACACCAAAGTGAGGCCATGTTGGTGTCTGTCAAGAAGTCCCATTGGACTGTACCAATATATGTGTAGGGGAACGTCAGGGACTGAGGCTGGCAGGGGAGGCTGGAGTCTCGAATCCCCGGCCTCTTGTCTTCCTCTCAGCTCCCCGTGTGGATCGGGTAGTCCCTTGGTGGTGATAGCCAGAGCTAGTGGTCTCGGGGGTCAAAGGATCGGGCTGAGAGTAAGAGTGTCAGCAGGCGGCCTTGAGTCCTGAGAGGAGGAAGGGGGGGTGCAGCTGTGCTTGTGGCGGGCCCCCTCCCGGAGCTCGGTGGCAGGGACCAAGTGCTTTCTCCTCTGCCACCCTTTGACCGAGGGGTCGGCCACGGGCTCTCGTTTAGAAGTGGTACCGAAACGCACTTTGTCCTTGGTCTGGGGAAAATCGTCCGATGCCAGCCGGGAAAAAGCGTGCCCGGAGCGTGGGGCGACCCCAAGCGGAGCCCCTGGCGAGACGCCCCAGCGCGTGGCCCCCATATTCCCTCCCAGGGGCTCGCGGAGCCTGGGAGCCGGCTGGCTGCGGCAGCGCGGCGGCTTTGTGTGCTAGCGAGCCATAAACAAGCTTACCTTGTGGGGGCGGAGGCTGCGAGGAGGCGGGGCTTCGCTCTGCACATCAGGGACCCTCTGGCACAGACTTTCTCAGTTTCGGGTGATCGGGCTCCGAATCAGTCAGCAGGCATCCCCCGAGTCCCCGCCGCCGGCCAGCTCGGGTGCAGCCCCGCGAGCGGATGGCGCCGCTGCGCTCGGCGGCGGCGGCGGTCTGGGCCCTCGGACCTGCCCCAGCACTTGCCTCCGCCTGGCTCTCCTCCCCGAACGGTGAGTCTCGCTGTGTGTGTGCGCCGCTCCAGCGCCAGCGCCACAGCCAGCCGAGGGGCCGCCTTCCCCGCTGGCTCCCCCGGCACCCGGTCCGGGCTCTCGGGCACACCAGGCAGTCGGGGGCCCAATTGGGTGGAATTAGAGAGATAGCCTGGACGAGAGAAGACTGGAGACCGGGGGGGAGGGGGAGGGGGGGGCGTCGGCGGCAGAAGGAGAGCTGGTTTCCAGGATTTGAAGGATTCTTCTGGGGAGATAGGGCTAAGATTTGTTCCGCTAGGTCCCGGAGGGGAGGGCTGGACATTGCAGAAAGGCAGATCGAGCTTCGATGGAGGGAGGGAGGAACTTCCCAATGATCCGAGCTGTCGTCCCAGAGCAGGATGGGCTGCTCTTGGCTCTGGAGGTGCCCACGCCTAAGCTGGCTGGCTGCTCTATGGGGGGGGTTTGGGGTACTGGTTGGCCCCGGGCCGCCTCCTAAATGGGAGACAGGAGGGCTTCTGTGACTCACCCATACTGGACTGAAAATGCAGTGGTGTACGTCTGAGGAAAGGGAGAGCTCCTGGGGAGACATGGGCCCCTGAAGTCAGAGCTGGCTCCGGCTAGGTGGACGGGAGGGGGGAGCCAGCTCGGGGACTGCAAGGCTTGACCCAAGGGTCCCGAGAATTATTTTTCTCCTCCCCCCTCCCCCAGTCTCTCCAGCTGTCGTTGAAAGAGGGATTCTTAAGCCGGGGTCTGTGAACTTGGCTTTTTAAAAAATGACAACATAATTGGTTTCATTTGTAATTCTCCATATTTTGTACATTTAACACCATGATTCTGAAAAGGGGGCCAGAGGCTTCCCCGGACCGCTGACTGGCATCCATGGCACAAAAAGGGTTAAGAACCCCTGCTTTAGGAAGATAGCCTTGGACAGACTGCCAGTGCAATCCAGTGCAATCTTGCCGGATGATGCTGTTTGGTGAAACCATTGCTGAGATCGGAGGCAGGAGCCCCGAGAAGAAGTGATTCTAGATCACTTCGTAGCTCTTCTTTCTTCCCCGAGCCTCAGTTTCTCCAGCTGTAAAATGAGGGTAGAGGAGCTGGGCTAAATGATCTCGCAGGTCCTTTTCTTCTCCGTTCTAAAGCCAATGACAGTAAGCCTGTGGACGGATCGTTCCGCTCAAGATCTTTCTGGATTTCCTGCGCTCCCCCTTTGGGAAGAGGCTAGCAATCAGTGACTGGCAGCTGGGCCCATTGGATCACCGAACCCAATCAGCGGCAAACTGCTGCCTGCCTCGGGGGTTGCTGGAGAGTCCGTTCCTCTGGGTTTGCAGTCACCATTCCCACGGGTTGGTGTCTTTGCGGGGCAGATTTTTTCCCCCCTCATCAGTCCTGTTGCCGTCCCGGGCGCTCTCGTGCTGGGTTCTAGTTCTCCGGCTTAAAGTGGGGTGGGCGACGGGACGAAGGGGAAATTATTACCAAGGGATCCCGGAATCTCAGCGGCCACCGAGCATTTTGTGTCTCTTAATGACTCGCGATGGTCTCGGAAGGGGGGGGGCAGATGAAATATTTGGCTGTTCAATAGGGGTCTTCCCGTTCCAAGTTGGGAAATAATAATAGCGCATTTATAGAGCTCTTGAAGGGTTACAAAGAGCATTGCTTGCTATCTCATTTGATCCTTACTACCACCCTGGGAGGGAGGTACTATTATTATTCCTTGGAACTGAGACTGAGGGAGCCTAAATGATTCATCCAGCTGGGGGGAGGGGGAGCATTTTCAAGCGCCTACTATGCGCCAGGAGTGCTTTCCCAATAACGTAGGAAACAGAATTGGAGGCTTTTTGACTCCAGGTTCCGCTCCCTCTCTATGAGACCCCCCCCCCCAGCCGCCTAAAACCAGTGAGCAGAGTCCCTTTCGTCTTCAAGCTGGATGGGGGATTCAAAAGGCAGTTTGGAGCTACGCCTTCATTTTCTTGCTGAGGGAACCGAGGGGAAGTGAGCGGCCCAGGGTTCTCCAGTCCGTTTCCCAATCTGGTGCTGGCTCATGCCATGCCTTGTACTGCGGGACCACGTCCCGGAGCCAGCTCCCGGGAGGAGAAAATGCTTTGGGGGCAGTAGCCACAATAACAGCAGCAGCAGCAGCAGCAGCGATCATCAGAACGCCAATACCTAGCGTTCTACATGACGCTTTAAGGCTCGCAGAGCACTTGACGTGTGTTGTCTCCCAGGCTCTCCTAAGGGCCGGGGGGAGCTCGCTCCTATTTTCGAGACAGAGAAGCTGAGGCAGAGAGATCAGGTGAATCGGGGCGCAAACAGCTAGCCAGGGTCTGGGCTAGGTTGGCCGGGCTCTTTTCGCCTCCACTGCTCCACCTAGAGTCCGGATTTGGTGCGACGGGTGAGCCAGGCCTTTCTCTCTCGGTCTCGGGGCCTCGGGCCCCTCCCGCGGGGCTCCGAGCTGGCTACTGCGCTTCTGGGGGTGGGGGCGGGGTGGAGGTGGGGTGGGGGACGAGGAGTTCACTTTCCTGGCCTTGTGGATGGATGGAGGACTTGGTTGTTCCCCCCAGTGCAGACCTCGTTTTGGAGCCACAGTGAGCAAAGCTCAGGGAAGAGTGAGTTCAAGTGTGTGTGTGTGTGTGTGTGTGTGTGTCTGTGTGTGTGTCTGTGTGTGTGTGTGTGTCTGTGTGTGTGTGTGCGCGCGTGCGCGGTGTGTGTGCGTGCGTGTGCGCGCTTGCGAGCGCGTGCATGCATGTGTCTGCGTGTATCAGTGTCTGCTTGTGTGCGCGCGCCTGTACGCGCGTGTCAGTGTCTGCGTGTGTGACTTTCTGCGTACAGATTCAGGGAGTCGGAGATTCATAGGATAGAGGAGTTGGAAGGAATGGGAGGAGCAGGCTTCTGCCCCCTTGGTCCCACCCTCCCTTCTGCAGCCTCCCCCCTCCCCCCATCCTGCAGCTGACCAGCTCACTTACCCCTATTCCTGGCTCTGCCTAGAAAAGGCTTGGGTGGGGGGTGTCAGCGTGCTACTGGGGGAACAGTCCTTGATTTGGCATTGACAGCCGGAGATCCTGGGCAGGGTTCCCCTTTCGGAGCCTTCCCCACCCCAGGCCTCATTTTTCCTTACCTGTAGATTGGAGGCGGGGGTTGGATTCTGTTCATCTAGACCTCCCCCCTTTCCTCCCAGCTCTCGGTCCTCCGTGAGCCCTTCAATCTGCAGTGCCCAGAGTCCCCCCAGGAGAGGAGGTGGGGTGGGGCCTTTGGCAGGCCCCTGAGCTTTGAGGGGAGGGGGTTCTCTGGGCAGCCACTGCTAGCTGGGCAGTGACTCAGACAGAAAAACAGCAGTATACAGGAAGATAGTGGCCAATGCCAGTAGCCCTCATGGAAGCTCCAGCTCACCTTAGCCTCTCTCTAGGTCCCCCTCGGCTGCCGCTGAGTCCTGGAGCATCAAAGCCAAGGGAACGGTCTCTTGGACGATGTGGCTGACTGTGACTACACGGTGCCTGGGTAGCTGATCATGCTGGAAGGACGGTCAGAACAATTAGAGCTGAAAGGGAACTCAGAGAAAAGAAAACAAGCTCTGTGTGTGTGTGTGTTTGTGGGCACACACCTGATATCTACATGTGTATATATTAGACCATGTGGATCACACTGATGGATGGATAGATGTAGAGACGGACAAGATAGGATGGAGAGAGAGAGAAGATAGATTGAGAGATACAGACAAGATAGACAGGATAGATAAATGTATACACATAGGATAGATATAGACAGACAAGATAGATGAATAGACAGGATAAACAGGACAGATAGAAAGATAAATAGAGAAAGACAGTATAGATAAACAGATAGTATAGCTAGACAGGATAGACAGATATAGACAGACAGGAGGGATAGAGATAAGGAAACAGGTTTAAAGATGTTGATCAATTTGTTCAAGGTCACAAAAATAAGAATGCGACATGGATTTGAAATCAGGCCTTGAGGATCCAAATTCAAGGTCCTTTTCCCTGAACCATTCAAGGGGGAGGAGGGAGGCCCTTGGTAAGGCCTCCATGTGGCAGAACAGTACGACCTAAGAGAAGACTCCCAGATTTTTTTCCTGCCACATTTCTTGAGTATGTCCCAGGGAAGCTGCCCCGCTTTGGGCTATGCTTTCCACTGCCTGAGGTTTGGGGCACAATTGAACAGCAAAGGACTGACTCAGGTCACAGGGTCAGGTAGAGATGGCACTTTTACCATACTTTTTGAATCTTATTCTCTCAGGGAGACCTGGGTCAGAGGTTAAATAACTGTTTTCCAGAGGAACGGAAGTGGGAAAGAAGATGGCTCCATAACCTTTACATAAACTAGACCAATACAATTGGTCCAGAATGTTGTTCTCCCCTTCTATCTCCCACTCAGGTAACAAGTCTAGACTGTTCCCTCCTTCTGCCTCCTCCCCCTGCAGGTTGTCACGTGTTCTTTCTTCCTTTAGGGCAACCCTTAGTTTTCATTCTGTTTCCCTCTGAGATTACTGGCTGTATATCTTGTCCGCACTTAGTTATTTGCATATCATCTCCTCCATTAAAATACATGCTTCGTGAGGATAAAGACTGTCTCTTTTCCTTTCTCTGTATCCTCTGACATGGTAAAGAAAGACTCGATGAATGCTTATTAATTACCTGAAGACTAGAGTTGGGGATGAGTGGTTTTTATTGTTTTGTCATTTTCCAGTTGCGGCCGACCGTGTCACGGTTTGGGGTTTTCTTGGCAGAGACGCGTGTCCTCCATCTTATTTTACAGTCGAGGAAACTGAGGCAAACAGGTTGAAGTGACTTGCCTAGGGTCACACACCTAAATCAGTATCTGACACTGGATTTGAACTCGGGAAGATGAATGAATCATCCTGACTTCAGGTCCTGCATACTATTCACTGCAGCGCCATCTAGCTACCCCAGGTGGTATACAGTGCCATTTATTTGAGATCATTGAACTCCTGAAGAATCACAGAAACCGCATCATCTGTCCCAACCCATACCAGAGCAGGTCCAGATCGTCCAGCGTCTGTTTGCCCCCTCCTCCCACGATAAGGAAGTTTCACATTTAGGAGACTTTACAGTGTTTGGGCTCAGGGTGCGAGCAGAGCAATGTCATTTATCTTACCTGTTGAGGTGGCCCAGAAACTGCCTCTACGTTTCTGACAAGTCACCTTGATTTCACTCAGGGTCTCCATTAGTACCGTGTCGCACTGTCAGAGGCCAGAGCCAAGAAGCAATGTTTTCTGGGGGAGGAAATGAAAAAGCGGTCTTGACTTTTCTTGAGTTCTGATTCCTTGTGAATTGATAGAAATCATACAACTCAGTGCCCTTTATACTGATCTCTAAAGTTTGCACTCTCCTTTGTGAAGATGATTTCATTTGGGCCTCATAGCAATCTTCTGAAATTAGCTACTACTGTTATTCTCATCCCCATTTTACAGAGGAAGAAACTGAGACTCAGAGAGCCTAAGCAGGTGATCCTTAGTCATATAACTCTAAATGTCAGATAAGGAGTGAAAAGCACCGTTTCTGGGCTCCAGGTCTAGCACTCTGGCCGCTATACCACCCAGTCTCAAATCCCCCATCTTTGGCCAGAAGGCAATTGAATGCTTTGGCTCTCTTACTTTGTCTTTTGAACCTCAGTTTCCTTCTCTGTAAAGTGGAGGGGACTGGAGCAGATGATTTCTAAGGTTTCTTACCTTCTAATTCTAATTCCCACTAGATCCTACAGCTTCATGAGGGATACGGTGGGAAAGGATCCTAGTTAGAGTTGACAGCTACCTGCCTGCCAGAATTGGCCTGGCTTCTAAGGTTCCAGGAGGAGGCGCTCTGTCCCGGGCTCTGATCAAGTCACACTACTGAAATACAGCCACAAGGGGGCGGGATGACCTTGTACACAGATCTCTTCAATTTTTGACCTAGCAACCCTGGGATATTCTCAGAATCCCCTCCCACTTGTTTATCGGTGGGAGAAACAGGCAGACCTCATATGGTGGTGATGATGATAGTGCTAATGGGGAGGGTGTTTAGTCAATTAGTTGTGTTCAACTTGCTGTGATCCCCTTTGAGATTTTCTTGGGAAAGATCCCAGAGCGGTTTGCCATGTCTTTCTCCAGCTCATTTGACAGATGAGGAAACTGAGACAGATAGGGCGAAGTGGCTTGCCCAGGTCACCCAACTAGGAAGTGTCTGAGGCCGGATTGGAACTCACAAAGCTGCCTTTCTGACTCCAGGCCAGGTGCTGGATACACTGTAGCGCCCTCTAGCTGCCCCAGATCACCTATAGGAAATGGAATACAGAATTCCTGGCTTCTGGTTTGGTGCTTCATCTAAGGAGACGGCACAATGCCCAGCACACAGTAGGCTCTTATAAATGCTTCACGTCTTGGTATAACACATTGGCACCTGTGATGTTGAGTCCAATTGTGGTGGCTCTCCTGTCATTGATGGGAAAAAAGGATTTCTTATAGCAACATAGATATTTTTCATTTTTCATTTGTTTATTAACCTCTCTTCAGTTTCATCTTTAAACACTTTGAGGATGATCTGGATTAATTGAGCTTTGACCAGTTTATTCATATACTTGTTTTTCCCTGATTTAAGAGGTGAGACTATTCATGATCCTCCTCCGTCCTTTTCCTTAGGATTTTACCAACAAGTTTATCAACAAAGAAGATCAAGTGTTTCTTGGCCGAGATGTTTTGTCGTCATTGTAGTGATTGCTCTCCACTAATTTAACTTCTCACAAAAATGATTATACTCTATGTCAATGTCTGTTTCTTTATCCATTTACCATTTTCATCGTCAATTGCTTGTTTCAATAAGTCGAGTTGGAGCTGCCTCAGTTGCACAGCATATCACCTCGTGTTCTTCCTCATGCGTATTATTGCCTCTTGTTTGTTTTACTTTTGATCTTTGTTCAGAGAAGGTTGATGGTGTGGCTATCTATGGGTAAGTGATTTGGCGATGACTCCCTTTTCAATTACGATCACTTCCTGTTAAGATATGGTTTCGATATTTTTTGGTGCTCACCGTGTCCAATGTCTCCTGACTCTCTTCCTAAAGTATTCATGATATATGTGCAGGGAGGGAGGGGTATGTGTGTGGAGGGGTATGAGGAGGTATCATATGGTATAAACAACTTGAATTTTTGCCTTTGTAACTCCTGAACCGTGTTTTCTATATATTTTTGCCATCTTAGGCTCACCTCTGCGTCCCCAAGTAGCAAAGTATATATTGATTTGATTTGGACTGTCTTCTCGAGGTCTTCATAGAATTTCTCTATCCCCCCGCCCCCCCGCAACAGATGTTGGCACATAAGCTGTAATTATCTTCCTGGTGGTCTTTTTGCAAAAGCTCATATGAGATGACCACGTGACCCATGAGATATTTCTTGTTGCCTTTGGACACATGATAAAACCAGTGCCTTTATTTGCATTTCCAAGGAGAACTTGTTAGCAACTTTCCATTTAGCTGCAAATTCTTTTTATTTTCTGGTTTCATCGTAGCAGGAATGCCAAGATGGATATGACTCATTTCTTCCAGCAGTACATCCACTGAGGTCATTAGACACGGATCTCGAATTTAGAGTACCAAGAGTTAGGTTGATGTTTATAGACAGCCGGAAGACTGATTCCTACCACCTTCTACCCCCTTCCCTTTTAACAGCAGCACTGCAGAAACAGAAGAGTAGCAGACAGGACTAAGAGCCATTTTGTATTTGTCTTTGTCTCCCGTGTTGCTGTGGTGAAAGAATTCAGCTCCGAGTGGCTGGTTTATTGGTGAGGAGCCTCCGGATGATAATAAGTCTACAATAGATTATGAATTGAAAGCTAGAAGGGACCTTTGAGGCCATCAAGCCCAACTCCCTCATTAAGATGAGGAAAATGAGGCCACGGGTGAAATGACTTGCCCAGGAGCTCACTTTGATATGGTCTTTTATGACTTACAAAGCACTTTCTTCACCAGTTACCAGAACCTAACGTGGGCAAGGTGGTACTGTGCCAGGTGATAGATGTGCAGAGACAAAAATGAACCCGGCCCCAGCCTTGGGGCATTACTGGGGGAGTATACCAGCTACACAGATGGGTAAATAGGATGTTATTTATTTGAGGAGGAGCATGACAAACTAGGAGTATGAGAAAGACTTTCCAAAGGATGTGGCAGCTAACTGAGCTTTGAAGGGAAAGAATAAGAGCTGGAGTTGAGAAGGGAATACATTTCGGAACTTGGGAAGAACCTTTGCAAAGGCGTGGAGGTGGGAGATGGGATGTCAATGGAGAGTGAATGAAGCAGAAGACTATGAAATTCTATTGGAAGGGAGCCTGGCTGGAAGGATCTGAAATGCCAGACGGAGGAGCTTGGGTTTTATTCAGGAAGGTGTTTGAGTAGGGGTGTCCCAGTGATCAGATGAGATTCTTCAGAAGATTAGTTCAGTAGCCGTGTGGAGGGCGCATTAGAGAAGGAAAACACTAGAGGCAGGGAGCCCGATTAAGTGGCTATTGCCGTAGTTCAGAAGGGAAGTGATGAGCTCCCGAATTAGGGCACTGGTCACCGAATTGCAAAAGGGAACCAGATTGAGGTGTTGTTGTGGAGGTGAGAAAGTGGAAGGTCTGAGAGGTGAGATGACTTTTCCGGAGGTCCACCCTAGGACGGTTCGTGGCCAGAAGAGTGGCATTGGTTCTTTGCCTGGAATCTCGTCTTGCCCTCCCCAGGCCCAGCAGCAAGATGACGCTGTAACGGGAGTGGGCCAGAGTTCCCAAGGAAGCTGGCGGTGCTGCGGCTGCCTTCTCCGCCTGGGTCCTGGGGGAGCTTGCTCAGAATGGGGAGCAGACCCATTGCCATCCTTTTGGGCTCTCTCCACCTTCGGACCCTGCCGTTTTGTTTTACAACTTCAAGATCCTTTTCCGGTTCCAACATTCTGGATTCTAAGACCCCTTCCAAGCCTGACGGTTTGGGTTCAAAGGCCCCTCCCAGCTCTGACCTTCCTTGTTCTGAGATTCCTCCCAGGCCTTACATCCCCTTTTCTAAGCCCTTTTCCGTCTCCCATATCCTTTGTCATGTCCTTTGCCCCTTCCTAAACCTACAGCTGTGTGCTGAGCACATAGAAGGTACACAGTCTGCCCCCGCTGATAGCTTGCCCATTAATCTCACGTAACGCCCACTTGGAGCACTTGCCTCATACCTCCTCGGGGCCCTGACTTTCCACTTAAAGACACAACGGCCAGGGTGACCTGCCGATCGACATATGTCAGAATGACACCATCTCGAAGCTGTTCAGCCGGTCCTCGGGAGTCCAGCAGAGGTTTGCCTTGCCCCCTGGAGCTGAGGGGAGAAGTCAGGAAGTGAGGCAGATGCGTTCTAGCTACATTGTCTTCATCGTTAGTGGTTATTAATAATTCAGAATTGAATGGTAATTACAACAATAATTTTGCTCCTTGGGAAAAAAATGTCAGTTCTTGCCGGAAACTCCTGCTTTCCCCGAAACAATGTAATAGACTCCAAAGGCAGAAGAGAAAGCCATGCACATTTGGTGGGTAAGTCATCACAGGGCCTTCAGCGGAAGGAAATACTGGATCCATTTGGAGACCATTTCGATGGCACTGTATTTTCTTTTGCTTTGATAGCTTTGGTTTCATTAACAAATTTAAATTTGGGTTGATTTCTGTTTGGGGTTCAGTAAGAAAATGGGGTTTATTTAATTACCGTTGTCAAGCGTTTGAAAGACCGTCATGGGGGACGGGGATTAGCCTCGTTCTACTTGGCTCCTTCTCAGGTGGGGACCTCAGGTGGGGAAGGTAAAGAAAGGCAGATTTTGCCTCGATGTGAGCAGATCTTTTTTAGCCATTGCGGCTGCCCAGAGTTGGAATAGGCTGCTTGAGGAGGTGGTGGTTACAATCACAATGGTAGAGCTTTTGAAAGGGGCCTCAGAGAAGTCATCTAGTCCAAACCCATTGTACAGAGGAGAAAACTGAGACACAGAAAGGGAAAATGACTTTCCCAACCTATTAGCATGCAGCTAACAAGTAATAGAGTAGGGATTGAAATCTTGGACTCCCAATCCAGTGCTCTTACCACTCCCCACATTGGTTCCAGGGACTCATTTCTCTGATTTCTCCTAAGTTCCTAGAACAGGAAGGCTCGATCTGGCTTAGGCTTTAGGGAGTCTGTGATGGCAAAAATTTACATTTTTACTCTAACAATGTTTTCTTTTAATCTATTTCCCACACTTAAAACCATGATTCTGAGAGGATTCTCCCCAGGGTTCCAAGGGATAAATAAGAACTCCTGGACTGGAAGAAATTGAAGCAGGTAGGGGTGTTCTGGACAGTTCCTCCTCAGTACTTAGTGTAATGGAGAGTACTAGGTTTGAAATCATGGCATCTGGCCTCTGACACTAAATAGCTGTGTGACTGTGGGCAACTCCCTTACCTGTTTATAAGATTTGGTTTTCTCTTCTGAAAAACGAGGGCTAAGCTAACTCGTTCTCTCTACTTCACAGGGTTGTTGTAAGGAAAGACATTTGGCAAGTTGTGAATACCGTAGACGTGTTACTATTTCTAGGCCCAGGGTCCTAATGCTCTCTTTCCTGCTGAGAACTTGGATCTGCTGTGGTTCCCTGGGTCCAGATGTTCACCATGGTTTGGTGCACATTTTGGGGAAAATGGTGGGGGGAGCACTGAGGGTTGACCAGTTTGGCTTCAGGGGAGGTTCAGCTACAAGAGAGGGGGAACTACATTGTCCCCCTGTTGCAAGCTGCAGACAGATCCAGCCCTGCTTCTCCTGCTGGCTTTGCTTATCTTGTAGAGAAAAACCAGCCCTTGTGTTTCCCTGCTCTGTTTGTGAGTAGGTAAAATTGTAACTCTTGCCCATGGGGAGAGAAGAAGGATGGCAGACCACTATGTTGTACCGAGCCAGCTAGCTAGCACCGGGAGCTGTCCAGCACCGAGGCAGGAGTTCTTACCCATTGACATCCTAGAGTCATGAAATGCCGGAACTGGAATAGACGTTAGAATGCAGTCTTTTTACAGTTGAAAAAAGACTCAGGGTGCTCTTATATGACAGATGAAGAAACTGAGACCTACTCTCAAAAATGATATTCCATGAACAGCCAAGTAGGTCACAAACATAAGGTCAGAGAGTAGCATTTGATGAAGAGAACCTGCCCAGGGGTTAGATCGCTCGGGCAGTCAGAAACTAGAGCTGGGGGGGGGGCGATTTGGGGGGAGATGGAACCATCACATGGCCTACTCTTCTTCTCATCCAGTGAAATGTGCTCAGCTTAAGTGGAAACAGCTGCTCTGCTGTAGAGGGGGGGAAAAAACAGGCTTGTGCTCCATGTTCAGCTGGCTGCTGTGTTGCCTCGGAGTTGTGCATTCAGACCCCTCCTCCTGTCAGAGGCATTTAGGAAATAAGGGCTCTGGTAATGGGTTTGTAAATCGAGGTTGGTGCTGATGAGGGGCCCTCCTCTTGGGAATTGTGTGTGTGTGTGTGTGTGTGTGTGTGTGTGTGTGTGTGTGTGTGTCTGGGAAGGAGGGAAATACCGGCCTTGGGCTGTTCCAAGCTTTTCTAATTAGAGCACATGGTCTACCTCTTTTGTCTGGCAGAAGCCCGCATTATTAATGGAGAGAGAAGGTGCTGGTTGTGTGTCATTCCCCAGCTCTTCTGTAAAATACCTATAGAAGTCATGAGACTGATGGTAATCTGGTGATCTCCCCGATGGACTTTTCTACATGGAGGATCCCGGATTTAGAGAAGTCCTGCGGGTTGAGAGTCCAAGCTTCTGAAAGTCATTTCTCTCTATGAACCTCAGTTTTCTCCTTTACGATGACTTTGGACTACTTTCTGTGCTTTGTCCTTTCAAGTTCTCTCTGGCTCTAAATCTTATATTCTATGTTCTAAGGCTTCTCTCAGCTCTGTCACTTTCTGGTCCAAGGTCCCTTCTCACTCTGTCATTCTGTTTCCTAAGCTCCTTCCCCGATCTGACCTCTGGCTCTACATACACACATAAAACAGCAGTGACCAATACAAGGGACACGTGAGTGATGATCAAAGTGGGCTGAGGTTCTTGTGGGCTGGAGTAGTCACTGTAGCCTTCCTGGAGGAGATGGCCCTTAACCTGGGCCTCTAGGGATGGGGTAAGGAGCCAAAGTGTCAGCACGGTGAAACGCTACAGTAGATCAGGCTGGTTCTCCCACTAGGTTGTCCACATGACGGTCCCGGCGCCTCCCGTTGGAGGGTTTGCCAAAGCAACATTATTGACGCCCGGGTCAGTAATCACGTCTCCATTGAATTGACCTTAGCTCTGTAGGCCCTGGGGTAAGTGATACATAGCACAGGCATTCCCTTGTGCCTCAATTAATCCATTCCCCCTGACAGGTGACAGACTCACACAGAGGTTGCCTGATTTATTAGCTTTGAACCCCGGGCGCGTTTGGCAGTGTTGGAATTTTCAACCAATGGGTTATCTTGAGCTGTCATCGAGTGTTTATTAAGCGCCATATCTGAGTCTCAGCTGGAGCGGTGGCTTCTGGGAAATTTCCCTCTCTGCCAGCATGGGCTAGGAGGAAGGGTGATGTGTTCTCAGGCATTCTTGCTACTGCTTCTGGAGGGAAGGCAGGAAATCATTGGCTCTATGGGTAGGATCCTGCAGAGAGTTATGATTAGCATGACTTCTATCAAGACCTGAAATTGAGTCATTACCAAGTGACTGGATTTTAGTGGAACTGGTCCTCACAGGGAGTCCTAATCTTAGTAACTTAGAGGCTCATAGAATGTTCTGGAAGAAACCTTACTTATGGTGGTAGAAAGAGCGCTGGGAAACTTGGGAGCCAGGAGACCCGGGTGTGACTTCCTAGTTTCAGCACTGAAATAGCCATGGAGCTGTAGCAGTTTACTTCTCTGGGCCTCAGTCTCCCTCCCTGTGAAGTGGGGACAATAGTGCTTGTACTGCCTTCATCCCAGGTTCATTGTATTCCCTAAAGAGCTAGAGAAATAAAGCTATTGTCATTAGCCAGCTTGGCCAAGGGCACGGCAGGAGGGATCACTGGCAGACAGACGCCCGCCGACGCCAAGGCCGGTCCTCTCTTCTCCGTATTGGACCGGGAGCTCACTACTGCCGTCATGGCAGGGACCGTGTTGTCTGCTAGGCAGCATCCTTTCCCTTCATATGTTGTGGGGACAGTGTTGTGTAAACTGTGAAGTGCAGTATCAAACGGAGTTCCGACAATGATTCCCACCAGTCTGCCCTGTGCATCTGGGCCCTTCCGAGTACCTCTGGGATGTGTCTGGGCTGCAGCACGCTCTGGGATTTTTAGGAACGGTCTGCAGCAGAGCGGCAAAGGGGTGCACGCTGGGCTGGCAGAGATGGCCTCCGGGGGACTTTGTCTCTCCTGGCGATCAGACGCATCTCTGCTGCTGCCGCCGGCCCCTTTGTCTTTCTGTAGCTCCGAGTATTACGTATGCTTTGGCCCAGAGGCTTGGGATTTCCAGTGTGTGGCTGTGAGCAGCAGCGGCATCCGCGGGATCTCTCTAGGCCCCAGACTGAGACTATCCAGACTAAAACGGGGAGGGCCGAGGTTGGGTCTGGATTGGCAGGGTGGTGGGGGAGGGGAGAAGAGGAGGCCCGATTAGACAGCAAGAGACCTGGATTCCGTATTTGATGTTTGTCAGGTTGAGAATATTTTTAAATTGAAAAGTTCAAACCCCTCCAGAGGCCTGGATTTGAGTCTTGCTTTTGCCCACTTGGTAGCCGTGTGGTGTTTGCTTAGTCCCTTCCCCTCTCTGAGCCTCAGCTTCCCCGATCGTGAAAGTAGGTTGACTGAATTAGATGATTGAGAAGGGCCTCTCTAGCTCTAGATCCTAGGATCTGAAGACTGAGATAGTTGCAAGGTAAGGAGCCTTTGGGGCTAGTTTCTTGCACAAGTCACTTCCCTGCCTTGCTGAGTCTTGGTTTCATCCTTTATAAATGAGCACATGGGACTAGATCCCTCTCTCGCTTCTTAAGGTCTGTGACTCTCCTAGATAAAACTGCCCTTCACCCCACCTTCCCTACCCTCAGCCTCAAAGCAGACTTTGGATCTGGCTTCCCTCTGGGAATGGTGAAGGGTTTCTAGTGGAAAAATGTCTTAAAAATCCTGCTATCCCAAGAGCCTGGAGAGGCTCCTGGGCCTCTGCTGGGCAATCTCACTCCTTCCTGAATGTGTCCAAGGAAGAACCCGTTGACCCCGTTCTCCTTATCCTAGTCTTTCTAGTCCCACGTGTACAAGAGTTAAAGCTTGTCTCTCCCAACCGCAGCACAAACGTGACCATAGTCCTCCCTTGCTTCATAAAGTCATGTGTTGACTGCAAGATCAAAGGCAACCCCTTAGCCAGATGTTTGGGGCCCCAGCCACCTCTGCAACTGAATGGCACCCGAGCTTTGAATGGCCGACCTCAATGATGTCTCAGAGCACAGAACAGCAGAGCTGGGTGAGATTAGATCGGAGCTTCTTAACCTGTGGATTATGACCCCAGGAGGGATCACCTGATTGAATGTGGGGCGCATGAAATTATGATTCATTGTCAGCGAATCTTGACTCGTATACCTATTTTATATCCCTCTATATGCCCAGGCTCACGTCAAAATTTCTCAGGTTAAAAGAGGTCGTGAGTGGAAAAAGTTGAAGTCTTAGATTAGAGAACATAGAACATCAGACCTAGGAGAGATCTTAGAACAGGGAACAAACACCAGGGCCGGGAGGTCATTTAGAACATAAAGAGATTGGCCCTGAAGACAGAATGGCTGGGTTGGATGAGACAAGAGTGGGAGGCACCTTAGATTACAGAAGGTCTTCCAAGGGTTGCCATTTAACAGATGAGGAAACTGAGGCCCAGAGAGGTTAGGTGATTTCTCACAGGTCCTCCTCAAGTAGCAGATGTAGCTTTCTTTTCCCTGTACTACGTGTACTCTTAGGACATAGGATTATTATGTTGGAAGGTCATTTAATCCAAACCCTTTGTTTTACAGAATCTTAGGGTCTCTGGAGTCAGCAGAGACATCAGCAGCGACCGTCCAGTCCGACTTGTGCCACGAGACTCAAACCATCTCACAGGAGGGAGCTGAGGCCCGGCGCTGACTCGCCTGAGCCCTCACGGCCCGTAAGTTAAGCAGCATGTGTCAGATTTGTTGGAAGCGGGAGCGACTAAAATGGGTTGTTTGGACTGTTGTTGAAAATTGCTCACATTTCTAGAGTGTATTAAGGTTTGCAAAGTGTTTCGATTATGTTATTTTCACTTGAGACTCAACGGTGGGAGAATGGTGCTCTTACCCAGTGCCCCACCACATTGCTTGGGAACTTCCAGTTCCCTCTGACTGGGAATAATTGTGGACTTGGCTAGAAAGCCCAGCCTGGTTTTAGACCGGATTTTGAAAAATTTACAAACCCCAACGACAATAATCACTAGCTTTGATATAACACTTTAAAAGTTTGCAAAGCACTTTATGAATATCATCCTATTTGATTATATCCTAGATTATTCTCATGTTACAGATGGGGAAACAGAGGCAGGCAGAGTTTAAGTGTCTGAAGCAGGATTTGAACTCAGGTTTTCCTGACCCCAGTCCCCCACTCTTTCCATTGTCCCAGCCACCTTAGGTAATAGTGTCTAATCTGGGCCTGACAAAAACCCTGGGAGGGAGGGGCTATCATTATCCTTAGTTGACAGATGACCAAACTGAGACCAAGGACAGTTGTGACTTGCCGAGTGTCACACAGATAGCCGATGACTGAGGTCATATTTAAACTCGAGTCTTGCTGATTCGAAGTTCATCAGTATATCCAGTGTGACTCCTGTCTATAGGATGGTATAGGAACTTTTTTTTTTTACATCTTCCAACAGAAAAGAGCATCATTGCCCAAAGGGCCATTTTGGTGCCCTCACCCCCAGCTTCTTAAAGTGTGTTTTGTGACCCCCATAACTGAGTGTGAGGGTCATAAAATTATGGTTTATTGAAATCAGTGTTCGATTTTTATAAACCTATATACCCAGGCTCATGTAAAAATTTCTCTGGTGAAAAAGGGCCGTGAAGTGAAAAAAGTTGAAGAAGTCCTGCTAACCCGAGGTGGTCCCTTAAGAGAAAGATTTGAAGTTTCCAAGGAGTGAGCTTTGTCACATCTTTCTCCTTCATTAGTTTTACGAGGCCTTGACAAAGCTCCTTAACGATGTGTTATCCACAACTTCTGTTGCTATCGAACCTCTCTGTTTTATTTCCATGGGAATGGAATCAGTAACTCGAAATAATCTTTAAACGTAGCACGTGGAATGCCCGAGCTAGAGGGGGTATTAGAACAGAGAATGCCGTCAGAGAGCGTCGGCTCCGGGAGGGACCTTAACGCAGAGTGTGAGAGCTGGGGGACGCCTCACAATATGGAATGGCAGAGCCGGGTGCGTGCTTAGAACAGCGAGTGACTGAGAGAGGGGGGACCATAGAATAGAGAATGACGGAGCTGGGAGAGCCGTTAGGAAATCGAGCATGAGATAGGCAGGTGCCTTAGAATATGGAATGTCGGCTCCAGGAGGGTGCTTTAGAACACTGAATGTCAGGCTTGGAAGATACCTTAGAATGTGGAGCGTCAGAGCTAGAAGGGGATCTTAAACATAGGATGTTGAGAAATTGAGCGTCAGAGCCGGGAAATACTGGAGAACAAAGAATGCCAGAACCGGAAGGGACGTTAGAACAGAGAGTGCCAGAACTTGGGAAATCCATTAGACCTTATGTTAGAGCTAGAGAGAACCTTAGAATATATCTATATCTATATATCTATCTACATCTATAGCTATATCTATAAATGTGGAACCATAGTGTGTCCACTCAAGGAGAAAGCTTAGAACTGAGAAGATCAGAATATGAAGAAACTTTAGAACAAAGGGGATCCCAATTGGGATTAGGAACTACCAGGTTCCCAACGAGGCAGGGAGCACCTTAGAGCATGTCAGAATGTCAGAGCTCGGAAGCTTCTTGGAACATTTGACAGAGTTAGAGGAATGCTTAGATTATAGCATGTTGAAACAATGTCAGAGCTGGAAGAACCTTAAAACAGAGAATGTCAGGATTGCCAAGGACCTTAGAACATGGTATATGAGAGCTCAGGGTGAATGTTAATGCTTGAGGAAAGATTTAGAATACTGAAACGCAGTAATAGACAGAGCTAGGGAACATCTTAGAATATGGAATGTCAAAGCTAGGGAGGTGCTTAGAACATTGCCAGAGCTGGCGGGAACTTTTGATCAGAGAATTTCAGAAAAGAGAGAGCCAAGGGGTTAGTACATTTTATGTCAGTTCTGGGGGTGGGGGTGGTGCAGCTTAGAACCGAATCTCAATGCTGGGCAGCCATAGAACGGGCAATATAAAACATTAGAGCTGCAGTATAGGTCTTTTAATTTCCTATTCAGATTCTTCTTATCATGCTCAGATGTGTGGGGAGTCGTAGTAAAGTTCTAGGTTCTGTGGACAGAAGCATTGAAAGTTTTGTGGCCAAACAGGATTTGGGCCAGCCCAATCCTTTTTGAAGGTTATTTCTCAGGAAGTGTGTGTGTGTGTGTGTGTGTGTGTGTGTGTGTGTCCACTCGCATGCATGTGTATGACACACAATTCATCCCCCTATACAGCTCCTTTCTCTCTGTGTACATGAAGGGAAGCAGTTGCTTACCTAATCCCCAAGCTCCCATATCTCTCTGATATGGGCACATAGTGCAAATAGTCACTCAGTTTCCTCAGTTGTTAAATGAGAATAATTTCCAGACAGTTGTGAAGAAAGCTCTTTGCAAACCATGTGGCTACATTAGGAGGGTATTTACCTTGATCTTTTTTTGGGAGATTATCAGTAATGTGTGAACACACATCACCATGTGGTGAGGGAGGCGCTCCCAAATGAACCAGATAACTAGAGAAAGTCATTTTGCTGTGACGCCCATATTTTGGGTCTGAGGCAGTAGTGTGGTTCTAGTCCCAGCTCAGCTACTAGCTTGTTATAAAGCTTTGAACAAAAATTACTTGCCTTTATCTCTGTAACACAAGGATCACTATAGAGAGGCAGCCATGGGAACCTGGTATTTCCTAATTCAGACATTTACTAGTTCTCTGACCCTGCGCCTCAACTTCCTCATCTGTAAAATGAGGGATATCGACCTCGGTGGCCTCTAACTTCCTTTCAGCTGTAGATCGATAAGCCTATGTACACTGGGAAAGAGTAGAGCTAATGATGGGGAAAGAGGCTCATAATTAGCCTGACAATACTGAATCATTAGTGACCTGGCAATGGAATGGAGATGAAGAATTCTTCAGCGTTGCTCTTTATGACTCACCTACAGTGTGCAGAACCCCACGATGGACACTGGGAGAGCTACAAAGTTTGGGTAAGACGTGGTCTCGGCATGTGTGCATCTTACAGGCCAAGAGGAAACTAGAACCAAAACATACATGACTGTCACAAACGTTATCTGAGAAGGACGTCAGGGAATTTCAGTCAGGTCATAAGTGAAGATGGAGTGGGGGAAATTCTCTTATCTAGTGACTAGATCATGGAAGATTTGCTGGTGAGTTTTCAGGGATGAGGAGAAATTCTACCAGGGGAGTGGAAGGAACTTGACAAGGAGAGCCTGAGCCTGAGGCATATCTTTGGACCCACAAGTCTATTTGGGTTGGTTTCTTAGGTTCTCATTCCAGACGCAAGGGGAAAAAAATCTCTGGTTCTGGGTTCAGAAGAGTTGAGTCCTAAGTCCTGACTCAAACACTTATTTACTTCGTGACCCTAGAGAGATCATTTAATTGTCTCTTAGACTCAATTTTCTCATCTAGAAGATGTGTTGTTAATAGTTTCATATCCTGCCTCACAGTGCAACTGAGTTAAAGAAGCATTTTCAAGACTCACAAGTGCCATGGAAATGGAAGTTGTTTTTATCCCAGATTAGGACTCTTCCAGAAGGCCCCCGGAGTCTGGGGCACAGCAGTTTCAAGCTCTGCGAAGTTGTATTTGGCCTCCTTTCCTTTAAGTGTTAGCATGGCTTATCTGAAGCCTCCCGTGAATCTTTAGGGAGGAATTGTGGAGGTGGCAGTAGGAGGACATGGAACCTTGGTCAGCACAAACTGGAGGGAGTGGTAGGGACCTACAGCAACACAGGAGGGCCAGCCATGGAAGACAGAGCAAGGCAGAGATCAGAGAAACAAACAGGAAGAACTTAGTGATTGGGCCCGATTAGAGGAGCTGGTCTTTCCTGCTTGAGAATTCCTCATAACTCTCACAATGGTTGTGGGGAAGGAACACACACTTGGATCCCAGGATCTCTCTCCCATCTCTGGTTTCCTCTTTTCTGCTGCTACATCTAGTACAGCCTCTCATTAGCATCTCCCTGGATTACTGAAGTAGTCTCCTACCTGATCTTTTTGCTATTGGTCTCTTCATTGTTACACAGCTTTCAGAATCATCTTTCTTTCCCATTCGACAATCCTTTCACTCATACAAAGATTACCAATGGCTCTCTATTGCTCCCAAGTAAAGCACAATCTTCTTCCACAATCTGCCCCTACTCTCCTTGTCAGATTGCTCCTGCACTCTAATCATGTGATATTTCTTTCTCTCCCCCCCCAATACCTCATGGGATCTCCTCCCTGTGATCAAGATGTTCCCTATGCTTGGCGTGTCTTCCCTTTCCCTCCTTATCTGGGGGCCTCCTGAAATGCCACCTTAGTGATTCTCTTCCCCTTCAGATTTCACACAGCAGTTTGATTTGTGTATCTCTAAAGCACTTCTGGGTTACTGCATATGATGACAATAACAGTAGTAGCTCATGTTGGGATAGCACATTATTGCCAAGTGTTTTGCTTGTATTCGATTCTTATGACAAGCCTGGGAAGTCGATGCTATTATCCCATTTTTTAGATATTATAGCTATTGGTGTTTTATCCACTTATTAGATGACAAATTCCCTGAGGGCAAAGATTACATTTTATCTCACATTAGTACCTCCTCTAGCACCTAGCACAGCTTAGATTTCTTGTGTGTTCCTGGGACTCTGAGAAAGGACTTGCTGGGTTGGGGTGGAGAGGACAGACAAGAAAGATGGAGCCTGGTAGAGAGATGGTGTAATTACCTCTCCGCTGGGTTCTTTGAGGAAACTCTCCCCTCACTTATATGGGCAAACCCATACTCAGTCACGCCTTTCCCATCCCAGCCCCTTTCTCCTTAACCTCCTAGCTGTACATTTTTTCCCTTCTCCCATTTAATAGTATGTTTTTTCAATTACGTGTAAAGATAGTTTTCAACATTCATTTTTGTAATATTTTAAGTTCCAGATTTTTTCTCCTTCCCTCCGTTCCCCCCAAGACAGAAAGCAATGTGATATAGGTTATGTATGTGCAATCATTTTAAACGTATATCCATATTAGTCATGTCGTGAAAGAAGAATCAGAACAAAAGGGTAAAACCACGAGGAAGTAAAAACAAAAAAAGTTATAATAGTATGTTTTGATCTGCATTCTGACTCCATAGTTCTTTGTCTGGCTGCAGATGGCATTTTTCCATCTCAAGTCTATTGAAATCGTCTTGCATCACTGTATTGCTGAGAAGAGATAAATCTATCATAATTGATCATCACACAAATCTTGCTGTTGCTGTGTACATTGTTCTCCTGGTTCTTCTCACTTCACTCAGCATCAGTTCGTCTAAGTCTCACCAGGCTTTTCTGAAATCATCCTGCTGGTCGTTTCTTATAGAACAATAATACTCCATCACATTCATATACCGTAACTTATTTAGCCATTCTCCAGCTGATGGGCAGCCTCTCAATCTCCAGTTCCTTGCCACTACAAAAAAGGCTGCTGCAAACCCTTTTCTGTCTTTTAGGATTTCTTTGGGATACAGGCTTAGTAGTGAGACTGCTAGATCAAAGGGTACCTACAGTTCTATGGTCCTTTGGGCGTAGTTACAAGTTCCAACCGAATATTTTGAACCCTAAAATGTTTCATCCTTCATTTTGATTCTCACTACCCTGTTATCTTGGCGACTCAAAACATCTCTGAGTTGGCTAGACCTTCAAAGGCAACTAGGCTAGCTGTGTATCAAGCTCAACTTCCCTCTAGCATGTCCCCACCAATGTGGTCTCCTAGCCTTTACTTGAATTCCAGTGAGAAGGGAGCTCACTCAGCCATGAAGTACACCTCTCCCATTGTTAGACCTCCCATAGGCTCCTTATTAAACTCAACCCAAATCTCCTTTTCTGCAGCTTCCACCCCTCCTTTGGGAGCCAAGCAAAACAGGTCTTCCTTTCAAAAGCCCTTCAGATCCACGAAGACAATTCCCCTAGGCTTCCCCTCTGCCTTTTTCCTTGCCGGTTTGAAATTTGCCAGTTTCTGCAACCAGTGTTCATAAATCGTTTCGGGTCTCTTGTCCATCCTGGTCATTTTTCTCTGGACTTTCTCCAGACTTGTTTATCCTAAAGCATGGTGCCCAGAACCAAATCTGATACTCTAGGTGAGGTCTGACCTCACCTAGGCAGGAATAATACAAAAACATTTATTGCCTCCTTTGTCCTGGACAGCATTCCTCTCACAAAGCAAACTAGGATGAGATTTGTTTCTTTGATTTCATGTCACATTGTTAACTTGCAGTCTACTCAAATCCCTAGATTTTTTTTCAGGGAAATTGTTAGGTAGCTCTGCCTCTTGAGGTTGATTTTTTTGAACTTAAGTATGGACTGTTGCCTTTATTCCTATTAAATTTCATATTATTAGATCTGGGCCAGGGAACACTATCATTGAGACCTCTGGATCCCAACTGTCATCCGATGAGTACGCCATGTTTGTTTTCCTCCGAGTTATTGATAAAAGTGTTTGATGGCACAGGACCAAGCCCAGCTCCTTCTAGGTTGACATTGAACTACTACTGACCAGATATTGGGTTCAATTATTTAACCAATTTCGAATTTAACTTGATTGCACTGTCCTACTAGTCCTCTATCAGTCTATCCTTTCTGAAGGAATAGTAGGAGACTTTGTCAGGTGCTTTGCTGAGCCCTAAGTAAACTTAAACTTGATCCACAGCATTCTCCTGGTCTACCAAGCTAAAGTCACAGAGGGAGATGAGGAGCTTAGTCTGAGAGAATCTGTTCTTGAAGCCATGCAACCTCATTGTGCCCGCTTTTCTTTTTCTACATGTCTACTAACTGACCTTTTAATAACAGAATTTTGCTAGAAATCAAAGTCCAGCCCATTGGCAGGTGTTTTCCTCTCCCTTCTTTGCAAATCAGGACAGTCCCATGGCTTCCCTCCTGTTCTCCACTATCTTTTAGATGGACAGGGGCTCAGCATCCACAGCTCCAGTTCTTTCGGGACCCCGGGCCATGACGCCTTGAACTTGGCCAGTGCAGTCAGATTGTGTTCCCCTATAATCTCTTTATGTATGTATCTATCTTGGATAGAAGAGATATCTTGGTTATCTCTTCCTATTAGCAGCTTTTGTCTCTGACTTTTCTAATCTTCAAATCGTTCTTCCTAGCAGTGCAAGAATCGAGTAGTTTTATCTTCTCAGTAGCATCTGTTATCTTTGTCCCGTTCATTCTGAGCAGCAGTCCTATCTCTATTAAAAATTTCCCTCTCTCTTTAACATAGTTTTTAAAAATCAGCTTTTTGTTATTCTTGGCCTTCGTTGACGGCCTCAGTTCATTTTAAGGTTCGGCGCGATCGCTTCGGACATGATTGTGCCACGCTCGTTTTCATTCTGTGCTACTACCTGGCCTCGCCCCCGGCCTTTGCACACGTCTTTCCAAAACCTCAGTCGCTTGCTGAATTTCCTGTGCAGCCACATCGAGCTCTTTAGACGACCCTCCGATTTCTTCTTCGTTAATATCGTTCGACTGCATCGACCCTCTCGTTTTATTGATGAGGAAACTGAGGCAAAGGTTAAGTGATTTGTGCAAGATCATATAGGGAGTACTTTGCCCATTCTGGACACTCTACTTTCAGTGGACTGTTATCTTCTGGTTTCCTTTTTTCCTCTTGTACACTAAGATTTCTTGTCTTAACACCTTCCCCCAGGGAACAAAGAAAATAAACATTCACACAAAGAAAAATCCACGGCTGTTTCTCTCAATGTTTGGTTCAGCTGCCCTCAGCCCACTGCAGGTTCTCTTTGGATATTACTTGAGACGAAGACCTTTCTGTACAGGCATATCCCGCCTACCTTCACTAATTGGATTCTGAGAAAACAGTGTTAGGTGAAACAATGTTAGAGGGGGGCAGTTAGTTCCATAGCAACAGTGTTTATACTGATGAGCTAAGCAACACAGCAACAGCGAGCTGACTCGAGCTGTCTTATGCTCTGGGGGGGTTAGTGCTGCTGCTCCGGTTCAAGTCCTGGCTGAGATTTGCATCTCAGACCCTCGGCCAAGAGATGCAGTGGCGGGATGTTGGGCTTTTACGTTGAGGTTCAGTTCTTATGATCCAGTGAAGCGGTTGCAAATGAACGAGCTGGTTGGATGCAGAATCACAGAATCGAGACACGGGAGGGATGTCATCTAGTCACATCCTCTCATTTTATAGATCTGAGGGCCCGAGGAGGGAAGTGACCTGCCATAATCAGAGGAGAGTCCAAATCTGGACCCGGTTGTGCTCCTAGATGCACGTTCTTGCCATTGTCCAATGCTCTTTCCAGGGCAGCTCTGCCCTTTCAGCAAATAGGATGAGGAAGAGGGTTCACAGAGGTAGACCATTCCACTGTCTCTGCTTCCCTCTCTGCCAAGGATCCTATCAAAGCTCTCCTTGGCTGGACATAGGACCAGAGCTGGCCCCCGGAAGAGAAGCCCAGACATACGCAGCCTGCCTCTTTCTGTCTTTTGCTCTCTTTCTCTCTTGCCTGACTCCCTCCCCCCTCCTTTCTTGCAGCCTCATTCACGCACACAGCCTTGATGGTCTATTGTCACACACTAGCAACATGAAAACCTGATCAAGGACTCCTTCTTTCTTCTGTCCCCTTGACTGCCGCTCTGCAGAATGCCTACTGAGACCCATGAGCAGGAGTGTGGGCGGGAGGGCAGTGCTGGAAGCAGCAGCTTGCTTGGGAAGTCGGGCAGGCCTGCCTCCTCTTTCGGATCATCCTTTTCCAATAAAAAGCCCTTTCTGTGTTAGGAACTTCCCATGCTACTTGGGCTGCTCCCGCAGCCCCCTGTGCTTTCCCGGGCCAACCGCATCTGTCCCGTCTCTTTTTCCAGCATGGCCCTCCAGGCTTACCGGGTTCAAAAAGTCTTTGGCTAAGTCCCCTCCCATAGAAAGTTTGCATTTTCATAACCTGGGAATGGGGACTCTGTGGCCCATGGGCTGTATCTGCTCCTTGGCTTCATCTCCTGAGACCCAAAGGACAAGAACTTGTAATGAAAACCATCTGGCTTTTAAAGGCTCCGGTGGATGATACTTTATGAGGGCAGATGACTTATGTCTTCTAGAAGATATTAGACACACCCCTTTTAACTTTGCTGAGTTGGAAGATGGAATTTTCCGTGAAAATGAGTTTGGAAGCATCCTGCTTGCAAATGTTCAGTAGAATCATCATAAGATCTCATAATAATGCGAACGATGTTTGCGCATCTTCTGTTTAGACAGGACTAGAGGTTCTTCACCTTTGTTTTGTCATGGACTTCTATCTGGTGAAGCCTTCTCAGAATCGTGTTTGTAAATGCAGAAAATATACACGAGATCACAGAGGAAATCAATTCTATTGAATTAAAGATGGAATTGATTTTTTCCTATTCAGATCCTCAAACCCTGAAAATCTTCTCATGGACCCCAGATTAAGAATCCTTGGTTATTGTGAGAGAAAATTTTAAAGAGGCCAAGACAAGGAAAGAGGTATACATTTGCCTGCTCTCTCACATCTGCCAGGGGGTTCTTTGCCTTTTCCCTTGCAGACCCAGGGAGTGACCATGTCTGGACAATTCTACCTTTTCAACATCCCTCAGGTTTCTCCCAAGATCTTGGGAATTCTCACTCCCTGTTGGGAGCTTTCCCTCTTCCTTTTATCCTGAATGACCTTCCTTCTCTCTCAGGCCAAATTTTGCGTGGTCATTTGGAATCTAACAGTTAATGAGGTCCCTAGGTGGTGCTGCAGTGGATGGAGCACCAGGCCTAGACTCTGGAAGACTGACTTTCTGAGTTCAAGTCTGGCCTCAGGCACTTCCTAAATGTGTGACCCTGGGCAAGCTACTTCATCCTGTCTCAGTTTCCTCATTTATAAAATGAGCTGGAGAAGAGCACAGCACACTACGCCAGGGTTCTTTGCCAAGAAACCCTAATGCTGCCCCCTCCCCCCCCCAAAAAAAAAGGGATCACGAAGAGTTGGACACAATGGAAAATGATTAAACAGTAACAAGAAAGACAAAGTTAATGTGTTTGTGTCTTAAGGCCCTTCCTTTCAGACATGAGGGCAGGGGCCAGGCTTCAGCTAAGCTATGGGTCTCCTTTGACAGCCAAGACAGGGTTCTGTACACAGACGGTGCTTAATTGCTATTTTCAGCTGTTATCCTTAGGCAAACATTGAGGGCATGCTTTGGCTACTAGGGAGCATTTATTGAATAGAGGCTTGTGTTGCTCGTTCTTAATTTT
Organism: Antechinus flavipes; assembly: GCF_016432865.1. Lineage (NCBI taxonomy): Eukaryota > Metazoa > Chordata > Mammalia > Dasyuromorphia > Dasyuridae > Antechinus > Antechinus flavipes. The sequence goes on along the minus strand of NC_067404.1, from coordinate 57,761,951 downwards.
GTTTGTTTTACATCTCTCTCTCCCTCTTAAAAAAATCGTCAGTTATTTTTTGACTTGGGTTGCTGTTGACATTTTCAACCTGTAGACCTATGGTTTTCCCAAAGCTTCCCTTCTCCTGCATGGCAGGAATTATGATATAGTACCAAGAGCCCTGGCTTTCCCATCATAATTGGATTTGAATATCAGTTCTGCTACTTTCTGGGTAGGCTTGGACATAGCACTTTCCCTGTCTGCGCTTCATTTCCTGCTCTTTAAAATGAGGAAGTTGGACCAAGATGACGTCTAAGGTCCCAAAATTGGGGGGGGGGGGGCTATCATCCTTTCAGTAGCTCTGCATGGGCAGATGCATCCTTTGCCTACATAGTTAAGAGCTCCCAGGTCTTGATGTGGAAGGAACCTCCCAGGCCATCTAGTACAGTCCCCTTATTTTACAAAGGAGGAAACCGATCCCCATTGTCGTAAAGTGACTTGTCCAAGTCACTCACGTCATTATAGATGTAGAACTGGAAGGGTCAGACCTCAGACAAGCATTCTAACCCCTTCTTTTACCGCTGAGGAGCCCGAGGTCCAGGAAGGTTAAGTCAGGTGGATAGGAAGTATCAGACGTGAGATTCGAACCCAGGCCTTCTGACGTGAGAGGCCAGTGCTCTTTTCACTGTTCCACAATGCTCAGGGAAGGCCGGCCCTGAGAAATACTCTGGGTTCGGCCTCCTGCTGTCCAGCTGCCAGCGATGAACTTGACACTGAAGAGCCCGTGGTGTGGGCAGAGTGGCTCCACTCAGTGCTTGGTCTTCAGGGATGCCGTCTGGACTCCCTCTTTGATTCTCCAGTCCTGCCCAGGGAAGGGGGGGCAGACTTGGCAGCAATGACAGCCCAGCCCCCATCCTGCCCCTGCTCACCATCTGGAGGGTGTGGCGGGGCTCCCAGTGGGGGCCTGGGCCTGTCAATGACGAGCGCCAGCTTTGATGCGCCTGGGTATTTATACAATGCCACCTCACTTTCCCTGGGCTCCGTTGATTTGGAAACTGTGATTAAAGATAACAGTGGGAAAGACAAAACCAACCTTCTCCTGCGTTGGCTACAAAGGCCAATTGCAATTACATCACTTGAATGTAGTTAGAATCCATTTTCCTCCGTGAAGCTCCCGCAAGAATGCCCAGGAGTAATTAAGGCGGGCTGGCTGGTGGCGGAAGAGTGTTTGAGGCAATTAGCAAAAATGTAACAAATGGAGATGGAAATCAAGTCTACATCCCCCAGCATTTCCAAGTATAAACTGGGTAATCTGTGTTCCATATTCCCCAAAGGCAGGCGGTCCCAGAACCCGGAGCCCGGGACCCCGGGGAATTGCTTTGCAAGGAGTTCAACAAGTATGAGAGACCTGGAGTGTTCCATCAAAGGAGGCTGACTGTCAAGGTCAGGGATCTCCCTGAGGCTAGGAGCCTGTCCAGTGTCCCTGAGGAAAAGCTACCTTGCCCTGAAGGAACGCCTTCGTGGCTTCCTGGGCCCGGCACGGGAACACCGGGCTAGGCGCTTTGCAGGAGGCCCAAAGAATTAGGAATTAGTCCCTGCCCTTGGAATGCTCATAATGTAATGAATGGAGAGGCAGGATGATGTAGTGGAAGGAAGCCTATGGCCCTAGGCTTAGCTTGCAAAAGAAGGAACTGAGCAGTGGACGGGGCTACTGTTATTTTCAAGTATTTTCAGGGCCCTCATCTGAAAGAGGGCTTATTTATTCTGCTTGACCCCAAGGGTCAGAATGAAACGCAGTAGAGGGAAGTCGCAGAGGCTGATATAGGTTTAGTGAAAAGAACAGTTTACCAACAATTTGAGCTGTCCCAAAGTGGAATGGACGAACTCATTAGGTGGTGAGTTCTCCATCCCTGGAGGTAGTCAAGCGGAAACGATGGTCACTTGTGAAATATGTTGCCATGGGCATTCTTTTTCGGATAGAGTAGGCAGTAGATGAGCTCTGGGATATTTTCCAACTGTGCCCCCTAAACTGTGTGACCCCAGCATATACACATCACTTTCCCTCTCTGTGTCTCAGTTTTTCTTCTCTAAAGCATGAGTGTGTGCGTGCGTGCGTGCGTGTGTGTGTGTGTGTGTGTGTGTGTGTGTTGGATTCGGTTTCAAGGATCACTTCAAACTTTGCGAGTCTAAAAATCAAGTCAGACTGTGGACTGTAGCCTGTTCTCATACAGCTACCAGTTACAGATGGCTTTTACATTTGTGACAAGTTTTATTGTGTCGGGGCAGTACAAAAACAGGCCGGTGGGCAGGATTCGGCCCCATTGTAGCTTGCCAACCCCTGCCACAAATCATAGCAGAGCAGAAGATGCCTGGCTTGTGTATCGCTGATCACAAGGGCAACAGAGTTTCAGGGAAAGGAAAGCTGCCACGTGAGGTTAGGAGCAGTCCGGGCAAGCTTCCCGGAGGAGATGAGATCTGAGCGATTTGAGTTGGGTCTTGGACGATGGGTTTGATTTTGCTGGGCTGGCAGAGTCATTAAGAGCAGGAGAATGACATCGTGGTGTCTGAGGAAGATTCATCTGAGCAGGGTATGCAGGATAGCTCAGAGGGGAGTGCGGAGGGACCTGATGTGAATCACTGCAGAGGTGGAAAAAATAGAAGACAGGTGGCCATGCTACCTCGACCCTGCAAAACCCTGGCAAACATTGGTGAGCTTGGGAAAGAGCCTTCCTCCGATTCTGCATTGGCTTGTCTGTCTGTCTCCTTCTGTCCCTCAGTCCCTTGCCATCTGCACTGTGACACAAAGGTGGGGCCAGTGGGAGCTCCCAAGCCCTGGCTGTCTCATCTCTTCCCCTCCCCCCCCCCCCACACCGTTGCTTGCAAACACACGCATGCAGGAAAGCAGAGCAGAATGGGCAGATTGGTTTTCCGAGGGAACAAAGTGGAACAGCTGGCGAGGTTTGAGGAGAGAGAGAAGAGGTGCACAAGGGAACACGGGCTGGCGAGGGGGAGCGCTGGGCGCCGGAAGCGGCCCCCACTACTTTGTTGTGCTGACAGCAGAGGCAGGAAGGGATTGGCAAGCATCTACACTGCTAGCTCCAGGGGCTGGGGCCGCCGCCGCCACCCTGAGCGGGTTGAACCTCGGCAGAGATGCTGGCCAAAGAGATGGGTGCTCCAGCTTCATCGTGGGTAGGAGTCTCAGATTCTCATTCCCCCAACTTGCTGGTCAGCCAGTGGCCAATACTGACCCTTTCTGGTGAATGGAGATGGCAGCCATCCCAAGATGGACAGGCAGAAGGAGGGATGTCCTGGGGGGAATGTGACACACTTGGGCTTCAATCCCCCTCCCGTGGAGCCGCACACAGTGATTCTCCCCATTTTAGAGATAAGGAAACAAGCTCAGTAAATTTAAGTGACTTGCCGAGGGCCACACAGCTGCTAAGTGTCGGAGCCAGGATTTCATCCAAAGCCCATGTTCTTTCCTCTCTGACACGTTTAGATCGCCAACATCGCCGGGGTCCCTTATTTTGGATCAGTCTCTGTAAGTGCTTCTGTGACGTCATAAATTCCGGCCTCCGGCCTCCGTTCTCGTTCTCTCGTGGCCTCGTTATTTAGGGATGGCCTTTCAAGGGTGACCTTAACCGGCACCATTCAGACAGGCACCTCAAAGTTGAGTCTGAAGCAACGTGAACTATGGTCTGCAACTAACTAGGGCCTCCGATGAATTCTTCCAAGTCCTACCAGGATGTTGTCCAAAGAGAAGGCCCAGAATCAAATGCCACAGGCAGCCCAGCTGCAACCTAACTCCCCATTTTACCTTGTCTCTTGCCAGTGAATCCTCTATTGCCTCACCAAATACACCCCCCCCCCCACCAAAATATAGGCTAATTGGATCCATGAACCAGGTTCCGAGGCTTCCCAGAATCCATCTCCCTTAAATATCACAGTGGAAGTAGAAGTGGGAGTGCTGTTGACATGAGCTTGATCAGCTGCTTGTGCCAGCCTGGGAGCATTCGGAGGCTGGTTCCCCTGCACAGCAGGAGATGGCACCTGTGCTCCTAACACGCCACAACTCGGGATGGAACTGGAGAGCGCCGGATCGGCACAGTGAGAAGGGCTCTCTGTCTGTGATTAAAGACCTAAACTCCAATCTGGATCCTAGTGACCTCAGGCCCTCTCTCTTGGTTTCTGTAAATGAAGATCTCCGAGGGCCTTTACTGCTTATTAAGGTCTCCCTGTATCCCAGCCCCAGCCCAGCTCCCCAAGCTCCCCTGGGCCAATGTATTGTACAGCCTTGGATTCTCATGGCTCGTCCTCAGCTGTGCTCTCTGGGCCTTCTCCGGAGGATGTGGTCCTCAAAAGACGCACCTCTGGCTTGACTGTCTGTCAGCCCGTGGCGACGGCACTGCAGCTCCACTCCAGCCATCTGGAACACACTTGAGCTGGTTTGGGGTGAATTTGATTGAAGTGGACGACACCCCATCTGGATAACCCAGTGGGAATGGTGGGAAAGTCACTTTCCCTTGTTGGGCCTGTTTCCTACCTGTAGAACAGGGGCTTTGGACTACATGGTTCCTAGTCCCTTCGCATCAATTCAACAATGATAACACATTTGGTGTGTGGCCCCTGCTAGGGGGTGGGACTACAAAAGCAAATATGAAGCACTTCCTAAATCTGGGGATTCATTTTCTATTCCCCAGCTCTTCATCATCATCATCTTCTTTCTTTCCTTCTTTTCTTCCTCTTCCTCTTTCATCTCCTTCCTCCTCTTCCTCCTCCTCCTCCTTCTTCTTCTTCATCTTCTTCTTCTTCCTCTTCTCCTCTCCTTTATCTTCTCATTCTTCATCTTCCTCTTCTCTTTCTTCTCCTCATTCTCCCTCTTATTCTTCTTATTTCTCTTCTCCTGTTTTATCTTCTCTCCTCCTCCTCCTTCTCTTCATCTCATCCTTCCTGTGCTCTTCCTCCTCTTTCTTCTTTTCTTCATCTCTTCCTCATTCCTCTTTTTCTTCATCTCCTCTTCCTTCTCCCCTTTTCTCCTTCATTTTCTCTTCTTCCTCCTTCTGTTTCATCTCCTCCTTTTCCTCCCCCTCCTTCTTCTCCTTCTTATTCATGTCCTGTTTTATCTTCCCTTCCTCCTCCCCCTTTTCTCCTTCTTCATCTTCCTCTCCTTCTCCTCCTCTTTCCCCAACTTCTCTTGTCCTCCTCTTCTTCCTGTTCCTCCACTTCTTCTTCCTCCTTTTGTCTGTGTGTCCTCTCTGTCTGTGTGTCCCCTCTGTCTGTCTGTATGTTCCCTCCGTCTGTCTGTGTGTCCCCTCTGTCTGTCTGTGTGTCCCCTATGTCTGTCTGTGTGTCCCCTATTTCTGTCTGTGTGTCCCCCGTCCGTCTGTCCCCTCTGTCTGTCTGTGTGTCCCCTCTGTCTCTGTGTTCCCTTTCCATCCGTCTGTGTGTCCCCCTGTCCATCTGTCTGTGTCCCCTCTGTCTGTGCATCCCCCTCTGTTTGTGTCTCTCCATCTATATGTCCCCCCTGTCTATGTGTCCCCCTTCTGTCTTTGTGTTCCCCATTGTCTCCTCCTCCTTTTCCTCCTTCTCTCTTCTCTCTCTTCTTCATTATCTTCTCCTCTTAATCTTTTTCTCCTCTTCTTTTTAACCTTCTTCTCTTCTTCCTTTTCCTCTCTTCCTCCTCCTCCTTCTTCATTTTCCTCTTCCTCCATTTCTTCCCCTTCCTCCTCTTTTTACTCCTTTTTTATCTCCTCTTTCTTCTCCTTCTCCTCCTCCTCCATCTTCTTTTCTTCCTCTTCCTCCTCTACCTCTTGCTCTTCTTCCTTCTCCCTCTTCTTTTTCATCTTCTGCTCCTTCTTCTCCTCATTCTTCATCTTCCTCTTCTCTTTCTTCTCCTCATTCTCCCTCTTATTCTTCTTATTTCTCTTCTCCTGTTTTATCTTCTCTCCTCCTCCTCCTTCTCTTCATCTCATCCTTCCTGTGCTCTTCCTCCTCTTTCTTCTTTTCTTCATCTCTTCCTCATTCCTCTTTTTCTTCATCTCCTCTTCCTTCTCCCCTTTCTCCTTCATTTTCTCTTCTTCCTCCTTCTGTTTCATCTCCTCCTTTTCCTCCCCCTCCTTCTTCTCCTTCTTATTCATGTCCTGTTTTATCTTCCCTTCCTCCTCCCCCTTTTCTCCTTCTTCATCTTCCTCTCCTTCTCCTCCTCTTTCCCCAACTTCTCTTGTCCTCCTCTTCTTCCTGTTCCTCCACTTCTTCTTCCTCCTTTTGTCTGTGTGTCCTCTCTGTCTGTGTGTCCCCTCTGTCTGTCTGTATGTTCCCTCCGTCTGTCTGTGTGTCCCCTCTGTCTGTCTGTGTGTCCCCTATGTCTGTCTGTGTGTCCCCTATTTCTGTCTGTGTGTCCCCCGTCCGTCTGTCCCCTCTGTCTGTCTGTGTGTCCCCTCTGTCTCTGTGTTCCCTTTCCATCCGTCTGTGTGTCCCCCTGTCCATCTGTCTGTGTCCCCTCTGTCTGTGCATCCCCCTCTGTTTGTGTCTCTCCATCTATATGTCCCCCCTGTCTATGTGTCCCCCTTCTGTCTTTGTGTTCCCCATTGTCTCCTCCTCCTTTTCCTCCTTCTCTCTTCTCTCTCTTCTTCATTATCTTCTCCTCTTAATCTTTTTCTCCTCTTCCTTCTTAACCTTCTTCTCTTCTTCCTTTTCCTCTCTTCCTCCTCCTCCTTCTTCATTTTCCTCTTCCTCCATTTCTTCCCCTTCCTCCTCTTTTTACTCCTTTTTTATCTCCTCTTTCTTCTCCTTCTCCTCCTCCTCCATCTTCTTTTTCTTCCTCTTCCTCCTCTACCTCTTGCTCTTCTTCCTTCTCCCTCTTCTTTTTCATCTTCTGCTCCTTCTTTCTCCTCCTCCTCCTCCTTCTCCTTTTCTTCTCCTCCTCCTTCTTTGTCTTCCTCTCCTCCTCTTCCCCTTCTCCTTCATCTTCCTCTTCTCTTTCTCTTCCTATTTCACTTCTTCCTCCTCTTCCTAGTTCTCCTCTTTCTTTTTCTTCTCCTTTGCCTCATCTCTTTTCTTGCCCTTCTCCCTCTCATTCATCTTCTATTCCTTCTTCTTCTCTCTTCTCTCCTCTTCCTCCTCTCTTCTTTCTTCTCTTCCTCCTCTTTCTCTTCCATTTCCTCATCATCCTTCATCAACACCTCCTCCTCTTCATCCTTTTTTTCTCTTTATCTTCTTCTCTTCCTCTTTCCCCCTCTTCTTTTTCTCCATCCTCTCCTCCTCCTCTTTCTTCACCTTCTCCTTCACCTCCTTCTTTTCACCTTCCTCTTCTCCTTCTTCTTCTTCTTCCTCTTCCTTGTCTTTCTCTTGTCCTTCTCTTCCTCTCCTCCTCCTTTGTCTTTCTCTCATCCTCCTCTTCCTCTCCTCCCCCTCCACCTTCCTCTTCTGTCTTCTTCTTCCTCCTCCCTTCCTCTCCTCCTTTTTCTTCAACTCCTGCTTCTTTTCCTCCTCCATCTTCCTCCTTCTTCTATTCTCCCTCTTCTTTCATCTTCTTCCTCCTCTACTTTTTGCTCTTCCTCTTTCCCCCTCTTCTTTTTCATCTTCTGCTCCTTCTTTGTCTTCCTCTCCTCCTCCTCTTTCCCTTCATCTTCCTCTTCTCTTCCACCTCCTAGTTCTTCTTTTCTTCTTCTCCTCCATCTCTTCCTTTTCCTCCCACTTCTACTCCCTTTTCTTCATCTCCTCCTTCTCCTTCTTCATCTCCTCCTCCTTCTTTCTTTCTCCTTCTTCTTTTCCTCCTCTTCCTTCATCTTCCTCTTTCTCTTCTACCTCTTGCTCTTTTTCATTCTTCCTCTTCTTCTTTTTCATCTTCTGCTCCTTCTTTTTCTTCTCCCTCTTTCTCCATCTCCTCTTCTCCTCCTCTTCCTTTGTCTTCATCTCCTCCTCCTCTTCCCTTTCTTCTTCATCTTCCTCTTCTCTTTCTCTTCATATTCTACCTCCTCCTCCTCTTCCTAGTTCTCCTCCTTCTCCTTTTTCTTCTCTTTCTCCTGTTCTTCCTTCTCCTCCTTCATCTTTTCCTCCTATTCCTTCTCCCTTTCTTCTCCTCTCCTCTTCTTTATCTTTGCCTCTTTCTCTTCTTCCTCTTCATCTCCTCTTTCTCCTTCTCCTCCTTTTCCTTTCTTCTTCACCTTCCTCTTTCTCTTCCTAATACTTCTTCTTTTTGTCCAACCTCTCCTCTTTTTTCTTCATCTTCTCTTCCACCTCCTTTTTCTCCATCTTCTTCTCCTCCTTCTTTTTCATCTTCCTTTTTTCTTCTTTCTCTTCCTCCTTCATCTTCCTATTGTCTTCCTCTTCATCCTTCACCTCTGCCTCCTCCTCCTTCTTATCTTCTTTTCTTTCTCTTTCATCTTCTCCTCCTCCTCCTCCTTTTTCGTCTTCCTCTTCCACCTCCTCAATCTTTGTCTTCCTCCTCCATCTCTTTCTTTTCTTCTTCATCTCTTCCTCCTCTTCCTTCTTCTCCCTGTTCTCCTCCTCTTTCTTTGTCTTCCTATCCTCTTTTTTCTTCTCCTTCATCTTCCTCTTCCCTTTCTCTTCCACCTCTTCATCCTTATCCTAGTTCTCCTCCTCCTCCTTCTTTTCTTTCCTCCTCCATTTTCTTCTCTTTCTCTTCCACCTCTTCATCCTTATCCTAGTTTTCTTCCTCCTCCTCTTCCTCCTCCATCTTCTCATTCTTCATCTTCTCTTCTCTTCCTCCTCCTCCTCGTTCTACCTCTTATTCTTCATATTCACCTTCTCCTCTTCCTTCTTCTCCCTCTTTTTCTTCTCTCCTTTTCCCCTTCATCTTCCTCTTCCTATTTCATCTCTACCCTTTCCTTCTCTCTCTTCTTCATGATCTTTTCTTGATCTTTTCCTCCTCCTCCTCTTTCATCTTCCTCTTGTCTTTCTTCTCCTTTCCTCCTTCATGTTCCTCTTCATCTTTCACCTCTTTTTCTTCCTCCTAGTTGTTGTTGTTCTCTTTTTCTTTATTCTTTCTTTCCTCCTCCTCCTACTTCTTCATCATCTTAATTTCTTCTCTTCCTTCTCCACTTCTTTCTCCTCCTCCTAGTTCTCCCTCGTTTTATCTTGTCCTATTTTATCTCCTCCTCCTCCTCCTCCTCTTCTTCTCCTCCTCCTCCTCCTTCTCTTCTCCTCTCCATCTCGTCCTTCTCTTCTTCCTTTGCTCCTCTGCTTTCTCCTCCTCTTTCCTTTTCTTCTTCGTCTCTTTATCCTCCTCCTCTTCCTCTTCATTCTTCTCCATCTTCATTTTCTCTTCCTTTTCCTCCTTGTTCTCCCACTTATTCATCTTCTATTTTATCTCCTCCTCCTCTTCCTTCTCCCTCTCTACTCATTGCCTCCTTCTTTGTCTTCCTCTCCCCCTCTTCTTCTTCCTCTGCTCCTCTGCCTCATCCCCTCCTTCTTCCTGTTCTTCTCTTCCTACTCCTTCTTCTTCCTTTTCCTTCTCCTCCTTCTTCTCGCTCTCTTTTTTCACTTCATCTTAATCTTTTCTTTCTCCTTCTCCTCCTTTTCCTTTTTAGTCTTCTTTTCTTCCTCTTCCTCCTTCTCCTTGGATCTTCTTTTCTCCTCCTCCTTCTATTCCTTATTCTTCATCTCCTCCTCCTTTTTCTCCTCTTCCTCTTCCTCCTTCTACCTCTTCTTCTTTTTCATCTTCTGCTCCTTTTTCTTCTTTTCCTTCTTCTTTGTCTTCCTCTCTTCCTCTTCCCTTTCTCTTCCTCTTTTCTTTCTCCTCCTATTCCACCTCTTCCTCCTCTTCCTAGTTCTCCTTGTCTTTCCGTCTCCTTCATCTCCTCCTCCTCCTATTTCTTCTTCTCACTCTCTTCTCTCCTCTTCCTCCTTCTCTTCCATTTCCTCTTCCTCCTTTTCCTTTTTCTTCTTCATCTTCCTCTTGTTTTCCTCTTCCTTTTCCTTCTATTTCCTCTTCTTTTCTTCATCCTCTCTTCCTTGTTATCTTCTCCTCTTTCACCTCCTTCTTTCTCCTTCATCTTCTTCTTCTCCTCCTCCTCTTTCTTCATCTTCCTCTTCTCTTTTTCCTTCTCCTTCTCTTCTTCCTCCTTCTCTTCCTTCATCTTCCTGTTATCTTCCTCTTCCTCCTCCAGCTCTGCCTCCTCCTCCTCCATCTCTGCCTCCTCCTTCTTTTTGATCTTCCTCCTCTTTCTTGATCTCCTCCTCCTCCTTAATTTTCTTCTTCCTCCTCCATCTCTTTCTCTTCCTTCTCCACTTCATCTCCTCCTTCTCCTCCTTCTTTTCCCCATTATCCTCCTCCTCTTTATCTTCCTCTCTTCTTTTCTTCTCCTTCCTCTTCCTCTTCACCTCTTCCTCCTCATCCTAGTTCTCTTCCTCCCCCTCCTTCTTCTTTTCTTCCTCCTCCTCTTCTTCCTTCATCTTCTCATTCTTCCTCTTCCTCCTCATTCTCCCTCTTATTCTTCATATTCATCTTCTCCTCCTCTTCCTCCTCTTTTTCTCTCTTCTTTATTTTCTCCTTCTCCTCTTTCTTGATCTTTTCCTCCTCCTTCTTCTTTGTCTTCATTTCATCATTTTCCTCCTCTTCCTTTCCTCCTCATCTTCCCCCTTCTTCTTCATCTTCCCCTTCCTCCTCCATCTCTTCCTCTTCCTTCTCCTCCTATTCTTTTTTCTTTATCTCCTTCTCCTCCTGTTCTTCTCTTCCTCTTTCTTTCTCTTCTTCTCCTCCTTTTTCTTCTTCATCTTCCTCTTTGTCCTGCTCTTCCTCCACCACTATCATCATCTTCTTTTTTTCCTCCTCTCTCTTCTTTATTCTTTCTTTCCTCCTCCTACTTCATATTCTTGTTTATCAATTTCCTCTTCTTCCTCCTTCTTGTTCTCCTTCTTATTCAACTTGTCCTATTTTGTCTTCTTTTCCTCCTCCTTCTCTCTCTCTTCTCCTGTTCTCCTTCTCCTCATTTGTCTTCCTCTTCTCCTCTTCTTAATCTCGTTCTTCTCCCTCTCTTCTCCTGTTCTCCTTCTCATTTGTCTTCCTCTTCTCCTTCTCTCAATCTCATCCTTCTCTCCTTCCTCTGCTCCTCTGCCTTCTCTACATTTTCCTCCTCCTCCTTCATTTCTTTATCCTCTTCCTCCTCTTCTTTCTCTTCTACTTCCTCCACCTCTACTTCTGCCTCCTCATTCTCCTTCATCTTCCTCTTTCTTCTCCACCTCTTCTACATCCTGCTGGTTCTCATTCTCCTCCTCCTTCTTCATTCTTTCCTCCTCCATTTCTTCTTCCTCCTCCTCCCTCTTATTCGTAGTCATCTTCTCTTCCTTTTCTCCCTCTTTTCTCTCTTCCTTCTTTGTCTTCCTCTCCTCTTCCTCTTCTTCTGCTCCTCTGCCTCCTCCTTCCTCTTCTTCATCTTTTCCTATTCTTTCTTCTTCTTCTTCCTCCTTCTCCTCTTCCTTCTCTTCCTCCCCCATCTTCCTCTTTCTTCCTCTTCCTCTTCTCTTCCTCCTCCTACCTCTTGCTCTTCCTCCTTCTCCCTCTTATTTTTTATCTTCTGCTCTTTCTTTTCCTTCTTCTCCTCCTCCTTCTCCATCTTCTACCCCTCTTCTCTTCCTCCTCCTTCTCTGTATTCTCCTCCTCCTCCTCTTCCCCCTCATCTTCTTCTCTTCTCCTCCTCCTTCAACTCTTCTTCCTCCTCCTCCTTCTCCTTCTCCCTATCCTTCATCTTCTCCTCCTCCTATTCCTTCTTATTCTTCTCCTTCTCTTCTCTAATTCTCTGCCTCTTCTCTGCCTTTTCTTCCTCCTTTTTCTCTTCTGTTTCCTCCTTCTTCATCTCCTCCTCCTCCTCTTTCCACTTCTCCTTTTCCTTCTTCATCTTCTCTTCCTCTTCCTCCTCTCCTTTTCTTTCTTCTTTATTTTCTCCACCTCCCTTTTTTCTCCTTCATCTTCCTCTTCTCTTCTCCTCCTTCTCTTCCCCCTCCACCTCTTGCTCTTCCTCCTTCTTTCTCTTCTTTTTTTTATCTTCTGCTCCCTTTTCTCCTCCCCCAGTTCTCCTCTGTCTTCTTCTCCTTTTCCTTGTTCTTCTCCTTCATCTTTCTGTTCTCTTCCTCCTCCTCCATCTCTTCTTTTTCCTCCTAGTACTCCTCATCCTCCTTGTCCTTGTCCTCCTTTTTCTCTTCTCCTTCTCTCTTCTTTGTTCCTCCTCCTCCTCCTCCTCCTCCTCCTCCTCCTCCTCCTCTTCTCCTTCTTGTTATTCTTGTTATTCATCTTCCTCCTCTTCCTAGTTCTCCCTCTTATTCTTTTTATTCATCTTGTTCTATTTTATCTTTTCCTCTTCCTTCTCCTTTATCTTCCTCTTCTCTTCCTCTTCTTTCTCCACCTCTTCCTCCTAGTTCTCTACCTTCTTCTTCGTCTTTGCTTCCTTCCTTGTCTTCTTTTATTTTTCCTCCTTCTCCCTCTCATTTCTTTTTTTCTTCCTCTTCTCTACCTCCTCCTTCTCTTCCTCCTCCTTTTTCTTCTCTTCCTTCTCCTTCCTTTCTTCATCCTTTCTTCCTCCTCCTTCTTTATCTCCTCCTCTTTGTCATCTTCTCCTCCTCCTCTTTCTCTCGTCGTCCTCCTCCTTTGTCTTTTCCTCTTCATCTTCTTTCTCCCTCTCAGTTCTCTTTGTTTCTTCCTCCTCCTCTTCCTTTTCTTCTTCCTCTTTTCTTTCTCCTCCTCCTTCTGCTTTTCCTTCTTCATCTTGCTCCTCCTGATTCCCCTTCTCCTCCTCTTTTTCCTCCTGCTTCTCTTCCTTTATCTTCTTCCCTTTCCACCTCTGTTTTCCTCTTCCTTCTTCATCTTCTTTTTTCTTCTTTGCCTCCTCCTTCTCCTGTTCTCTCCTCCTCTTCTTTTTTCTTCTTCTTCAGCTTTTCCTTTTCTTGTTCCTCTTCCTCCTTCTCCTCCTCCTTCTTTCTCTTCTCTTTCTTGATCTCATCCTCATTCTTCTCCTATATGTTCCTCTTCTCTTCCTCTTCCTCCTCCATCTCTACCACTTCATCCTTGTCCTTCATCTTCTTCATCTCCGCCTCCATCTTCCTCTTATCTTTCTCTTCTGATTCTCCTCCTCCTCCTGCTTCTGCTTTTCTTCCTTCTTCCTTTTCTCCTCCTCTCCTCTTCCTCCTCTTCTTTCTTTTGCTTCTCCTTCTCCTCCTCTCCTTTATATTGTTCTTTTCATCCTTTTTTCTTCCTCCTCTTTCTCCTCATTCTTCATCTTTCTCTTCTCTTCTTTATCCCCCTCTTCTCTCCTTCATCATCCTCTTCTCTTCTTCTTCCTCCTCCTCCTATCTCTTGTTTTCTTCCTCTCCTCCTTCTTCATTTCCTACTCCTCGTCTCCCTTGTCCTCCTCATCCTTCATCCTCCTCTCCTCTTCCTTGATCCTCCTCTTTCTCTTCTTCTTTATTCTTTTTTCATCCTTTTCCTCCTCCTCCTCCTCCTCCTGCTCCCTCGTTTCCTTCCTCTTCTCCTCCTCCTTCAATTCTTCCTCTTCTTCTTCTTCCTCTCCTCCTCCTTCTTTGTCTTCTTTTCTTCTTTTCCCTATTCTCCTATCCTTTTTTTCCTCTTCTCTGCCTCCTCCTCCTCTTCCTTCTCCTTTTTTATCTACTCCTCTTTCTTTTTCTACTTTTTCTTCATCTTCCTCTTTTCTTTCATCCTCCTCTTCATCCTGTCTTTCACTTTCTCCTCTTCCTGCTGCTTTTCCTTTTCCTTCTTCTTCATGTCTTCTTTCTCCTCCTTCTTTTTCTCTCCTTTTCCTTTTTCTCCTCCTCTTCTTGATTCTCCTCCTCCTCCTTCCTCTTCTTCTCTTCTTCTTTTGCTTCTCCTTCTCCCCCTCCTTCTTCCCCTTCCCCTCTCCTTCTTTATTCTTCCTTTCATTTTCTTCTTCCTCCTCCTCCTCCATCTTCTCATTCTTCATTTTCCTCTTCTCTTCCTCCTCTTCCTTCATCTCCTCCTCCTTCTACTCCTCCTTCATCTTCCTTTTCTCTTCCTCCTCCTTCTCCTTGTTTTCTTCCTCTCCTTCTCCTTCTTCATCTCCTCCTCTTCCTCCTCCTTCTTTATTTTCCTCCTCTTTTCTTCATTTTCCTGTCCTCCTCCCCTTTCTATTTTTCTTCCTTTTCTTATTCTTTCTTTTGTCCTTCTCTTCCTCCTCCTTCATCTCCTCTTACTCTTTCTTCTTCCTCTTCTCTCCCTCCTCCCCTCTCTTGTTTTCTTCCTCTCTTCCTCTCTCTCCTCCTTCTCCTTATCATCCTCCTCCTTCTTCTTCATTCTTCCTTTCATCCCTTTCTTCCTCCTCCTCCTCCTATTTCTCCTTCATCTTCTCATTCTTTCTCTTCTCTTTTTCCTCCTACTCCTTCACCTTCTTCTTCTCTTCTTCCTCCTCTTTCTCTTTCTCCCTCTTGTTTTCTTCCTCTCCTCCTTCCTCATTTCCTCCTTCTCCTCATCCTCCATCTTCCTCTTCTCCTCCTCCTCCTCCTTCTTTCTTTATTGTTTCTTTCCTCCTTTTCTTCATCCTCCTTCTCTTTCATCTTCTCATTTTCACTTTCTTCTTCTCTTCCTCCTTCTCACTCTGCTTCTTGTCTCCTTCCTCTCCTCTTCCTCCTTCTTTATCTCCTTTTCCTCCTTCTTCTTGTCTTCTTCCTCCTCTTCTTTCTCTTCTCTTTTTCTTCTTCCTTTCCTCCTCTTCCTCCTATTCTTCTTCCTTTCCTCCTTGTATTACTCTTTCATCTTCTTGTTCTTCCTCTTCATTTCCTCCTCCTCCTAGTTTTTCCTTTTTTGTTATTCATCTTATTCTGTTTTATCTCCTCCTCCTTGTTCTTTTTTATCTTCCCCTTCTCTTTTTCTTCCTTCTCTGCCTCTTCCTATTAGTCCTTATTCTTCATCTTCTCTTCCTTCTTCTTTTCCCTCTCTATTCTCCTCTCCTTTTTCTTCCTCTTCTCCACCTTTCTCCTTTCTTCCTTTTCTTCCTTCATCTCTTCCTCATTCTTCTTTTTCTCCTTTTTCTTCATCTTCCTCTTCTCTTCCTTCTTCTGCTGCTTCTTTTTCTCCTCTTCCTCTTCCTTCATGTCCTCTTCTTTCTCCTGCTTCTCCTTTTTCTTCTTCATCTTCCTCTTCTCTTTCTTTTCCACTCTTTTCTCTTCCTCATTCTCCCTCTTCTTCATCTCCTCCTCCTCCTCCTATTACTTCTTCTTCCTCTTCTTTTTCTTCTCTTTTTTGATCTCCTTCTCTTTCTTCTCTTCCTTCATCTTCCTCCTCCATCTCTTACTTGCCGTCCTCCTCCTTTTTCTTCTTTCCCTATTCTCCTCTTCCTCCTTTTTCTTTTCCTTCATCTTCCTCTCCCATCTCTTCCTCTCCTCTTCATCCTCCTTTTTCATCTCCTCCCCCTCCTCCTCCTTTTTCTTTTTCATCTTCATCTTCTCTTCCTTCTCTTTTATGTCCTCCTTCATGTCTTCCTCCTCCTGATTCTCTTGCATCTCCTCTTCCTCTTCCTTCTGATTCTCCTCCTTCCTTTTCCTTTTCTTCCTTCTCCTCTTCTCCTCTTCTTCCTCCTGCTTCTTCTCCCCCTACTCCTTTTTCATTTCTTTCTCCTCCTCCTTTTTCATGTTCTTCACTTCCTCCTCCTCCTTCTTCCTCTTCCTTCTTCCCCTTCCTCTCCTCCTCTTCTCCTGCTCTTCTTTCTCCTGGTTCTCCTCTTCCTCCTTCTGCTTCTCTTCCTTCTTCTTCCTCTCCCTCCCTTCAAATTTGTCTAGATATGTGAATGCAGTGTCAGTTGTTCCTGCTTTAGTGATTTGGATATGTTTCACCTAGAGGCAGAAGGGTGAACTACATGATTTCTCCCATGCTTTTGTGGCTCTTTGGTGACTTACACCCAGAAAACGGGCCTTTTCATTTATTCATCTCTATCCCTTGTTCTTTGGGGAAGCCAGAAAAGGGAAGGACGGCTGGAACAAATCCAGTCTGCCACGTCCTGCTTTCATTGCCACGGCCCCAACCTGGTACTCGGCTTCATTCGGCATTCCTTCAGTTTTGTGCTGTCCCAAGTACTTACTGCATCTCCGGGGAAGGCTCAGTCCCTACCCTTGAGGATTTGGCCATCTGGTGGGAGAGAAAAACTACATACACCTGCAGCAAGGCGATATTAACGTCTAGCCAAACAAATGGCAGAATGGCCTGAGGATGGTAAAGGCCTCCAAGGCCCGAGTCACTGCACATTCCGGTTAATACATTAAGGGCGGATGGGCCTTAGATCAGTGGTGCAGGGGCCAGCTGCACACTTCTCCAGGCAGGGAGGAAGGAAGAGATGGCTGGTGATGTGGTCCTTTGGGAGGAACGCTGCACGTGCTTGGAATCAGGACGTGAATGGTGCCTTGGAAATGTTCGATACTGATTGATTGAAACCTGGATTCCAGTCCTGGCTCCACCACTTCCAAATTGTATGACCCTAGGGAAGTCACTCCCTATCGGAAGCTCAGTTTCCTTTTCTGAAATAAGAGAGTTGTAGTAGATGGTTCCTAGGGGCCCTTCCAGCATAGACACTCTCTCTTTTATCATATGTAGTCCAACCCTCTCATTTTCCAGATGGCCCAGCTGTTGGTCTGCCCTGCGTAGAAACCAACCTCAGCTTTGGAAGACATTTTTAGTGCTCAGCATTATTTCCAGTACCCCCAAATCCAGTCTGGAGTCTAAGCTGAGAAACAAGAAACTGAGGTAGTTTCATGAGTCATCTGCAGCAGACATTGGCCCGCTGGCTCTCTCCTGCAAGCTTCGTCTGGGCTGGAGGGCCCGAGCGTTTGTGGAAATGCCATCAGGTTCACGTGGAGGCTTCAGGTGTCTCTGAAAAGCAATTAAAGAAGAGTCAAGGGTCAGGCTCAACAAAGGAATCGGCACAAAAAGACGACAAATGAAAAGGAAATTGCAAGGAGATGGGTCAGAGAAGAATATCGAAGTAGCCGTCGGCTTCGGGCTGCTCGGAGACACCAGAAGCTCTGTTTTGTTGGGGGTGGCAAAGTCACTCTCTCCCTGTTCCTCCCTCCCCTCAGATGTAACTTTCTAAATGTGGTTTTGAACCTGGAGGGTGGAAAAGATTCTGCTTTGGATTTGGCTTCTAAGAGTTCAGCCATTTTCTCACTGAAATTGGGAGCCCAGGTTCAGATGGACCTGAAAATTAGTAGTTGTGTTATCAGGGACACCTCAGCTTAACTCTGAGACCCTCTGGGTCTCAGGCAGGTGGCCACCACGGTTTGAGGCAGAAGCAGAAGTTGTAGCAGTCGGTCCCAGGCCGATATTTGCAGACCAAAGTCAAAAGTCTGCAGCAGGCTTGGTGGCGCAGTGAGGGTGGCCATGAGCCAGCAGCTTAGACAGCGCCCCTGCTGCTCAGGCCTTGCCAGCCCCTAGCATCTGAGGCCCTCCATGTTGCTCCCTGAAGGGGCTCGTCAAAGCAGCTGGAGCCAACGTCGGGCAGGTTCAAAGCCAGAAATGGCTACGTGCAAGAGCGGAGATGCAGGACTCAGATGAGCCGCTCCTCAGGGAAAAGTTTCAGCTTGCCTTCTCTCCATTTTTGTCTGTTCTGTACCTGCTCTGGGCACAACCTTATGCTAGGCACTGGGGACACCAAGACAACTCAGAAATTCATCCCTGATCTCAAGGAGCTTCCATGACATCAGGTAAATAGCTGTCTCTCCACAGATTAATGTGAGCAGGATAAGAACATTCGCAGTCAGTGCAGGTATGAGGGGGAATCAGAAAAGACCGCACCCCACTGGAGATGGCCCGGGAGCTGAGCCTCCTGGAAGCTTGAGATCCGAGAATCTTCGATCCACCTCTTAGAGGAAGTGAGGATGAGGGAGAGCAGGTATGCTGGGGTGGGGACATATTTGGAGGAGTAGATAGAATGAAAAGGAGTGCTGAAGGCAGGATCTTGAGCAGGGGCACTGGGAGGAAGGAGCTGCTTAAAGTCCATTCAGGAGCCGATGGCAAATGATTGTGGAGATGCTGGTTGTTCAGATTGGAGATGGATCATGGGTATGGAATCTGAAGGGATCTCATAGGGCCGCCTCTCTCATTTTACAGATGAGGAAACTGACATCCAGAGTGCAGAAGTGTTTGCCCAAGGTAAAGTATCCCAGATAGCTGCCAAGGTCCCTTCCACTATCTGGACTCTTGGATTCTCGAATAGGATTTTAAGGAAGAAGGGCTCTATTGCAACTTTATAGAGAAAAACAGAAAATGGAGGAAAATCAGAGACAAGGAAGTAACTTAGCCAAGCTAGTGTGGCTAGTCAGCAGCTAAGCCCGAAGAAGTCCAAATCCTTTTCTTTCTACTGGAATTTAACTGCATTGACTATTTCTCAGAATGAGCTCCATTGGCACAAAGAGGCAAACCAGCATTCCCCATTCAGGCGATAGCTGGGGGCAGCTGGTTTGGCTTTCCCAGAGTCTAGAGCACACATACAACCGTTTTCAAGATCTTGGGAAACAGAGAGAAGGCCACTGACAGACATCTTTGGCCACAGCAACATCCTGGATTTGGACTTACATCCCGGCGCTAAAGATTCTAGCTTCTGCTACCCCCATGACAAAAGGCAGTCCTCAGAATCTCCCTTTCCTCTTCTGAAAAATTCTGGTAGAATTAGTTATTTCGAGTTTTCCATCTAGAGAGAATGCCTCCCGTGTTCCCAGCCTTGCCCGAGACCTTTTGTTGTTCTTTGACAGAAATCAGGCCTCAGATAGCTTTTTATTAACGCACGGGACCCAAAATGAGGCACCTTCCGCAGATCAAGTTGAAGGTCATCCATGGGAGCTTGGGTAGGTCACCTCCTCAGGTTTTCCCCTTGAAAGAATGAGGGAACTAATCAACATGGTCTCCAAGAGCCTTTCTGGCTCTAAGACCTAGGGTCTTAATGTCCTCCTAGCCGCTCCTAGGAGTATGAGCTACCTCTCATAGCAGGGATCACCTGCCTTGAGTCATTCTTACTCTAGCCCAGGTTCCTTTGTGACCGACACAGAGACACTGGGCTGAGCCAACAAGCGGGGCTGTTCTGGGCTCTGGGAATGAGGCAGGGACCTGGGACCGACAGAGGGCAACCAGCAGCCTGGGTGACTGAACCCTCTCACTCATGCCTAGCAGCTGAGGGATACCAGCTAGCCCGTAGGGATGGGCAAGACCACACTTCAGTACCAGTCCTTTAACAGGGAGTATCTAGGCAACAGAAACTCAGGCTTGGCAGGGTGAGAGTGAACAGAAAGGCAGAAGCCAGGATTTGGAGATGTGCTAGAAGAGCTTATCCAAGCTAGCTCCCTCATTTTACAAATGGGGAAACTGAGTATATGGAAGCTTGCCAGGGACAAGCCTTACCACAGGCTACAGTGACAGCTATATTGGGTAGCTAGGGGCAATTAGCCCAGGGATTCAGGTCAGAGGTAAATTTTAGGTTGCTGAGTCTGGGGGAAAGGGGTAGCTATGCTTCCTTCAAGTTCTTACAGGGCCCGAGCCTTATCAGAGCCCAGATCTGTCGACATGTGTCAGATGATTGATTACCTGCTCAGACCCTCCGGGAATTGGCATCTTTAGCTCAGTGACCATGCTACATTTTGAGTTTTAAAGGGCCAGTGAAAGCAAAGACCCAGTAACACTTATATGCTGCACCAGGGGCTTCTGTACCTTTGTTGTATCCTGGACCCTCTGTATAGACTGGTAAAGCTTGTTGGCATTTTCCTAGAATAACGTATTTTGTTGTTCAGTCATTTTAGTCAAATCCAGCTCTTTGTGATCTCATTTGGGGGGGGTATTCTTGGCAATGATACTGGAGTAATTTGCCATTTCTTTTTCTGGATCATTTTAAAGATGAGGAAATTGAGGCAAGCAGGGTAAAGTGATTTGCCCAGTATCGCACACTTAACAAGTGTATGAGGTTGGACTGAACTCCATACTTCTTGACTCCAGGCTGGCACTCTAGCCACTGTTCCACCTAGCCGCCCCATTATGTTTTTAATTGCACACAATAAAATACACAGGAGTAGAAAGGAAACCAATTATGTTGACCTACAGTTATAAAAATATTTTAAAAAACTCAACAAGGTTGTAAGACCCCAGGGAAAGAACTCCTGTGGGGCATGGAATAGGGTGAAGCAAGTGGTCTGGGAAAGGAAAAAACCCTATCTGCTTTGCTACTGTACCCCAAGGACTGCTGGACCTTTCCATCTGACTCCCAGGTGAAATTTCCCCCATTTGAAAGTCAGTTTTGTAAGGGTGACAACTGTCTTGATTTTCGTTTGGGTCTCCAGTGCTTTGCACATAATGAGCACTTAATAAGTGATCATTTATTCATTCTAAAGTCCCTTCCCGTTTTGACATTCTGTGTTCTATTTCTCTATTGAATGTCTACATTTTCCATTTTTTCCCAATTACATGTAAAAATAATTTATTGTAAATGAAAAAAGGTTTTTGTTGGTTTTGTTATTGATATGGTCAATTATGCTGATAGTTTTCCTAGTACTGAACTAGTGTGCATTCCCTGTGTAAATCCCACCTAATCATAGTATATGCTCTTTATGATATGTTGCTGTAATCTTGTTGCTACTATTTTATTTAAAATTTTTGCATTACTATTCATTAGCGATATTTCTCTGTAGTTTCTTTCTCTGTTTTTGCTCTTTCTGATTTAGGTATCAGCACCATATTTGTTTCATAAGAGGAATTTACTAGGATTCCTTCTTTGCGTATTTTTTCAAATAGTTTATGTGGTATTGGAATTAATTGTTTTTTAAATGTTGGGTAGAATTCACTTGTGAATCCATTTGGTTCTGGGGATTTTTTCTTGGGGAATTAATTTTATAGCTTCTTCAATTTCTTTGTGTAAGATAGGGTTTTTTAAGTATTCAATTTTTGTAAATATTCATCCATTTCACTTAGCTTGTTAGATTTATTAGCATGGGCAAGATAGCTCCTAATAATTGCTTTAATTTCCATCTTCATTGGTGGTGAATTTACCCTTATCATTTTGATACTAGTCATTTTTTTCATCAAGTTGAGCAGTAGTTTATTTTATTGTTTTTTCTTTCATAAAATCATCTCCTAAATTTATTTTATTAGTTCAATGGTTTTCTTACTTTTGATTTTATTAATCTCTCCTTTGATTTTCAGGATTTTCAATTTGTTATTATTTCCAAGTCTCTTTTCTTTAATTGTATGCCCAATTCACTGATCTGTTCTTTTTTTTTCTATTTTGTTTATATAAGCATTTAGAGAGAGAAAATTTTCCCTAAGTACTGCTTTGGTTAGATCCCATAGATTTTGGCATATCGATAGCCTTTTTGTTGCCATCCTCTTTAATGAAATTATCGTCTCTACAATTTTTTGATCTACTCATTCTTTGGGACTAGATTATTTAGTTTCCATTGAATTTTTAATTTCTCTTTCCATGGCTCTTAGTTAAATGTAATCTTATTGCATTATGATCTTAAAGGATATATTTAATATTTCTTCTTGTCTACATTTGGTTGTAAGGTTTTCATGCCCTAATACATGATTAATTTTTGTGTAGATGCCATGTGCTACTGAGAAAAGGGTATATACCTTTCTAGTGTCATTTAGTTCTCTCCAACAGTCTGTGAAATCTAACTTTTCTAAAAGTTTATTCATCTCCTTATCTTTTTTCTTATTTACTTTTTGGTTAGATTTGTCTAGTTCTGAGAAGGAAAGTTGAGGGTGTCTTACTAGCATAGTTTTAATGTCTTATTTCCTTCTGTAATTTTATTTAGTCTGTTACTATATATAACATTTTCTTGGTTCTGCTCATTTCACTTCTCAGTATTTCATGCAAGTCTTTCCGTGTTTTTTGGAAATCAACCAGCTCATCATTTCTTATATCACAGTAATATTCCACCCGAATCATATACCACAACTTGTTTAGTCATTCCATAATTGATGGGCATGCCCTCAGTTTCTAGTTCTTTGCCATCACAAAGAGAGCTGCTAGAAATATTTTAGAATATGGGTTCTATTCCTTTTTTCTTTATCACCTTGAGAAACAGACCTAAATAATGGTATCATTGAGTCAAATTCTATAACATAATTTTATAACTCTAGGTGTGTTCCTCTGAATTTATGTTTTGCTCTTCTCTATCACCATAGTAACTTTTTTGCTCTTCGTACTGCTAAGTCATTCACAGTTGATCAGTTGTATAGTTTTGCTGTTACTGTGTACTATGTTCTCTCAGTTCTGCTCACTTCACTCAGCATCAGTCCAGGTTTTTCTGAAAGCATTCTGCTCATCGTTTCTTATAGCACAATAATCCATCACAATCATTATCATGATTTATTCAGCCATTTCCCAATTGAAGGGTATCCTCTTGATTTCCAATTCTCTGCTACCACAAAAAGAGCTGTTAGGAATAATCTTGTACGTAAAGGCCCTTTCCTTTTTTGAACATCTCTTTGGGATAGAGATCTAGTAGTGGTATTGCTTGGATCAAAGGGTATGCACAGTTTGATAGTCCTTTGGGCATCGTTCCAAAGTGCTCTCCAGAATGGTTGATTCAGTTCACCGTTCCACCAGTAGTGCATTAGCGTCTCGGTTTTTCCACATTCCCTCCAACATTTTTGGTATTTTTGGGTCCTAGTAGTCAAATTTTTAGTCATCTGTTAAGTATGAAGTGGTACCTCAGAATTTTGAATGTGCATTTCTCTAATCAGTAGTGATTTAGAACATTTTTTATGTGACTATAGAGAGCTTTGATTTCTTCTTTTGTAAACTGACTGTTCATATCCTAGGCCAAACTCTTTTTAAAGAAAGAAATTTTAGGTCTCTCTTAAGCGAGTCTCCATTGTTCTGGAGTTTGGTATAAGCAGTATAATGGCTTCCACACGCAAGAGCAACTGGTTTACTTCACTAAGAGGGAAGGAAAGGAGATTGTATTGTATTTGGGAAATTGTCATGATTTTAATGACCCCCAAACTTCCCCCTGAGACAAAGGCTCATCTTTCAAATGCCGGTACTGTTCTGATGATGCCACGTGACTGTAAACCGTGGGATCTCCCAGTGCTCAAAGAAGTAAAGATGCAGTGGAAAGATATACGGTAGTTGTCCATAGGCTACAGTGAAAAACCATGTTTTCGTTGATAACTACGTGTATCATTGAAGATATCTACAACCGGAAGAAGAGGCGGGGAAGGGAAGAAGCATTTATTAAGCACCTGCTAAGTGCCACGCATCATACTAAGTGCTTTACAAATATTATTTCATTTGATCATCCCAACTGTCCTGCAGGGTGGGTGCTATTATTATTCCCATTTGATCATTGGGGAAAATGAGGCACACAGAGGCAAAGTGACTTGCCTAGGGTCACACAGCTAGTAAGTATGTAAAGTTGGACTTGGCTCCTGGCCAGTGCTCTATCTTCTGTGCCACCTAACTGCCTCGAGATTGGTCTATCTTGTATCAAGAATGAGGGATTAGGTTTCCATTCCACATTCCCGAATGAAACTTTAGTGCTGTCATAATTAGTTAAGAGCTCTAGAAGAAAACCACTGGAATGTTAGGTTGACCAACCGAGGGAGACTTATAGGAAGACAAAGATAAGTCTCACACAGGATGGATTATAGTTCACCCCATCAGAAGACACCTCACATTGATGAAATCAGATTTCTTTGTGTGCTATCACCTTACCCTCAGATTGCTTCATGGTAAAATGGGGCAATTGTCAATTCAATACGTGAAAATGAGGGTCTGGGGCTTTGTTGAGTGTGGAGAGTCTCTCGTGGGGAGGAAAGGGGGAAGACTGTCTGCCGTTGCGGTATATGATTTAGTGGATGAGTTCCTAGGGAATTTCCAGGGTCACACAGTATTCTAGCCAGGCCTGGAATCCAGGACTCTTTCTCTCAGGTCCCAGATGCCTGGTTGCTAGCTTGAAGTAGCACACAAGGAGCCATGCCAAAGGCACCACTTTTCTCCAAGTTAAGTGCTTTGAGATCACTGGAGAGTGTGCATTCTGTTTTTCTCAGCAGTCACTTAGCACTTAATGCAGGCTGTGGACGTGCCATCTGAAAGGAATTCCATCACAACATTGTCAGTCTGCTCTGCAGGGATTGGGCTCCTGGTGGCAACCAGTTTCGGGGGAGCACAAAGAAACTTTATTTGTAAATGGTGACAGCTGCTATTGGCCTCTCAAGGCCACAGGATTCCTGTATGCTCCCTGATTTGGGGCAGGAGCCCCTCTTAGCACAACAAATGTTTGAAAAATTGTCAGCACTCTGAGTGCTGAGGCTGGGAAATGAGCTTCTTCCCTCGTCCATTATGGCTCCTCCTTAATCACAGTCTTGAACGTTCCCGCAATAAGGGAACAGTTTGCTGCCATGACCAGACACTGAGTAATGAGCGAGACATTAGCCAGATGACAGCTCCTGGCCGCTCTCTGCTTCCTTACAAATTGCAAGGTGACTTTTGTGGGGTGACTTCGACAGGCCAGTAAAGAACTATCCCATGGGATGGCTCGTATTCCAGTAAATTCCCTTGGACTTTCAGACACCACCCCCTTTGGAAGGGAGACTTCCGTCATGGTGCAACAGCACGATGGTGGCAAGAAATGGAAAGGGAAAAAGAGGAACCTTGACCTGGATAAACTCTGGAGTCTGTCTTTTTTACCTGTGAGGAAGCTGTAGGGCAGCAGGAAGAGCTGAGGACTAGGAGTCAGGAGATCTGACTCCTAGTCATAACTGTCACCACTAACTCACTGTGACTTTTATTACCTGGGTGACCTTGGGCATCTTTGGGCCTCAGCTTCCATCTCTGTAAAAAAGAGGGGGGATGGATACATGTTCCATAGGGGCCCTTCTCAACCTTAAGGAGCTATGTCAAGGTGAAGAATTTTGTAGATGAGAGGAATACAGTCTTGACACTGGTGTCAGACAGCGGAACCCTGCTTACATCCCTACCTCTGTCACTGGCCGGCCTGTGAGCATGTGTGAGCATTTACCCCCTGGAGCTGGAGGTTTCACGAGCTGAAGGATGTGAAAACCTTTAGAAAGCTAGAAACCAGCATCGGAATGTGGGAGCTTTTAGAACCGTCGTCACTCTTGTCAGCCCATTGGGGATGTGGCAGTGTTGGTGCTTGTGGCTTTTTTGGAAAGCAGTAAATGGGATCGATCCATAGGTTCTTCCCCCACCTGCCCACGCGGATCAGCTGCCACTTCTTGATGGTGATCTTGGCCAAATTTCTGCTCCCTTTGAGCCTTGAGTTATCAGAAGTTGGGAAGTGACTGAATGTAGTTCCTTTTTTTTGTTGTTGTTATTCTTTTGAAAAATCTTATTTAAAATTTTATTTTTTCCAATTACATGTAAAAACAATTTTAGCATTCTTCTTTTTATTGTTTTTCTTTTTCCAGATTTGGAGTTCTAGATTCTCTCCCTTCTTCCCTCCCTTCCCATTGAGAAGGCAAACAATTTGACATAGATTATACATGTATGGTCATGCAAAAGACATTTTCATGTAAGTCACTCTGTGAAAGAAAAAGAAACAAAAACCCCAAGAAAAATAAAGTAAAAAAAACTTTCATTTGAATTCAACCTCTAAGTTCTTCCTCTGGAAATAGCACCTTTCACCACTCCTACAGAGCTGTCTCGGATCATTATATTGCTGAGAATAGCTAAGTTAGATCATCATCCAATATTACTTTTAAAACATTCTCCTGGTTCTGCTCACTTCACTTTGCATTGGTTTATGTAAGTCCTTCCATGTTTTTCTGAGAGCATCCCTATCGTCATCATTTCTTAAAGCCCATTAGTATTCCAATATACACGTTCAGTCATTCCCCAATTGATGGATGTCCCCACAATTTCCAATTTTCTGCCACCACTAAAAGAGCTACTATAAATAGTTGTATACACATAGGTTCCTTTTCCCTTTTATTTTTTATCTCTTTGGGATATAGACCTAGTAGTGGTATCGCTAAGTCAAAGGGTTTTATAGCCCTTTGGGCGTAGTTCCAAATTGTTCACCAGAATGGTTGACTCAGTATACAACTTCACCAATAGTACCGCAGTATTTCTTTTCCCACATCTTCTCCAAAATTGGTCATTTTCTTTTTCTGTCATGTTAGCCAACTTGACATGTGTGAGGTAGTAGCTCAGGGTTGTTTTAATTGGCATTTCTCTCATCAATAATGATTTAGAGCATTTTTTCATATAACTATAGATAGCTTTGATTACTTTGTCTGAAAAGTACCTGTTCATATCCTTTGACCATTTATCAGTAGGGGAATGCTCTTGTTTCTATAAATTTAACTCCGTTGTCTTTATGTTTGAGAAATGAAATTTATCAGAGGAACTCACTGTCAAAATTGTTTTTTCACAGTGATGATTATCAACTATATATTTCCCTCCATCCTATTTCCCCTCTGTTTATTCTATTCTCTCTCTCTCCTTTTACCCTATCCATTCTCAAAAATGTTTTCCTTCTGACTTTTACCTCCCCCAAATTGCCTTCCCTTCTATCAGCACCCACTCCCTTTTCTTATCCCCTTGACTTCCTACTTTCCTGTATAATAATACAGATTTCCACACCCAACTGAGTGTCTATATTATTTCCTCTTTGAGTAATTCTGCTGAGAATAATATTCATGTGCTCCCCTCCTCACTTCCCCTATTCCTCCCCTGGACTGTAAAACCTTGTTCAGGCCTCTTTTATGTCAAATAATTTATCCCATTCTGCCTCTCCCTTTTCCCTTCTTCCATTTCTCATTTCTTAATTTCTTTTTTTTTTTTTTTTAGATAATCATACAATCACATTCACCTTAAGCCTCTGCTTTCTGTCTATGTATGCATCCTGACTGCCCTGATAATGGGAAAGTTTTTCAGTGTTATAAATATCATTTTCCTACGTAGACATACTAACCACTTAACCTTAACAAATCTCTTATAATTTCTCTTTCCTATTTACCTTTTTATGCTTTTTTTGCATCTTGTATTTCCAAGTCAAATTTTCTAATCATTTTTGGTCTTTGCATCAGGAATGTTTGAAAGCCCTTTATTTCATTGAATTCCCATTTTCCCTTTAAGGATGCTACTGTTTTGCTGGGTAGGTGATTCTTGGTTGTAATCCTAGCTCTTTTGCCCTCTGGAATATCATATTCTAAGCCCTCTGATTCTTTAATGTAGAAGCTGCTAGAATTTGTGTTCTCCAGACTGTGGCTCCACAATATTTAAAAGGCATCTATTTAGCTACTTGTGGTATTTTCTCCTTGATCTCGAAGTTCTGGAATTTGGCTGGATGATTCCATGGAGTTTTCATTTTGGAATCTCTTTCAGGAGGTGACCAGTAGATTCTTTCAATCTCTGTTTCTAGAATATCAGGGCATTTTTCCTTGATAATTTTTTGAAAGTTAAAGTAGAGGCTCTTTTTTAGATCATGACTTTAAGGTAGTCCAGTACTTCTTAAATTATCCTTTCCTGGAGCTTCAGTGAGCTTTTGTGCCTCCTTTTCCATCTGGCCAATTCTACTTTTTAAAGGAGTTCTTCTCTTCTGTGAATTTGTGTATTTCTTTTCCCATTTGCCAATTCTGCTTTTTAAGCCATTTTTCTCTCCATTGAATTTTTGTGCCTCTTTTACCATTTAACTTTTTCTATTTTTCTTTTTTTTATTAAAGCTTTTTATTTTCAAAACATAGGCATGAAACTTTTTCTATTTTTCAAGGTGTTATTTTCTTCAGCATTTTTCCTGCCAACCTTGTGGGTTTTCTTGGGCTGGAAGATCGTCTCACTCCATCTTTTGTGGGTTCTGCTGCTCTGGAATTTGTTCAGAGTTATTACTTAAAGACATTTGGAGAGGTTTTAGGGAAAACTCATATGAGTCCCTGCCTTTACTCCCCCATTTTATCTCCACTTCTCTCTTCATTCTTCTTGGTGCTTTCCAGAATGTTTTCTTCCTCTGGGTATTCCTATAAGTTGTTCCCTACGCCTGGAATGTCCATTGGGGTAAATTAAAGCACATGTTCCACTCTCTGCCCATTTGTTTAGTGCCCTCTTCCTCTCCCAATCACCTTGTTTTTAGTGTCTACTTTGTAATCTTTCCAGTGGAATGGAAGTTCCTTCGGGACAGGGGTTCTTTAATTGTTGTCTTTGAGTTCCTACTTCCAAGGACAGTGTCTTATACATGCATGGTAAGTGCTTTATAATGTTTATCGTTGAATCCAATCCATTAAAAACCCAAAAAACTTGAGCTCATCAAATCTAGGAAAGCTGAGAAGTAAGTCACATAAATACAGTACCTCTGACTGTTGTTACTCATGGCTGTCTTCAGCATTCTCAGCACTTCTCTGGGCCATTATCCAGAGAGGGAAAAGGGAATAATTATCAGAACCCACATTTCCTTTCAGCTATTGTTTGCTTATCTATTGATCCTGGCCTCAGTGGGTTTGTAATTGTGTGTCTTTTTCTCATTTGTTTTGAGAACAATGGACTTTTCTCCTGTTATTATGGGCAGCCTCATCATAGCAAGATATCAGATTGGGTCTTGGATGGAAGGGGGAGGAGGCTCTCTTTAGGGGACATAATCAGGGATGCTGCAGTTTTTATTATTGGTGAGCTCAGAAATCTCCCCCCTCCTCTTTCTTTTTCCCCTTTCTTCTCTTTCAGCCTTCTTTCCCCAAATATAACAAGGACCCACCATTTAGAAGGCATCGTTCGTTCCCTGATTAACTCTTGCCCGATCCTGTTCGTTTTATTCCCTCCCCCGTTAGTTTTCATTAGATTTATCTGTGTCTATTCGTAGTTGCTTCGGAAAATATTCTGAGGCTTTTCACATGTGGCTATCCAGTTTACCAGTGGAATGACATACTTGATGAGGGGAAACCATTTTATGTCTTTTCTTTTTTACTATATAGACACTCTCCAGCATTCAGCATCTAGTCCTGTACAGAGCGGGCACTGGAGTCAGCTCCTGATTACCAGACCACCCATTAGAGAGTTGCGATTGAAAAATGTGCTCTCACTTAACTTCTCTGCACTTCAGTTTGCTCAAGTATAAAAATAAGGGATATTCTACTACCTCTAAAGCACCCCCCTCCCCAAGCCCTATTACTGTAAAGCTGCACATGAAAGCTTATGATGGCTTCACGATTTCAGTCGCCAGAGTGATCGTGACTGAAAAATGTATCGGTCTCCGGTCAGCCTGGTGATGAGCACAGCTAAGCTGGCCGGATTTCCAGCTTCCCAGGACTTCCTGGGAAATGTGTCCTACCATCTGAACTTTGGTGAGCCAACACCAAGATGAGATATTTGGGAACTTTAGTGGATTGAGGAAGCAGAGAAACTCTACAAAGAACTTGATAAGACCCTACAAATTAAATCACCATACACTTTGATACTTAGTTCAATGCAAAGATGGATAAAGAGGAGAGTCGTGAAAAATATGTTGGAATATGGTTCGGGAGTAAGGAACACAAGACTGGTAGACTACACAAAAGTCTCGGTACTGTACGGCATCAATATGTTCTCACAAAAAGATCTTGAAGGTACTGGATGTAGCAAAAACATAGCATCACAAAAAATGAAATGATTGTGTTTTAACAAGCAGAAAATTACTTGTTATTCAGGTGGGAGTTATTACTGAGATGGGTTATCTATGTATAGTCCCATCACTGATATTTTAGAGTAGAGATTGAGATGAATACAAAACTAGAAGAATAAAAATGACACAAAATATGGCACGCAATTAAAACAGCTCTAACCTGACCTATTGAAATGAGTTGTTGACACTGAGGAAAGGAAAATGGATGAGGGAAAGGACATTGACACCAATTATAACCATTTTATACAGAGGTTTAACTGACATAAATCAGTTGCCATAACAAGGAGACCAAAAGCATGTAACAACAACCTTAGTGAGTAAACATTTGACCTACTTGCCAAATGAAGAGATATAAGGGCTAAGGGCAGCACTAGTTTGGAATATGAACTTGTTTATGAAATTAATACAGGAAGTTTATGAACAGTATCACCTCATAAAACAGCAAGAAGCAGTAGAGGGAAAACCCCAGTTTCAAAAGAGCTTGGCAAAAGACACAACTAAGCAGCCATCCTGAGGGTATTTAGGGATAAAACTAGCAGAAGAAAAGCTAGATGAAAGAGGGAAAAGATGTGAAATGGTGAACTTTACAAACATCTCTGACCTGAATATATATTGGACATTAGCCGCATGTGCAGCTAATGTCAAGTATCATCTGCTCTTGTGCCAGAAGAGGCACAATTTGGGCCATAACCATTCTTTGTCTTCTCTTAAGGCACTGTGGTTTGCAGAGGCAACATGATGTCATGAAAATAATACAAGGCCGTTTTTTAAGCCCTGGGTTCTAATCTTACTTAGACATTTTTCTTTTTGGCCTTTTTGCCTTGAGCAAGTTATTTAGCCCTGAGCCTCAGGTTCCCTAGTTATACAAGGAGGGTGGAAGTTGGTATAGAAAATCTCTAAGGTTCCTTCCAGCATTAATATCCTATTTTATATTTTCTTATGTTTCTTTCGTCTTTGGCAGTTTCCATGTCCTAGATTCTCTAATGACTGACAATTGGTAAAATTAGATCATGAATGTGGACGCACTTTGTAGACTTGGAAGTGCTATGCAAATTATTATCCCGCTCATTTCTTAAATCTTTATTCCCAATCCGGAGTGCAGGCTTATTATAGTCTCTTATTAATTTCTTGACACTAATTAGAAGAGCTAGAGCCGCGGAAGTGAATACATACAAACTTCTGGGCAGTGCAGAAATCTGCTTTCACATTTGATACTGGGGTATTAACAGGGGCAATCTTGGCTCCCCCCAAAAACCAAACTCAGATAGTTGAACTCATTTGATCTCAGAGAGTTTTCTTCAGTTTGGGGCAATTCATACAAGTCTCACCAGCTCATCTTCTAGAGCACTGTGTTAATGAGGCCAGCGACCTGGATTCCATCATGGTGTGGACCACTCATTTCCTCCATTTGCTGGCCAGAGACTGTACTGCTGACCCTTGCCTCCAGCAATTACTGTGGCCTGATTTTTCTCACAGAAGCACAGAACTCAGTTTAAAAAGACCCACGTTCAAGCCCTACCTCTGACATATATAAGTTGTAGGACTGTAGGCAAGTCACTTTACATCTCTTGGGACTTGGTTTCCCCATCTGTACAATGGAAATGATAATTGTTATACTACTTGCCTCACAGGAGAGCGGAATTCCAATCTCATCTCTAATAGCAATATCCTGGGTATGTCATATTGCCTCTATGAACCTCAGTTTTCTCATCTATAAAATGGACTTAATTGTACTTTCTGCCTCACAGGGCTATTAGAAGAAAAAATATTTTGCATATTACAGCAATGGAAGTTGTTACTGTTACAACTACCACCACCACCACCACCACTACTGTGATATCATCACTACTACTGCCACCAGCACTTCTATTACTACTATATTCTTGCTACCATTGCTCATAAGACAGTGTTATCATATGAGTGGATGACTCAGGCCGGTCCAGCCCCACTTCTGGAATCAAAACTCAGAGTTCAGGGTCTTCTGCTCGGGAGGCGGGGTAGAAGAGGGAGGATCCAATAACGTCATTTCTGTATGCAAGTGACAGTATTATTATATATCTGCATATACATATATATGTGCTCAGTGAAGACATCATTTTTTAACAGCTGTGTTTAGTTGAATAACAGATTTAGAAAGTGCAGACTTTAATTAATCTATGTTTTCTCCTGGGATTTCAGCACCATCTGATTTACTTTCTATGGCCACAGTATTATTGTAGTGTTTTTTTTGGGGGGGGGAGGGTTGGCCTATCAGTTTTTTGCTTATCCTCGCAAGATATTAATTCCATTCCCTTTCTTTGTTTCCTCCCCCTCCCCCCCCCAAAAGAAACTTAGGATTCATTCTGGAATAGGTCGTCCAAATGGAGAGTAGTCAAATAGCATTGTAGTCAGAGCTGGTTGTTTAGCTCTGCTCCTTACTGGCTGGGTCGCTCTGGAAATACTACTCCCCTTTGAAGCCCTGTTTTCTCATCAGAAAAAAATTAGGGAGGGTGGAATGCACTGACCTGTAATCTCTCTTAGCTCTCAATCCTATGAGAACTCTGGAGATAGTCAAGGCCTAACTGATAGGTGAGAGTTTGGGCATGGTGTGGGGATCTATGTGGGATATGGCAGATGTTCAACTGAGGGGTCTGCTACATCTCCCAGCTTCCTCCTTCCGTCACCGGCACAGGTACCGCAGGACCTTGGCTTGGCCCATTAAGGTTGGTTTGGCTTTTGCCTTGATAGAGAGCAAGATAACATTCTCCCTCATTCAGAAGGATTCAGCAGGATACCTCAGGTTGAACCAAGAAGAGGAAGCTGTCACTGGCGAGAATAGATAAAGAAGATGCAGAGACCAAAGGATGGGAATAGTAGAAAGAAACCTAGAATTGGAGTCAATAGACATGGATCCGAGTCCCTGACCTCTTCCGCTAACTAGCTGTATGATCTTGAAAAAGTCCTTTCCTTTCAGCTTCAGCTTCCTCCCTATAAAATGAAGGTCTTGAAGAAGTGTAAGTCTTAGATCACCCTTTAGGTCTGACAGTCTTTGTGCTGACATGATATAGAAGAACTAGAAGGAGCTGTGGAGCTCACGTACGTCCTTTTATAGGTGGCCCAGAGCTCTGGCCCCGAGTCTGAGGTATTTTCCCCTAGACCAGAGCTGGTCCTTTCCCTCAGTCAGTTACACTAGTAAGAATTCATGTTTTTACAGCATTTTTAAATTTAGTAAAACATTTTACATGTATCATCTAGTTTTATCCTCACTAGGAAACAAGTACTAGTTCTCATTTTACAGGTAAAGAAACTGAAAGAGGTTTTGACCAGGTCATATGGCTAGTAGATGACTAAGACTGGATTCAGATTCAAATCTCCCCAATTTCATGTCCAGCCCTCTGACTACTGTTCCACCTCTGGTATTCTATGTTTCTAATAATCTGTACCCTCTATTCTTCTCAAACTCTCAATGTTCTGTGTTCTATGGATCTTCTGGCTGTGACATTCTGCTTTCTAGGTTTATTAGGATTTTTCGGTCCCTTTCATTTCTAGCTTGCTCTTTTCTAAGGTCCCTTCCAACTCTAGCAGCCTGTGAGCCTGTGACCATGTGATTTAATGAGCTAGAATCCCTCAGTCAGGGAAAGGCAGAGGAAAGATGGGGGAGGCTCTTGACAGGAATGGCCTCGAGTGGGACTACAGGCTTCTCTGTCCAGTTCCTTAACTCTCCTGGCATCAGTTTTTCCCTGTTTGCCCACCCGACACCTAGCACTGATTTGCCAGATAGTTTGGTTATGCTCCCAGTTATTGGGAATCTGTGTGTGGAGAAAAGGAAAGGTACTGACAGAGACATACCTGGAGTCCAGACTGATGTCAAATCCTGAGTCGGCCACTTAGGAGCGGTGTGATCTTGGCAAAGTCACTTAACCTGGCTGAGGCTCAATTTCCTCATCCAGAAAGTAGAGCAAATGAAAGGCCCCATGGATAGAATAAAACACCCGGGACATGCTATTAGAAGACCCAGGTTTGACCCATGTATCTGCCATTTACCGCATAGATGACACCACCAAGGTCTGAATGAGATTAGCTGATCTTGGCGGTCCCTTCCTGCTTTAAATTTTTTTGCTTTTTTCCCATTTGGCAGCCTGCTGGGAACCTTCCAGTGACAGGCCCCTGGCTGTGCTGGGGAGGTTCTTTTGGGCCACGTGCTCCTCTCTCCTCTCCCCCACCAACTCTGTGAACTAAGAAAGATAAGCTTTGCAAGACTGACAGGGCCACCAAACCATTGTAAGGAAAGCCACTGATCCCCCCCCCCCCCCGCCTCCCTTGGCCCCCCCTGCTCTTTCTCTGTCTTGGCAGAAAATGCAGCAGCTGGGATAAAAAGACCAAAGCTTGGGTGAGATAGGTCGAGTCAGATAAACAGTCACTTCCTTGGCACTCCTGGCAGTTTGCTCCCGCTCTTTTCTGGCTTTCATAAGTAGAATCTTTCCTTCAGGCTTTAGTTTTCTTGCTGTCTCTGCCCCTTGAATGTCAGTGCTCTATAGATACCCTCATTCTGACCCAGCTTGGCTTTTAGATTGACACATATTTCTCAATGCAGATTGGGGGATAATGAATATTCAGCTGGTCTTGGGATCAGGAAGGCCCGGCGGTGACACGTTCTGGCTGTGTGACACTATACTCTTGGAGGCCCATGTGACTCCCTGAAGAACTGAAGTTGCCATGCTGGCTCCGATCTACATTTATAGGAGTTTCCTCTGTCAGTGAAACCACAGGTCCAGTTGCTTATCCCTTTCTCTCCCAGTGAGGAGTGTAGTAGAAGTAAATGTGGATTTGAATTCAAGGCATCCGGACTCAAATTCTGCCCTTGCTATTTGCTAACTAGGTAAATTTGGATTAGTCGTGTGCCCCTGTGAACCTTGGCTTTCTTACGTGTTTGGTTGATGGCACTCCCATCCTTCCAGCTGCTGAGGCTCCTGAATTCCAGGCCATTCTTGGTTTCTCCCTCTCCCTCACCAGCCCACGTTGGCAGCCTTCAGCTTGCGTATTAGCATCTGCCATCTGCTTTCTGTGCAGCTCTCGATTGGGCCCTTGTTTCTTCTTGCCTTCTCCCAGTTCCAAAATGCAATGGGCCACCACAAAGGAGGTTCAAGAAGGGGTGAGATGGCCATTTGGCGGACATCCTTTAGAGAAGATGCTCTAGGAGTGGGGTGGACTTGCAGACTCTCCAAGAGGCTTGTAAAAAAAAAGAGCACTTTACAGTCTGAAAGTGCCACGTACAAGTCCCTTGTCATTCTCTTATTCAGCTATAAAGCTTCATCTATCCTTTATTATTCTCCTCTGTTCTCAGGCGATTTTTCATTTTGGTAACTGAGCAAATATCCCTTTCCTTGGGGTCTCGGGGACTTCTTGTGTTATCCTTGGGGTAGAGGGGCCACAGGGTATAGCAGAACCCAGGGTCACTGATACCAAGTCAGTGCCTTTGGCCTTCCCTCATTTGTACATTTTTGTGACCTCTCTTCCGTTCTAGCTCAAAGAAGTGGACGGAGGATTTGGGAAGGTGTGGCTACACTTCATAGGGAAAGGATCTCGGGTTTTTCATGGATTCTAAGCTCAACGAGTCAGCTGTATCATAAGCATCCCACAAGATAAATACCATCCCAGGCTGGGTCGGCATCCTTGGATTTAGTCGAGTGCTTCCTTTGAAGAAGAACATTGACAAACTAGAGGGAGACCAGGATGGGGAGGGAAAGGAAATGATGCCATGAAAAGCTCAGTTCAGGGAACTGAGAAGAGGGAAACCTCTGGAGGATGTGATGGTTGTTTAGAAGTACATGTCGGAAGAGGGATTGAGTTTGTTTTGTTGACCCTGTGGGAAGAACTAGAAGTAATAAATAGGTGGAAGTTGCAGAGTGACAGTTTTTAGCCCTATGCAGGGAAACACCCTAACAGAACCATCTCCAAGCGAAAGGAGCTGCTAGGGTCTTCGAGTAGAGGCCAGGAGTTGGAGCTGGTGGCAAAGATTCTTCTTACTAAGTTCCAGGTAGAATTAGATCTTTTCCAACTTTCAGCTTCTACAAGTCCTGGAGTCCTGGAGTCCAAAGCTCCAGAAGACTTGAGTTAGAGTCCCGGTCCTGCCACATGCCTGGTGTGTTATAACCCAAGGCAACTGGCTTGATCTCTCCAGGCCCGAGTTTTATTCTCTGTAAAATGATCGAATGGCTCTAAGTGATCTCCGATGTCCCTCCCAGCTCTAAATATGTAACTTTTTGTAATCATACGCTCCTCGAGAACTTAGCTACCTGTCTGTATCTCCCTTAGCATCCGACATCGTACATAACAGGTATTGAATAAATGTTAATCAGATGAATAAATGCCTGGTCCCTCCAAGTAGCCATTTTTTGGGCAACTTGAGTGCCTGGCCCTGTGGGTGGGTTCCCTAAGTCCAGATTTGTGCTTAAAAGTCTCCAACCTCAATGTGCAGAGATAACTCTCCCCCTGCTCTTCTCACATGCTGGGGTTGTCCCCTGCCAAAAAACGATCTCTGTCCCAGAAACAAAAGGGATGAGACCCGAGATTCCAAACAATCTTGATTCACTGGGCAGAGTGCATTTGTTACCTTGGAAACCAATTGCAGCAGGGTCCCACTTAATGAAATTTATGAAATCAACTTCAAGACATCTTGATTAGGAATGTGCTAAAACATATACAGTTTGATGAAGATGCACAGTCTGCAGATGTGCACAAAGACGGTCCTCATATTCCAGGTTTGGGAATGCATTTCCAAGGCTGCTTAAGAGCATGGAGCTTTCTTGCCATTTGGTTTCTGAGGAAGCTGTTAGTTCCTTTTCAGAATGTTGGCATTTAATTTTAATTTCCAGAGTATGTTTTAGTTTAATTGGCACAGTGGCGGGTTTGCTGCCTGGTGCCTGCTTTATGCAAACCTGGGTTATTAGACCTTGGATGCGAAGGAAATGAAAGGGTGGGGTAAGAATCTCATCAAGGTGGAGAGAAGGTCATAGAATAATGGAATGGAGAATGACAGGCTTAATGGGAGAGCACTGAGAGCCCTTAGAACACAGTGTACCAAGCCAGGAGAGATGTTTTCACCAAGTATTTCATCAAAAACAACAACAACAAAAATCCCCCAAAACAACAGCACAAAAGAAGACACAGTTTTGCCGCTTCAACAGACTTCAAGTCCTGGGTTTGAGTCTTGGCTTTGCTTCATCCCTGCTGGATGTAGGGGAGCCAATTCTTTAATCCCTTTGAGCCTCAGTCCTGGAGATGATCGTGGGCTTTCTTGCTAGTTGTGCCCTCAGAGAGCTTGTAATCGCAGAGCTTCATTTTATAGAAGGGGAATCAGGCCTTCTCTGTAGAGAGGAAGGGACTTGGCAGGGTAAAGAAGGTAAAAGGTTGCAAAGCCGGGACAGATCCTCTCGTACGGATCTCCCGTTTCATATGTTTCTCTGTGAAGAAAGCAATGGAGAAATGGGACTTCCCTTCACTGTTTCTTCTGTCGGCCGGCCTGCCTGTAGGCAGGGATATGCAGCCATCTTGAGTTTCTCTGGCGCTTTAACGGTTAAATCATTGCTCACCCTAGCGTTGTGTGGATTTAATTTAGTCCTTTGGCGTGGAGTTCGCCAAGCAGAAAATCTTTGAAGTCAAAATCATGCCTTCTGTTCCAGGCATCAAATGAGATCGCACTGTTTCAGCTGCTTTCAAATGCAAAGTGGGGACCCGGGTATTTGGAAACCCCAGGTAAGGCTTGAAAATCACAGCCCCCTGTGGCTCCCTGTCCACCTGAGGCTTCCAGCCTTCTTTGTAACACTTCCAACTTGATTTGTCCCCAAATAAAACCCCACAGGCCGCAGAGAGGGGGGTGTTCTGACATTAAAAATATACTCATTTCCTAAAACAAATACTAAAACGGCTCTCTTGTTGCACTCTACCAATGCCCTGCCCCCTGCGCCCCTCCCCAACCAGGTGTTGCACCCTAAGCATCAACCTCCTGCCTCTAATATTGCCACCGTTCAGATTTTTCTTCTGAATCGAGGCAGTGAGATTAATGGAAAAAGAGTTGGACCAGCAATCCAGAGTCCTGGTTTCGGGGCCATTCTTTGCCATTAACTAGTGTCGAGCAAGCCAGTTGATTCTGTTACATCTCAGTTTTCTCATCTCATCTCATACCTTTCTAAGCCAGGGACTGTGTCCCTGCCCCCCTTGGCTCCTCGGGATGGGTTTTCCCCTTCTCCTCTCTGGAACCGGGTGTCAGCTCCCTTTCCAGACCATTTCCTTAGCATGCTATCTACAACATACCCAGTGGAGTGTACGCTCCATCTCCTGTGGGCTTCTTTTTGTGAGTTGCCCTGCTCTGATAGGTAGGCTTCCTACTTCTCTTGCCAGTTCCCGGGAACCAGGCCTCCAAACCTTTTCCCGTCATCTCCACACCAGTCCACCACTGAGGCTTCCCCCATTCCAATTCTTCCTAATGTGTTGTCATCTACCATTAGAATGGAAGTGCCTCGAGGGGAGGGACTGTCTTGCTTGCTTCTCTTTGTATCCCTAGTGCCCAGCATAGAGTAAACCGTTAATAAAAGCTTTCTTTCTCCATTTGTCATGGAGTTGCTGTAAGGCTCACAGCAGATAATGGCCAGTGAAAGGCTAAAGCTCTCTGGGTGTGAGGCATCCTTATTAGAACTGATAGGGAGAGGAAGTGGATTTGGGATTTCATTAGCACAGGGAACTCCTGTGAGATGAGGAGGACTGACTGAGGTGCTCCCGGGGCAGGGCAGTACCTTCTTGCTAACTTGGAATCTCACAGTCATTTCTAGAGCAGGAGCGTGGCCGTAGTTCCTCGGGGTCACATGGCCTGAATGTGTCAGAAGAAGACCTTGAAGCTGAGGAAAACTTCTCTCCCGAGCAGGCTCTAGTCACCTCACCATCCCGCTCCTCTTCTAGAAGAGGCATTGCTTAAATTCTGATCAATGATCAAATTCTCTTGCTGAAGGCAAAACAGGGAATAACCTTAATTGCCATTCTTCTAGAACTTTAAGGCCCGCACTCTGTGTATTGCACATAAAAGGTAGATCGTACATGTTTGTGGAATTGGATAGAATCGAGTGTTTTCCTTATATCCCGTTAGATAAGGAGTGCAAATACCTTTGTTCCCATTTTATGCTGAAGGTTCAAGAAGGGAAATGACTTACCCAGGATGGCCCAACTCACAACTGTTAAGTCAGGTCCACCTGGGGCCTCCTCTTTCCAATTCTGGTGCTCTTTTGTACTATTGCCATTAGCTAGTTTTTCCTACCTGCTGATTATTAAAGGTAAATTCATTGGTGGGAACTTGTGGGTTTTAGAGAAGCATATTTTAAGTAGATTTGGAAATACCCCTTGTGCGTGCTAAGTTCGGGAGGTAACCCGGAAGGGGTGCTTCCATATCTATGTACCTGCTCCTAAGCCTCTGGACTTTTTCACCATGCCCTCAGGTGGCTATCTTCCTCCCCGCTCTGTTCCCTTTCCGGTTTGCTTTTGTATGCTGTCTTCCTGCTAGAATCATCGGGTTGGTTCTCCTCGTTTTATGGATGAGAGAGTACACATTGCAGTAGAAGGAATGTTGGCTCATGCTCATTGTCCCCATTTCAAGTCCTACCTCTGCCTTTTGACTCTGGGCAGATCACCTGATCTCTTCAGGCCCCAAGTTTTTCACGTATAGAATGAAGAGACTGGACTAGAGGAATGCTTCTCAACCTTTGCAATCTCACTTTACACTAGTAAAAGTTACTGAGGACCCCTCAGAGAGCTTTGGTTTATGTGGGTCGTGCCTATGGATATTTCTTTTATTAGAAATTAAGACATGTTTGCATTATTATGAAAACAGTTTTG
Source organism: Antechinus flavipes (assembly GCF_016432865.1). Lineage (NCBI taxonomy): Eukaryota > Metazoa > Chordata > Mammalia > Dasyuromorphia > Dasyuridae > Antechinus > Antechinus flavipes. The sequence goes on along the minus strand of NC_067404.1, from coordinate 57,722,546 downwards.
ATCTTGTAAACCTTGAAAGGGTTTCAGTCCTTGAATCCTCCTGGACAAAGCATCTCTAAGGTTTCTTCCAGATCTAAACCTATAGGTCTAGGTTGGATGTTTTGAACAATGCTGATTTAGATTTTGTAGCCATATCTCCCTTGCCCTTCCTCTCCTCCGTGACCTCACGGGCCCTCCAGCAGTCACCATTATTTTTACACCTTTGTAAGTTATTGATTTTTATATTGGGTCATTAGCATTGACAGATGCTTTTAATTAAAAGAAACACACACATTACCACTCCCTCCCCAAGCTCTCAAGAGGCAAGCATTCTAATTTGGCATGACATTATCAGGCCTAACAGTTGTTGGCATGTGAAATGTCTAAAAGATCATCCGTTGTTACCATAGCCTTTTGGAGTAGTCAGATGAAGTTCAAACTCGGGATGTTTTTGAAGTCTGAAGTCTCCCTGGGGATGTCTTTCATAACATCTCTGAACTGGCTAACGCTACAGTAAATGAAACACACAGAACTGGATTAAAGGGTTATTTCCCCGGAGTGTCAGGCTGACAGAGATGGCAGAACCTTAGGCCCTAAACATGACACGCTGCCAGTGACAGGAGGCACCCTCCACAGGCCTGTCCTCACAGTTCAGTGCCAACAGCCTGGGCCGAGAAGATAAAATGGTGACCATTTACAACAGGTGGTCATGCAGCTAAGCCGGTTAGATGCGGTCAGGACTCAGAACAGCTAGGTCCTTGTCGGAGCTCAGGGCGAACCAGAATTTATCCTTGAAATCATAGAATCTTCTCGTTGGAAGGGACATCTAGATGCACCTCTCATTCAATGAATGCAGGACTCCAGAAACACAAAATGTTAAAACTAGGAGGAACTTTAGAGCTCATTTGGCCCAACCTTCTGGTGATGTTGCAGAAGAGACTGGAGGCTAGGGAGATTGAAGGGCTGGCCCCGGATTACAAAGTAAACAACAGAGCCGGTACTCCAGACTGGGCCTTCTGATATCAGGTCCAACACTAAGCTGTGCTTCTTTGCCCTCTACGGTATCCCCAGTAGAGCATTCATTTTGTAGCTTCCACTCGGAGTATGGAGAATTGTATAAGTCCAAAGCAAAAGGTATAGTACCTAATTGGGCAGAGTAGGCTGGGACCAATTAAAGAATCTGGGCAAAGTACATGGGCTTTGCGTAGTTAGGTGGCTAAGAATTGGAATAATGGTGGCTCAGCAGGGGACCTACAGGGCTCAGGCTGTACTTGATCATAGGTTTTGTACTAAGAAAATGAAAACAAAGCCAATCAGATGCCTCCATATTGATTGCATGACATCAGAAGTCCTGGATTTGGAGTCAGAGGACCCGATTTGGCTACTTACTAGCTAGATAATCTTAGGAAAATCATTTCCCTCCATTGAGTCCTGTCTCCATAAAATGAAGAAGTTGATACTAGAATGACAAAATTGGGTAGGCCTGCAGGGAAGCATTTGTTCATAGATAGTGTTGTTGGGATTGTGGATTAAGATGAGCATTGTGGAGAGTAACCTGATGTTTAGTATAAAGTCACAGAACTGATCCTACCTTTGACTGAGTGATTCTCTTGCTAGCACTTTACCCTGAAAAGGTCATTAAGAGGAACTATATTTGTAGAAACATCCCTAGGTTTTTGGTAATAGTCAAAAATTGGAAATAGATTGTGTGTCTAATTATTAGAAAATGACTTTAAGTAAAAATGTAGCAGTATAAAGGAATATAAATGATGTTGCTGTTAAAAATAAATGTGAAGCATATAATGAAATATAGAAAAGACAGATAGGAGGTGATGCAAAGCCATAGCAATAGAACCAGAATGAAAGAAAGAAAAGAAATTTAGCTCATAGATCACTAGCTTAAGCTCTGGACTTACATGACCAGAGTTCAGAATTGAGGATGTGTCAACCTTCCTTCTCCCCCTTTGAAATTATACTCTTTGGCTCATTTTGCTTCCACTCAAGAATTCCTTTTGGGGATTCTTGGAATAGAATTAAAATGTAGCTTGTGTCTAGGTCTTCACCAAGTAGATAAAAAGGTTTCTCAGCTCCTATAAAAGCATTCAGGGAACCAGTGCATACTGGTATAGGACAGATCTTACTCCTCTCCATAAAAAAAGATAAAAACAACATAAAAGAATCATACTAGCCCCATAGTGAGCCGCAAAATTCTTGTGTGTATCTAGTGAGTTCCACCTTTCTCCAAGTCTTTCCATCTAGACCCCTAGACTCATAGTTGTGCCCGACGGGCAATCTCCCATCATTTTTACAAGGCCTACTCTTACCCCTAGAGATCCAGTTGGATACTCATTTTATGATTTTTTTGAATGCTTGGACTACCCCTAAGCAAAACTAATTGGGAGTTTAGAAAGAGGCAGCTCCCTTCCATAAGACCTGTACCATACAAATAATTAATGATAGCAGGGTAGGGCAAAGTTCCAGTTTTTTCTGCCTCTCTTTCTATTCCCATTCCCATAGCTTTATTCACCCACTGTGCCTTCAGCTGCAGGGGGATTTGAGCAAAATCTTCTTCTCCACTCCTAGGGACCAGCACTCCCCAGAAACCGTCTTTTCCGCCACCTCCTTACCCTTCTAATTTCTCACTCTAATTCAGTCACGGAACTCTTTAGGAATCTTCCATTGTCCAGAAAATTTCACCCCCTCTCTCCAAGAGGCCACAGTTCAGTGTCTTCCATGCTAAGGCTATATAGTTCCCTTCTCCTGGGTCCATGTGTTTGAGAACACATGCCATCGCCCTGCACCCGGACCTCTGCCTCTTCAGGATCTGGGAACTGTTGATCCCACTTACACCGCTGTTAGAGCTGCTCCTATTTCTTCAACTGAAATGTTCCCATTCTTGGAGCAGAGGAGAGAATAGCTCTTCGAGAGGCTTTGCCAATACGTGGGTCCTCCCATGGGACCCAAGGCTACATTCAAACCTCGGGATGTTGAACTCTGCACAGAAAGGGGAAGATGGACAAATAAATCCCAGTCTGAAACAAAAATGCCTTTAAAGCCCAGAATAAAGGGATGACTCTGGCCCACAAACAATCTAGGCAAACCACAGCATCTCCAATTACTGAGATTCATTCACTTATTCTCCATCTGATAGCATGATTTCAGTTCTTGCTTTCTTTGGGTTCACTTGATTCACAGTAAGTTTTGTTTCAGCCCCTAATTTTGATTCTGTATATATCTTTTGAGTTTGAGGTGTACTTCTTGTAGGCTACAGCTTGTGGAGTTTTGTTTTCTTCTCTAATCCATCATCCCTTTTGTTGTTGTTGTTTTCTTAGATTGTGTAATGCATTTATATTTAAAGGTAGGAGAGTCAGGTTTAGATTTTCCTCCATTTGTCTCTAATAGTGATTTGTCAGTGTTGCTCCATCATCACCAAATTAGAATTTTCCCCCGTCTTTTGTAAAGAAGTTATTTTGTCTCTTCACTCATTTTATCTTGTTGTTGTTGTTGAGTGATGTCTAACTTTTCATGAACCCAGGGACCATAACTGTCTCTGGGGTTTTCTTGGTAAAGATACTAGAGTGGTTTGCTGTTTCCTTCTCCAGTGGATTAAGGCAAACGAGGTGGTGACTTGCTCAGAGTCCTATAGCTAGCAAGTACCTGAAGTTAGATTTGAACTCAGGACTTCCCGACTCCAGGCCTAGCAACTCTGTCCCCTAATCCCATTAGCCTCTCCTTTAAAGCAAATCTGTTCTTACTGATTCTCTCATATATGAGCCATTCCCCACCCCTCACTCCCACCGTCACCCCACTCCCGCCTCTTTGTTTCCCCTTTAGCTAATTCTGGGTTTGTTGACTTTATTATTTCTTTTTTCCTTCTTTTTAAAATCTGGTTATTAATTCTTCCCCTCTTGTTTTTCCCTTCCAGTTAAGTAGTAGAGTAATCCTTCCTCCTCTCTCCTTCGACATGTTCTTTCATTTTTTTCAAAGTTTCCTTTTCTGTGCTTTTTTCCCAAAAACATTCTTTCTTTCATTGTCTTCAGTATTTCTCTACCCTCCCTTTTCTTTCATTCGCGGACATTATAGTCCTGCTTCAGTTTCTCTATTCGTCATGGAATCAACATTTCTCAGGTACTTATTTTGAGCTCCCTATTCCAAACAGGTTCTATATTATTGCCTCGTGGGTCATGGGAAAGAGGGTGCCCGATGACCGAGTTGGGGGCTTCCAGATTAGCGTCGTCTGCTGTTAGTTCACTAGATTTTTAGCTTCCGTAACATTTTCTCTGTCGTCCGTGATGACTATTTGGAGAGGTGTGAGGATTGGGGGAAATATCTAGTCTTTCATCTCGGTGGTCATGTGACCCTTCGGTACTCATTCTCAGTGAGACCTGAACGAGTCTCATTGCCAACCTTGTTACCTCATTAAGTTGATTACTGAACTCCCCTGATTAACCCCAATAGAAGGGGGCAAGAAAGAAAAAACAAATGGAATAACAGAATTGTCAGTAGCTAATATTTACATAGTGCTTTAAGATCTGCAAAGCATCTGGTAAATATGAGCTCGTTTGATCCTCACAGCGACCCTGGGAGTGATGAGTGCTATTATTATCCCCATTTTCCAGATGAAGAAACTGAGACATTGGTAAAATGACTTGCTCAGGGTCACATAACTAGTAAGTGTCTGAGGCCGGATTTGAATTTGTCTTCCTGATGTCAGGTCTACCAATATTTTTGAAAACTTGGAAAGGGACATATAATGCGTTCTCTTGGCTCCCTGAACTTTGGAGGCCTTCAAGGATTTAAGTAGTGTTTCGGTAGGCATTTTGGTTCTAGCCATGGAACACGATTAGCAAGTTAATGGAGCTGGGACGTGGAGGTAGGACCTTTGACCCCATCCCAAGGACTCTTTCTACTGTCTCCCAACTGTTCCAGTAGAGCTGTATCCAGTATGGGATGTTGACCAGCCTCCTTCTCTTCACAGTTGCCTTCCTCAACCTGCTCTCCTTGTCTGTGGCCTTTCGGCACTCTCCTTGACCTACCTAAAGACCAAATCAAGAAGAGAGGAAGAGACAACAGAGCAGACAGAGCACACAGAACCACCCCAGCTCCGGGAAGGTGGGATCATTGGGGAAGAGTGAGTAACACCTACTCCCGTTCCAGGTCCGGCCTCTGCCCTTCTCTTGCAAGAGTACTTGACGGCAGGAGACGGGATAATTCTAAGGGTTGGGAGTCAAAGTAAATATGGGTGGTTGGACCTAATTTTGTCAGGTCAGTTGCCGTATTTTCCAGATACAGAACCATACATTGATCATTAGTGGTAGGCCATAGAATTCCAGAGCTAAAGGGGCCTCGGAGCAGAGAATGTCATATTTGGAGGGGGTTTTCATACAGAGAATGTCAGAGCTGAGAGGCAACTTAGAACACAGATTTTCAGATTTACAAATGGCCTTAGAACAGGGAATGTCTGTGCTCGGAAAAACCTTAGAATGGAAACTGTTAGGACTGAAAGGGACTTTGGAACAGAGGGTGTCAGAGCTGAAAGAGACTTTAAAACAGAGAATACCCAAACTGGGAGGAACCTTAGAACAGGGAATGTCAGAGCTGGAAGGGACTTTAGAACACAGGCTCCGCAAGCTGGGAGAACTTTTAGAACGAAGAATGGCAGACCTGGAAGGGTTTTTAAGACAGAGAATGTTATACCTGGAAGGAATTTTGGGACCCAGATTGTCAGATCTGGGAAAGACCTTAGAACAGAAACTGTCAGAACTGGAAGGGGTCTTAGAACAGAGAATGTCAGAACTGAAAAGGGTATTGGAACAGAGAATGTCAGGGCTGAGAGGGGCCTTAGAAGATGGAATGTCAGGGCTGGGAGGGATCTTAGAACAGAGAATGACAGAGCTGGGAGGGAACTTAGAACAGAAAATGACAGAGTTGGAACATATCTTGGAGCAAAAATTGTCAGGGCTGGAAGAGACCTTAGAGAATACGTTTTCGGAGCTGGGAGGGACCTTTGAAGAGAAAATGTCGACACTGGGAGAGATCTTAGAACAGAGAATGTTGGCATTGGGAGGCACTTTGGAAGAGAGAATATCAGAGATGGAAGAGGTCCCTGAACAAGAAATGTCATTGATGGAAGGGATCTTAGAACAGAGAATGTCAGAGCTGGGAGATGTCTTGGAACAGAGAATATCAGAGCTGGAAGAGATCTTAGAACAGAGAATGTCAGAGGTAGAGGGTGTCTCGGAACAGATAATGTCCGAGCTGGAAGGGATCTTAGAACAGAGATTGTCCGAGCTGGAAGGGATCTTGGCCCAGAGACTGGCGGAACTGGAGGAGACCCTCGGACAGAAAATGGCCCAGCTGGAAAGGGCCTTAAGACAGAGAATGTCAGAGTTGTAAGAGACCGGAGAACCGAGAATGTTAGAGATGGGAGGGACCTTAGAATACAGGACATACCAGCTGGACAAAACATTGGAAATCATCTAGCCCATTTTCCCCTTTGCTTTTTCTCTCCCTCCTGCCGCCCCCTACACAGCTCAGTGCCACCTCTTGTCAGCAGAGGATCAGGGTGAAGGAAAGAAAAGATAAATTACATCAAACCACTGAACCTCCTGATTAGCTGCTCTGGTCAAAGTTAGGAGTGGGTGGAAGAGGTTGGGACTATTTGAAGAAGGTTTTGGATTATTCTGGGACCACAGATGATTGAGAGATGGCTGCTGTACCCTGTATTAGTAAAGTATTAGTAAAGGGGCAGTTGTGGTGTCTTGACTTGATTTACCCTTCTGCAAGCTGTAGATGGTTTTGATGGGTAAGCGTCCAGAGCCCGGTTGGAGGTCAGCTCATCTGTGGCCGTCGCTTAGCAGCTGGAACAACAGCTGGAGCCGGAGCCGTGCTGAAGTCCCATCCGTGACATGGGACCCAGAGCAGCAGGACAGAGAGGCCTAGGGGTCCAGGCTGAAGCCTGTGGTGAGAGTGGGGATGGTTGGGATTCTTGGAGAGTGTCCTGACCTCTGCTCCTGAGCTTACTACTCAATTGGCCTGAGCTGTCACACTTTTTTATTAGATGGCAAGCCCCTAATTAATAAGAGTAAAAATCAAGGGCCACATACTCCAAGAGAGCAAGAGCCTCAAGGGAAATGCTCATCTCTTAGAATAAAATGTTTGTCAAAGCTGGGGGTGGGAGGCAGACTTTAGATCAGAGGATGGTAGAGCTGGAACTCAGAACATGGAAAGTCAGAACTTAGAGGGCTCCTGGAACTCAGAATGGTAGGAAGTGAGACTGACCTTAGACCGCAGAAAGATGGATCTAGGCATTTCCTTCGGGACAGAGAATGGCAGAAATGAAAGGAACCTTCCCAGGACGGAGAATGTCAGAGCTGGAAGGGACCTAAGGACGTGAGCGCCAGAGCCGGAAGGGAACTTGGAACAGGAGAGATCCAGATTGGGAAGGGGCGGAGAATAGACAGAGGATGTTAGATCTGGGAGGGATTTTGAGGCTTATCACATAGCTTATGAGAACTGAGAGGGATTTGTAAAGAGCATCTTGTCCACCTCCCCACTTCCCAGATAGGAGGGGTTTCTGGAGATGCCATAGAAAGTTGATGGCACAGCCCAGTCTCCCGATCCCAAGCCGGTGTTATAGCCACTTCTGCCTTCCACTCACCCAAATGAACAATCAGCCTTGCTAAGTGGAGAGCGTTGGTGAACTACTGGATTTAGAGCAGCTGGAGATCTTACAGGTGACTTGACAATCTAATCTGAGGGGCTGATTATAAGGTAGAGTGTGATGATGAAGGCAAAGGGAAAATCCAGACAGAGAGCTCTAGCGATATTGGAGGAAAGAGAACCTACACCTGGGGAGACTGGAGAAGGCTTCTTGAAGAGGGATCTGAACCGGGACTTAAAAGAAAAGAAGACTTCACTAGGTAGAAATGAGGAGGGAATGTGTTCAGGGTTAGGGGACAGGTCATGCAAAGGCAGGAAGAGAGGGTAGGGTGAGAGTTTCCTGCCATTCCATCTTTCTCTCAGCTTTGCTCCTTCTGACCCTGTTCTTCTGGGTAACGAAGTGCCATAATGGATTTGGAATTGGGAATTCTTGAGTTCAAACCTTCCTTTAGAACATACTAGGTGTGTGACCCTGGACCTCTTTCATTCTCAGTTTTCTTATCTGTAAAATGAGGATAATAATAGCCTTTACCTCACGTAGTTGCTGTGAGGATCAAATGAGGTAGAATTTTGAAAAGTATTTTGAAAACATTCAAGCATTATATATAAGTGCTAGCTATGTTGTTGTTGTTACTTCACCTCCTTGTGGCTCCTAGTCCCTGGACTATAGCCCTATCCTCTCTCTCTCTCTCCCCCTCCCTTTCCCTCCCAGTTCAGCTATTCCCAACTTCTCTCCTTGAATCTCTTGCAGCACCCTTTGTCCTCTTGCTGCTCATGCCTTACCAAACCCCGACCCCAGGTACTCTCCCCACCCACCTTCCTTCCTCCTGCTGCTGGAGAATGGCATGCAGCTTTGCCCATTGGCCCACCTACAAGTCGATGTTCCGAAATCTCCCACAGCTATGTGGCAGTTCCCGTGTTCTTCTTTGTTGTCTTTGGATTACACTTCTCTTAATAGCTCTCCCACAACTTCTCTCCTCTAGCCCTATGCCCCACACCCTCACCTTCTTTCTTTCTTCTCCCCAGATGATCTCTCTGTGTTCCTTTTTTTAAACTCATGGCTTAAGCTAGCACCCTAGCTTACATGGAGCAGGTTCGATCTTGGAGGATAGCCTCCTCCTACCAAATTCTCTCTTTGGTTCATATTACCCTGTCCTCAAATTGCCTTTGGGAAATTTCCCGATATAGCCCAATCATAGTTTATTTCTTGGGCTCTACAGACATGGATACAAGCTCTTGAAATAATGCATATTGCTTTCGAGATATCCTTTCTTTCTCCCCCAGAATGTGCAGAAGACACATAAAGGAGTCATTGGAGCCCATAAAAGAAAATTCTCCTCTCAGCCCGGCAAGTCCTACCTAGATAGTCCCCCTAATTATTAAGGGATTCTTTATCAGCTCAGATTGGACTAGATGGCCTGAGGTCCCTCCCAATTTTTGGATACATACATATGGCCGTTCGATCAATGCCTCTGGCAGTACTGGGAAGTGAAAGATGACCTTTCCCCAAGTTCCACACAAAGTCTGGTTCGCTGTAGCACCAGCCAACAATCCCCAGAATTAATAGGAAGACAGAGCAGTGGGTTATATTTAGGCTGAGTACCTGGCAATTTTCCCCTACTCGGGCACACGAGGGCTTGGTTTCCTAGGTCACCGGTTCAAGGACCGTCTATATATACCTATCAAGCAAATACCAAGTTAGATATGTCATTCTCCATCCTGGAGCAGACAAAAGAATTGGCAGAACGCCCCTCTACTTTTTGGGTTATTGGGGAGAAGAAAGTCTTCTTAAAAGACTGAAAGAAGCACTGCTGGAAGGGGGAAAAAACGGATTTCAAGAGTGAGAGAAAAATCCTGACCCATGACATCATTGGAAGGTCGAAGAATGTGATGTGGTGAACGAATAATTATTTGTAGCTAAGTGATAGGTCTGGGGCTCTTCCCACAGAAAGAAGTAGGCCCTCTTAGGAGGAAGTAGCTTCTTGTACTCAAAGGAATTATGATGACAATCCACAAGGATCCTCCCTCCCCCAGGTGAAAGATCTCGTAGCAGGAAGAAGAGAGGAGTGATGATTAGCGACTCCCTATTGAAGTACATCGAGGTGAAGATTTGTCGAATTGACATAAACCATAGAGAGCTCTGCTTCCTTCTCAGGACAATATAGCTGATGATATTAAGCCTATCATCCGCTAACTAAAATCGGGAACCCAAGATGGAGGGTATTTGAATATGAGGATTAACAGAAGGAGAACCCAGATACCGGGCAGTGATCTGTGGAGCACTTGGACAGAAAGGGGGATTATCCAAGGAGTTTGGGAAATAGGGGCACGATGGAGTATACGTGGTAGACATGCTCTCTCAGGAATCTGCTCAAATTATCCATCTGTCAAGAAGAGTGGGGTTGATAAATTCTTGATTTTTTTTTCTTGATGAAAATTTGATTCTTTACAAGGTGGAAGCAGTGCTAGACCTGATCCTTATCAGTGGGGACGAACTAGTTGTCAAAGTGAAATGAGGGGGAATCTCAAAGGCAAATGAATACTTTGCCTTAGAATTTGGAATAGAGAAGGAAAGGAAGGCCAGGCAGGTTGGGAGTTGTATTGTTTCTCAATAATGTGAGTGTCTAATGAGGAAGTCAGTGGGGCGGGGGGGGGGGGGGGAATAGCCTGGCAGAAATCTTCTGGATAGTGGCTGTGTGACCTCTGGCAAGTCATTTCCCTCCTCTGGGTCTTAGTTCCTTTTCTGTAAAATGAGGAAAGAGGACTGGGTGATCTCTAAAGTCTCTTCTAGCTGTTTATCCCCGGATCCCTTGTGAGCTCCATGAGGGCAGAATTCATGTCTTATTTTGGCTTTCTATATCTCCCAGTGCCTACCACAACGCCCCGCACACAGTAGGTGTCGGGCAAGTGTTTGTTTAATTGAATTGCACCCCACCAAGTGAGGCCTCTGGTTGTGATGTGGCCTAGGGCACTAGGCAACCTGTCACCTCAGATCACCATTCCCTGCTGGGGCAAGGGTTTGGAGACTCTAGAGATGAACTGATTCTTAGAGAAAGATAATGACAAGGTGTGAGCTAGCCAGCTCTGCTTCTCTGCTCATTAGGGCCTTGGTAGAACAGCTGTGGGTTTAATGAGGCCAAGGCCAAAGTCAGATGCTAACTGAACATACATGTGAAGAAGGGGGAGGGGGCGGGAATGAGGGCAAAGCTTTCTGGGAAACAGCAGGCCACAGCCTCATCTGCCTTCTTATCTAGCCTATCCCACTGAAGACTCACATATCAAATGATCCCCTGGGATGTCGAGGGAACAGAAAAACCAGGCTTGGGAAGCAGACCTTATATTTATAGGGCATTAGGAGATAAGGAAGCTATAGCACTACAGATGGCTCTTTGGGAAGCTATTTGTCCAGCATTGTGGTAGCAGAAATTGTATTGGATTTGAAGCCAGAATACCTGGATTAGAGTTCCTGGCTTTGCTTCCACTTGTGTCACCCTTTCTGGGTCCCAGTTTTGTCATCTTAAAATAAAAGGGTGATCTCCGAGAACCCTTTATCCCATATGTGATCTTCATAATTTTGTCGTGAGGGAGAAGCAAATTTGTTTCCTTAAAATCTGCTGCCTGTTGAATGAATCAAAATAGAGGGAATGAATCAGATCTTGTCTGGGGGGGGCGGTCATAGGAGGTTGAGGCTGAGCCCATACACGGGCTCAGGGAGTGGCTAGCAGGAGGCTACCCCATCTGGATTATGTTCCATCCCAGCAAAATATCTAATAGAGCCAGGAAACTCCTGGGAAGTTTCTCAAAAACCTTTTAGTAGCTCAAAGACCTTTGATTTCACGACTGTGGGAATTCTTTGCGTTGTGAATGTAGCTCCTGCCCTCTCCCTTAGTAGCACTGTAAAATGGAAAGATAATTGGCTGCTCCTCTTTCCTCTCTTCCTTTGGTACCCCAATCCCATCCTTTTCACTTAGAGGCTAAGCATTCCCAGGGCCTTCATCTGATCCTCATAGGAAGACATGAAGATGAGGCAACTTCTGGTTGCTCTCTTCTGGATACCCTTTTCCTAACATGTAGCTCCCGGAGCTGAACACAGGCTTCTCAGTGTTGTCTGTCCAGAGTGGATGACAGTAGAGACCATTACCTGCTTTGTTTTAGACGTGATGCTTCTCTTAATTCATCCTTTCTCAGCTCCTTTGCTTTTATAACTGTCTTAGTTTCTTCTCATCTGCAAAATGAGGGAGCTGCTCTCCATGGTTTCCAAAGTCAATTCTAGTGCTAGAACCAATCTGTGGTTCCAGATTTGGCTCTGTGCTCTCCTCATGACACATAGTTATAGTTCTGAAGGTGGAGGAGGAAGCATGACAAAGGGGATTAGAAATTGCCCTTCCTCATTGGGCAGCAGAGAACAGTTTTCCCATGTGAGAGACTTCAGGTTAGGCATAGGGAAAAGTTTCTTGTTTTCTAGAGTTGTAATGTGCATCATATTATATTTCCAAGGGAAGTTGTGGAAACCCTTTTTTGGGTCCTCTTCAAGAAAACACTTAATCCAGGAAAGTTTTGTTGGGTTTTTTTAAGTGTCTGCTGAGTGCCGAGCAGCGTGCTGGAGGAAGGATTAAGTTTGGCTAACACCTCGCCTTGCCTTCCTTGTCAGCATGGTTTAGGGAAGTTTTATGAAGTAGGGTAAAGGCCTAGGGCCCCTTACATCATCCTGACAACTCAGAGTAGACTAGCTTATAAGCCAGTCTGTTATCTAGGCAAGGGGGAGCCAAGGCCAGTAGGGGCATCTCCATGACCTCCTCTTCTCTCTGAGAAAAGAAATCACCTCTCCTGTACTCTACAAGGAGCCAGCTGGCACGCCTCCTTGGGGAAAGGAGCTGAACCAGGAGAATTAACCAGCTTAAACCAGAGACCTCACTGGTCTAGAGCCAGGATTTCTCCAGAGGGCCAAGCAAAAAGGGGCTAAGGAAAAGCATGAAGTTTGAGGCAGGAGTAAATTCCAAGGCCAGATCAGGAAGCCCCATATATGGAGTAACATTTGAACTGAGCTTGGAAAGTAATCTCAAGGATAGGCAAGAATGGCTAGAGAACTGCCCTCAGAGCCAAGAAGTACGGGGGTTCAAGTTCTGTCTCTGTCACTTCCTGACTGTGGCATCTCGAACCTCTCAGTTCTGGGCAACTTTCTGTGATGCTGTGCTTCAGAGAGGGTGTCAATCAGAGAGGGAGTTCCCTCATCCAGAATTTCTCATACTGATGAGATCTTAGATCCACTTCTTAACCAACTTTGAAAAGGCAGAGGCGAGAAGAGACATGCGGAACAGAAAGCCCGTGCAGAGTCATAGAGATGGGAAATAGAGCACGAGCAACAGTAAGATGTCCAGGTAACTAGACTCCAGAGTATGACAAGAGGGAAATACATAGTGAGACTTGGAAGGGAGGTTGAACTCAGGCTGTGCAGGGCTCTAAATACCAAGCAGTGGAATTGGTATTTGATCTTAAAGCAAATAGGGAGCCGTTGCAATTTATTGAACAAGAGAGTAAGATGGTCAGGAGCTGTTGTTTCGCGATATCACTTTGTGCAGGATGGATTGGAAAGGGGCGGAGACTTGAGGCAGCGAGACTAATGAAGCTATTTCAATAATTTGGTGAGGGATGATAAGGAGCCTAATGTGGAGACTATATCATTAGGGAGAAATCTGGCTACGAGGGCAGTCGTCATGTTGGAATTGACAAGACTTAGTAAATGACGTGATATATGGGGTGACGAAGAGTTGAGGATGACTCGGAGGTGACAGACTTGGATGCTTAAAAGGACAGGAGTACCCGAGTTTAGTTTTGGACGTGTTGAATTTGAGATGTTTATAAGACACCAGGTTGTAAATTATAATAACCAATCGGTGATGTTGGTTTTGAGAGCAGGAAAGAGACAGGAGATGTAGATGTGGTAATCATCGATGTAGACGTGAGCATTCAATCCACAGGATCTGATAAGGTCACCAAGGGATGCAGAGTGAAAACAGAAGAGGACCTAGGACAGAGATTTAGGCTATGACCACATTTGAAGACAGGAACAGCAAAGGAGACTGAGCAGGTAAGAGAAGAAGCAAGAGGCAGCAGTAGCACGAGAAAAACCAGAGAAGACAAAGTATCCGGGAGGAGAGGGAAGGCGAGAGTGTCTAACAGGTAGATGGAGAAGGGTGAGGATTTGGCAATTAAAACATCATTGGGAACTTTGGAAAGAACAGTTTTATTTGAGTGATGAGGTTGAAAGGAATGACTGAGAAGAGAAGAAACAGAAGTGATGAGTTTCGACAGTTTTTCTTAGGAAGGTAGGTGTGAGAGGGAGAGATAGAGGGAGGGTAGCTTGAGGGGACAGTGAGATTCAAATGAGGATTTTTAAAGGTGGAGGGAGATCTGGGAATATCTATAGGCAGGAGGGAATGAGCTAGCAGAGAGGGCAAGATGGAAGGTGGTGGTGATGAGGGACTGATAATAGGAGCAGTCTTCTGCAGAGAATGGGATCGAGGGGACAAGTAGAAGGATCAGCCTTGGCAAGAAGGGCCACTTTTTCACCTTGGACCAAAATCAAGAAGGACTAAATTGAAGATTATGTCAAAGAGTTTTGAGAAACACAGGAGATGGAAAGAGGGAGTTCATTGAGAATGGGCATTACTTTCTCCAAAAAATTATGAAGCAAGGCCTTCTGCTGAGAAGGTTTGGGGGAAGGGTGATCCAGGAAGCCTGAGAAGAGAAGGTTTAGGATAACTTCACTGGGGATTGTGAGGAGTAAAAGAAGCTCTTGGCTGCAATGAGAGGCCACCTGAAATGAGATAAAATCCATCTGTAGTAAAACCAATCCCCAAGGTTGAGTGACTTCCTCCAGTGTCATTGAGCAGTACATGAGCAGGAGCAGAGGGTTGGCGAGCCACAAGCAGCAACGGATAAGGGGGTCAAGAAATTAAAAAGTTGAGGATGCTCTAATACTGGATTGGTTATCGGTAGTGCCTACTATAAAGTGAAACTACAGCAAGAGTGGTGGACTGGGAGTCTGCTGAGTGATAAGGAAGGGACTGGAAGTCATGGTGAGGATGAAGTAGTTTAGGAGGAACTGGGATGCATAGGGTCAGAGAAAATGATAGGACGTGCCAATTGGATATAGGAATTTCAGAATTTTTAATTGGGGAAATGGAGCACTTGTGTGCGATGACGATATCGACAGTGGGAACTTCCTTGTGTGGGACTGAATAGAATGATGGAATAAGTCATGGGAGTTGAGGAAACTGAGGAGCCCAGCCATGAAGGAGCAGAACTGGAATTCAGACTTAGGTCTTTTGTCTCCAGAGCTAGGGCTGGCTCCATTGCACCACAGCAGTTTGCTTCATATCACAGTGACCCAGTAAAGCCTCCCTACTAATTATTGACATTAGAATTGGTTGCAGTAAGGGAACTCCCTAGTTGAGATGAACATCTTTTCCCTAAGGCTTTCTTTGGGTAAGTTCCTACAAGTTGGAATTGGGGTCTGAGAACCTGGATTCTAGTCTCAACTCTTCCCAGATCCAGCTTGGTGGCCTTAGTTGAATTGAACTTGTCTTCCCCAAAGACTTCCTCCATCTCTAAAGCAAAGGGAGAATCCTTGGAAATAGGATGCCCTTCAAAAAGAACGGCATTCTTACTGAATTAGATTTGTAATCAGAGGACCTGGGTTCAGATCTCAGCTCTGTTATTTAACCAATCATGGTCCCTCTGGGGGCCTAGTTCCTCATCTAGGAAATGCTTTTCATCACACACCCCTCGGAACTATGTGGGACTCCTTCTCCAAATTCTATTGTTAAGTGCATAAAATCAAATGCTTCCATTACAAAGGAAGCGCATTCTATTGAAATGCAGTTATCAGAATTAAAAAAAAAAATCAAAACAACTTCAGCACCCCCCAGGTGAAGACCTCCTGGGCTAGATGATCTCTAAAGTCCCTTTCAACTCTGACATTCTATGAACCAGTGCGTCTTAGAACTAGGAAACCAGGATTTGAATGTCGTCTCTAACACTAGCTTTGTGACCCTGGGCAAGTCACATTGTCTCTCCGAGCCTCAGTTTCCTCATCTGTAAAATGTGGACAAATAATCCTCATACTATCCTCCTGACTGAATAGTTGGGAAAGCAACATGCTTTTTGCCAATACGGGTGATATTATTCTCAAGGTTGGCATTCTATTACAAGAGACCACACCGTGAAAACATTAGAATCACGAATTCAAAGCTGGAGGGAAAATCCCTCTCATTTTTACAAATGACGAGACTGAGGCTCAGTGATCCGCTTAAGGCCACACGGGTAACATGGCAGAAGCAGGACCGGCCCACAGTCTTTGACTCTGTGCCCAGACCTCTCACCACTCGATTCTCCTGTCTCTTCAAAAGTTTGAGACTTGGGAGATTTGTCAAATCCCCATGTACTAGAATTCAAGCCCCCTCCACCCCCCAGCAGCTTAGAAAAGGTGGTTTTCAGAAAACAAGGTGGAAAGCTCACTCTGCACGCCGAGTGAACCTCAGGAGCGTCTGGTGGTCAGAGGGGGTAAAGACTGAAAATGCAAATCCTTTCAACGACAATTTATGGTTGTTGAATGATGGGTCATCAAAGAGAAAAACTTTCCTTCAAGTAGTCACACACACACCAAGATCCGGACACACGTACTCGGTGCACTTCAAATGCAATTTGATTCCTAGAAAATCAGTCACAAAAGGTCAGAGCTGGAAGGACCTCTACTGTCAGAGGTAGAATATCTGACATTAGCATGGGAAGGGCTCCTCTGTGGCCCCCCACCGAGCTGGATGACCACTTGCTGGGGGTGTCTGGTGGGGATTCCTGTTCAGGATAAGGTCCTGTCGATCTCTGAGATTCTGGGATTCTCCATGATCTGCAAAGAGAACCCCACACCAGGAGGCGGGCTGGACGGGACTTGCTCAAAGTCACACAGCCACTCAGGTGCAGAGCTGGACCTTCACCCGATTTCTGACTTCTAACCCAATGTTCTTTCTACAACACACTACTCATACGTGACTTGGTGCCACCTGAGTGATCTTGGACAAGTCAGGTCCCCTTCGAGGAGCCTCCGTCCTCTCTCCCCCCATTAAATAAGGGGAACACACTAGGTGAGCCAAGCCTTAGAGCTCTAAAATGCTGTGATCCTGTTGTAGGCGCAAAGCAAGGTTCACCGGGATCCTGAAATGTGCTTCTACTGGGGACTGTCTGTTGGCTCTCCTTTTCTCCTGCTCACCCTGATGTGCTGGGCCTGACTTGGGGTCTCCCTCCTCCCCTTCCTCATCTTCCTCCTCTTCCCCTTCTTCCTCAACTTTCTCTTCCTCTTCCTCCTCGTCCTCGTCCTCCTCCTCCTCCTCCCTCTAGTCCTTTCTCCCTCCTCCTCCCTCCTCCTCCTCCTCTTCCTCTTCCTCCTCCTCCTCCCTCTCTTACCTCACCCTTGGCAACATTCCCTCCTGCTGTTGCCCAGGAACCTCCCTGGCACGTGCCCAGGGCCCCTCGGCCGCTGCCCCTCGGGGCTGAGGGGCCGGATCTCTGCCTCTGCTGCCCCCACAGGCAGGTCGGGGTTTTTCCTTTCTTTTCTTTTCTTATCTTCTTTCAACTAGATTAACCAGAAGTAAGTTTCAGGCTCTCTGGGGCTGAGGAAGCAGCGCGGAACCGGCCACGACCTCAGGTTTCTGCCGCTCGGCCTGGCCCAGGTATTTTTCCTTCCTAATCGTTGGAGCTCACCTTTCTCTAACACTTAAAGTTTACAAAGCATTTTCTCCCAGATGGCCCGGGAGGGGCAGCAGTGCAGTGGGTAGGGCGCTCGCCGGGGAGGCAAGAGGACCGGGCTGCAAATTCCCCCTCAGACCCTCCTAGCTGGGACATCTGAAGCCCTTCATCAAATTGCTCTCGGCCCCAGCCTTCTCCTGCAAAAGCAGGCTCCTAGCTTGTTTCCCTAAAGTGGTGATCAAATTCGTGGCACTGTCCTCCCACTATTGTTAGAATAGTCAGATGAGATGTCTGTAGAGCACTTTACGAGTTCACGTTGATGATATTCACGTGAACTCTAACGTGACACTATTGTGATGCTATTACGATATTACAGATATCATCATTCCCACTTTCTAGAGGGGAAAACTGAGGCTCGGATAGGGGAAGGGACTTGGCCAGGGTCACACACCTGGCGTCAAGAGCTAGGATATGAAGCCAGATCTCTAGACTTCAACCCAGTGCTCTGCCCGTGCCACCATCAGAGTCAGTTGTGACCCTTTTACACATTAGGAAATTGAGACCTACAAAACTGACGTGACTCATCTGGACAAGTCAGCTAAGAAACGGTAAAGCCAGGACTTGGCCCCCCAATGCTTCTGGCTTCGGGGCTCTCCCCTTCGTACCCCTCTGCCTTTCGGCCCACCGGTAATTTCAAACCGTCAAAACATCAGAGCTGCCGGGTCCTGGGTGGGCCTCAGAGAGGGGCAGGGGATGGGTAACCACTTTCCCCTTCTAAACTCTCCTATTGACTATTACACTAGTCTAGTGTATCCTGGAGCTGTCCTCTGTTTGTAGCTGATTCACTTACTAGACTGGGAGCTGTAGGAGTCAGGAGCCACTTGACCTCCAGCTGGGCACACAGTAGGTGCTTAGTGTTTGTTGATTGAATGCATAACTCCATACCTATGTCTGAGATAATGTTATTTTAATGCCATTCCTGGCTTGATTTACCATGATTAGCAAAGCAATTTAGAGCACCCGCTTCCAAAAGTGTTAATCACTTTCCGCTCAAAATAGATAAAGACTGTCACTGCTTTCCAAAATGCTCATGGCTCAGGAGAAATCCAAAGCATGGCTGCTGGGATGTTATTCACAGGCAACTTCTGAGCTTCCTCCCATTTCTTATCAGACCTAGCACGGCGCTCCGTACAGAAAGCAGCGCGGCATATCGGATGGGCCGTGTTTGAATCTCGCCTCCGTGTGTATCGGCCGTGTGACCCAGGTGGCTCGAGGCACCTGAGGCAGCATGCCTATCTAGTTGCCCTGGCTATCCTATTGTCACAGTCCCCAGCACAGCACTCAGCTTTCCTAGAGGGTTCAAAGTAGAGGGAGGGCAGCGGCCTTAATCCTAACCCCTTTCAAGCTCCCAGGATACAAGAGTATTCTTCTAGGCACTCGTCCACTGCCAGATTCCCCACTGGTCACTGCCATCCCTCCTCACACTTGCGCAGCTCTGCCTAGCTCTTGTGGCAAATCATCCCTTCCTCCATACAATTTGGAGTTCTCTTTTAACATGCCCTGTTACCAACTCCCAAGGGCTAGTTCTTAACCGGGCCTTTTCCCCCTGCAGATGACTTCATGGCATCATGAGCCCCACACTGACACTTAAGCGTCCCAGAGATACACGGGCAGCCGCGAGCCCTCGAGGCACAGCTACCAGTCCCTTCAAAGTCCACCACTGTGTGACCATGGGCAGGTCCCTACCTCTCTCTGAGTCTCGGCTTCCTTCTCTCTAAAAGGAGGGGGCAAGATTAGGAGATCTCCAAGATCTCTTTGAACTTAGGGTCCTGAGAGTTAATTTGTATTACTTGTAAGTTAGGCAGAACAGAAATAAACAGGTTCAGAGGTTAATGAGGATGGAGCTCAATTACTTGATTTGGGAGAACAAATGAGTAATTTCTGCAAACCCCTACTTGTGTATTTGGGTGGGGGGCACTTAAATGAATAAGCTACATGCTCTATGCTTTAGGAATTTCTACTGTAGCAGGGGAGATGATACCACAGACTGAGAGAAAGTGCTTCCACTTGGGGAGATAGCATTTGACTTGGACGTTGAAGAATGGGTAGGATTTTTGCTAGGCGGATATGAACTAGAGCGAGGCTATTTCTGAAAGTGGGTATGGCATGAGAAAAGGCCTAGAGATGAGGACTCATGAGGTGTATTTGGGGAACAGCAGATTGTACCATTTGGTTAAAAAAGAACAGTGGGGAGGTAAGGCTGGAATGTTGAGAGACCCCGGCATGCCAAGCCACTGAGTTAGAGGCTTTTCCGTCTAGTTCCAAAAGACAGAGTTATAACTAAAGGATGGCAGCTATTAAGGAGGCAGATTTCAGCTCAGTGGGAAGAACTTTGTAAATACCTGAATCATAAAGACAGTGTCCTTCCAGTCTTGTGAGGTAGTAAGCTCTTATCCCTGGAGGTCTGAAGGCAGAGAGAAAGCTGAATGGCCAGCTGGCAGAGATGCCATAGAGAGGAGGATACGGAGTTATATGCTCAGCCTTTAAGGTCTCTTCGAACTCCCAGGACTGAAAATTCTGCAAATAAGAGAGGTGGCGGGAAGAGACAAGAAAGACAACCAGGAAGCGGGTGACTAAATTGTGCCCCCCAAAGTGAGAGATAGAGAGGCTGCAAAGAACCCCAGCAAAATTTATCCAAAACGATGCAAATGAGCCTTGGCAAACTAATTAATAAAAGCTTCTATATTGATTACGGCTATAGAAAAACTGCCAGTTCATGAAGTTGGAGAGATCGGACTGGGGCCCCACAGATCACTAGTTATTGTTCCTATTCTGTTAAAGTACAGACGGTCTTTTGTAAATAGCTTGGTCTTATTAATTGACTTGGGGTATAATCTCGTAGTCTGTTCATATATATTTTGGCTCTAGAGCCCAGCCTTCTATTTCCCAAAGAGTATGGACTTAGAACGGCCTTCCCCATAGGAGGGAAACTGTCTCACCTTCTACTAATGGTGGAAGATGGACCTGGGGCCAGCAGCTGACAGGAGGGAAAATATGGAGTAGGCAGGCAGCCTGATCTTTTGCCTTCACTGAACAAGTCTCTTGTGCCTACATGGGATTCATTATCTAACATTTTATTAATGTGGGACAGGAAATCCATTTTGCAAGTGTATTCTATCAGTTATGACCTGACTATGACATTACTGGTTTGAGCATTAACGATGTGATGATTAATCGTGCTCAAGAAATCAGTGATGTTAGCTTGGAGGTACACGGCTCAGCGCTCTGTCGATGGAATTCAGGAGGTATGGATTAACCCATCGGCTTTCTATAGGACGGATATTTTCATATAGGGTTTTCACATTAATTTAGCTCAATTCGACAAATGTTTCCAAACAATTTCAAATAAAAAACAAACATGCCGGTGCCTCTCCTGGGCTTGGGGATACTAAGGGATACTCAAAAAAAGTCCCCGTCCTCAAGCTAGTATGATGAAGAGCGGGGGAAAGATGGACGACGTGTACACACAGGATACAAATTAGAATACTGATGAAATGAAGAGATCCAGACAGAATTCTCTTGGAGGTATCAGAAAAAGCTTCCTGGAGGATTCCAGCAGGCAGAGAGAGATGAGGAGAGTCTGTTCCTGAAATGAGGGCAGCCTGTTTCAGTAAGTACAAAGAGGCAGGCCAGGGCAAGAGGAGTTCAGGGAACAGCTGGTAGATCAAAATGACTGGGAGAGAGTATGAAGAAGAGCATTGTGAAAATAATTCTGGTGAGGCAGGTTGGAGGCCCACGGTAGAGATTCTGATCTACTCCAGCTGGTCTTTGTGCTGCGTACGAAACATGAAAACAATCCATGCCCTTAAGAAGCTAACATCCGAGTCACTCGGAAGTGCCAGACTGAGAAGTTTATCTCCTCATAATGTCCTTGGAAGGTAGGTAGGAATGGCTACACTTGTCCCCATTTCACAGATGGAGAAACTGAGAAGTCCTGTCTCCCGATTCAAAGGAGTATTTGATGTGAGGGAGAACTCAACCATACCTGTTTTCTCTGGGCCCTGGTGGACTATGAGGAGAAGGCAGTTTTGCTCTCTTGTGGTGTTACAGCTCTGGTTTCCTAACATGCCTATGAGGAAGTGATGGACTTCTCCAGGCCCCAGGAGGAGGCAGCCTGAAATCAGCCACGAAAGAGCCCACATTAAAACTCCCAGGCCCTTGGCTATAGCTCAGTCTGCCACCGTGTGGTACAGTCTGAGGAGCCCTGGATTCAGAATCAGAAAAACCTGACTTCGAGCCCCAATTTCCTGGCCGTGTGTAACACTGGGAAAGTCACCTCACCTCCTTTTTTTTTCTCATCTAGAAAATGGAGATAATATTTTCAGTGTCTCTGTCCAGGGAAAGTTAGCCAGAGGAACCTCTGTAGTGACCAGCGTTCTAGGCGCTGTGAGAGTTACACAGCTGCAAAAAGCACAGCAGGGTCTGCTTCTCCCAAGGTGGTTGCGAGGACCGAATGAGATGATAATTGTCAAGCACTTAGCGTAGCATTTGTCACACGGTAAGCACTATAGAAATGTTAGCCACTATCACTACCACTACTACTACTGATAGTGGCGTTGGTATTGTTACAGTATCTATAGGCTCTGTGTGTGAGGATGGGTACAGAGACAAAAGGGAAGACAGGCTGTGCTCTCAAAGAGTTTACCATTGACTCAGAGGGAGGAACGGCATATATAAAAATGATGAAATGAAAAGGATATACAAGTAAACAATAAGAGCTAATATTAGATAGTACTTTGCTAAATGCTTTACGTATATTATTTTCATTTGATCCTCATAACTCAAAGCTAGGTAGGTGCTCTTATCCCCATTTTACAGATAGGGAAACTATGGCAGACAGGCTCAATGAGTCACCTATCAATTTAATGTCTAAAGCATGATTCCAATTCTGCGGTCTTCCCTCTATACCAAGCTGCTGTGAATGCTTTCTGAGAGCCCTAACTACTAGAGGTATCAAGAAAAACCCTTTTAGAAGGGTGCACCTGAGCTAAGGATTCCAAGAGGTAAAGGTGAGAAGGCAGCACGTGCTAGGAAGGGGAGAACAAACCTGTGCCAAGTCACGGAGATGAGATAGGATGTCGTATGTAGAAAACAGTAAACTGTCCAGTTTGGCCGGAATGAAGGGAAGCAATGTTAAAGCGGTCTGAGAAAATGAGCTAAAGTAAAGTAAGTGCTCTAAATACCAACTCGGGAGTTCATCTTTTATTTTCGAGGCAGTGAGAACCACTGACACTTTGTGATCAGGGGAGTGGAATCTGTATGATATTCTGGAAAAGGGGAGAGTGGATTCAGGAGATCCATTCGGAAGAGACTGCAGTGGTCCAGGTGAATGGTGATAAAAGCCTCAGCTGGGGAAGGGTGATCATGTGACCATAAATTACTGTGTGATAAATGCGTAGGAGTATAAGGCACTATGGCCATTGAAAAGAGTGAGTTCCTTGACACTGGAAGTGTGCTAACAGAAGTTGGATTCCTGTTTCTTGGGGTCATAAGATTATAAACTTAGAAATTCAGGACTAGACTCATGGATGACCTTCAGTGCCTTCTAGTTTTTCAAGCTGGGGAAACTGAGGCCCAGAGAACTTAAGTGATGTGCACAAGGTCACACAGGATGTAAGTGGAGAATCCCATTTCAAACCATATTTGGATTAAATGCCTCAGACGTCCCTTCCAGCTCTGAAATTCTGTGATTTGGGGAGTCTCTATTCAGAAGCCAGCTTCTGAGCTGGGGAGAAGGCCAAGCATATTTCCAACAAGGTGAATATATTTCAGAGAGAAATGCCTTTTGCAGCCAAGATAAGATACATGACTCAGGAAGGGCATTGTTTCACTCTTTCCCTTGTTAAAATGATGATTCGGTGTGGTTCAGAGGCTTCACATTTTACTTACATAGTCTTCCTCTGTGGCATATTTCAGAGAACATCTATGTAGTCTCCATCAGTGGAGGTGAAGTTGACCTTGCTGGTGCTGCCCTCCGGCCAGCTTCCCACGATTGGCCGTTCCTAACTGACGGACTAGCTCAGACTGCACCATTCCATACTTTCACCAGTAGGGAACCCTTTGTTTTCTGGAGTGAGGCCTTCTTTCCTATTCGCCTTTTCCTTGCTGTAGAAGAGGGCAAGAAGGAATCCAAGCCTCTAGATTGCCTTCTCCAGAGGTCACTAGGCCTCTCCTGCCTGCAGAATGATCGATTACATACGTGGAAGATAAAGGTTTTCTTCCTTTATAACTCCTGAGGGTGTACATTGCCACCTTGAATAGTAAACCTATTAGTCTGTATATACTGCTTTTTCAAATCATCAGTCAAATGTTTTGTTCAGCCTTTAGTAGGTACAAAACACTGGGAATGGGGGCATGATCCAGGTTGCTGCCATTGGGGAGCTTCCTATTGATAAGCATTCTACCTGTACTGTTCCCCAGCTCTACTGTTGAGGGGGATGAGACCAAAGCTAGATCCTTGGTGCTCTTATATGATATTTTATGAAGTCATACTGGATTTTAATGATTACTCTTCTCCTTCATTTCTCCTTAACATTTGTTCACTGGCCCTCTGATACCTTGGATTCTGTGCCCCTCCTCACCCTGGAATTAAAAGTCAAGCCTACAGTTGTTGATTCTACTCTGTTCTGTATTTTTTTGTCCAATAGCGCTTCCCTTGTTCTGGAGACTCTTTGAGTTCAGAGCCCAGAGCTCATCATTCCTCAATCCTAACCCCCAAGCCAAAAATCCCAATTCCATTAGGACCATAGATAAATTTGACATTATTATTATTCATAATCTTGCCATGCCTTAGTTTCTCCCTTGAAATAGGGCTGACTTTCAGTCATAGAACAGAATCCCAGATTTCTACCGGTGATCTGAAGTCCTCATTTCAACCTGTATTTTCATGTCCTTCATTTACCCACTGACCAGAGGCCTCACAGAATAATGGAAAGAATGGTGAATTTTGAGTTGGAAATTCTAGGTGCCAATTCAGACTCTGCTGTTAAACATCTGTGTGACTAATTTTTCTGCACCTCAGTTTTTGAATCTTTTCAGATCAGGCCAGATGATCTTTGAGAGTACCTTCTGACCTTAATCCTTTTATCTAAGACCTCTCTAGGTTAGAAAAGGAGTTGGCAAGGTAGGAACAAAGAGTAGATGATGCATAGGCTCTAAAGATCACCTAATCCAGTCTCTGCCTGCTGTAGAGGAGGAAAGAGGCCCTGACGGGTTAGAGGACCATCCTAGAGTTGACAGAGTAAATTAGAAATTCCTAACCATGACCTGAGAAGTGTTTTGCTCTCCCTGAAGGACTTCTTCACCCCATAGTCCTGCAGAAGTCACTTGGATTTTCCCTCAAACTTTCTATAGTACTTGATTTGAACTTCTCAGGTCATGGTAGGGTTGTATATATCTGTGCCTTGTCCCACACTAGTCTGGGTGGGCAGAAAGCATGTGTTATCTAAGGACGCTACCACAGCAGATATTTAAGCCATCTATATGAGTGTGCCCAGATCTTTGCTGCTTGAAGGGGAAGCTTAGGGAGACGATGCCACTGGCTGGCTGGGCAGAGCAGGATAGGCTCCTTTGGCCTGCCTTCCACTTGGTTTTCAGGAGAAGGGGGCTCTGGTAAAGAAAAGGCTTAGCAAAGAGAGCAAGTTGTGACTCTGGCAGGTCTCTTTATCCTTCTCCCTCGTTCCCCCAAGCCCTGCAACATGGCACAGTGGAAAGAGTATAGGACTGGATCCAGAGGTCCCAGGTTCAAATCATGGTGGGGTCACAAAGTATGTATCCTTGGGCTTACCCCTTAACCCCTCTCAACCTCAATTCTGCATCTACAGAATGATGTTTGGGGAGTAAATTAATCTATAAAATGGGGATAATACTTAGATCATCTACTTTTACAAAATTGTTGGATTGTTCAGAAGAAAATGCTTTGTAAGCTTTGACACTAAATCAGTGGGAATCATTATTACTGCCACCTTCTCGCCTTGCTTAGTCATTCATTTCCTGTTTTTCCCTATGTCTTATGGTCCCTCTCACGCTGCAGGCCAGCTCTGAGTCATCTTGTCATCTGCCTTACTCCCTCCCTCATCCTTCCACCAGCTTCCAATGGCCCATTCTGGTTAGTGTAATGGTCAGAGGCATCAGGTAGCCGAGTCCGACTCCTTCCACAGGTGCAGCTGCCTGTGGCCCCGGAAATATAAGTGAGCTCTTGTTACTTGAGATCTCACTAAGACTGGGACTATTTGGCAAGTCCAAAGGCCAATCTGACCATCTCTGTGTGGGTCTGCAAGGACACACAGAATCCCCAATGGAGAAGCTAAGAAGCCAGGGACTTTCTGCCCTCCACTTTCATTCTTAGCATTTGGCTTCTGCAAGTGTCCGTGCATCTCCTCAGATTGCTGTAGGCTTTTCTTCTCTGTCCCTTATCCCCATCCTGCTCCTCCTTCTCCTCCTGACTTCATTATTGCTTTCTTTGACAAATTATCACATAATCCTTATATTAGAGATTGTTTCATGACACAAAGGCCCTAGCTATATGGCAGGATCCTTTTCTAGTCTATTGGCTTCTAGGCCTGCCTCCACCCCCTGAAAAACTGGAATAATCTGGGCATGAGGCCTCCAGTGTTCAGAGAACTCATTTGTAAACACACAGTTCACTGTGTTACTAAAGAAAGTTTTACTGAGAAAAAGAAAACAGAAGAGACTCAGCACCTAAAATGCCTGTCACTCCTCAGAAACTCAATTCCAAATATTACGGTTCCTTTACCAAAGACCCCCCCACCAAGAGTTCTGTCTCATCTCCCTGCTCTTTGTTGGTTTAAGGGAATCTCTCTCTCTCTCTCTCTCTCTCTCTCTCTCTCTCTCTCTCTCTCTCTTTCTCTCTTTCTCTCTTTCTCTTTCCCCCTCGCTCCCATCCTCTCCCTCACTCTCTTTTCTCTCCCCCTCTCTTTTCTGCCCCTTTCAGTTGTCACATTGCCAGCTCTATCCATTACCTCTATGGCCCTGCAACATACTTCCATTTCCGTCAGTTACCAAAGAGAAAGAGGAAAAAGGAAAACTATTCCAGCCTTTCATCACATTGATAAAAGTGAAATTCCTAAAAAGTCCTATAACCCAATGTTCAGTGACTTGGGGAAGGACATCCCTATTTGACAGTCACTGCTGGGGAAACTGGGAAAGCAGCTTAGCAGAAGTGCATCTTACATTAAAAATCAGAATAATCTAAATATAAAAAGTTACATCACAAATGTAAAACAACATCACTGGTGAAAAGAAGCAGGGGCTTTTTCCATCTATGGTAAGGAGGAGAATTCTTCATCCTATAAGGGATAGTAGTGATCATAACAGAGGAAAGGGGCCATTTCAACTGCAGAAAGTTAAAAAGCTTTTGCAAGTATAAAATAATTGCAGGCAGCATAAAAAGGGAAATTGTCAGTCAAGGAAAAAAACTTTATATCAAATATTGCTGGAAAAAGTCTGATATGCAAGATAGCGAGATAAATTTGGCCCAAGGTCTCATTCTCCAGTAGGTAGTCAAAGGATAGGAAGTTTTCAAAAGAATTGTAAATTATAAACTACCACATTAAAGATTATTCAAAATCACATATAAAATAAAGGCAAATTAGAACAATGCTGACGTTTCACCTCACACCGACAGATTTGCAAAGATGACAAGACTGATATAATGAGGGCTGGAAAGACAGGTACAGTAAAGCATCACTGGTGGAGCTATGAATTGGTCCACAGATTTTGGAAAATCGTATGCAAGTTAACAAGTCCTGTCTGTAACAACATATCCCATTCTTTTCATTCTTATTCCTATCTGCCTCGATTATTATAGTATCTCCACCCAAGTCTTCCCATCTTCACTTTCTCCCATTTCCAATCTGAACTTCATGCTGCTGCCAAAACAGCTTTCTTAAACATAAGGTCAAAAACCTTCAGTGGTACCCCGTTTTCTTTCAAGTAAGGTGTACCCTCCTTAACTTGGTACATACTCACCATAAGCTGGTACCACCCTGCCTTTCTAATCTTCTTTGATATTATTCCTTTCCCTATATTCTACTCTGTAGTAAAAATCTAGACTATTCTCTGCCCATCCCGACACCAACGTTCTCCGAACTCTCACAGCTCTTTTCTTTTGCTCATACTGTTCTCTCTGGCCGGGATACCCTCTCTCCCTCTCCTCATTCCCGAAATTCCTACCCATCCTCTCCAACCTAACTCAGATGCCATGCTTTTCAGGAAATCTCCTTTGATCGCTCCCCCCACCCCAATCCCATCATTCTACCTGACATAGGACCTTGCTTTGCACCTCTCTGCTGCATTTATCATGCATCGTATATTCCAGTTATCTGTGTTTGTATGTTATACCCTCACCCCTACACTGTTAGATCCCTGGGGGCAGGGACCATGTCTTATCTAAAATTTTTATCCCCTTATATGTAACAGTACTCTAAACATAGTGGGTACTTTACAGATCTTTGCTGAGGTTGTTCAATTTAATTGAGCCTCTGACCATCTGAATTAGATATGGATTGAACAAGCACATGAAAGGACACTCCATTTCATCCCCATGATCCTTTGAATTGATTAATTTTCCCTCAGGAAAGTCCTGGAGCCAATGCAGTTAAAAGGCTATCCTGGATCCTGTTTTCCCCTTCCTTCCTACTGGAAGGAACCTGGTGAACCAGGAAGTTTCTGTTTGCCCAGCTTAGGGTCAAGACTTGAGCATCAGAAACCATGGCTAAGAAACTCCCTCTCTCTAGAGAGCCGACAGAGCTCGGAGTTGACCTTGATTAGGGCATAGTGACTCCCCTGGATTGAACTTGTAGAATTGAAGGCCTGCTCAATATTGTGAAGAAGCCAGTCAACTGGAAGTCAGAAGGCCTAGCTAGACCTTTTGGGTCTAGGCTCTGCCATTAGCTCAGGGTGTGACCTTGGATGAGTCCCTTCCCCTCTCTGAAGCTCCATTGCAGAGAGAGAATAGCAGCCTCTCTACCTCCTTACAAGGGCTTCGAGGGAGGCAGAGAGAGCATTCTGTCAAGTGGATCATGTCAGAGAAGCCTGAGCCCTAGCCCGAGCTTGGGCAGGTTGCATCAGGCCCTGGAACATGGGAGGGAAGGGCATGGAGTCGCCAGCTTGATTTCATGTACACACTATGGTACAGGAATCTGAAAGCACAGTGAGCAAGAGGCCCAATCTGGAGGACAATTGAATTCCAGGTTTTATATAGAACCTTTTGTTTGCTTTTCAGCTTTGTGAGCTTCTTGCAGCCAATTTGAATGACTCTAATTACTTGTTTGGAAACATGCAGGTTGGACAGAAGCAGCAGGGTATGGATTGAAACAATAAAAGGTTAAATTGATGGATGACCAACAAGAGAAGGAATCTGCCTCAGAGGACGGAGGAACCAGGCTGATTAATGGGATGAAAGAAAATGGTAAGGGAACCTTATGAACCACCCATCCCTATCACTCCTCAGACAAATTTTTTTCACTTCTCACCTTTGAGTTCTCATGTTTTTTTTTTTTTTTTTTTTGTCATCATGCAATGCTGCCGAGCTGAGAGAGGGGATAGGCCAATACTGCTAATTGGACTAGGAGGCCAAGATGTCACTGACTAGAGGCAGTGTGATTTTGTGGAAGAATTGTGAGAAATGGATTTCTTCACTGGAGCTGGATTTGAATCCTCGCTTTGGGGTTTCCTAGTCGTGTGCCCATGGGCAAATAACTTCTTTCTGAGCTGAAGTTTCCACAGCTGAAAAGATAGAAAATAATTCTTGTACTAATGTACTTGGTAAGCTTTAAAAAGCTATGTAAATGTGAATAGTTGTTAGGCTGACGGTATCACCTCTGCCCTGTAACTTTTTTTCTCCAAATTCACGGAGCTTCTACATCCATGTGGGTAGGACAGAATGTCGATTAAAATTTTTCCAAGCAGAGAGAAACATGGGTAACGTACATTTAATTTGCAGCTAATCCCATGATTTGTACTCTATTCTTAGGCAACTTTCGAATAAAGGTTATGATTCCTCTAAAAGGTAGTTTTGGGTCCAAAGTGAAGATAGTACCTTCTCACATACATTTTTCATTGATCCAAATCACTCTCCTACTTACTATCTATGTACTCTTAGACAAATTACTTGCCTAAATGAACTAGAGATGCTCTGAAATCCATTCTAACTGAAAAACCCCAAGCAAGCCACCTCTGTGGTTGTCTGAGCTCTTCTATTCTGCTTCTCAACCTATTTTTGCATCCCCAGTTTCTTGGAGAAGCAGAAGAGATGTGACCAACTGCCGAGCCTCCTCATTAAGTTTACTATTGACATAATTTGCCCAGCCTATTGATAGGGTTCAGCTCAATTTTCTTTTATTCACTGTCCTGTAGTTAGCAGTTGCATCTCAGAAGATATAGAGAAAGGTGTGCCATAAGAGGAAGAAACACACATTTGGATCAGTCCCATCGATTCTAGCCAATTTTGGCATGTGATCCATGCAGTCAGTCTGATTCAGTAATTGGAGGGGGGATGTAGGAGGAGAATTTGTAATGTAGCAGAAGATCTCCTGATGGTCCTGCCCTTTGCTAATTTACTCTAGTCAAGCAGAATTGATAGCCACCTTGTCAGTGGGGATAATTTTTTCCTTGAGAATTTGGTTCAGTTGTTGGGAAATATGTTTCAGCCAGCAGAGCAAGTTTGCTGCGTTGGTTTTGTTCACAAAACAGACCTCGTTACACGCCTGTAATCCACCACCTCACTGCTAAGCAGAGGGAGGTTTGTTTCATCAGCACTCTGGAGTCAAAATTAATCATGGCCTTGATATGTTTTGATATTTTCTCATGGAGTTTTCCTTTATGTTCTTGAGACAATATTGGGATGTTATGTATATCTTTCTCTTAGTTCTTATTTTACTCTGCATCAATTCATACAAGTTTTCTGAGATTCCTCTGAGTTCTTCATAGTTGTTTCTTACAATACAATACTTTTCTGCTGTAGTCATATGCTTCCCATTTTCAGCAGTTCCCCAATCAGTGAACGCTCATTTTGTTTCCAGTTTTTTGCTATTACAAAGTGTCGGTGTGGATATTTTCATGTAAAGGAAACTTTTTCTTCTGTCTTGACTCTCCCTGGGGTTTAGGTAGGAGAATAGTTTTGTTTTCTCTTTTGCAGAGAAGGGGCCCAAATATGTTTGGTGATTTGCCCAAGGTCACACAAGTCAAGCCTCCTGTTTCCCAATTCATTAGTCTACTTGCTCTATCTATTGAATTGCCTAGATAGGATTATAATTCAAAGATTCATAGAAACCATCTAGTCTTATTTATTATATACTCTTTCTTGAAATGGAAATTTATTAGTTCATCTTTTGAATCCTCTCTCATGTTCTGCTGTACACATGGCCATGTTTTTTCCCCTTTTTTCTTTTTTGTTCTTTTTCTATTTAAGTTTTAAACAAATAAATAAATTTAAAAGTAGAAACCATCTAGTCCCACTTCCTGTTTTACAGATGAGGGATCTAAGGCCTATTAAAGGTAAAGATCAGTCAGTAAGTAGGAAAGTCATGCCCTCGCTCCATTCACCTGGGATAGGCTTACTTAGTTCCTCTCCATTTTATTCAGATCTTCTATAACCTTCAGGGACTGTTACAAGTCCTACTCCAATTTACTTCAACAAAACATATATATACAAACCTATATTCTGGATGTTGGAAATTCAAAGATAGACATGAAATAGACCTTGCTCACAAGAAACTTATAGTCTAACTGGGCAGGCGAGTTCCCAAATAACTCTGATACAAGGGTGAATCTGAGAAGTGCAAAGGAAAAGTACAGGCAAAGCGCTGTGTGAGAGCTCTAGGTGGGGAGAGGGAAGGCTCTATGAAGAAGCTCAGTTCTAAATTGGTCCTTGAAGGGGGAAGGACTTCAGGAGTCAGAAATGATCGAGGAGAGACTAGGTGAGCAAAGGCAGAGGACCAGGAGAAGACATGGGGAGAATCGAGGCTAGCAAGTAGCTCGGTTTGGCTAGAATACATCGAGCAAAGCAGTCTGTGAGAAGTCTAGATATGTAAATTAGAGCCAAATTATGGAGGTCATCGAATACTAAAAATGGGGGAGAGAGAGCCACTAAATGTTTTTGAGAAGTGCCTCATGGACATAGAAGAAGCAGTGTCTTGCCTGGGGTTAATAGCTAGGTAGCAAGGCACATCCACAAGCCTGGTCTTCTGTTTCAAAATCTCTTCATTTGCCACCATGTCACAGCTATCATTTTTGGTACTTTTCTTTTACTCATAATTGCCACGTATTCTAAACCAAGCACCAATGCATGATTATTCATAGGGCTAGGGACTGAGATCGGACTGGCGATTTCACTGGTATGAGTAACTCCTGGCTGAGGAAAAACCTTTTTGCCTTACCGATGAGGGACAGCACTTGCTTCTTAGCTTCTAGTCTTAAAGAGCAAAGTGAAACCATTTGTCCAGAGCCACATAGCCTCTATGAGTCTGAAGGAAGACTTGAACCCAGGGCTCTGTGCTTCTGAGGTCATTACACTGACTCTAATAAACGAGGCTATATACACTCTTTGGATCTTTCTCCAATTCTGTTTCTAGTTATCTTCTTAAAGGTATAAAAGGCTTTCAACAAGCCAGGATGGAAAAGTCATTCAGTCGTGTTCCCTGCCTCCTCAGACTATCCTTGATAGAAAGAATATTGTTTTTCCAAATGCCAATGAAGGCAGTTGTCCGAAATGGCCAAACTGGATTACTGTGTGTCCCCTATTCTTATTCAAATGGAACATAAGCTCTAGAGGGAAGGAGCTGTTTCGTCACTGCCTTTGTATCCCTAGCACCAAGTACAAGACACTTAATGTCTATGGAACTTGTCAAATTGAACTGAATTACTGCCTTCACTCACCTATTTAATACTTGACAATCTAGAACAAATTTGGTGGCATGCAGTGCCATGAGGTGGTGTCACTTTAATTCTATTCAACTATTCATGAACCATTTATTTGATGCTTACAATGTGCAAGATCCTGAGCTGTTTGCTGGGAAGAAAGACAGAGCTTTTCCTTAAGGAATTTAGGAGAAATACACGTACATAGATTACAGGGATATAAGGAAGAGCAAGACAAGGGTAGAAATCTAAGGGCTAGATGACCTTCAAATGGGTTGACCGGGGCAGGGGGTGGACAGGAGAGACTCCCTGGGCAAGGAGTTGGCCATCTAGTTCAGTGGTGTTAGATTCAAATACAAATCCCTATACGGTACATATTGACTTAGTTTTTAAAATGTAATGTTATTTGTATTTTATTGTATTTTTGTTGATTGACTCGGAGATGTATTTATCAGCTATGTTCCGATCTCCTTTGGGCCATGGTTGACACCTCTGATGTAGTCCAACCCCTTTATTTTTATGTATGAGGGACCAGAGGCCCAGATATGACTTCCCCGGCATCTCAGAAGTAACAGTAGAGGCAAGATTTGAATTTAGGTCTCTTGACTCCAAATCTTTCACCCTTTTCATGCTGGAAGTGGTATCTGAATTGGGTCTTGAAGGAAGGGGGAGGGATTTCAGCACAAGTTAATTGAGGATAGCAGAGTCTGCTCCAGCCACGGGTGATGGTTATGAGTAAAGGAACAGAAAAGGAAAAGAACTGAATGAGAATAGAGAACATAGGATAGTCCAATTTGCTTAGAATATAGAATAAGTGAAGGGGAATTATATACATTCGGCCTGACTGGAAAGATTAATTGGAGACAGATTGTGGAGGAGCCTTGAGTGCCAAGATTAAGAGTTCTGTTTTATTAAGTAGGTAATGGGCCTTGAGTGCCACAATTAGGATTTATATTTTATTAAGTAGGTAACAGAGGGTCACTTAAGGATTTTGAGCTAGGAAGTGACATGCTCTAGCCTATACATTAAGAAGCTTCTTTTGACAACTATGTAGAAGATGGAGTGGAGAAGCGAGAGATGGGAGTCAGGGAGACCAGGGAGATAAGAGGCCATTATAATATCCTGAGGAAAGATAGCAAGGGACTGAACTAGGACAGTTATAGTAGAAATAGAAAGAAGAGGATAGAGGTTAGAGCTATTACAAAGAGCAAATTCAATATGACTTTGCCACTGTGGAAGGGAGGGAGAATGAATATCAAAGATGGCTTTGTGCTCAGGAGGTTAGGAAATTGTGAGGATGGTAGTGTAAAAATCAACTGAAGTAGAGAAATTTTGAGATGGGAGGGAGCACGGTTAAAGGCAAAAGATGACACTTTCCATTACTAGATTTGTTAAAAATTGAGGTGTTGGTGTGACACGCAGGTAGTGCTGTCCAGCAAGCATTTGGAAATGCACTTGCCACATACCGTAGGAATGAGGTGATGGGATAGAGGTTCGTGTTTCAAAAGAACAAAGAAGCCCTTCCGACTCTTCCTAGCCTGAAACTCTGGCCTTGTGATTTGTGTTCAGGCAGATCTAGATGCCCCAGAAGAAAATGAAGCTGAGCTTCAATAAGGGCCATATTCACCAGTTAGGGCTATTCAAAGCTAGTTTGAATGGTAGTTCTTTAGGACTCTGGTATTTACTTCAAGCAATAAAAAAGCTGAGGATGGCTGGGTTTTTACAGGTCAAGGAACAGAAAAGTAGATGATAACCTACTAGAGGGAAGAAAAGGGAGCAGAAAATCAGCTGAAATCCTTACCTGTGTCTCTGTGTTCTTCTGTTTCCATTCTCTTCCCCAGCCCACCCCCAAGGCTCCAATGACCAGGATCTGATGGTGAAGCTGGCGGCAACGACATTGCAGACCCTGAGCCTGACACCCAAAGAGACTTTGGTGTCTACCCGGGGCCTTCTGCCTCTGACTTCTAAGAAACCCTGCCTACCAAGTCCCCCATCTCCCCTGAGGCTGACCGATGCACCTGAACACTCTTCTAATGACTCTTCCGTGCATGCCATTGCCCTCACATCTGGTATAACCAAGGGCCTGAACACATGGTCGTTGCCAGGGGACTGTGAGAAAGCTCCACTCACCATCATGGAACCCGGAGGCATGTCGGCCTTTACTGGCGACTGTCTCATGCAGCCAAGTCGGACTTGCCTGGGCTGCTTCATTGAGTCTAAGGATGGGATTGACGCAGAACCGGGTATCAGCTTGAAACCAGGTGATATAAATAGGGATTATGATACCTGTTCCGTCTCTGATATAGGGATCCATTGTATGAACACGGGAGAAACCATGAGATTTGGAGATGAGCTGCTTTCTGACCAACTCCTAGGCTTCCCTCTCCATAAATCCAGAGCAGGAGACAAAAGAGACACAGAGAAATCTGACAGCGACTCAGAGGACCCCACTCAGAAAAATTATTACGAGGGATTGCTATTGGATAAATGCAACGGTGAGGAAACTCTGCTTTCAAATACTAACCAGGAATGGGGCTACTTTGAATCTTTCATCAGTGAGAGCAAGATCGAGCTCCTTGACCTCTGCTCAAAAAATGAGCTGTCCGTCAACCTATTTTCAGAGGAGGATGTAGACAACTATATGTTTGACGATGACGACTCTACTCTGGGCAGTGACGTCTGCTCCCTGAAGATCCGATATGAATCCTTCCAGGACAACGTGCGAGACAAGACCAATGTCCTGCAGGACGATGCCCAGTTCAACTTCTTCCCCAGTGTTTTCACCAGCTGCTCCAAGAGGGAGACAAAGAGTGGAGGCCTGAAGCGGAGTGGAGACTCCTCCCAGTTCAAAGTCCCCACGGAGAGCATCATCTGGGGGGAAGAGGATGAGGAGGAAGAGGACAAGAAAATCAGAGATCAGGAAGCTGAAGTCCAGGAGAACAAGGGAGTAGAGGAAGAAGAAAAGGAGTTTGGAGGGTTGTCTGCCTTAAGCAAACCGTGCAAGGGGACTGATGTGGTCAAGTATGTCAATTCCAAGCGCAACCCCTTCCTTGACTCTGCCAACTCTGCAGAGGATTCTGGGGAGTTCAGCGATGACAGCTCCTGCACTGAGTCTTCGTACGATGCCTTGAAGGAGAATAAGGATTGTAGCCGCTATCTTACCCGTGATCCTCATTCTGGCTCCTCTTCTGCCTCCACCACCATCCAGCAGAACTATGGACTGAGGGCTAAAAGGAAAGTCCGGTACAGTGAAGACTACCTATATGATGTTGATTCCATAGAAAGTGAGAGGATGTGCGAGAAGAAGGAGTGGCAGCCAGATGGGCAGAAGGAAGAGGATGATGACGAATGGTGCCCCAAGAAGAGACGGAAAGTGCCTCGCAAGGAACCTCCAGTCATTATCAAATATATTATCATCAATCGATTCAAGGGGGAGAAGCACATGCTGGTGAAGCTGAGTAAGGTGGACGCCAGTGAGATGACAGTAACATTGAATGAGGACCTGCTGCACAAGTATGCCAGGCTGGCCCCACTGAAGGGTTTTTGGCAAGAGAAGCAGCAGAATCGCCTTGATTCCCTTAGATCCACCCTTTACCACAAGCAAAGCTTCCACCTGAATGGCCTCGAGGCCCCATTCCCACCTCCTCCTCGGAAAAGAAAGTGCAAACTGGCCAACCGGCACAGGATCCAGAGAATCCAAGCCATCGAACATTCGACAAACAAACAGGGCTCCTTCTCCTGTGATCAGAAGCAAGCTGCTGGCAGTAAAGAAGATGCAGGCTCAAAAGGTGCACCTCACACAGGGGCTAGAGCTACCTCCAGCTGTGCCAGTGAAGTGCATTTAAATGACATGGCTGGTCCTGACTCAGCGAAGAACCGATCACAAGACCGAGAGTTCCGCAAAGGGCCAGAGAGGAAAGTGCTCCACCGAATCAAATTTAAAAGTGAAGCCAGGTTAAAATGCAAGAAGAACAAAGCTGGGCAGGAAAGTAGTAAGGCGGCCCCTCATCCAGCTCCGGACAGCCAAGAGGCAGGCTCCTGTCTCAAGAATGAGAATATTCGTAGAGCCCCGGACAGCTCCCATCGATCCGATTGTCGGGAAGATAATGCTACTAAAAATTCTCTCTTCTTACCAGCCACCTGCTCGCCTGACACGCCTCTACCATCTGCTAATATCGCCACCAATGTACCCGTTATCCCTGGAGGGTATCTACAGACATTGTTAGATGCATCGGATTTATCAAACGCTACCACCATCTCCTACTTCGCCCACCATCCCCCAGGCCAGCATTCTGCTGTCCTTCCTCAGCCAGAAAAAGCATTCACATCTCTCCAAACTGGCCAGAGCTGTGTGCTCTCCCCACCTTCAGAGTCTGAGCTGCAGCACTCACCCCATCCCCTCAAAATGGATGCAAGTTCCTTTGGAAGTATGTGGCCCAACAAGGCTATGACTGGCCCTCAGGATTTTATGGCTGATGCCCCAGGAGAGGCAACTGGGGCCCTCTCAGGCAAGTTTGGTGGCTCTGAAATAATTCCAACAGGGGATAACCTCTCAGCTGCTATCTATGGCCCAATGGGGGGCAGCAAGCACCCATACCCCTCTAAATATATGCAGGACAACCAGCTGCCACCCGATGATGTCTATCAGCAGTGCCATTTCAATAATGCAGAGGCCTGCTTTCCTTTCCATCGGGGCACGCTCAACACAGACAATGGCCGGCTCATTAGCTTTGATTCCGTGGGCTCGCTGTCAGTCAGCTCCAGCAATTACAGCTCCTTGAGCTTGAAGTCTTGTGAAAAGGAGGGTGACGAGGATATCAGTGATGACTTCTTAGCTCACTGCAGTCCCAAGCTGGTGATCCAGCAGAGCATTGATGAGATCACCCCTTTAAAGGAGTCCACTGACCTCCTGGACATCTCTAATTTCACACCAGACAAATTCCGCCACTCATCTCTCTCAGAGATGTCTCCACCAGACACCCCTAGTCTTTCGCCACAAATCACAGGCTCAGAGAATGGCAAGGCACTAGGGGTACTTAAGGTGTTCCCAGAGGGCACCCCAGGCCCTTTGAGCAGCGGAGAGAAGGTCAAGTGGGACTGTGGCAGCCTTCCACACCAAGATGAGACAGGTGATGGATTTAATTTATGTAACCATCAGTTTCAGTTCCATATGTTCAATGATGAGGACTCTGTCGGCCTACTCCAAAAAAACCCTTGCCTGTCAACATTTAATGAGCCATCTGGTCAAATTAGCACCAGTAGCAAAGTGTCAAAATCAAAAAAGAAAAGTTCACCCAGCAAGAGTGGGGTTATAAACCAAAGCTCTTCCCCAAAAGGCACCAGGAAAAAGACTTCTAAAGCCAACAATAAAGGAATTGAAAAGTCACCCAGCAAAGCCTCCCGCCAGATGCCCAAGTCAACAAGAAAAGGAAAATATGCAGCAGCTGTGGCTAATGGTGAGAAAACTCAAATCGGTCTCATCCGAGGAGGTGGTCAGCTCAACAATGCCGCCACGGGAAAGTTCTTGGCAGGATGTGTACACCATGGTAGCCCCACAACCCCTGTGAAGATGACAGGCCACAAGGACTTCTCTGGGGAGTGGTCAATGGGGAAGGACAGTGGCACAGGCTGGACTGATGTAGGCATGGGCAATACCAACAGCCTCCTGGATGACGACCAGAGAGAATTTGAAGAACCTTCTAACATTTTGTCCAACATTGCTTCTGGCATGGCTGATGTGCAGAGATTCATGATGGCCTCCATGGAGCCCCTTTGGAGCCCAGTGGGCCATCATGGGGTTCCAAATATATACCGCTCTCCTGAGTCCAACAGCCTAAAATTAAAAACCCTAAAAATCTTGGCTGGTACCCCACAGGAGTCTAAGAAAAAGGCCAACAGTGGCTCCCCAGGAGCCAGTAAGAATCACAGATCACCCAAGAGTTCTAGCAGAAGCAGCGGGAAAGTAGTCATAGGTGATCCTAGCCGGGCAAACACAGCAGGGTACAACTCAGACATTCACTCTCCCTTCTTGGATAAAAACTATAGTAACTTGAGCACTTTAGGAAATAACGGACCTACACACAAAAAGTTATACCGTCACAAATCCAGCTCAAAAACCCTGAGGGATGAGAATTGTAAGGGAAAACGTCAGGAGCGGGAAGCAGCCCTCAAGGATTCAGCTGGGACATCTACTTTCGAAAAACTGAGGTAATAGTATACCAAAATGGCTCAGATATACCCTTATCTTTCCTACTACCTGCTAAGCCTGCAGTCCTACATTTTCTCCTTCCTCAAAAACAAGTTTGCATGAAAGAGACCATCCCCTTTCCCCCTCCCACCTTTTGCAAAATTAAAAAGGAAATGAAAGGGGAAAAGGGCACCAGAAGTACTCATACTTGCAAGCTACCTAGAAAGAATGAAAAAAAAAAAAACCAAAAAAAAAAAAAAAAAAAAAAAAACCAAACCCAAAAACAAACAAAAAAAGATTTTTTTTTCTGACTCAGCTGGTGTTAAACACTAACAAAGCTCCTTTTTTCCCCCCTCCAGTTTTTATTCTTTATTTCTTGAGGGAAAAAACGCCCAATTATCAGATGTGCTCTTCTTAATGATTTAGAAAAGGGAAAGACTTCAGGGGGAACCACCTTTTGTAAAAAAAAAAATAGAACTTTATGAACACACACAAAAATCCGAATGGCTTCAATGGAAAGGATTTTTAGTTGTACATTTGAGAGCTCAAACCTCACTGAGCTGCATGTGGCCAAGTTGAGTGCTTTGTGGCCCCCTCTGCTGTTTATATCTTTACCTGCATCTTTCGGTATCTACCACAGCTGAGTTGACATTAATAGATAATCCTGTGGTGGGACATCCATGAAAGCCAACAAGGAAGGATGGCATAAAAAGTTTGATTTTTCTGCAGGGAATTCAGACTATGGTCTTCCTAAAGCAGAAACAGCATTTTGAGGATTTCCCTGTGTTGGAAAACAAGACTTATTCTTCTCTAATAAGACATTTGATGTTTGTTTTCTGTTTCTTTCAAAATCTGCCTTGTGGTATGTTGACATGTAAGTGCTGAAATTGAGTTTGACCTTGTGGGAATACTTCTTTAAGTGCAATCCCTAACCTGGGATTCTCTATGAAAAACTTTTAATGAGTCAGACAGTTGTACAGTAGTTGATGCACAATGGCTCCTAAGGGAAAAACGACAATGACAACAACAACAAAACCACAAAATTATCGTGCCAAACTGATGAACAAGTGACTGGACTGGAAACATTGTTCCTTCTTTCTCAGCATTGGGTTATGAGTGTTGGGGGAATTTAGCCCCTTTGACTTAACAAGAAACATTCCAGTGGTCTGCTATTAACCAACCCTACTTCCTTGGGTAACAGCTCTAGCTCTAGGGTAAAACTGGGTTGTTCATTTACGCCAATTTACCAAAACTTATGGACAAGGTTAACAGTGTGCCAAATTGACTGACCTCATTTCACAGATGCACCCCCACAGTTTACAGCTCAAAAGTATTCTCTCTCTCTCTCTCTCTCTGTTTCTTTCTTTCTTTCTTTCTCTCTCTCTCTCTCTCTCTCTCTCTCTCTCTCTCTCTCTCACACACACACACACACACACATACATACACACACACACACACACACACACACACACACACACACAATTGCTAAACAAACATAAAAGTCCTGTGTAGAAACAGGACCAGACCGGCAAGGGGATGAGATCTTTTTGTTCACACTCTCCTTGCCGAAGGATTGAGTTCTATTAGAAGAATATAGAAAACACGCCAGGTAAGTCTAATATAGGAAGTCGAGTGTACACATTTCAAGAACATTTTTCAAGGAAATGAAACAGCTGCTTTGAAAGTTTCTGTTTTCTAAAAGCAAACTCTGTAGCTGAAGATTATTTAAAGTGCAAAGTTATTGCTGATCCTTTGTATCTCCGTTTTATATCTTTTCTAAGAACCTGGGGAAAATTCTAAATATCGGCATCAAATCTGTGCTGATGATGAATCAAGTGTGTTGATTGTTGCTTACAATATTTCATCCTGCTTTGTGTCTTTTCTGGCTTCTATGTTCTTGGAGTGTTTAATTTCATAATGCTGATGTCATGTAACCTGTGTTTGGATTTTATTGAGAATTTTAGTTTGATCATTTATTTCTCTTTTTACGTCAAAGAACACAGAGCAGTCTTGGGGGGGAAATGAGCCAATTAGGGCCGAACAACCTTAATTGGGGGACAAGCATCAAGTGCTACCCACTCAACCCAGTCCCAAAAGAAACAAAGTCTCTTTGCTTAGTGCCACAGTTCACACATCCACTACTATCGATCCTTTTTGCCCCTCAACTGATGCATGTCCCTAGTTTAAAATGGATCATCTCTTTTACTTGCAGTGGAGAGCCTCCATGTCTGATGCACTCTGATCCAAAATGAGATCATGGGGGTAAAAGTACTGTGAAAACTACTGAGCACTATAATGGGATTGTTATTATTCTTATCATCATAATTATTATTTGTCCTACTGACCTAGGACTAAGAGGGCTGAGGTAATGAGAAAGGTAAAGTGGGTAGGAGAAAAAGCTTAGGAGGCAAGAAAGGGACAGCATACATTTGGAAAGGGAGAACGTGATAGATTAGAAAAGGATAATGCATATTTTGAAAGGGAGGATGTAAGCAAGGATACCTATAGATAGGGACTAGTTAGTGATTGCCTTCCTAACATGTTTACTTGGAGTTTTGGAAAGGTGTTAAAGAAGATATGGAAGGAGAATCATTCAGAAGCATTGAAGGTCAGAATTGGAAGGATCTTAGAGATCACTGAATCCAACGCCCTCATTTTACAGATGAGGAAATTGAGGCCCAGAGAGACATGACCTGAGGTTATGTCATAAGTAACTGGCAGGGCCAAGACCTTGGGGGACAAGCATCAAGTGCTACCCACTCAACCCAGTCCCAAAAGCTTCTTGACTCCTGATCTGGGTTCATGATTCATTTCATCAGTCTGCTATGTTGACAGCTCTACAGCCAGGAAACACACAGGTAGCAAAATGAGTAAAACCAGCTCTCCTCTCAACGTGAAAACTGACTTTCCCTGGACAAGTGGGCTGGGAGCGATTTGAAAGGCCAATGACCGAATTTAGGCTCTGACAGTCAACAAACATTGACTCTGCTGTGTAACTTGGGAACAATGGAATCTTGACACCAAGTGAAGCAAGACCCTTGCTCCACAACTGCTGTCCAAAAGGGAAAAAGACCCAAACTGGAATACTCTCATTCTGGCACTCTGTTGGGTAGTGTGTGCCGACTGCGCTGAATGCATGGGAGCTGGTTCCTAGAACTGACCAATTCAAGTTGCTTTAGCGAACTTTTCTTAATTACCTGCTGTGTTTCGAACGTTGCATCTCCCCCAGAGAAGAGCACGAAGTCTCACTACAATACGTCTCTTCCATCGTGGAAATCATAATCTGGAGGGGGGGAGATAAGACAATCCAGATAACTAATGCACAACACTATGGACATTAGGCTGGATGAGCTTTGAGAGAAGAATCATGACCTATGGAGGTTAACAAGGGGGGGCTTCTTGGAAAATAATGAATTCGAATTGAGCTTCAAAGGATAGGGAGGAAGCAATCAGGTAAAGAGAGGTAGGGAGGTCATCCCAAGCAAAGAAGCATGACCAGAATCTCAGAAGCCAAAGAGTTCCAGTTGGGATGAGAGCCTGGGAAGGGAGGGGTGGGGGGAGGAGAGGGTTTACCATGATTCTGAGTGATCCAAAGAGACAGTGTTGGACATTATTCTATAAGTAGAAAAGATTAGATAAAAAGAAAAGTGGCTGGTTTGGGAGGATTCTCAGAGAGTCATTGTCAGGTCTACCTTGAAGTGGGGAGGATGAAGTTAGGGGTTGGGGGTAGCGAGAAATCAATAAATGATGAGAACATTTCTATGTTTCAACTTGCTCTTAAGCAACTCCTTTGGAAAGGGATATTTTGATGGTATCTCCTGGGAACCAATAAAGGATTTGGTCTAGGGAATAACACCTCTTTCTCTCCCCAAACCACTGACGTTTTCAGGTACCTTTTTTGGCCTGCAAACCATTGGGTTTCCAAAGGTATTACTATAACTCAGAGTTCTAGGAAAAGACACTGTGTTGAACACAAAATGAGGACCTGCACATGGGAGAAAACTGCAATAGGATTTGGAATGTGAGATTGTAGAGCTGGAAGGGACCTTAGAGATAATGTAATAATACAACCCCTTTATTACACAGCTAGCTAGGTGGCATAGTGGATAGAGTGCTGGACTTGAAGTCAGGGAAGACTTGAGTTCAAATCCTGCTTAAGATACTTCCTAGCTGTGTGACTTTGGGCAGGTCACTTACCTTCTCTCCACCTCAATTAATTTATCTGTAAAATGGGGAAATAATAACACCTACCTCACAGGGTTGTTGTGAGGATCAAATAAGATAATACACACATACACGAAAAGTGCTGAGCTAAATGTCATGAGCAAACTGTCACCATTGTTGTTACAGAGAGGGTAGCTGAAGCCCAGAGAAGTCACACAGCTAGTAAGTGACCGTCGGGACTGGAACTGAAAGCTAGTGCTCTTTCCATGAGACGCAGCCTAATGTAGTATGAGAAGCACTGGATTGGAGTCAAAGGGCCTGGATTGGAATCCTCGCCCTGCTAATTATCAGTTGACCAAATTTTTTCCCTCTCTTGGCTGCAATTTCCTCATTTATAAAATGGGAGAGGGTTGGACTAGCTGATCCAGCTCCAAATCTATGATCCTATGGTCTCAGAGCTCTGAGTTCTCAATCCTATTCTTCTGCGTGTATAGCGTGTGTGTGTGTGTGTGTGTTTGTGTGTGTGTGTGTATTATATATAATATATATATATATTATATATATATATATATAATATATATACACACACACATACACATGGCACATGCAGCATCGAGCCACCAGTAATCTAGACTAGTTTTTGGAAGATCCCAGCTTAGCCCATCTAGGTCTCTGAAGACAGACACACCTTGAAATCTGCTGAGAAGTTG
Source organism: Antechinus flavipes (assembly GCF_016432865.1). Classification (NCBI taxonomy): domain Eukaryota; kingdom Metazoa; phylum Chordata; class Mammalia; order Dasyuromorphia; family Dasyuridae; genus Antechinus; species Antechinus flavipes. The sequence goes on along the minus strand of NC_067404.1, from coordinate 57,679,160 downwards.
CCCGCAGCATAAACTGCAGATGAACCCAAGGGAGGAGAATGTGTTTGCCGACTTCAGTATTATTCCAGCAGAGAGACAAAAATAAAGATGTCACTTGTATTATTTAGATCATAGGGTCATTTATTTCAAGCTGGAAATTGCTTTTGAGATCATCCAGTGACGCACAGGGCGGAGATCTGAACCGAGGTCCTCTGACTTCAGAATCAGCACTCTGTCCAGCCCACCATGAGGAGAATGGGATACCACCTAGCTCTAGCAGAGATCTTTGTGCTCTTTTGCATTCTTGAAAAATTCTCCAATTGGAGGGTTGGGGTTGGTTTCAGTTTGTTTGGTTCATTGAGACAGGGAAGGCTATACTCCACTGCAAGTATTATTATTTTTTTTTAAGAAAGAAAAGATGTTTGAACTGTGTTTTGTTTCTTTTGTTTTTCTTGATGAAGCCCATCATTAAGAATGGCTTACCCCTAGAGGCACCCAAATTTTTAAAATGTCATTAATGGGGACCTCAAGCAAGCAGATCAAGCCTTTTAGAAGAGTTTCTCAAATAGGGATCTGAAATAAAGGCGAGAGAAAGAACTTGCATTGGCTTCAGCTGACTTCAGTCTGGGAGGCACCTCATCCCTAGCTGGGATGGTGTCAGTTAGGGGATGATGCTCAGTCTGCCTAGTACCAAAGCACAAACCCTTTACAGCACTTTCCTGGCTCAGCTGGGCAGCTCCTGCTATCACTCAAAGGGAACTGGCTGGCTTAAGCCTGGGTTGACATTGGGACCACATGCTCAATCCTTGAGATGCGTGGGGTCCACAGAGCAAGATTGGGGAGGTAAGAGGACGCAAAAAAGCCCACGGGAGGACAAAAAAATACCAAGTTTGTGGTATCAGCAAGGCTTTCAAAATTGGTATCTCAGGTAAACAAGAGACATTAATGGCAGTAGAGAAACAGCCATGGAAGGAAATCTTATCTAGAAGGTGAGGATGGCTACTGGGGCCCAAGGTGATGAGGTGGGAACTGTCAGACTTGTTTTAAAGGCTTTGAAAGATGCTCTGTTTAAAAGAGAAGAGAAATGTTTCTAGTTTGAATGACCCTCTCCCTGGATAGCTAGAAAAATGTCAAGTTCTAAAGCACAATGGAAAGGCCAAAAAAGAAAGATCAACCCAGAGAGGCCTGGGAAACTACTTTGGATTTTGTCACATAGTGGGAAGGAAAGAAAAAGGGAAGGAAGCAGGGTGGAGGTAGAAGAAGATAGATGTTCTCTTTGAATTGCCTAAGGCACACTGGTTGTGCAGTTGTGAATGTACCATTCCTGCAGTTCACTTCCTTCCATAGAACTTAATGCACCTCTGGAGTAAGTTGTTAATGTTTTATGGTGCTAAAGGAAAGGAAATGATGATTTTCAGCCCTGCTCTGACCCCCTAAGCATTCAAGGAAATTAAAAAAACACACAAAAAACCCTTTAATGGCCCTTTTTATGAATGTAACATAAACATTTCTGTTTGACATATGACACTGCAATTTTACCATGAGTGAAAATTATTTGCCTTTTTTCTTTTAGAATAAGCTTTATAAATATTCTGTAGAGTCAATTGAAGTATAATTCTTAAGGATCATTCTAAGACGCCTACAAAATCTTGTATATTTTTAAGTGTGCCAATTTGTAAAATATTTTGTAAGTGTATATTTTTCTTAGGAAAGTGCTGTGAAGTGTCTGTATGTGCGAGGTTTCCTTTTTCCACACCCCCGGGTGTGAATAAAAGGACATATACTTAAAAGTTCCTGGTTTTAAAAACCAAACTATAAAGAAAAACAATGAAACTTTTGTTGGGAATTTTGTAATAAGAGACATGTTGTGAACGAGTGTAGTGACCTTGTGTAAAGAAAACTGGAACAGTGGTGAACTTGCTGTTTTATAGAACCTCCTTGTAAATTATTCTTGTAATATTTTTGGTTCTCTTGTTCTTGTTGCGAAGGTTTTAAATATTTGTGACTGTATGGTGAAAATGTCATATTGTTAACTTGCTGAGTTTTGTTATATCGTTTATGGAATAAATAAAAACAGTTTAAATCTTGTTTTAAGATCATATATGAGGAGATCAAACCATTTTAAATTCATTATATTCCATCTCCTGAATGTAAAGAACTTCATTGTTCAGAGTACTATGTAGGGAAGAGGGGATGATTTTGCCACATTCTGGTGGATTTAGGCTGGTAGATGAACAAGTGGAATTCTTGTATGATGGTTCACATTGGTTCCAGTTCCTTCATCTGCACAGCTCTAGTCCTCAAAAGCACCTAAGCTGTTGCTTCTTGTGAGTAAGGAATGTTTTGTTCATTGTATTTGTATCCCCAGTGCCTGGCACGCAGTAGGTGCTTAATAAATATTTGTTGATTGGTTGTTGATTTCCTTATGATGCTGATTTACAAAAGATTTAAAACTGCAGTCACACTTCTAATTTCTTTGGTATTTTAAGATTAGAGAAGAGAGGCAGAATTGCAAAAATTTCCCTAGTTCTCTTCTCCCTTTCACCTCACAGCCATCCCCAGTCCCTGCTTTCAGCACACCTCTACCATGTTACCTAAAAGACCAACACACCTCACTGCTCTGCCCTTCAGTTTTTTCATCCATAAAATGTGGATAATATTATTTGTGCTGCGCTCCCATGGGTTTTGAGAGGAAAGCACTTAGTATAAAATGAAGAGCTATCAAGCAGCCAGCTAATTAGACTATTTCATCTTCCCCAGCTGACTCCATTGTCGCAATGTTCAAACTCCTGTTGTTTTTCTAGTCCAGGCTAGTCTCATCAGACAGACACAAATGGATGAGTTTTGCCTTCACATGCCTTACCTCAACCACTCCACAATGACCCATCTTCATTTGGAACAGGATAGGAGCAACTCCTATGGATCTCTCTCCCGAGAACTCTGAAAATGTGCCAGCCATGCATGAAACAGGGTCTGTTAGCAAAAAAGATGGAGAAGAGCAGGATACTTTCTGAGAATAAAACCCTAAAACACAATCATCTCTAGATTAAAAAAACAATTTTCTTATAAACTTAAATTCAATAAATACTAACCATATGGAATTGAACTTAAGGTAAAAACCGAAAATCTAAATTATGGACATTTCAAAAATAATAGAAACTTTAAGAAAATAATAATCAATTAAGTCTGGGTCCCCCTTTGCATCTCTCTTCAAGCTGCATATTGGTTTTTATTGCCTTGGTTTTTAGAAACTATGTCAAAACTCAGTTGAATAAATTCAGTTGGAAAGACCTCAGAGTTCACTTAATCCAATCTATACCTGAACAGAGTAAATTCTAACCAAGAAGAAAAAGTTGGATCACTCTAGCAAATTTCAACTCTTCAGATCTTTAAAGACAGCACCAGCATCCTACCAGGTATGGAGGTTGGCAACCACAGAGTCAATCTCAATTCTTTATTTCCTCCTCCTTTACATATCCACTTGCTAAAATGACTCAATTCTGCCATCATAATGTTTCTCAAACCATCTCCTCTTAACTCGTTCCTGGATTACTGAAATGGTCTTCTAATTTGCTTGGCTTAAGTTTTTCTTCCTCTCTAGGCCTTCCCCACCCACCTGCCAAAGTGGTCATTCTCCTGTCCAAGAAGCATTTTGGGATCCTTATTCCTTGTAGGATCAAGTTCAAGTTTCCCTGTTTGACATAAGTCCCACAAAACCTGGCTTCAACAAACCTTTCTAGGTTTATACTTTACTCCTCTTATAGTCTATGGTTTGATCAATTTGGTTTTCTTGCTATTCCCCATACACAACATTGCATTGTAGATATTCATTTCTTCACATAGGCTAAACCTTGGTATGGAATGTACTCTCTCTTCTCTATCTTATAGAATCCCTAGCTTCCTTTAAAGCTTATCTCACACCATGCCTACATGATGATTTTCCATGTCTCCTAAAGCTGCTATTGCCTCTGTCTAAAAGTTAGCTTTTACTAACTTTACATACATATGATAAATGAATTTATAAGGCATATAAATGCATATACATATGCATATATAAATGTATTCATATAAACATGTATAGTATATATAATACTTATGTGTGTGTACATATTCACCCCTCCAATAGAAGGTTCTTGAAGGCAGGGTCTTTTGTTTTTCTCCATAGACAGGAAGCTCGGCAATTTCACCGGTAATCAGGAGATCATCAAATACGTTTATCTCTATTATATCCTTCAAGGAATCTTAGATTATTTTGATGTGTGCATGGGAGCCACTTTGTTGAAGGAGAGTTTTGAGGTGGAGTTTTACTATACCAAATAAAATGTTTCATTATAGTCAACAAAAAACAAGCCAGCAGGTCATTGTGCCCTTTGCATCTTTTAGTCACTTAAATAAATGACTGTAAATTTGTGGCCTGAGAAGAGCAATGCAGCTAGAATAAGAAACTTGAGTAGGAAAGTATCTTTACCTCAAACATACCTAACAAAACCATAAATCCAAGGTAAACTAAGAAATCAGAAAATGAACCATTCCTCAAAAGAGAACACTCTCTCCCACCCACCCCCTCCTTTTTTTTGAGCGTGGGTCTCCCTCTCTTGCCCAGACTGGAAACAATTCTACGGCTGATCAAGCAAGGGAGCTTTGCTATGCTCTGTTTTTGTGACCTGGCCAGTTCTGTCCCTAGTCTAGTGGCCCATCACTTCTTGCAGCTCACCATACTAATGCCAGACTTGGTGCTGATATCAGATTGGCTTTAGTCCTACCGCAGCTCAGAACTTCCAAACGATCCATGCACTTGCCTCAGATGCCCCACAGCTGGGTCTACAAGCATGTACTACCAACACCTGATGCCTATGAGTTATTTGGACAGTACAGGTTTGAAAGGAAGGTTTCCAGATTTGCAGCCCCAAGGGGTAACTTGCCTTCCAAGAAAGTCAAAACCAGGGGACACTATAAATTCTGGAAAGACTGAATAGGACCTTGTGTGAGATCTAAGGATTTAGCAGAATGAAAGAGGACTGCCCATCAGTTAGATAAGTTCAGTGTGTTGTCAGTAGCTATTTAGGGACTCCTGTGAATTCTTTACATTTTCCATAGGGTGAAATGAAGGTTTTTCTCTAATAGGGAAGCATTTGTTACCTTGAATATAGAAATTGGGAGATCTTAACTCATATTTGAAGAAACATAGACACAAGAATATTTGGAGATTACTAAAGTAGATTATGGTGCAGACATAATAACCCCCTCAAAAATAACTTTTCTGGTATATCTTAAGATCAGACCCTGAGATATGCATTACATATGCAATGCTACCCAATCTCACCCTCCTTTTACATATATATGTGTGTGTGTGTGTGATACCCAACTATGAGGTCTAATTTGCCTCCTTTAGGGCCTCTGATTCGAGAATTCAGAGAGAAACATGGAAAAACTTGTATGAAATGATGCAGAGAGAAGTAAATAGAACAAAGAAGACAAAATTCACAATGGCCACAATAATGTAAAGGAAAATAATATCAAAAGATAAAAATGTAGATTAAATGCAATGGCCAATCTTATTTCCAAAAAAAACTTTAAAAAATATAGTCTTTGGGAAAACCATTAACATAATCATATTAATAACAAAAAAATCATATTTGTATCAGGAGATACTTAAAAAGTCTTTGAAAACTGATTTATGCTAAAAAAAATCACTAAAAAGCTTAGAAAGACCATTTTTAACATGATAAAAAGTACATTTAAATCCAAAAGCTGGCATTATTTGCAAGGAAGAAACAATAGAAACTTTTCCAACAAATAAGAGGAAGGAAGCAAAGATATCTCCTTTTTCTACTATTATTTAACAGAATTAGAAATGCTGATAACAATAGACAAGAAAAAAAGCAAATAAGTAGCTAGGTGGCACTGTGGATAGAGCACAGGACTTGAAGCTATCCCGACATTCTCCTCTAAATAATTTTTAAATGGGTCCAATCAAATTCTAAGAGGCATAACTAATCAAAAAAAGTCACAGTGAGGGATTTTTTTTCAGCCTGGGAGAGCATAGGAAGACAGAAAAAGGTCGTTTGTAGACACTAAGGTAGGGCTGCCTGGAACCCTGGTGCAGTGGAGAAAAGATACTATCTATGAGCTTTTGAGGTGATGTAGCCAAGAAATAATAAAACAAAATCAAAAGAGTAAAAAAATAGAAGAGAATGTAAAATATTTCATTATAAAAACAACTCATCTAGAAAACAGATCAAGGAGAAACAATGTAAGATTGATTGGCCTACCTGAGTATTATGATTAAAAAAAAAGAGTCTAGACATTATATTGCAAAAAAAATTAAGGAAAATTGTCCTGAAGTTTTAGAACTAGAGAGTAAAGTAGAAATTGAAAAATACAATAATCACCACCTGAAAAATCTCCCAAGGTGAAAACTCACAGGAACATTATGGCTAAGTTTCAAAGCTCCCGAGAAAATACTATAAGCATCTAAAAAGAAACAATATAAATATTGTAAAGCTACAGTCAGGATAACACAAGATTTAGCAGCTTCTACATTAAAAGACTGGAAGGCATGGAATATAATATTCCAAAAATCAAACAGACTGGATTTGCCATCACAAATAACTTACAAGTTAAATGTAAATCTTCAAAGAAAAAATGGATATTTAATGGATTAAAGGATTTTCAAGTGTTCTTGAGGAAAAGACTAGAAGTGAACAGAATATTTGACCTACAAGAATCAGGAGAAACAAAACAAGGTAAACATGAAAGGCCAATTATAAGGTATTTAATAGGGTCAAATTACTTTTTGTGAGGAAATATTATCTGTAGCTCATTTTTTGTTGTTTGTTTTGCTGAAGCAGTTGGGGTTAAGTGACTTTCCTAGGGTTACACAGCTAGCAATTGTTAAGTGTCTGAGGCCAGATTTGAACTCAGATCCTCCTGACTTTATGGCTGGTGCTCTATCTATTGTACCACTTAGCTGCCTCTATCTGTAGCTTTTAAAAAATATCATTACTAGGGTAGTTTGAAAGAGCATAGATTGGTAGAAGGCTTTGGGTGGAATTGAGTATAATGGGGTGATCCTAAAAAATAAAATGGAGTAGGGAGAGGTAAAATGGAGCAATTGTATCATACAAATGAAGTAAGAATGGAAGAACTGTTACAGTGGAGAGCAGAGGAAGATAGAAGGCTGGTAGTTCTAGAATTTTATTCTTATCAGAACTGAATTAAAGAGGGCAATAACATAACGTAAAAGTTTTCTTAGTTTAAAGAGAAATAAGATGGCTAGGAGATAGGATAAGGGAGAGACCCTTAGAAAGCATGCAAATTAAGAAATAACAGGGCAAGGGGATAAGATAAGAGAGGGATTCTTAGAAGGGGTGCAATTAGAGAGGCAATAGTCAGAAGTAAATTAAACATCAGAGTAGGAATATGATAAAAATTGCAAAAAATGCAAATTAAAACAACTTTGAGATAGCATGTGATAGATAGTATGTAATAGACAGTGATAGACATGTGATAGTGATGAAATATAGGATGGAGGGAAATACATAAGTAATAATTATAACTTTGAATGTGAATGGAATGAGCTCACCCATAAAATTAAAAATGTTATTTACAAGAAACACATTTCAAAATAAGAGAAAAACATAGAATAAAAATAAAGGGCTGGAGTAGAATTTATTATTCTTCAGTTGATGCAAAAAAGCAGGGGTAACAATCACAATCTCAGAAAGTTAAAATTAAAATGCATTTAATTAAAAGAGAAAACTACAGGGAAACTATATTATGTTAAAGCTACTATGCATAACAAAATAATATATACATCAAATTTTAAAAGAAAAAGGAATTACAAGTGAAAATAGACAGCAAAACTGTAATGATGCAATATTTGAACCTTCCCCTTTCAGAAATAAAAAAAAATATAACCAAAAAGAAACAAGAAAGAAGTCAAGGAGATGAATAGAATCTTAAATAAGCTAGATATCATTAGCTATGTAAAGGGAACTGCATGGAAATTGAAATGATACCTTTATGAAAATTGGCACTATATTAGCACACAAAAACTTTAAAGTTAAATGCGGAAAAGCGGAAATATTAAATTCATCCTTTTCAGATCAAAAAAAAAAGAAAAAGAACAAGTTTTAAATCCACAATTAAACAACAATTTGGAAATTCTAAAAAATAAAAGATTAATGGAACAGAATATCAGAAAACCATTAAATTAATTTTTAAAAACTAGGAGTTGGTTTTATGGGGGAAAATAATAAAATCAATCAACCACTGGTTAACGTGATTTAAAAAAAGAAGAAAACCAAATCACTAATATTAAAAAATATATGCCATTAATGAAAATGAAATCAAAGCAATTATCAGGAGTTATTTTGTCTAATTATATGCCAATAAATTTAACAGTTTAAGAGAAATGGAAGATTAGTTACAAAACTACAAAAAACTGGATAGATTAAAAGAAGAGGAAATAAGAGTATTTAAATTAACCTATTAAAGCAAAAGAAGTTGAACAAGATGCAAATAAACTTCCTAAGGAAAAAAAAAAAAAAAAAAGATCAAATGGATGTACAAGTGAATTCTTGTATATTTAAAAGTCAACTAAATCCCTTATGGGATTTATATGGAATATATAATAATATTAATATAATAGTTATATGGAATAATAAGCAAAGAAGGAGTCCTACCACACTCCTTTTATGAAACAAATATGCTAATACCTAAAACAGGAATAGTAAAAAGAGAAAGAAAATTATAGACCAATTTCACTAATGAATATGGATACAAAAGTTGGGGAAAATTTATGGATAGTTTCTTGGATTAAAGGTCTCATATGTCAAGTATAATAAGAGAATTTGGTAAATTTATAAGTCATTCCCCATTTGATAAATGGTCAAAGGATATGAACAGTTTTTGGATGAAGAAAGTTATATATGGTCATATAAAAATGCTCTAAATTATGATTGGTTAGAGAAATGCAAATTAAAACAACTTTTAGATGGTTTGTCATACCTATGAGATTGGCTAAAATGATAGAAAGGACAAATGACAAATGTTGGAGAGGATGTAGGAAAATTGGGACATAAATGCAATCTGGAATTATGCCCCAAAAGTTATAAAACTGTATCCTTTGACCCAACAATATGACTATTAGGTCTGTTTCCCAACATGATCAGAGAAAAAGGGAAAAAATCCCTGTATGTTCTAAAATATTTATAGCAGCTCTCTTTGTGATAGCAAAGAATTGGAAATTCAGGGGATGCCAATCAATTGAGAAATGGCTAAATAAGTTGCAGTGTATGATTATGATGAAATACTCCTGTGCTATAAGAAATGATGAACAAATTGATTTTTGAAAAGCATGGAAAGACTTGCATGAAAATATAAAGAGCGAAAAGAGCAGAACCAAGAGAATGTTGTGTACAGTAACAAAATTGATCAAAAAAGAATAACTGTGAATAACTAAAATATTCTGAGTATTATAAATATTCAAATCAACCACAAAGAACCTATAAAGAAAGCTGCTATCTACATCCAGAAAAAGAACTAATAAATAAAAGTACCATAGATGATGAAGTAATATCAAAAGTTTTTACAACAAGCCTTATTTCTCAAATATATACTTAGTATGGAATTGAGTCAAATTTGTAAAAGTAAGAGCCATTTCCCAAATGATAACTGGTCAAAGGATATAGACAGGTAGATTTCAGAAAGAGAAATCAAAGCTATCTATAGTTATATGAAAAAAATGCTCCAAATCGCTATTGATTAAATAGCTTCCCTGCTTTTGCAGGGAAGATTCTGGGAAGATGGTGGAGTAGGTTGACGAATTTCAAGCTCTTCAGATTTTCCCCACAAATGGAATAAATTTGCACTTCAGGGAGAACACAGGCTAGTGGAAAATCAAGAAGATTTGGGGCAAAACAGGTGTCCTCCAAGTACAACCCAAGATCTGGAGAAAGACCAGGATCCCAGGAAGTGGACCTGTGGGAAGTGCAAACACCTCCAAGGTTAGCAGCACAGAAACAGCAAGTGGGGAACCCTGGAACTAGCTGGGTTTGGCTGAAGCCTCAGTAGAAATCACAGAAACTTTCACCTCTGGGACTGTTTGTTAAGTTGGGGTCTGAGTCCAGAAAGACTGAGGGAACTTCAGCTGATTAGAAATACCAGAGTCAGCTGTGCTACTGAGACCTGCCCTGGATGAGAAGGAACCAGCACACCAGGTGAGTGCAGAGACAATGCTGGCAGAGAGCCAGCAGGGACACTGCTGGCTGTGGGCATTTGTAGGAGAGAAGGAGCTCTTGGCATGGGGCTCCAGGTCAGAGGGGAGAGCTGAAGTGAAGCCTGAGGCACTATCTTCCCACTCCACGATTAGAGGTGCTTACACTAATAAAACCTCTTACTTTAAAAAATGAATTGGTAAAGAAGAAAGAACTGATACTGAACGAAAAAAAAGCTTCTACCCCAAAGAGTAATGTGAAATGGTTCCCTGCTCAGAGAGAATTTATAAAAGAACTTTAAAAAGAATTTAAAAACCAAATGAGAGACATTGAGGAAAAACTAAAAATTAAAAAACTAACTAACTAAAAACCATCCAAGAAGATTATGAAAAAAAGGTTACTCAACTATAAAAAGAGGTACAGTGTCAAAGATGAAAATAACTCTTTGAACACTAGAATTGGGCAAGAGGATGTCAGTGAAGCTATGAGACCAAGAAATAACAAAACAGATTATAAAGGATGAAAAAATTGAACAGAATGTGAAACATCTTATAAGAAAAACAACAGATCTGGAGAATATTCTGAAAACCTACTCACATCAGGAATGGGTTAAATAGGGAACATTACATATATACCATGAAGGATATAATACCGCAATAATCTAAAAAGTAATAAGGGAGGAGGGATGGGCAGATGGGGAAGCAAAGGGTGAGTGAAGAAGACAAGGGAGGGTTCCATAGTGGGGGGAGATTAAGTAATAGCAAGGCAAGTTAAGGAGCAGAATTACAAAAAAAAAAGCAAATTAAAATAACTTTGAGGTACCTCTTCACAGCAATCAAAAACGACAAATACTGGAGAGGATGTGGGAAAAATAAGTACAATAACAAATTGTTGATAGAGTAGTAAACCAGTCCAATCATGTCATTATATTGAAGACAATGTGGTACAATAATAAAAGCACTGGATTTTGGAACTACAAGACCTGAATTCTTATTCTATTCATTTGTCTCTGCAACTTACAGAATATATCACTTTGAGCAATTCACTTGTTTTTCTCATTTTTCATCTTCAGTTTATTAGAAGTATGGTTTATCATTGCATTGATCATAGTTTTTAAGTCTTTAAAAGTTGCTTTCTTCTCTTAAAATAGGTTTCAAAAAATCTTATTTAGGTGTTTGTTTTTTCCGTTACAAATATTTACAAGTTACTCCCACTTCATGATAGGGCTCTTGTAACAAAGTAAAATTATTAAATAAAATTAATGATACAAAGATCTTATCTGAAAGTGCATTCGACATTTTGTATCTATATAATTTCCCTACCCATCTCTCTTTTTAAAAATTAACAGAAATCTATTTTTTCTTCATCTCATCCCACTCCATTAGGAAAAAAATAATTTATTGTAATAAATATACATAGTTGAGCATAATAAATTCTCTCAATGACTATATACAAATATATGTATATATAATACATGTATGTGTGTATATGTCTAAACCATGACTCCAATAAACTTCAGTTAAAACACACCACTTACTGTCAGAAGTTGAACTAAAAATTCAAAAAGCTATGTCTAAAATATATTTATCTGACTTATATGTGTATTTTTAAATATTATTTTTAAATAAAAATAAATTTGGGATAAAAGCCCACTTATGTAGATAATTTTTAAAAACAATAAGCCAATATCCTCAGGTCATTTGCAAATGTGTGTGTATGGATGGATGTGCTACAAGCTATCAAAGATGGTTTATATAGTGTTGTTATTATTATTATTTATTTTATTTTATTTAATAATTACTTTATATTGACAGAATCCATGCCAGGGTAATTTTTTTACAACATTATCCCTTGCACTCGTTTCTGTTCTGATTTTTCCCCTCCCTCCCTCCACCCCCTCCCCTAGATGGCAAGCAGTCTTATATATGTTAGATATGTTGCAGTATACCCTAGATACAATATATGTTTGCAGAACTGAACATTCTCTTGTTGCACAGGGAGAATTGGATTCAGAAGGTAAAAATAACCCGATAAGAAAAACAAAAATGCAGATAGTTCACATTCGTTTCCCAGTGTTCTTTTAGTGTTGTTATTATAATATTAATTTTTCTCCCAGTTCTACTCATTTCATTCTTCATCAATTTATTAAAAGTCCTCAAAATTATTCATTATTATAATATTGATGTTATAATGCAAACTTTTCTTCTGGTTGTGGTCATTTCACTCTGCATCAGATTCAGATAAGTCTTTCCATGTTTTTGAAATCATTGATTGATATGCTACAACTTATTCAGCCATTCTTTAATTGAAGGGAATTCCCTTACTTTTCAGGATTTTGCACCACAAAAAGCTTCTATAAGTATTTTTATGTACTTTTCCTTTTTCCAAATTGTTTTTCAGAATGTCATTTGGATCCACTGCCAGATTTGCCAAGAGTGTTTCGATGTGTATTATTTCCTCATAGCCCTTCCAAAATGTATAATTTTCCTTTTTTGTCATTTTTACCATTCTGATGAATGTTAGGTAGAATATGAGAATTGCTTTAATTTATATTTCTCTCGTTAGCACTCATTTAGAGCATTTTGTTTTTTTTTTTTTTTCAATATGGCTATGATTAGCCTGGATTTTTTTTCTCTTGAGAACTGTCTTCTGTTTATATCCTTGAACCTTATCAACTGGGAAATGTATCTTATTCTTATAAATTTGAATCATTTTCTTATATATCTTGAAAATGAGGCTTTTGTCAGAAAACTTCCTTCAAAATTTTTCTAATGAATTGTTTCTCTTTAATCTTAGCTTTGTTAGATTTGTTTGTACAAAAAACATTTAAATTTTATGTAATGAAAAGTATCCATTATATCTTCTGTGTTCCTTTATACTCCTTTTCTGGTCAGGAATTTTTCTATCTATAGATGTTCTTAGGCATTTTTTCACGTTTCTCTAATTTGTTTATTTTGTGACCTTTTATATCTAAGTCAAATATCCACTTGAAGCTTATTTTTGTATAAAATGTAGGGTTTTGGGATTAAATCTATTTTCTTTCATACTACTGTTCATTTTCCCAATAGTTTTTGTCACATAGTAAGTCCTTATCATAGTAATGGGAGTCTCTAGCTTTATCTAACAATACAATACTAGGTGGTTCTGCTTTTGTATGTTGTGTATCTAAACAATTTCCCTGAGAAGTCTTTTCTACCAATATCAAAACATTTTAAATAATTACTGCTTTGTAGTATAGTTTGAGATCAGGCACTACTTGTCCCCCTTTGTTTCTATTTCCTTTCATTATTTCTCTTGAGAATCTTAACCTTTTTTTCCTCCATATGAATTTTGTTATTATTTTTCTAGTCTTATAAAGTAACACTTTGGTAGGTTTGATTGCTATGGCATTAATAAGTAAATCAACAGTATTTTTTTCTTTTTTTAGTTTTAAATTTATTTTAAACAAGTACAAAATAAGAAAAAACATATATGTAAATACATACACATACATAGACATGACATAGACACATATATACATATACACATTGTTATCTGAGGGAAAGGGAGGAAGGTAGGTAGAATGTGTGAGTGCAAACCGTCTTTCCTCTGCTCATAGATCTTATTGCACCAAAAGTTATATGATAAATATAGCACTTTATTTTGAAAAAAACATGAAATTTTATTGCAGAAGTGGGCATCAGATCAACTGTAACTTGTTATTGTGAAGCAGTGCAGTACTCTACATTCTTGCTGTTTCTTACAAGCAAAATCACCCATAAACAAATGTGAAATTTGCCTTGTGCTTAAATTGTTAATTGATATATCAGTCCTGTTGGAACAAATTTGTGTTTTCAAAACAAGTGTTATAGTAGAATTGACTGTAATTAGCTTTTAATTTTTCTCTTGAAAAATTTCAAAGTTCCTTTCCAGGTCTAGTTTTTTCATCAAGAAGACTTGAAAAATCCTCTATTTCATTCAAGGCCCAGATTTTTTTTCTTTATAGGATTATATTAAATTTTATTGGGTGATGCAAGATAGATGGTGTTATTATTCCCATTTTCCAGTTGAGAAAACTGAGGCAGACAGAGATTTTTTTTGGGGGGGGGTTGGTTTGTTTGTTTGTTTTTTAAAAGAAAGACTTGCCCAAAGTCACATGTAAATGTCTAAGGCTGCATTTGAACTTAGTTCTTCCTAACTTCAGGCCCAAGGGATCTGCGCTCCACTACATTCTCACCTGCTATCATCTTCCCAAGAGGATGTAGTGATGTAAGCATCAGGCAATTTACCTTGTAAGGGCAAGCTCAAATCCTTTATGCTTGGCTGGTTATATAGGTGTCTGAAAGGCCAGGACAGTAGCTATACAGGTAAAGAAGACAATGACTTTGTTTCCTGAATTCTGCTTTTTCTATGCCTTTTTTTTCCTGCCCCCTCAACTATACGGAATAGCAGAAGGGGTTTGGAGTTACAAATTCTGGGGAATTGACATCTCAGATTTGTTTGGTGAGTGACCAACACATGGATGATGACCAAATGTAGTTTAACCTTCCTTGATTACAATTGTGAGATTTATATACAATCTCATCATAAGCTAGAGTGAAGTCACATAGGGAGACCCAAGCCCAAAGACCAGGAAGTTCCAGCTAAAGAAAAGATGAAGTCTAAAGACATTAGGAGACAGAGAAAATCCTGCACTCTATTCTCATGAGCTTGTCAACTTGTTTTCCCTGGCAGCGAATCTCCTGATATATAGATTGAAAGGCTTTCTAGTCAAGACTTTAGAAAGAAATAGGCTGCTCCAAAGAACTAAAAGAATATGGCAAAGTCCACTTTTGTCTTAAGAAAGAGATAACCCTATAGCCAAGGACTTCAAGCAAAGCCAGAAGCACAAGGCAGAGAGAAATTCCACAGCCATGTGCTCAGAGAGGCTGTATCTACTCCACTGCAGTTCCATCCAGTGAAGGCTACACACCCCGAGAAGCGAATGACAGTACTATATATTAATGTCCTGCAGAGCAGCATCTGGCAGCAAATAACGGGGAGAGGGCTCAGCAAAAGCAGTACAATGATATTACCAGACTCAATTAGCAGCCCTGCAGTGAAGGCCTGAATTACCCCTGCATATATGTTTTCTACATTCATCTCCCTCCACCCACCAGGAAAAGTAAAGTATATTCCTTCTGTGTACATTTCTCCTTACATGCTTCCTCCCTACACATGGTCTAACCATGTGATCTTTTCCAGGTGGATATACTGCCCTGTGTTCTTTATATGTGTGTCTGTTCACATGTGTGCCCTGGCCAAATGTTACTTATATATTTGGCTCTCTACACATGTTCCTTGGCTGTATACATTTCACACACTGTGGTTCTCTCCACATGTGTCCTCTACATATAACTTTAATAGATAGAGATCCAAAGAGTATCTTAAACCTGGGTCATACTCCTCAGGGGGACTCACTTTGTGAGTTGGGGGCCTGCACTCAGGTGTTACAACTTAAACTTTGGGAGCTTCAGTTTCCTGTAATATGGGAACAATACTACTTGGTCCAATAGCTGCTCTGAGATTCAAAAACCTAAGAATCTTCAGCTCAGTCACAACAAAGACATGTCCCGATTTCTTTGATTTGCTTTTCGTGGGCATAAGCGAATTTCCCTGAACCAAAGATCAGTGTTTCCTGGTAACTCAACTCTGGCAAAATTAAATAACATTCCCTTCCTATAGGGCACAGAAAAGTTCAAAACAGCCGTCCTCTCAAGCCTACCGAATCTTAAAGTCTTTATCTCACTTTCTTTTCTCTGACAGGCAGGCTAAGACGGGGTAAGCCTGTGTAAACTAACCACTAAAAAAAAAAAAGACAAAAGGGGTCTATAACCCTTCGGTGAGTTCCTGATAATTGGATAATGAATGAATTTACTGGGCCTTTGCCCTTAAGGTGAAACAAGTCCTGAGTCATAACAGGTAAATTTCTGGAACTACATTTGTCATTTCATTTCTGCGATCTCTAGCCTGAAGAAAGAGAAAACTTCTAGGCCTAGAGAGACACAAAAGCTATCTTTATGTTTTTCAAAGATTTCCATGTAGAAGAGAGATTAGACAAGATTTGCTTGACTCTGAAGGACAGAAATAGTAGCAAAGGAGAGAAGTTACAAAGAGACAGATTATTGTTTTACACAAGGAAAAACTTGCTGTTAGATCTATCCAAAGGTATAATTGGTAGATAGTGAGTGTCCCATCACTGAAGATCTTCAGATTAAAGACTGGACAACCACTTCTTTTGAAGGAAGTTCCTATTCAGTTGTAAGTTGGACCACATGCCTCTAAAATCCTTTCTGATGCTGAAATTCAAGGATCCTGGGATCTCACGTAGGAGTTTTCCTACAGGATATATTTTCCAAACAAATAGGATCACCCTTCCCAACAGTTATATACAGTTGCATACAGTATACATCACGAATAGATGAAAATTCATTCTCTTCTATCTGGCTTTACTTGTACAAAAATAGGCAGGTAAACTGCTAATGCTTGCTTGAAATCTGAAATTACATAGTACTTTGAATACTTTCCAAGACCTTTAGAAGACAAAAGGACAGGAAGCTGTGGACAACTTCTTCAGAACAGAAAGGGGAAGTAATGCTTATAGCTAGGAAAACTACGATACTAACTAGAACCATTGGTGAACAAATAACTAGAGCAAAGCTTCTTAAACTGTGGGTAGTGACCCAGAATTGAATGTGAGGGTCCCAAAATTATGATTTTTTTGTCAGTAAATGTTTGATTTGTGTACCTATTTTACAAAACTATATACCTGGGGTCACATAAAAATTTCTTGGGTGAAAAAGGGTAGTGGAGAAAGTTTAAGAATCCCTCTTCTAGAAGACCAAGTTTTCTAGATAATTGAGAGTTTATCTAGTAAAGTCATTTAACTTCTCTAACCCTTAGAGTACTCTCTTTAAAAGAAGAATAATCATTCTCACAGGACTGTTGTAGAGAAATTGCTTTGTAGAAGGGGAGAACAGAGTAAGTACAGGGCACCTATCATGTGCCAGAACATTTTGCTAAGAGCTTCTTAACAAATATTACTCATTTTATGCTCACCCCCTACAAAGTAGATGCTATTATTATCCTTGTTTTACAGTTGGGGAAACTGAGGCAAACAGAAGTTAAATGACTTATCCAGAGTCACACTGCCACTGTCTGAGGCTTTATTTAAACTTAGTTCTTCCTGACTTGAGGCCCAGGGCCTTTTAGGTACTTCTGCCATAGAAATGGAAGCAATTATTAGGGTTAACCCTAACCCTAACCCTAAATTATTAGATGTTAATATTAATATTAAGAGTTATTTAAAAAACTGTCCTGAATCAAATTTTTCTTTTTTTTTCTTTTTCTAAATTATATGTAATTTTTTTTTTTTTGCTGAGGCAATTGGGGTTATAAGTGACTTGTCCAGGATCACACAGCTAGGAAGTATTTCGTGTCTGAGGTGAGATTTGAACTCAGGTCCTCCTGACTTCAGGGCTAATGCTCTCTCCATTACACCACCTAGCTGCCCCTGTAAAAATATTTTAAAAGTTTTAACATCTATTTTTCAAAATTTTGAGTTCTATATTCTCTTCCTCCAATCCCTTCCCATCTTGAGAAGGCTAACAATTTGATATAGATTATATGTGTGCAGTCTATACAAAACATATTTCCATACTATCTATGTTGCAAAAGAAAACACAAAGCAAAACAAACAATCCCATTCTCCCCAAAACTGAAGGAAGTTTAAAAAGTGTGATTCAATCTTCATTCAGTCTCCATCAGTTCTCTTTCTGGAGGCAGATAACATTTTTTTAAACATGAGTTCTTCAGAAACTGTCTTAGATCATTGCATTGCCAAGAATAGCAAAGTCATTCATAGTTCTCATCATATAGTATTGCTGTTGCTGTGCACAATGTTCTCCTGGTTTTGCTTACTTCATTTTGTATCAGTTTATGTAAGTCTTTCCCAGTTTTTCTGAAATCATCCTGCTCAACATTTGTTATAGTCCAGTTGTAGTTCATTACATTCACATATCAAAGCTCGTTCAGCCATTCCCCAATTGATTGACATCCCCTCAATTTCCTGTTCTTTGAAATTACTAAGAGTTGCTACAAATATTTTTGTACATAGAGGTCCTTTCTTTCTTTCTAAAAAAATCTCTTTAGGATACAGATCTAGTAGTGGTATTTCTAGATCAAAAGGTATGTGTGATTTTATAGCTCTGGGCATTCCCTAATTTAGCTATGATGTTCCTATAGGATTTCTTTGTAGAACCTCTTTCAGGTGATGATCAGTGGATTTTTTTTTCTATTTCTACTTTCTCCTCTTGTTCTAACAGTTTGGGACAATTTTCTTTAATTATTTCTTGTGTTATAATATCAAGATTTTTTTTGGGTTTTTGGGTCATAACTTTCAGGTAGTTTGATTATTCTTGTTTTTTCTTCTTGATATGTTTTAGAGATTGGTTGTTTTTCTTATGAGATGTCTCACATTCTCTTCTATTTTTTCATTCTTTATATGTTATAACTTTTCTGGCTTCCCCTTGTCCAATTCCTGTTTTCAAGGAGTCATTTTCTTCCTTAAGATTCTGGATCTCCTTTCTAATTGGTTGACTTTACATAATCTTATTTTTCTTGGATTGTTCTTATTTTTTTTAAAGTTTCTCCTCAATCTCTCTCATTTAATTTTTAAAGTCTTTGTAAACTTCTTCCATAAATTCTTTTTGGGCAGGTGACCATTTGACATTACTCTTTGGAGGGAAGGGAAGGGAGAAAAAATTGGAACACAAGGTTTTGGAAAGGTGAATGCTGAAAATTATCTTTGCATATTTTTAAAAAAATAACTTTTTATTGACAGAACCCATGCCAGGGTAATTTTTTACAGCATTATCCCTTGCACTCACTTCTGTTCCGATTTTTCCCCTCCCTCCCTCCACCCCCTCCCCTAGATGGCAAGCAGTCCTTTACATGTTAACTAGATTACAGTATATCCTAGATACAATATATGTGTGCAGAACCAAACAGTTCTCTTGTTTTGAATATATTTTGAAAATAAAAGGCTATTGTTAAAAAACAATTCAGTATCCTCCTCTGAAGATGAACACCAGTCTTCTCTATTCCCATACCAACTTTCTATGGTTGAGTTAATTTTCCTTTGCTGCTCATTTTGTACCCTATTATTGTGTAATCATCACTATTCATTTGGGATATGGTGCCTTTGACCTCAGGTCCTCATTTAGTTCTCCCCTCTAGCCTACAACCCCCAAACCAAAAATTCTGCCCAAAGCCAGCAATATTCCCTGCTCACTGCTTCTACACTCACTGGGTGTGTGCTGATTCCTTCTTACCCAGGACCACATTTTATTTACATAACTGGGCCTGGTGTTCCTTATCAGCAGAGCTTCCCTAATCTTCTAGGAATCAAGACTCCACACTGACTGAGAGGTGAAAGAGGTCTAGGTTGCTTCCTAACTTAGTCAGCCCCAGGGTTCAACAGCTTGCTGTTTCAGCACAACTATCCTGGAAGTGTTTATACTTCACACTTCTTTCAATCTTCTCTGATCTCCTTTTCAATTCACATTTTTTTTGAGTAGGTGTTTTGACTTTTTTGTCTTCTTTTGAATTGTCTTTTTCCCTTTCCTGTTCCTATAGTAAATTTCTATTGTCTGGTTCTTTGTTGTTGTTGTTGCCAATGACTTTTAACTTCATACTAAAATTGGGCTCTGCTCTTGGGATGAAGGAGGAACTGTCCCAAGCTTCAGAGATAGCTGCTGCTATTAAACCTAGTTCTGGGGGTCTCTAAGTTTCCAATTCTTCCAAGGAGATATGATCTAAGGATAGGTGTGGTCACTTCTCCTGGCCTGTGTTCTGGTTTGTGAGTAATCAAAAGCCCTATTTCACCCTAGAACTATGAGCAGGATCTCTGCTCCCCTGTGACTATATGCTCTAGTGAGCTACTCCTTGCTCCGAGACTGTGACTTAAAGCTGCATATGGGCAACGCAACAAAGTCCTGCATCTATTGCTACCAAAGGGTCTCCTGTAATCACCTTCTGGCCAGTTGTTCGACTCTCTCTCTCTCTTTTTGCTGAGGCAATTGGGGTTAAGTGACTTGCCCAGGGTCACACAGCTAGGAAGTGTTAAGTGTCTGAGAGCACATTTGAACTCAGGTCCTCCTGATTTCAGGCCTGGTGCTCTATCCACTGTGCCACCTACCTGCCCCCCAGTTGTGCGACTCTCTTATCAGCTGTGGGCTAAGAGCTCCAGAAGCCATTGCTACTTATTCAGTCACTCCCCAAGACTTGCTTTTGGCTTGCTGAGGTATGGCCTGTGCTGGATTGTACTCTACCCTCAACTCATGGAGATAGTCTTCTAAGTTGTCTTTGGCTAGAAAATTATTTCACTTCATCCTTTTATGAGTTCTGTTGCTCCAGAATTCAGTTTGAGGTATTATTTTTAAGTTGTTTGCAGGGGCAATTGGGAGAGCTCAGGTGAGTCTGCCTTTACTCTGCCATCTTGGCTCTGCCCAATGATGAAACTTTTACTAAAATCATGTCCCAGACTTCTAAAATATAGGATACCAAACACAATTTAACTTCTTCCTCATGTTCAGGGTTCCATTGGACAATTACTAAAGTGTCTACTATAATCAAAGTACTATGGTAGGCAGTAGGGATGGCAAGCACAGCACCTGAGGTGTCCCTCACGTGTCAGCCCTCAGAAAGCCACCCACTCATAACTTATAAGCCCCCACTGATATTTATTTTTACTAAGTCAACAAAAAAAGGACATGGCTCAAAGCAAGGCATTTAATCAAATAGCATCATAAAATTAAGTGAACACAAAAGGATCCCCATACACAGGAGAACACCAGGGTAATATATCCACCAATATAGGAAGGCGGAATATACACATGTAGAAAACACTTGTGACCAGGAATTAGGAAGGATGAAATAAACACATATGAAACATGTATGGAAGTGATCCATGTGACTGGAGTACATATAAGGAGCTTGCATACAGAAGTCCACGTGGGGTCAGGGCATTTTATATCACTGATGCTGCAGGACTATTGACATTCTCCAGTGATCTTGTGCCCTAATCTCCACTTCTTGCTGGGTATCGTGTTGAAGTGTCATATCTCTGCCAGACTTCTCCACTAGTCATGTGGACTGATCTGCAATTGCCATATTTAAGGAGCTGCTCTCTGTTAACATCTGCTGATCTTCACTATTTATATGCTTGAGTTCAGCTGCTAGTTACTGCTCTGTTAATAACACAGCCCCAGGGCATAACATGGAAACTTGGACATTCACACTCCACCAAGCAGCAGGCAGAAGCCCTCTGGTTAAGATTAATTTTCATCTTTTGACCGACTCTGTTGCTTGAAGTTCTTAGCCCATGCCAACTATCTGACTTGGGGTTAAACATTGCTTTTAACATCTGTCAAATTCTGCCTATCAAATTGCCAGCCTATATCCCTCAAAATTTCAGGGATTCCAACAAAAGCACCAAAAAAATTGCAAAAACATAGGATACCAAACACAATTTAACCTTTCTCAGAGGATCAAAGTCATTGTTGTTATATTCAACTGTTGAAATAAGCTATAATACAGTAATGGTCTCAAGATCGACTAGATATTTTGGGGTTCCTTACACAAGAAAAACAAATAATACAACCTCTTATTTCAAAGAATTTATATTCTACTAGACAGGAAATTGAGTGTTTGTGTTGGGGGGAATGGTAAACAACTTGCACACAGATAAGCATAGTATAAGGAAGAATATTGAAGCCCATGCTCTGAGACAACTAAACAAACTCCCAGTTTCCCTAACCAGTCAGTATACTGAGCTCAGCTACATTTTCCCCTCAGGGCTCTAGGAGTAGCCGTCAGAGATTATGGGGAATGAATGAATTGTATAACTTAATGCATGGGTTCCTTATTATTGAATTGTTTGAACTATAAAAGGGTTTCTTTTTAAGTAGAGGTTGATAATATACACAAATGATTATGCATCTTCTACTTAAAAGCGGAGGTTGCATAGTCAGTATCATCTCGACTATCACATTATCAACCTCTACTTCCCTATATTTAATATGAGTATGTGCCCTCTAAACTCAAGTTCTCTATCCCTATGGAACAGGGTATGCACAGAACTACCCTGTCTGCTTCCTGTCAATCATGTGTGCTAATTCAATTCTTAGCTATATGGGGGATGATAAAGCCCCTACCTCCTTTCAGTGGCCGTGGATGACTCAGCACTAAAGGACTGGGGACTTTGGAGCTGATGGAGCAAAGTCTTTGCTGGCTTCTAGGTAAGAAAAGCTCTTATTTGTTCTTCTCTTCCCAGCTACAGGTCATGTTGGGTCTACTGGAATCTACCTCTGAAAAGATGGGGGGGGGGGGGGGAAAGGCAGAGAAATGACTATTGATACCACATGGTAGCAAGAATAGAAACACAGATAGATGACCTGAGCCTGGGCCTTAGGTGGGAACGGGTGATCTAATGAGCCAAAGAATGTGAAAGAGCAAGACATGAGTGAAAAATGACTAATGAAGCACCTAGCACAGTCCATAGTAGATACTTAAGAAATGATTATTGATTGGGCTCACTGGTCATTGTCTTACTCTTCATGACTGCATTTGGAGTGTTCTTGGTAGAGATACTGGAATGGTTTGCCATTGTCTTCTCTAGCTCGTTTTCCAGACGAGGGCCTGAGGTAAATAGGTCACAAATTTGAACTCAGGACGAGTCTTCCTGACTCCAGGCCCAGCATTCTATCCACTGTGCCACCTAGCTGTTCTTATTGTAGCTTTTATTGCACAAATTGATAGACTGTCCTGTGCACTCTAAGCCAAAACATCTGAAAACTATGTTTGGACATATAAATCAGCATTGACTTCAATACTCAGAATTGCTTCATTTTTATATTCACAAAAAGAACAGAATGTAAAGGAATGAATGATCCTTAATGATCCATCACTGTTGTTGTAATATCTGAAGCACATACAGAGCAGTAAATGTGAGCTCCCCCTGCTACTAATGTAATTAACCAGACAACAGAAATTTCACTTCTACTGTCTGATTATCTGTCCTAGAATATTTGTTACAGTACACTTTCTGTTTCTAGAATGCATTTTAGTGGAGAATGACAACTTATTTGTTCATTCATAAAACCAACATTTAAGACCATGTGCATATATTAGATAGCTTGCTATCTAGGGGAGGGGGTGAGGGAAAAGGAGAAAAATTGGAACACAAGGTTTTGCAAGGGTTAATGTTGAAAATTTACCATGCATATTTTTTGCGAATTAAAAACCCTTAAGAAAATATTTTTTAAAAGACTATGTGTAATGCACTGTTCCTACATATAAATTCATAGAATTTAGAGTCTGAAGAGACTTTAAATCATCTAGTCTCCAATTTCTTAAACTGTGGGTGCCAACCCCATATGGTATCTTGGAACTGAATGCAGAGGTCACAAAATTATGATTTATTATCAGCCAATTTCTTGGGTGAAAAGGAGTCATGAGTGGAAAAAGTTTTAGAAACCGTGCTCATGTTTAGTAGCTTGGAGAAAATGCCTTTATGGAGCAAAAGCTCAAGCTATGGGAATTTAGGAGTATAGGAATCCAAGCCAGGTGTTACAGCTAGCCTACTCTTCACGCCTTGCAGAGTCCTAGTTCAGTGGCTTTGGATATGAATTTGGGGGAGGGAGTCTGATATTATGTAGGAACTCAACTAAATGATGAGCCTAATCCACCAAGATGCTATAGGGGAAATTATGCCTCCAAAGGCAGAATATCCAAGATATTTCTCCACAGGAGAGTAGTCGTTCTTCCTGTATCTGTGAAGTAAAATAGCTCTTCTTTTACAAAGAGCTGCCTTTTACAACAGTCTTTTACATATTAAAAATGTGAAGTATTTAAATGGAAATGGGGTACTAGTTACTGGGTTCCTAAACTGGGGGAGACACAGCTGGCAGGGGCTAAACCAATGGTAGAGAAGAGAGATACTCTAACCCCTTCAGGATACCCTGGAACTTTAACAGGCCTGGCAGTGAGGAATGAGACCAGAGTCAACCATGTTACACTTATTCCTAAAATGAAAACTTCTTTTAGGTATTGAGGGTGGTGTTTAAGCTAAATAAACTAAGCAGATGCTTAGTGGGTGTTGATTTATAAAGAAAGTACAGCACAGCCTCTTGGAGAAAATGGGGCCGTGAATCCTTAAAACACTGAGTTCATCTAAGGAAAAGAGAAAGCATTTAAGGGAATAGAAGCTTTTAAACAATTTTTCCTACTGAGGACACTGACCCCCACCAGAGATAAAAATGAATCGGGGATGGCATACAAGGAAAAAGCAAATTAATTTGATTTTTTATTAGATTAATATAAAACATTCAACCCACATGCTTTGAAAAGGAATGACTGCGGACATAAACCTTAATTCAATCAATCAGTCCTTCATAAACATGCTGAGAAATGTCAAAGTTTTTTCCTTGGGGCTAGTTAACAGAGAAAGAAGAGAGGGATAGACAAAGTGAGCCAAAGAGAGAAAGAGAAAGGGAGACATAGAACGTAAGGAAATGAGAATGAAAAAGTTTTACTAAATTTTCTTTGTTCCCATCTTGTTGTTCACTTGGGCATCATAATATGTTAGCAGCTGTAATCTCTATAGGGCTACTAAGTGGCCCGGTGAATAGAGCACTGAGCATGCAATCTGGAATCTTGTTCAAATCTAGCCGCCGACAAGACACTTGCTGGCTGGATCTGAGCATGTAACTTCACCCTGCTTGCCTCAGTTCCTCATTTGTAAAATGAGCTGGAGATGGAAATACCAAACCACTCCAGTATCTTTGCCCAGAAAAACCCAAATGGAGTCATGAAGAGTTGGATATGACTGAAATGACTCAACCAATCATCTCTACCCTTTGACATAATGACTTAGTTTATATGGTTCACATATCTGGAACTGCTATTCTTAAAATCTTCATGTGGTAAAATGGAAAGAGCAGAGGGTTTGGAAGCAGAGGATTATTTATCTATCTTTGTCACTTTGTCAAGCCTATTATACCTAACTCTTCGCTAGGCACGTTTTCCTGGATATCCTATTCCAGGTACTGGTACTGGTACCTCAAATTTAATATGTACCAAACTGAATGGATCACCTTTTCTCCTAAATCCACCCTTTTGGATGTGGGAAAACTGGGACACTAGTGCATTCTTGGTGCAGTTGTAAACTGATCCAACAATTCTGGGAAACAATTTGGAATTAGGCCTAAAAGGTTATAAAACTGTGCATACCCTCAGTAATATCACAATTACAGCTAAATCCCCAAGAGATTTAAAAAAGGGAAAAACACCTCTATGTACAAAATATTTATAATTGATCTTTTTGTGGTGGCAAAGAACTGGAATTAGAGAGGATGCCCATCAACTGGGGAATGGTTGGTTGTATATGATTGTGATGGAATACTATTGTGCTATAAGAAGTGATGAATCAGATGTTTTAAAAAAAAAAACCCTGGATTCACATAAACTGATACAAAGTGAAATGAGCAGAGCTAGAAAAACACGATATATTGTAACAACAATATTATACAGTGATTAACTGTGAATGCCTTGGCTATTCTCAGAAAAGCAAAGATCCAAGACAATTTCAAGGGACTTTTGAAGAAAATGTCATCCACTTCCAGGGAAAGAACTGATGGAGTCTGAATGCAGATTGAAGCATACATTTTTTTTACTCTGTGTGTGTGTGTGTGTGTGTGTGTGTGTGTGTGTGTGTGTGTAATTTTTTGATCTGTATTTTCTTTCACAACATGACTAATGTGAGAATACGTTTTGAATAACAGCACATATAAAATCTGTATCAAATTGCTTGTCTTCTCAATGAGAGGGGAGGGAAAAAGGAAAAGAATTTGGAACTAAAAATTTTAAAAGGTAAATATTAAAAATTGTCTTTACATATAATTGGAAAAAATAAAAGATTTTAAAACAACAATTAAAAAATAAATTCACCCCTTCCCCAAACTCTTTTGTTTATATTGATGGCATCACTACATTCTCAATTATTTAATTTCAAAACCTAAGCATCATATTTGACTCTTCCCTCTCCTACATTCCCTGCCACTCTCATGCATGCGAACATTTGCTATGTCCTCTCAATTATACTTCTATTACATTTCTCACATTTTCCCTCTGTCTACTCACATAGCTCTAGCCCTTTCAGGCCCTCATCATTTCTTGCTCAGATTATTGTAATTTCCTCTTTACTATCTTCCTATCCTCAGTCTCTTCCATTTCCAAAACATCCTTTACACAACTGTTAAAATAACCTTCCTAATGTTCACATGGTAAACCATATTATTCCTCTCTTCAAAAAGCAAGCAGTAACTTTGCCTCTAACATTAAAAAAATTTTCAGTCTGGCATTATTAGCCCATGGAAGAAGTTACCTGGAGCTGAATGCAAAGTTTTCTTGATCATCTAGGTCTTGAGTCCTTTGTACCATTCGTCCCAGCACCCAGGCCATATGCATGACTCCCTTCTGTCATGAGAGATGTTCTGCTCAAGAAGGTTATGCATTCTCATGCAGTTCTTTGGAGTTCTGATTCCTTGAGCTGACTTATTTGCAGGGAATTTTTTGCCTTCAGGGGACAGAGATGCCATTTATTCCTGTTCCCCCTGCCTATCTCCTGGCCTGGCCCACTGCAGGAATAGGAAAGAAACAGTACTTTGTCAACTTCCCAAACTGGTACCCTCACCTGAGTTGCCTAATAACCTCAGAAGATAACTACCACCAGTCTGGACCTTGAATGATTTGTTATGGATGTTACAAATTCTCTTGATCTCTTTCAGCAATGATTAACCCAATTCCAGTCCAGTCATACTCTCCTTATCCGTGTGATTCTGAACCCCTAGTTGTTATTATATAAGCTCCATCCTCCATTGATTGTTCCCATATTCCCACCTCTCTCAATCTACACCTCCCCCTGCATATAAGATGCTAAAGCTACCCACCCCTTGTGCTCTTTGGAATATGTACTCTGGGGGTGTCAACCTTGCTTTCGTTTTACACTTTTGCTTTTCTACTCCTTTTATCTTCTCGCTTTGATTGAGACTTGGCTCTTCTTGATAACATAGTCTCCCTGGCTACCTTTTCCCTTACTGGCTGCATTTTTATTCATTTTCTTGACTCTCTGGTTGACATGGGGAGTTAGAATCCTCTTTGCTCTCTATTGCCACTTCCAGACTCTCCTCCCTTCCTCTATCACTCAGTAATTTTTCTTCCTTTGAGGTTCACCCGATGCATAGCTACCTAATCAAAAGTCTGGTACTCTTTTTTTCCTTAATGATGTCAGTGCCTGTCTTTCCCTTCTGTCTGATTCCCGACCTCATACCAGAGAACTTTAACAAACATCCTGATAGTCTCAAATACCTTTACCTCTCATTTCCTCAACTTGCACATTTTCTTTTTCTTATTAAATATTTTTATTTTCAAAATATATGCATGAATCATTTTTCAACATTGACCCTTGCAACCTTGTGTTCCAAATTTTCCCCCTCCCCCCACCCCCTTCTCTAGATGGCAAGTAATCTAATATGTTAAATATCTGCTATTTTTCTCTACATATTTCTACAATTATAGTTGCACATTTTCTATAGCCTGCTCTTCCACCCCAGCACACCTCTGTACCAAGATGGTCATACTTGATTTTGCCATCACTGACAAGGACTCCACATCCATATTAATGTACTCTAAAATTCCCTCATTTAATCACAAATCTGTAATTCCAATTCTCTCTGCCTTGAAACCTTAAACTCTTTTTTAATCGAAGCTTTTTAGTTTCAAAACACATGCAAAAGGGGCAGCTAGTTGGTGAAGTGTATAGAGCACCAGCCCTGAAGTCAGGGGGACCTGCATTCAAATCTAACCTCAGACACTTAACACTTCCTGGCTATGTGACCCTGGGCAAGTCACTTAACCCCAATTGCCTCAGCAAAAAACAAAACAAAACATATGCAAGGATAATTTTTCACCATTGTCCCTTGCAAAATCTTGAGTTCCAATTCCCCCCTTTCCCTCACCCCATCTCCTAGATGGCAAGTAATCCAATATATATTAAACATGGTAAAAAAAAAGTATAAATGCAATATAGGCATACATATTTATACAATTATCTTGTTGCATAAGAAGAATCAGATGAAAAAGGAAAAAAAAGAAAGAAAATAAAATACAAGCAAACAACAGCAGAAAGAATGAAAATGCTATGTTGTGATCCCCACTCAGTTTTCACAGTCCTCTCTCTGGATGCAGATGGCTCTCTCCATCACAAGATCATTGAAATAGGCCTGAATTGTCTCATTGTTGAAGAGGGCCACGTCCATCGGAATTGATCATCCTATAGTATTGTTGGTGAAGTATCTCATGATCTTCTGGTCCTCCTCATCTCATGCAGCATCAGTTCATGTAAGGCTCTCCAGGCCTTTCTGAAATCATCCTGCTAGTCATTTCTTACAGAACCATAATATTCCATAACATTCATATACCACAATTGATTGAGCCATTCTCCAATGGATGGGCATCCACTCAGTTTCCAGTTTCTGGCCACTATGAAAAGGGCCGCCACAAACATTCTTGCACATACAGGTCCCTTTCCCTCCTTTAACATCTCTTTGGGATATAAAGCCACAGAAACACTGCTGGGTCAAAGGGTATGCACAACCAAACTCTTTTCTTTGTTCTCAGTAGGACCACTAATCTCCTGACTCCTTTGTTCTTTTCCACATCATCACCCCACATTGGCTACACTCTCCTCTCTTCCTCTGATGAAGCAGTTCAACTCTACACTTTCCTCGTCTCCCCCTCCTCCCTCTTCTCCCTCTCCCCTCCTCTTTTTCTGTTGATCCCTTAATTGGGATTAAGTGACTTGTCCAAGGTCACACAGCTAGGAAGTGTTAAATGCCTGAGACCAGATTTGAATTCAGGTCCTCCTCACTTCAGGGCTGGTGCTCTATCCACTGAGCCACCTACCTGCCCCCCCCACTTTCTTTTTCTCTTGAATACTTGATCTCTTTATCCTATTATTGATTTCACCCTTCTCATCCTCAGCCCTGGATCATTCCCAGTCTCCATTACCTTCATTTCTTTTTACCTGCTGCTGCTAAACTAAATTGGAAAAAATCATGAAACTGTGCTGCCTGAATCTACTACAAATTTATATTGTGTAAGTAATCTCAACAGGGCCTTTACTGTAGCCAGGCAATCCTTTTACACCTCCTTAGTTGAATCATTAATGTCACTCACCACAGTGGCTTTTCCAAATCTTTTTATATCTGCAAACTTCCCATAAACTTCCATAGTACAGCTGCTTCCCTACTGCCTAAAAACATTCACAAGTCTCCCTCATCCTCAAAAAAACCTCCCATTTGATCCATCTAGCCAAGCTAGCTATTGTCCCATATTTCTCCTCCATTTTTTGGCTAAATTCAAGAGGAACACGTATCTACTTCCTTTCCTCTCACCTTCTTAAGTCTCTCCAGTCTGGCTTCTGATGTCATTCAATTTAAATAGTTTTCTCCACAATTACTAGTGACCTCTTAATTGTCTAATAGAATGGATTTTTCGTGTTCCTATTCCTCCTCCCCCCTCCTGAAGATCTTGACACTTGTTAATCACCTACTTTTAATTCTAGGTTCACATGACACTACTTTCTCCTACCTCTCTGACTACTTCTTCTCAGTCACATTTGCTGGATGCTCCTGCGTGAGCGAGATTGCTTGCTAGAGGTGGGTAGACTGTCCACCCTGTTCCAGAGCCTGCTTCAACTGTTGAAGATGCCAGAAGGAGAAGGAATGATGGTGGGAGCAGTCAGAAAGTCATGTTGTTCATTCCGGGGAATGCTATATCAGGGGCTCCAATTATTAGTGGTACTAATCAGTTACCAAAGCCTCCAATCATAATCTAGGCACGCCTCCTAACCCTGGATATCCCACAGGGCTCTGTTCTGAACCGTCTTCCCTTCTATATTTGCTATATTCTTTCACTTGGTGATTAAAGCAGCTTTCATTGATTCAATTATCATCTCTATGCTGATGATTCTCCAGTTACTTATCCAGCCCTCATCTCTACTGACTTCTTCTTACATCTCCAACTGTCTATTTGACATCTTGAGCTGGATGTAAACATCTTAATTAAATTCAACATGTCCAAAACTGAACTCATTCTCATGACTGTTGAGAGTACCTCCATCCTCCCCATCAGCCAGACTCTAAATACAGATGGCATTCTCAACATCTTACTATCTTTTACCCTGCCTCCATCCAATCTGTTGCCAAGGCCTGTCAATTTCTTCTTTCATAATGTTTTTCACATATGCCCCCCTTTTCTCTTCTAATACTGCCACCACTGTGGTGCAGACCCCTTATCACCTCATGCCTGAATTATAAGAATAATCTGCTGGTCCCTCTTCCTTTAGTCTCTCCCTACTCCAAATCTATTCTCTACTTAGCTACCAACATGATCTTTCTAAAATGCAAGTCTGATCATGTTATCTCTTCCAGTGGCCCCACTATGATCTTTAGGATCAAATACGAAATCCTGTTTGTCATTCAATGTCCTTTTCAACATGGCCTCCTCGATCTTTCCAATCTTTCTACACCTTCTGCCTTCTCATGCATTTATCAGTTTAAATAACACAAGCCTCCTTAGAATTCCTCAAACAAGATACTCCTGTCTTCAATCATTTTCACTGGTTGTCCCTTATGCCTGGATGTCTGTCCCTCCTCATCTCTTCCTCCTCTCTTCAAGTTCTAGCTAAAATCTTACCTTCTCTAGGAAGCTTTTCCCAATTCATCTTTAATTTTAGTGCCTTCCCTCAGTTGATTTTTTCCAATGTATCCTGTGTATAACTTGTTTGTATTTAGCACTATGTCTAGCATATAATAAATAAGTGCTTAATAAATATCTATCGACTGACTAGTTGACAAGAAGGCAAGATTTCCAAATTTTGGAACTTGGGGTGACCTATGAGGCAACCTTTGAGCCTAGCACTACTTGGAATTCTCCTAATTAGAAAGCGATGACATAACATGTATGCCTTTACCCCATTCTCTAAAATCAGGCTTCTTATGAGTTTCCCTCAATGTTCTCAGGTATTCTGATGGGTTTGTGGGGAATCTCTTTTGTCTGCTATCACCTTAAGTTCCCACTGGCTGTATTTACCCCAGTAAGGGGTCTGGTTATTAGTATCCCAGTTCCATTTAACATCAGTTTGATTTTACAAAGGGCTACTTAAAAAATAAGCATATAAATACTTGTACATCCCCTCCAACACCTTAGGACATAATATTCCTTAGATCCCCTCAGTATCTGAGGAAGGATTAAGTTCTAGTTTAGTTCTTTTATAACTTTGCTCCTACCAAGTTTCCATCTAAAGTGACATTGCTACTGGTCTCTGTGCTCTTTGAGGCCTTGTTGCTGGGCTGGCTATAACACCCAGCCTGGGGTCCTGGACACTTGGATTCTCAGACTCCTGGCCTTTGAAACTTGCCTTTTCTTTCCCCTTCTCTTTTTTGAAGCATACGAAGGGTAGCATACTCTCTCTTTATTTAAAAGATCTTTGATTTTAAGACAATATTGAAATATTGTTTCAATTGACAAATTATTGAAATTAAGAAATATTGAAAAGGTTCAAAAGTATCCCTTTATATTCACAACTTCCCACAGACTTCCATTGACAACCATAACATTGGCTGATGTGGCAGATTCCCCTATGTAAAGCTATACACTAGGTAATGGGGCTACTGAGGGCCAGATTTTAGTCAATTTATTGCCTGCTGGGGCTGAAGAACATTCCATGATAGGCATGATCCTTCTTGTTCTAACTTATAACATCAAATCACAAAGATACCTGAAAGTTAGGCTCAAAATAGGTTTTAGTGTATTTTTTGTGTTAACCTTGGCAAGCCACTTTTGGAACCTATTTTTGAGCTATAAAAAGAGCTCCATAATTCTTTTACTCCACATAATTGTTTGGAGGAAAAAACTTTAAAATTTTAAAGCACTGTCTATGTAAATTATTTTTTTTAAACTTCAAGGATCTATTGGTGTGATACTAACACAGATTACAATCCATTGAAAATTTAGCATAGAAGGGGTCCTCTGGTCCGAGGGCCAGATGTGGCAGCTGAGAACAATTATTCCCCTCACCCAGGGCTATGAAGTTTCTTTATTTCAAGGCCCACAAAACAAAGCTTTTGTTTTTACTATATTCAGGCCCTCCAACAGTCTGAGGGACAGTGAACTGGCCCCCTATTTAAAAAGTTTGAGGACCCCTGGAGATGAAGTGAGAGGGAAACTGTTCCCTTTACTGAAGCTGTGTTCCCTTTAAGATTATCACTCAGAATCTGTATTTCCTTATGATCTGTGATCCCTTTTGGAGTCTCAGCCCCTCCCAGAGAAGGCATATCTCCCCAGATAAGTTATCTTTCCGGAATGCCAGAGCCTTTGATTCAATTAGAAATCCTGGTCAATCCCCCTCCTCCCCCGCCCCCCCCCCCCTTTGAAGTGTTGTTAATCCCAATAGGAGATCTGGTTTAGATACTAATAAGCATCTAAACCTGGGAACCTGAGTCCTGAAGTCTCAAGACTTCTTTTAAAGGGAAGTTTCTGGACTCACTTCTGGCAGAAGGCCTAAAGTAACTTGCTCAGCTATTAGGACCCTCTGCCTAATGAGAAGGCATTCTCTTCTCAGTGCCAGATTCCATTTCCCTAACAGGACTTTGCCACTATAGAAGTCAGTCTCTTAGCAAACTGATTTCTATCCAAAAATAAACTTTCATTTTGCCAATAATAATTCAGGATAAGTGAATTCTTTCACTTTAAACCTGTAGGCCAACCAGAGAGGGATTTTAACAATTCTCTTATTGCCACTAACCTCATCACCACCAGGAATTGAGGGGATACAAACCTCATCATATATATATATTTTTCATGACATATATATATATATATATATATATTTTTTTTTTTCATGACAAAAGAATCAATTACCCCATGGCTCACCTGAGCTAGGCCTGTCTTAAGATAGGCCACACAAGAGCCCTTCATTGGTCTGTCATTGAACATCTTCCTGCTTGTTTTCATGTGCCACAGACTTAGTTTGTGAGAAGTCCAGTAATTTCCATGCACGTAATGAGGGAATGATCAGATTTGGGGGGAAGGATATTGGTGAAAATGAGATTTTTTTTTGAATTTTATTTTAAAACATTATATTGCCAGTTAGCCTTATGCTTTTTTTTAAATTAATTTTTCCAAAGTGATTGGGGTTAAGTGACTTGGCCAGGGTCACACAGCTAGTAAGTGTAAAGTATCTGAGGCAGAATTTGAACCTAGGTCCTCCTGACTTCAAGGCTAGCGGTCTATCTAATGCACCACTTAGCTGCCTCAAGTCTCATGCTTTTAATATTGATTTTGAATGTTATTAGAGTAGGCTGAAGAATTTATTTATCTATTTAGAAAAATTTTCCCCATTAGGGCTCTAGAAGAGAATGCATATCATGGTTCACTACTATCTGAACTGTTAAAATGAGCTGAGTGATTGGTTATAGTAAATAGGAGGCCTGGACAGGACTGAGGACCATTATCACGGTGGAGAAAGGGAGGCTAAGAGAGGGTTACAGCCTTGGGGCAAAGGGGTGACCCAAACCACCAGCCCTAGTTTGAGAATCATTCGGCCCTGGGGTAATGGAGGCTTGCCGTTAAGGCCTCGAATTCGTGGGTCGGCCCTTTTGCGCTGTCGGGGAGGGGAGACTACTCAGGACGCGTCCTTTGCTAGCTAGCCATTTCTAGTGGTATGAGGTAAGTAATTGCAGCTCCGCGGGCTCGAGGGTTCGGTCTCGACTCAAGATGGCGCGGAAGGCCGTCACATGATGGGCGTGAAGCCTCCGTCATCTCGCGCGCGTTCCTCCGCAGGCAAATCTCGCGAGACTCGGGCGGATTGGTCCAACGGCCGTGGGGTGGGGCCGTGCGTAAGCAGGGCGTTGTGCCGTCACTTTGTGTTTGGTGGGAGTCGTTTCCGGCGGTTCCCTGGTAACAATGGAGAAGGAAATGGCCGCCTGAACGACGTGCAGGGCAGCGGCCAGCCTCTTCCACTGAGTCTCCCCAACCGGGCTCAGACGAGGGTGGCAGGAGGCGGGAACAGTCGCCGCAGGCCCTGCGGACGAGTCGCGTCCCATCAGCGACCCCTAGTAAGTGACGGTGGGCGGGCGAGAGCCCGGGGACACCCCGGGCGGGAGTCGGGGAACCCGCGGAGGAGCCGCCCCGACTGTCTTTGCCTCCCTCCGCCTTCTCCTTCTCTGTCTCCTATCAAAATGTCCCGGAGATCTGGTCGGCGGGCCCAGGGCCTGGCAGCCGATCTGCGCGGGGAGAGGAGAGAACTGAGAAGACAGGAGGGGAGGGCAGGGGGCGGGCTTCTCGGCCAAGTCCCTCGGCCGATGCCATTTTAGGTTGGCGATGGCGGTTGAAGCCCAGGGACCTTGGCCTTGGCCGCGATTCGCCTGACTCCCCAGCCCTTCGGGCTGTCCCCTTCCCCTCCTCCCCCCAGTTCCTAATTCCAAAGCTTAGCCCTGGGGATGAGGTACCCGCCTCTCATCGCTGGGATTAGGGGACTTTTCTCGGGGTGGGGGTTCCCCCAATTAGGGGGGGCGGGCTCCATCCCTTTGAGGTTGGGGAAGTGGGAATCGAAACTAAACTGTCAGGTATCCAAAGGCCTTTTAATGTCTACAGCTTTAGTTTTGTGCCATTCTGTAGGGCCCGTTCGTTTTGCGCCGAGCTCCTCCCCGCTTCAACCCTCCTCCCCCTCCCCCTTCCCCTCCTCCCCCTCCCCGCCCCCCGCCCCGGAGGATTCCTTCCCTGGGGCAGATAGAGTCTGCTGTTTTACCCTCACTTCAAACCGGAAGGAGTAGGGCTTTCGAATAGGAGGTAAGAGTTGGATTAAGTCACATTTAATTTTTCATTTAGGGTAAAAAATAAGTAAGTTAGCGTTTAAATACTGAGGCTTTACGCAGGCCTTGTTGCTAGCCAGCTGCGTTCACCATCGCGTCACGATCTCCGTTTGTTGGTGGGCCTGCCGGTTGGTTACTAGACTCTCTCTCCCGTTTTCTCTTCTGCTGATTAATTTCAAGATGGAGGAGACAGCAGCCACATTTCTACTCTAGATCATTTCTCCGTAATTACTCCACAGGTTAGCCCTTGCACCCTAGGCCTGGCAACCCCTTTTTTGTTAGAGGCACCTGTTAACTGTACGGTATTGTACCGGGGGTACTAGTTCTGTGTTAGAGACCCAAAATTTATGCCTGTAGAATCTGAGCTAATGAAATGCGTTTGAGTTAAGAGATTTGCATTAAGAATTTTGTGTTAAAAAAAAATTAACTGTTCAACTGCTAGTAACTGGCTTAGCCTTTTGAAGGGCCACAGTGATCAAGGACAAGGTATCTGCTCAGTACAAGCCAAGGGAACACTCCCTGTTCGGGCTGACTCATGAGCAGTTTCAGACTTGAAGATAGGAAAGCGCAGTTTTAACAGAATTTCAGCCATATTGAGCACGAGGAAGATAAGCGTTGTAAAATTGTAACAGAATACTCTCAAGGTCTGGGAGGGAAAATTTACCATGGGCATTTGAGCTTTGAAAAAAAGATTACTGTTTGGGAAATGTCTGTCGGCCTTGGCTCCATTTATGCTGTTTGACGACTTAATCCTATTCTCACGATGAGACGATACCTTTAGATTTTCCTCTAAACTAATGTTTTGTGGTAAATCTTTTTCTGTTACGTTGGCCCCTGTCAGATTCTGGAAACGTTGACTGGTAGGATTGGG
Source organism: Antechinus flavipes (assembly GCF_016432865.1). Taxonomy (NCBI): domain Eukaryota; kingdom Metazoa; phylum Chordata; class Mammalia; order Dasyuromorphia; family Dasyuridae; genus Antechinus; species Antechinus flavipes. The sequence goes on along the minus strand of NC_067404.1, from coordinate 57,643,077 downwards.
CATTTTTATTCAGTATTGTAGTACCTTCTCAATCTCTCTAATGATCTTTTTGAATACTAATTAGTGGGCTTTTGTTCTTAACTACTTTACCGTTAAGCTGATTTGTGGTTCAGATGTTTGGATTCTATATATGTCAGAGAATTTCGTACCCTATAGAAAGAATTAAGAATGATTAATTTTTTCCTCTAAGTCAAAGAAAGTAGTCTCATTGTATTTAAATTATGGTGTCTTAAGATGTAGATAATTTATTAGTGTTAATTTAGCATTAAGGGGTTTTGGTATAGAATAAGGTTTTAAAACCTTTTCTTTTAAAAAATCGTAGATATATCTTAAGTGGAAATTCAATGCAAGATCTTCCTGTGTGTGTTTGTGTGTGTGTGTGTTTGTGTGTGTGTGCGCACACACACATACAAACATATATATGTATATGTGTTATTTTAAATCTTAGAATTTGGGACCTGATATAAGGCTCCTTATATCAAAATGTTTTAATCATTCAAAACAAGAGAAACTTTCTTCTACTAAGGAAAATAAAATACATATAATGACTTGCAGATTGTTGGGTATTAATGATAAAAGAAGTACAAAATTGTTCATTTGTCACCTAATTCAAAGGCTAGTGTCCAAATATAGAGATTGGGACTGAACTGGTGATTTCATTGGTGTGGGGAACTCCCAGGAGAGGATACTCCCTCTGCCAATGCAGGTTAGTACCTTCAAGGAGTTATAGTCGTAGTTGCCTTAGAAAGTTTGAAAATAAATTTTGCTAATTACAGAATAATATACATGATTGGCTAATACTGATAAATAACATCTAAATGGAAGTTCTTTGGGGAGCAAAGCAGACAAATACTATTGTAATATTGACTTTTTTATTACGTTGTTTGGCAGAATTTGATTCTCAGAGTTCCTTATGAAAATGGAAGTCTCATCTCACCTTGGTTACATCTTTATGGATTAAGTAAGCATATATTTTAAAATTTAGAGATAATTGAGTTTGGTGGATAGACTGCTGGACTTAAAACCAGGAAGACCTGGTTTTAATCCTACTTCTGATTTATTAGCTGTGTGATTCTAGACAAGTCACTTCACTGTATGCCTTAACTCCCTAGGATTTATATATTAAATTATAAACAGTTTAATTCTGAATCTGTTGGGAGTTCCCACATGAAAAATCACAGAGCGTTATAGTGTAGTCAGTAAAATTTTACAGGTTGTTTGATTTTGGAATTCTTTAAATCAGAATTGTTTCTACCATTTGTCAGTTTAGTGGTTCACATATCTCAGATTGCTGATTTACAATAACATAATTTAGTAGCTGTATTCCTATTCACCTGACTTGTGATCAGAAACATACCACAGTCACAGATTACTGTAATTGGAAGAGACTCATTAGATAATCATTTATCTTAGTCCAGCTTCCTATACATATGATATCATTGAGAGGTAATCACTCAGCTTCTGTTTCAACAGTTTTTAGAGAAGTAAGGTGGGAGATGTCACAAAGGAAAGTAAGTTTCTAGTGTCTGGAAAAATTCTGTCCCCGGATTTTCTTGCTTTTAACCTGAACATTACATTGCAAGTTTCTAGTGTTTGGAAAAGTCCTGTCTCTGGATTTTCTTGCTTTTACCCTGAGCATTTTAAAAATTTCACTATGTAGTAAGACTTAGTACATTGCAAGTTTCTAGTGTTTGGAAAAATTCTGTCTCTGGATTTCCTTGCATTTAACCTGAGCTTTTTTTCAATCTCAATATGTGGTAAGGCTTAGTACATTGCAAGTTTCTAGTGTTTGGAAAAGTGTTCTTGCTTTTAACCTGAGCAGTTAAAAAATTTCACTATGTAGTAAGACTTAGTACATTGCAAGTTTCTAGTGTTTGGAAAAATTCTGTCTCTGGATTTCCTTGCATTTAACCTGAGCTTTTTTTCAATCTCAATATGTGGTAAGGCTTAGTACATTGCAAGTTTCTAGTGTTTGGAAAAGTGTTCTTGCTTTTAACCTGAGCAGTTAAAAAATTTCACTATGTAGTAAGACTTAGTACATTGCAAGTTTCTAGTGTTTGGAAAAATTCTGTCTCTGGATTTCCTTGCATTTAACCTGAGCTTTTTTTCAATCTCAATATGTGGTAAGGCTTAGTACATTGCAAGTTTCTAGTGTTTGGAAAAGTGTTCTTGCTTTTAACCTGAGCAGTTAAAAATTTTCACTATGTAGTAAGACTTAGTACATTGCAAGTTTCTAGTGTTTGGAAAAATTCTGTCTCTGGATTTCCTTGCATTTAACCTGAGCTTTTTTTCAATCTCAATATGTGGTAAGGCTTAGTATATTGCAAGTTTCTAGTGTTTGGAAAAGTGTTCTTGCTTTTAACCTGAGCAGTTAAAAAATTTCACTATGTAGTAAGACTTAGTACATTGCAAGTTTCTAGTGTTTGGAAAAATTCTGTCTCTGGATTTCCTTGCATTTAACCTGAGCATTTTTTCAATCTCAATATGTGGTAAGGCTTAGTACATTGCAAGTTTCTAGTGTTTGGAAAAGTGTTCTTGCTTTTAACCTGAGCAGTTAAAAAATTTCACTATGTAGTAAGACTTAGTACATTGCAAGTTTCTAGTGTTTGGAAAAATTCTGTCTCTGGATTTCCTTGCATTTAACCTGAGCTTTTTTTCAATCTCAATATGTGGTAAGGCTTAGTACATTGCAAGTTTCTAGTGTTTGGAAAAGTGTTCTTGCTTTTAACCTGAGCAGTTAAAAAATTTCACTATGTAGTAAGACTTAGTACGTTGCAAGTTTCTAGTGTTTGGAAAAATTCTGTCTCTGGATTTCCTTGCATTTAACCTGAGCTTTTTTTCAATCTCAATATGTGGTAAGGCTTAGTACATTGCAAGTTTCTAGTGTTTGGAAAAGTGTTCTTGCTTTTAACCTGAGCAGTTAAAAAATTTCACTATGTAGTAAGACTTAGTACATTGCAAGTTTCTAGTGTTTGGAAAAATTCTGTCTCTGGATTTCCTTGCATTTAACCTGAGCTTTTTTTCAATCTCAATATGTGGTAAGGCTTAGTACATTGCAAGTTTCTAGTGTTTGGAAAAGTGTTCTTGCTTTTAACCTGAGCAGTTAAAAAATTTCACTATGTAGTAAGACTTAGTACATTGCAAGTTTCTAGTGTTTGGAAAAATTCTGTCTCTGGATTTCCTTGCATTTAACCTGAGCTTTTTTTCAATCTCAATATGTGGTAAGGCTTAGTACATTGCAAGTTTCTAGTGTTTGGAAAAGTGTTCTTGCTTTTAACCTGAGCAGTTAAAAATTTTCACTATGTAGTAAGACTTAGTACATTGCAAGTTTCTAGTGTTTGGAAAAATTCTGTCTCTGGATTTCCTTGCATTTAACCTGAGCTTTTTTTCAATCTCAATATGTGGTAAGGCTTAGTACATTGCAAGTTTCTAGTGTTTGGAAAAGTGTTCTTGCTTTTAACCTGAGCAGTTAAAAAATTTCAATATGTAGTAAGGCTTAGTACTTTGCAAGTTTCTAATGTTTGGAAAAATTTGGACTTTTTTGCATTTAAACTGAGCATTTAAAAAATTTCAGTATGTAGTAAGGCTTAGTATATTGCAAGTTTCCAGTGTTTGGAAAAGTGTTCTTGCTTTTAACCTGAGCAGTTAAAAAATTTCACTATGTAGTAAGACTTAGTACATTGCAAGTTTCTAGTGTTTGGAAAAATTCTGTCTCTGGATTTCCTTGCATTTAACCTGAGCTTTTTTTCAATCTCAATATGTGGTAAGGCTTAGTACATTGCAAGTTTCTAGTGTTTGGAAAAGTGTTCTTGCTTTTAACCTGAGCAGTTAAAAATTTTCACTATGTAGTAAGACTTAGTACATTGCAAGTTTCTAGTGTTTGGAAAAATTCTGTCTCTGGATTTCCTTGCATTTAACCTGAGCTTTTTTTCAATCTCAATATGTGGTAAGGCTTAGTACATTGCAAGTTTCTAGTGTTTGGAAAAGTGTTCTTGCTTTTAACCTGAGCAGTTAAAAAATTTCAATATGTAGTAAGGCTTAGTACTTTGCAAGTTTCTAATGTTTGGAAAAATTTGGACTTTTTTGCATTTAAACTGAGCATTTAAAAAATTTCAGTATGTAGTAAGGCTTAGTATATTGCAAGTTTCCAGTGTTTGGAAAAGTTCTGTCCCTAGATTTTGTTGCTTTTAACCCGAACTTTAAAAAAATTTCAATATATAGAATGTGCTGTGGAATTATGGTAATTGCTGTGATTTCTTTCTTTTTTTTTTTTTTTTTCTCTCACTGTCATCTCAGTCCATTGGGGCTTCAGTCCTTCTGAAAAACTGAGGTGGTTGGCTTAGATCACCTCAAGAGTCCTTCTCTGGAACTTAACTCAATATATGATCCTATAATTTCCTTTTGGATTTGGGTAAAAATGGGAGAATTGGACGTCGTATATTCGACACGGTTTTGCTTCTCTTAGAATGATTATATGGATAGAATAGGTGAAATTTGGCCCTGACATTTATTTTTTGTTATCAGTTCTTTAATCTGTGAACTTTCTCTTACAGGAGCTGGATGATGACCCATTTTGGCATTTTGCCTGCAGGACAAAAATTTCAACTTCAAAGTTATTGTGATTAAAATGATAAGTGATCCTTTTAGCTTTGCCTATTAGTCTGTGTTCCCAAAGTAAAGTTTCCTTATAAAGCATATCGGTATACCACTTGCTTAGTGGAAGCATGCAGTTGATATTATGGCCATTATGAGTTTTTACTTTCTTGGTATTCAATTGTTATCTTAGTCTGACAAAAATATCAAAATTAGCCCTGATGTAATAATGTTTTAGAAGTAGAGTCCACAGCTAGGAAGTGTTAAAAGTGTCGGAGGCCAGATTCGAACTGGGGTCCTCCTGATTTCAAGGCTGGTGCTCTATCCACTGCGCCACCCAGCTACCCCGCCTGCTTCTTATTCTTTTGCGTACTTTATAGTTTACAAAACTTTCTCCTTGGTAATCCATTGGGGTAGTACAATAAGCATACGTATCCTCACTTTATAGATGAGAAAACTGAGATTTGGAGAATTTGAGTGATTTGCTAGTGATAGAGCCAAGTTTCAAATATCGATTTTCCAGTGCTCAGATCAGTATTCTTTCTGTATATTAGGGGGTTCATTTCTTCCATTTTATGCCTGTTACATATGCATCTTCCATTATTAATGAGAATATTACATAGAGAGCAGAAAAAACAGGCCGGTTTGTCTGGATCATAGTTTGTGATGTGGAGCAATGTGTAATTAGCTTGGGAAGGTAAGCTGGAGCCACATTTGGAGAGACTTTTAACACCACGCTGAGCTACTTTTTTTTTTTCCCCCCCAAGAGTCATTGGAGCTTCTGGGGGGTGGGGGGGGGTGGGGGTGAGGTGGCGTGGGGGTGCCGTGTCCGTGGTTAGATTTGTATTTTTAACAGTTTAGTGGTGTGTGCAGAGTGCTCCCTAGCTGCAGAGGGCTGAAACCGCTGTAGTTGTCCAAGGTAGAGATAGTGTGGCGTTAGAATTGCCCAGGCTTTCATTGGATGTTGTGAGTAAAAGAGTGAAGAATTGAGGGTGACTCCTTAGGTTATGAACTTGAATGACTGGACTGTGGTGATATTTTCAACAGAAATAAGGAATTTAGAAAAGAGGAGTGTGTTGGGCAGGAAATAAGAATTGTTTGGATGCATTGCATTGGATGCCAATGGGCTATCTTATCGGGTTAGAGAAGTCTCATTTGGAGCACAGTGGATAGAGCACCAGCTCTAAAGTCAGGAAGACCTGAGTTCAAATGTGGCCTCAGAAATTTAACAGTTCCTAGCTGTGTGACCCTGGGCAAGTCACTTAAACCCCAATTGCCTCAGCCAAAAAAAAAAAAAAAAGAAAGAAAGAAAGAAAGAAAGAAAGAAAGAAAATCTTCCAGAGAAAGACCTGGTACATATGTAAACTGGGGGAATTATCTGCTAAGATGCTAATTGAAGGCATGAGAATTAATGAAGTAATAGGGTGGGTGTAAGGGAAAGAAAAAAATCCGGCAAAGCAGAGCAGAACACCCATGTATGGGGGTAGGGGTGGGGGTGGGGGGCAGGATATGAAGATTGAGAAGGAATGACCTGACCAGGAGAGTAGAGTCATGAAAATCCAGGGAGGAAGGGGTGGTCAGCAATCTCAGATGTTGTAGAAAGGTCTTGGAGCAGGAGAAGTGAGAAAAAACTTGGCGAGAACCGTGGGTGAGTGATGAATTCAGAAGGCAGGTGGGGGGTAGGGAGGGTTGAAAAGTGAATTAAGAAAAGAAGGAAATAAAGGTAATAAATGAAGAAAGCTTTTTCTAGGAATTTGTGAAAAGGAAAAATATAGGATGTTAGCTACCTTGAGGAGTTGATAGGATCAAATGAAGGATTTTTTTTTTTTTTTTTAAAGAATGGAGGAGACTTGGAGATATTTGTAGGCAGCAGGGGTAGAGCCAGCAAAGAGAAATAGCAAATTATAAAGAGGGTAGGGAGGATGATTGTGGGGCAGATTTCCAGAGTAGATGGGAGAGTATGGGATAAAGAACAAAAATGGAGTTGATTTTGCCTTTGTCAGACTGGGGAATGATGGCAGAGGGATTTGAGAAGTGGATTGAAGGGGAGAAGGGGCTAATAGGCTCTTAATTTCTCAGTAAAGTGTGAAGTGAGGCCCTTCTCTGAATGGGGGGGGGTGAATAGGAAGCTTGAAAGAGGAAAAGCTTTGGAACACAGCTGTGGGGAGTGCAATAAAGAGAACGGGGCGGGGAGGAATAGGAATGGGAAATAAAAGGATTGTCTCATGGTAGTGAAGGTACAGTTGAGATTAGGTAGCATAGATTTGTAGTGATTTTTTCCATTTACTGTTCTGTGTGTGAGAAGGAGTAGAGAAGGTGGATGGGTGGTGGGGGTCAGCCATGGTAACCCAGGCATTAGTGGCAGTAGAATAAGGGAGCAAGTGATTAAGGTCAAGAGTTAAGGACAATGTATAATTGAACAAGTCATAGTGCAAAGTTATATTGTTTTAAAAACTTTTATTTTGCTTTCTGATTTACATTATTTCCTTCCCACCTCTCAGTCCTCTCTCTGCTTCCCTAACCTCCTCTCTCCCTACCGAGAAAGCAAGAAAAATAAAACCCTTGTTTTATTGTTACAGAGCAAAACAAATTTCCACATTGGCTACGTCCCCTTCCTCCCCAAAACAAAACCTCAATCTATACTCTTGAGTCTATCATTTTTCTATGAGGAGGTGGGTAAAATTTTTTAAGTCCTCTGGAATTTTTGGTCATTGTGTTTTTTAAAATAATATATATAATATTTTCTTAATTACATGTAAAGATGATTTTTAACATTCATTTTTACAAATTTTTAATAGTATTTTATTTTTTCCAAGTACATGCAAAGAGAGTTTTCCACATTCACCTTTGCAAAGCTTTTATTTCAAATTTTTCTCCTCTCCTCCTCCCCCTCCCTAAGATAGCAAGCAATTCAATATAGCTTTAAACAAAACTTTTTTTTAAAATTTTGAGTTCCATATTTTCTCCCTCCCTTCCTTTTAACTTAATATAGGTTGTAATTTAATATTTAATTGTGTATAAGTTATACATGTGCAATCATGCAAAAGAAATTTCCAAAATAGTCATGTTGTGAAAGAAGAAAGACTCAGTTGGTCATTATGTTGATCTTTCAGATTTGTTTGTTTTTATAATATTGCTGTTATTGTATGAGTTATTCTCCAAGTTTTCTTAACCCTGTATCAATTCATACAAGTCTTCCCATGTTTCCTTCATAGTTCTTAGTATTCTGTCACATACACATACACTTGTTCAGGTACTCCCTGATTGATAGGCACCTCCTCAGTTTGTTCTTTTTTTTTTTTTTTTTTTTTAATTTCCAATTCTTTATTGGAATGCTGCTATAAATGTTTTTGTACCTATAAGTTCTTTTCCTCTTTCTTTAATCCCTTTTGGTTATAGACCTCATAGTGGTATTACTGGATCAAAGGATATTAACAGTTTGGTAGCTTTTGAGGCATGGTTCCAAATGACTTTTCAGCATGGTTGGACCAATTCACAAGCTTCCTCCACAGTTCACGAGTGTACCTGTTTTCCCATTAGCCCCTCTAGCTTGTAATTTTCCTTTTTTATTGATTTAGCTAATCTGATGGGCGGGAGGGGGAGCTTCAGAGCTGTTTTCATGTGCATTTCTCTATTAATGAATTCTAGAGCATTTTCTATATGACTATTGAAGTTTGGATTTCTTCTTTTGAAAGCTGCCTATTCATATGCTTTGAGTATTTATCAATTGGGAAATGGCTCTTAGTCTTTTAAATTTGAATTGATTCCATATATAGCTTAGAAATGAGAATTGATCAGAGAATTCAAGTTATTGTTATAATGTCAAGATTGAGAAAGGAAGACAGTTAGGCTAGAGCAGAGTTGATGAATGGTCTGGCATCACAGGGTGGGGTGGAATGACTAGAGGTCCCAGTGAAAATGAGCAATAGGTTTAGGAATAATGAAGTTGTGATCAGATCAAGGAATTTTGAGTTCTTAGCCATAGAAGTAGAACTCTTTGAGTGATGGTGAGATTAAGAGTATGTCTCTCTGAGTGACTGAGGTGGAGTAAGGGTTTCATCTGTGGGAGTTGAGGTGTTTAGTGGCATATCAACCTGTATATTGAAGCCCCCAACTATAAGAGAAGAAATTGGGGTGAAGAAGACTTAACTTCTGCACATTCCTTCTTTACTTCTGTCAGGCATCTGTAGTTCCTTCAACCACTTGTAATAATGGCCTAAGTTTTTTTCTTATTTCCTTATTGCCCTGAGTTCGTCTTCTTGATGTAGTACACCTTGTCAACGTCTTTTTTCAAATGTCTTTTCCCAGAAAGGAACAAAATATTCTAGCTGTGCCCTGAATAAGGCAGAGTACATCAGGACCATTATGTGTACAGTACAGGACACTATGTTGCTGTTAATACATTTTAGGAGCACATTGTCCTTTTGGCTGCCTTTTGGCATACCATTGACCCATTGAACTTGTTGTCCCCTAAAATTCCATCTTTTTTAAATATTTGTTTCAGTAGTATTTTATTTTTCTAAATATATGTTAATATAGTTTTCAGCATTCATTTTTGTAAAACTTTGTGAATATTTTACTTCTCTCCCTTACCTTCCTCTCCCCAAGAAAGCAAACAATCTGATATAGGTTAAATATGTACAGTTTTTTGAACATATTTCCATTGTCACGTAAAACTCCCATCTTTTTCATACAGACTCTGTCTAGGTACATCTCTTCTGTGTTTGTATTGTTGGTTTTTAAAAATCCAAATGTTGAACTTGGTAGTTATTCCTCTTTAACTTACTAGATTTGGTCCTTAACTCTAGCAGGCACTAATTTTGTCATTTAGTGCTTTAATTCTCTCTCCCAGCTTTGTGGCAAATGCAGATTTGAGAAGTATGCATCTAGCCCTTTATCCAAGTATTGGTAAGAATATTAACAGAATAACACCCAAGACAGATCCCCCCTTTTTTATTCTTGTGCTTTTGCTCAATTAAAAAAAAGATGACTCTCCATTGATCTTCCAAACTTTGGTGGTAGCATAAGTGTTTTCCTTCAATGAAGGTCAGTTGATTCAAAGAATGTGTTAGAGAAGAACATGAGCTAGGTAAAATAGATTTGAAGAGAGTGGAAATTTAATTGGGGTAAATATTAAGCCCTATATTTGGAGTTTAAAAAATTAGAGCATTACAAGTACAGGATAGAGGAAGAGGAAACTAGATAAGTTTTTTTTTTTTTTTTTAAACTTGGAAAAGATAGGAGAGTTAGACTGCCAATTCAGTATGTATCAATAATGTGCTATGATAGTAAAAACAAAATCTTCTTCAGATGTCTTAATAAGCACAGAGTGAAGGAGGCAGTTCTGCTGACCGTGGGCCTGGTTAGATCCACTGGAATTTTGTCATCAGTTTTGAGTACTAAATTTTAAGGAAAGGTATGGGTGTTCAAAGTGAAGAAAGGACCATGTCTCTGACGTCATTTAAAAGAACTGGGGATAAGATGAAGCTCATATTGGAGAAAGAGCATTTTCTTGTGAAGTAATTGAAAGTAGGTCTTATGCTTAAGGCCTAGGGAGCAGAATTAGAAACAATAAGTAGAAGTTTCAAAGAGGCAGATTTCAATTAAATGTGAAGAAAGATTTGCTAACCATGAGAACTCTCTCAAAATGGAGTGAATGTAGGAGATAAATAGTTCTTCATCACCAGAGGTCCTCAAGGGGAAACTGTATATCCATTTAAGAGGAATGTTATAGATAGCATAGATCCTTGTTTAGTTACGGTTTGGACATCTCCGGTTATTTTCCAACTTGGGAATTCTGTGAAATTGTCTCAAGTTGGAAGTAGGCAGTAAGCTCAATAGAAATGATTCCAAGAAGGTAGGGTAAAGAATTGGGGGAGAGCAAGTTAGTGTTTCTATGGGGCCTGGAAATAGCATTTTGTTTTTTGCCATGTCCTAAAAGATTCATCACAGAAACAGTGCTTTTATTTGATTATGATTTTCTATAGGATAATCTTACAAAGGAAAGGCTTTCCTTGGCTTCTGTTTGGGTTACAGTAGGTCACTCTCAAAGTGCTTAATTATTCAATGTTTAAATTTCAAGCAGGGGAAAGGAGAAGCTGAGCTTTTCCATTTTATTTTTCTGCCATCATGTACCAGTCATTTTTTTCCTTCCCTAATCCTCCTTCAAATATTCCACAAATACATAAGCTTAAAAGAACTAAGGGGTCATTTATCTAGGAAATCTGCATTCCCCTATGATTATAAGCTTATTCGTTATAGAGATGCAGGGTATCAACTGTGTCTGTTTTCTCCAGTTCTTGCATATAATTAATATTTTCTGCATTGAATCATGTTGTTCGGTTCCCTCATTTTATTTTATTGCATTTTTAAAAATTCAATTTAATTTTATTTTCAGTTCCAAATTCTTTCCCTCTCTCCACCCCTCCTCTATCATTGAGAAGGCAAGATATGAAAATCATGCAAAACATTTCCAGTTAACCATGGTGGGATACCTCTGTGGGGGGGGGGTGATGGTAGGTAAGGGAAGGAGACAAGAAAAAGAAAGAGGAAAAAAAAAGATATGCTTCAATATATACTTTGAGTCATTTACTTCTCTTATAGAGGTGGTTAACATTTTATTTATCATGTGTCCTTTGAAGTTATAGTGATCCACCTTAGAATGTCTTGTCTTTCACAATTATTTTTTTACAATATTGTTATTATATAAATTGTTTTTCTGAAACCATTCCCTTCGTTATTTCTTACAGCATAATAGTATTCAATCCCAGAAATTTGCAAAGATTCCCCCCCCCCCCAGTTTGCTTCTTTTCTTCTAATTTTGGCTGCATTGTTTTTATGTAAAATTTTTATAATGCTGTGTAATCAAAACTATCCAATTTATCTCCCGTGAATCTCTCTCTTATTTGGTCATGAACTCTCTCCCAATCCATAGATCCGACAGGTAACTTCTTCCATGTTCCACTAATTTGTTTATGCTATTGCTCTGTATGTCTAAATTGTTTATCCATTTTGAGCTGATCTTGGTATATACAGTATGAGATGTTGGTCTGTCTGAGTTTGTCTGACTGCTTTTCTAGTTTTCCTGACATTTTTTTTTAATCAAATAGTGAGTTCTTACCCTAAGAGTTTGGATTTTGGGGTTTATCAAACACTTTTACTGTTCTCATTTACTTACATAGATTGTGTTCCCATTTTATAAAAGGGGAAAACTGAGGCTCACAGAGGGGAAAAATCATGTGAGCAATAAATGGCAGAGCTTAATCTCAAACCTAAGTCTTCTGGCTTTAAAATCAAGAACTTTTTTCCTTCTATTCCATATCACCTCTCATTGCAATAAAAGAGAGATGTTCTATAGAGTTTGTGCTTGTGGGATTTCACTTATATTAAATCTAGTGTTTTCTTAATTTAAAAAAAAATTATGTTTCCTTAATTGTAGATAAGGTTAAACAAAATCAGGAACAAATTGTTTATCTTTATAAACTTTTGGTTAAATTTAGGGTTTTTGAGATTACTGGGAAGGAAAGAACAGATGAAAGTATTACAGTGATCCAGTGAGTGATGAAAGAAACAAGGTATTGTATTTAATTTTTATAGTATATAGATTAGTGTGCATAGTTGCTGCTAGATTAGATAAATGATTAGATCTGCAAATATTAGAATTTTTTTTTAGTATATGCAGTTTATAAAATAGCTAGGAAAATTGAGATCCTACTTTTATCTACCAACTATTTTAACTCTAGGATTCTACTAAGTTAGCACATTTTGCCTTCAGTTGTTTTAAGGCATATTTGTAGAAACTTATGATTAGAAATGATAGGTAAATATTTGCTAAAGTAAGTATTGAGGTTGATTGGGCGAATTCACTTACTGATAAACAGTAACACGTAAAATCCCATTATAACAAACTCCATGGAACACCTTCAATTTTTTTAGAATTTTGTCATTGCATTTTATTTATAAGCATTTATTTTTCCCTCTTACTTTCCTTCCTCTTCCACCTACATTGAGGAATGACAAAAAAGAAAAACTAAACAATACATAGGTATAGTTGGCCATGTTGGCCATGTCTAAAAATGTAGGTTTCATTCCTCATTTTAGATTCATCACTTCCCTGGCAAGGGGTAAAGCATATCTCTGTATGTTTCATCTTCAGTCTTCCAGCATGGTTTATCATCAGTTCTAAAGTTGTTCAAAATAGTTTTTCTCATTGTTTGTATCATTATGTAAGTTATTCTCCTATTTCTGCTCATGTCACTCTGCATCAGTTCATATAAGTCCCCTACTATCCCCTGAAACTGTCCATTTCATCATTTCTTACAGTAATATTCCATATTCACATGGAACCCATATATTCATATACATAATTTGTTTAGCCATTCTCCAATGGGTGATACTCTAGTTTCTAGTCTTTTACTTCTGTGAAAAGAGCTGTTATAAATTTGTTTATCCATATAGATCCTTTCCTTTTGACTTGCTCTGTTGGGGTCTAGACCTAGTAGTGGTATATAGCTGGGTCAAAAGGCATGAACAATCTAGTAATTTTTTTTGGTAACAGCTCCAAATCACTTTTTGGAATGGGTGGGCTAATTCACATTTCTACAAATACTTCATTAGTGTGCCTATTTCCCAAAAGCCCCTCCAGCATTTGTTATTTTCCTCTTTTGTCAGAATTTTGTTTTAAAAAGAACTTTGGCAACAGTGTGAATGGAAAGAACAAAACAATGGAAACTGAATCTTGGGAAATTGTAATGACCAAGTTTGGCTCCAAAGAAGAGCCTCTCATTCCTCCTTTGTGGCAGAACCTTGCATATGTTGTCAAGTAACTTTGATGTGTCTAACTATAGTTCCTAGAATCTGTTCTTGCTTCCTCATCTGGCTGGAACTGGCCTGAAAGGGGATAGTGAAAAATTGGGAACACATTTAAGGAAAAGGAAGAAAATACCTAAGTAAAATCCATTTCACTTTGAAGGAGACATGAGATAATATGCCTTTTTTTCTTTCTTTTCCTCTTTCTCATCCCCATACTCTTATTAGTTTGAAGAACAATTTGAGTGGTATGGGTAGTTTCTCTGCCCTCCCCTCCCCCCCCAAACCAGAGATACATAGAATTGTGAAGTCTGGTCAGAATGATCTAGTGTAATGGTAGCAAACTCAAATAGAAAGGGATCCTTGAGATGGTTCATTGACTTAGAAGACCATAATTAAATTTACATTATCTCTGTTGTATTTTTATTTATTTTGTTAAATATTTTCCAAGTACATTTTAGTCTGGCTTGGAAGGACCAGGAGTTTGACACCTCAGATATAGCAGATAGACTGCCAGATTTAACTATGTGATCCTGGACATCCTTGAATTTCTGAGTCTCCTCTCATCTGGTAGATTAGGAACTAAAAGGGAATCTTAGAAATCCTCTTGTCTAACTTAACTCATATTGCTGATTAGAAAACTGAAGGCGCCCCCCCCCCCCCCCGCAAAAAAAAAAAAAAAATTATTTAACTGACTTGCCCATGAGAAAGCCAGTGGGATTGTGCTTCAAATCCATTTCTTAATTCTGTCTGAAAGTCTCCACATCACCTCCTTGAATGTTTGAGTTAGAGAAAGACTTGAGGAACTGAAAGACAGTTATTGCTGAGTAATCATCTGTGGGGAGCAAAAACAGAGCTAGAAGAGTCCTGCTCTCCCTAGTTGCCTGATTACCAAAGCATTCTGGGACCTTGGCAGGGACCTGACCATGTTTTTGTTTTTTATCATTAACATTTCCCTGCTACCAAGGTTTTCATGGGACATCAGTTTTAAGAAATATCTCCAGTCTGTTCAATTCCAAGAATCTGCACTATCCCTTGGCTATTTAAATAGAATTTCACCTTTGTGAGAGACAGCTACACCAAATAGAATATTGGACTGGGACTCAAGAAGCCCCAGACTCAGACTTCTTGCTGTGTGACTCTGATCACTTCTCCTAACCTCTCTGGACCTCAGGCAACTCTGTTGATAGGTCAAGATTATCCGAGGTGAAAGAGAAGAGGAAAGGAAGGGAATAAGCATTTTATCTTTCATGTGCTAAGGGCCAGGCACTATGGTAAGAGCTTTTCCAAGTATCTTATTTGATACAACAACCTGTGTCAGGTAAGTAATGGGACCTGAAGCTTTGGGTTGCCCTCAGACACCCAGTGTTAAGAGATTAGTATTGGATGGGGGGTGCGTGGCTGCATACACATACATAGAAATTAAGAGATTCATTTAGCCAAGATTAGGATTGATTTTGAAAGTTTCATAAATAAGACTGCTTTTCACTAGTTGAGGTTTAGAAAAGACAGTGGCAGTTATATATATATGCTAGCAGTATTTTAATGCCTTCTTTTCTCATCTTCCTTGACTGTTCTGACATTTGAAGAACTGCTAGTTTTTGTATTGGTGATGGAACTGCTATTTTGGAGAAAGAAGACATGCTTCTGGCTTGTTTTTTTTTAACCTGTCTTTTCTGGGAGGGAAAAATGTTCCCCTCCCTACCTGGCTTTAGAAAGAAAGGATAATGGGGGTGGTGAGTAGGTAGAGGGAAGAGTTTGAAAGAGAATAAGTAACTGATTTTATCAGATGCTCTGTGGTCTCTTTGATGTCAGTAACATTCAGTTCTTTGTAAGGAGGGTGATTCTGGAAACAGGAAAAAGTCCACACAAGCAGTATAAGATTAGATCATCTTTCCCCTCTCAGCAGTAGAACTGGAATATTTATTGGGTTATTATGCATAATTTGTGGGTTTGTTAGAATTAAGATCACATTTTTTTCTCCTTAGATCTTTCTTTGTTTTTTCTTTTTTGGAGGAGGGGGGCAGTTGGGCTTTGGGTTAGTGTAAAATGAATGTTTCTGTGACTTGAAATATTTGTGGAAGTCTCCTGCCATCCACATACCAGCTTCTACTTGTGAGTTGGCAACATTTTATCATGGTGGGTTTTTTCTGTCTTTAGTTCATTTCAACTTGAATTTTTTTTCAATTTACCTTTCTTGGTGGTCAGAGAGTAGTAAACCAGGAGCGCCAGACTTAGCTACCCTGCTCATTAGGATGCTGAAGAAACATCCCTGAGTGTTATTGGCATTTCCCTCTGCCTCTGTCAGTGTTCAAGGTGGAGGAGTGCATTTAGTAATGCCCACCTGTTACTCTCTAGTTTATATGGGCTGTGGAGGCTTCAGTGAAGGTCTTAGGAGCGTCATTAGCGTGCCTGCCCTCCGCTTCTCTTGGGAGGGAGTGCTGAATTTTGGAGTTGGTAAAAGGTACTACATAATAAAAGGTAAAGGCAGTAGAGCATGAGTCAACCCATTTTACAGAGCAGGAAAATGGAGATAAAGGCATAAAATGAGAATAATGACAATAAGAGGGGGCGTTTGGTATCGAGGCTGACATTTTACTTCTTCTTTTGGAAGCTTCATTTTCTTGACAAATACTCTTAAGTGGTTTTTGGTCTGTCTCTTAGTCAGGTAATCAGTACGTTTGAAGGGAACCTTACAGATGACATCTAGTCTGTGTCATACAAATAAGGAAATTGAGGCCTAGGGAGATTTGGTGGATTGTTCAACCCCCACAGGTGCTTCAGATTGAGCCTTTTGACTCACAATCTAGTTTGATTTTTTTTTTTTTAACAATAACCTGTTCTACTGAAAAAAATGACACAAAGCTATAGAAATACTTATCTTTTGGAGGAAACAGATGAACATCTTGCATAATATGTAGTCTTATGGAATGGCTTGAGAGAGAGAGAGATTCACTGACTCTTCCAGGGAGTCCCATCATCAGTGTTGTGTGTCAGATGCAGGACTTTCACCTAGAGCTTCCTGGTTCCTCCGGCCACTGCCATGCTGCCCAAGTAGGAATGCTAATTAAGGCCAAACCATTCAAGTGTTACCATTTGGGTACTGAACAAGCCATCCTAATTGTCAGATAAGAATTTTTGCTTTGGAAATAATTAACATTTGGGTGGTTTAGAAGCTGGGGGTTAAAAGATGTTTCGTGAAGCTACCATAAATACATAACAAGTCCCTTAACCTCTGATTGCCTGACAAGATGGGGAGATGGCAAACCGCGCCCGGTATCTTGCCAAGAAAAGCCCAAATGGGCTCACGAAGGGTTGGATGGGACTGAAACAGCTGAACGATAACAAAACACATGATCGGGAGTTGTGTTGAAAGGTTGAATCGGGTCTCATATGCAATAGGATTTCTACTTTTTGTGCCTTTTTATTATTCTAAACATTTTGTATGCGTGTATATATGTGCAACATGTTCTTATAAAAAGTACTTTTCATTTCTGGTCTAGCTGTGTTTTTCTGTGTTCTATGGATAAAGTTTATATACTAAAATATTGAAGTTATCTGGGATCTCATCACTTAGATGGTCTTTCCAATGCTACAGATTGCAACTCCTCCGTGTTTCCCCATCCCCGTCCTCGCTTGTTCGTCTGGGCCCTCCCAGAAATTCCTCCTATAGATTCTCTCAGTGGCTTGCCATTCAGAAGATACGAGTAAAGCACCAAGCTATCCACATAGTTGTCTCAGTTCTCATTAACTCCTTTCTAAACTTCTGCTGCAAGGAGAATATTGCTTGTCAATCTGTATTTGATGAGTTAACTTTCATGTTTTTTCTTGTGACTTTTTTAATAGCAACTCTGACCTTTTCTGTTTTGGACAAATTCCAGATTTAGAACTTGGAGGAAAGAGAAGCAAAGTGCACAGCGTGTTGTGGCAGCTGAGTGATGCTTAGGTTACCTTGACTTCTTATTTTCAAAGGTAATTTTTTCCAGACTTCACAAATATGCTATGCTCTAAATGTTTGCTGAATTTATTTGTACATGTTTTCCAATTCTGCTTACTAAAGTTTTTATTTTTATATTTCTATTCTGTTTTACAACAGTTTTGGCATGTTTCCTGAGTTTTGGAACTTCGATCATATTGATAGTACTTTAAGGTTTGCACAGTAATTTACAAATTTTACCTCATTTTACTCCTACATCAACTCTAGGAGGTAGGTGCTGTTATTAGGAACCATACACCGAAGCAGGCACAGGTTAAGTGACTCTGCCAGGGCTAGTCAGTTTAGCAAGTGTCCCAGGCAGGATCTGAACTCGGGTCCTCCTGCCTTCAAGTCCTGTACTTTGTTTCCTATATCTAGCTGCCTCCATTCTAATCTCACTTCGTTCACTTCAGTCTTAACCCTGTGAGCTGACTGTTCAACCATACGCCATCTTCTAACCTTGAATCCATTGCCCCTCTAGCCTATCACCAGTCATGCTTTGGAAAACCCTAATCCTAGATTAACCCCACCATCTGCTTTATCATTTCTTACTCGTGTGCTCTTGAATGGCACTAGACAAATTCCTATGATCATGCCATGTAGGCCCATTACAGTCCCTTCAAACTGGGCTTTCACTGTTATTCTGTCTCTGTGGGATTATCAGAAATCTGAGTATCAGTGATTCAAGGGAATTCCAAATAGACTTGTGATGGAAAGTGCCCTCCGCATGCAGAGAGAGAACTAGAGGGATTGGATGTGGACCAAAGCATAGTATTTTCACCTTTTTGTTGTTGTTTGTTTACTTGTTTTGTTTTCCTTCTTGTATTTTCCCCTTTTGAGCTGATTTTTCTTGCTCAGCATCGTAAACATGGAAATGTGTTTAGAAAAATTGCACATGTTTAACCTATATTGGATTGCTTCCTAGCTTGGGAGGGTGGGAGGGGGAAAGTGGAGCAGGAAGGGAGAGAGGAAGAAAAATTTGAAACACCAAGTTTTGCAAAGGTGAATGTTGAAAGCTATCTCTGCACATATTTGGAAAAATAAAATACTATTAAGGGAAAAAAAAGGAATCTGAATATCCCTTTGTGTTATGGGTGAGGTTTAATTCTTCATTTATGTCTTATAGCTTGTTTATATCCTCCATTTTTCTGAGTGAACCTCATTTTTAATTATTTTATGGCTTGATTCACAGCTAAACACAACCGCCAGTAGAATATTAGTGTTAAAAAGATGAAATCTTGTTTCACAAAAACATTGGGTATCATTAAGAGAGTTTTGCAGGTCCTCAAAGGCAATAATCTCTAGTGGGTTTTCATCCTAATTGATTTTGGACCCAACTCTTCATTGTCCCGTTTCTGTGCCTGTTGAAGTTATTGATGAACAGACTGGTGGATAAGCTCTGTATGTCTCATAGTAAGCAAAATGCATACTCTTTTTTTCACACTTTATTTTTAACATTTGTGTCTCTTAAATTTTGAGTTCTAAATTTTCTGTCCCTCCCATCCCCTTCCTACTCATTGAGAAGGCAAGATATCAGTTATACAAGCAAAGTCATGAAAACATTTCCAGATTAGTCGTGTCAAAAAATAAAAAGAAGCACAATGAAAGCAAATCTGCTTCAGTCTGTTCATCAGTTCTCTCTCTTGAGGCAAATAGCAGTTTTCATAATGAGTCCTTTGGAATTTTCTTGCATTGTTGTCTTGATCAGAGTAGCTGTCATTCACAGTTGATCACGATCACCATATCGTTCTTATTGTGTACAATGTTCTGGTTCTGCTCACTTCAATTTGCATCAGTTCATATAAGCTTTATCAGGTATTTCAGAACCCATCCGGCTCATCATTTCTTGTAGCACAATAGTATTCCATCATAATCATATACCACAATTTGTTCAGCCATTCCCAATCAATGGGTTTCTCCTCAATTTCCAGTTCTTTGCCACCACAAAAAGAGCTGTTTAGAAATATTTTTGTACAAAGAAGTCCTTTTCCCTTTTCTTTGATCTCTTCAGGGTACAGATCTAGTAGTGGTATGCAAGGTGCATTCTTGATCCTTTTATTTTTCATTAAGAGGAGAGGAGCTGTTTAGACCCCCCTCTTTTGAAAGACTATGAGCTCTTTGAGGAGGTTCTGCAACTTTCTTGTGTCTGAAGCAATCATTAATTAACTGCATCAGCCCTAAAGATGTGATGTGAAGGAGCTCACTTTCTGGACAGAATGCTTCTTCAGCTTGGATTCTGGTGGAATTCTGTGACAGTGGTGAACAGCTTATTAAACAGAGTTGTCTCTACCATTATCATTTTCCAGGAATCTTGCTTGGGTTTGATGTATGCATAGGAGATACCTTTTGTTAGTCATCAAACAGGCCCAGTGGGATCTTGTATTATGTATCTTCCTTAGTTGTGTGATGATTTAACATGTCTCCTGTGGAATATTGCTTAAGAAAGCCTGCCTAATCCTTTCAAATGCTGTCATCAAGGATGCCTTCGATGCATATATAGATTGTTACCAGAAACATTTATAGATAGGCCGGTAGATAGGTGATTGTTGATCCTCTCTTAATTATTCTTTAAAAAGAAGAAAGTCCAGGATCTTTTTCATGCCTTTAGTATTTTTCCTTCCTTCAGCTACCTTGTCAATCCATAATCACCTCATCTTTGTGTTGTCTCCAGGTGTTACTCCTGTTTTCTTTAGTGCTACTTCTGCCTCTGAAAGCACTTAAAAGAAAATTAAGAGGCCCAATGACTTGGTTTCACTGTTCTTAATAGTGATGAAGAGATGTTTTTGTGATCATCTTTGGAAGTTCTTTTCCATTTTTCTTCTATTTGTTATCCTTCCATTTTCATCCTTAAAAATACTCTTGGGATGATTTTAATTAGTGTCAGATCTTTTGCTTTGCTTTTTAAAATTTGTCTTAACCTCCATTGCCTTATTTTTTTAAGCAATGCTTCTTATCTTCGGCTATTCTTCTCTTTAATACAAACCTGTTTATATTCGAAATTGGTGTAGTCTTTGGCTGCCATAGCTCTCTCTACCCTTGGAAAAGTAGGGCATCTTGTTTGCTAATGGGGATGTTTTTTAGGCTCTTTTTGGTTTCCTTTTTAGGGCAATTGATTTATAACAGTTATACTTCTACATGAAGTTATTGGAATCAGTGTCTAAATCATTCTGTTCATAGCTTATATTTTATTATCAGTCATTTGCTAGTATCTTTTTCATATTTGTATTCTTCTGTCTTTGTATTAATTTTGATCTCTGCCATAACAAATCCAGACTGCTTCCCACATCAACAGCAAGTTGTATCCTGTCCACAGTTTATCACTGTGGTTATTTGGCTTTCTATGTATTCAGCACCTTCAAATTCTTTTAATTTTTTATTTTTCTGAACTTGACATCAACAACTGCCATAAACATTTCCAGATACAACATTTGGAGCTTCAGGAACTTAAAACTGGTCCCAATTTTTGAGTCAGCTGAAAGTCAAGTAATTCCAAAAAAAGATTTCTTGCTAGTTTGGGTTTTTTTTCCTTTTCTGTAAAGAGAAGTTTTTATCTCTAGTAGTGCTGATTGCTATATGATCTTGGTACTTACAAACTGCTTCCATGTTCACATGCATATGAATCTTTTTTCTTCTTCCAATTTGTTTTGTCAAACACAACTCAAAAGAACTTCTCTCAGCATCTTTGGTAAATTAAAGGAAACTTTACAAAGAACTGTTAATTCCATGCCTGTCGGAGATTTGAAATACTACCCCATCCCCTCCTTTTTC
The DNA here is from genome assembly GCF_016432865.1 of Antechinus flavipes. NCBI lineage: Eukaryota > Metazoa > Chordata > Mammalia > Dasyuromorphia > Dasyuridae > Antechinus > Antechinus flavipes. The sequence goes on along the minus strand of NC_067404.1, from coordinate 57,621,932 downwards.
CCCCTCCCCACCATTGTTGATTGCTTGTAGATTGCAGGCCGATTTTAATGTTGTTTTAATCCAAATATAATGAAGAAGGAAGGTGGAGGGGAGCACAAACCAAACAAAATTGATTTTTGTATCATTCACAGTCTTTAGATTCTATAAAATGTACACTTTCTTTAGCATGGAAAATGGCTAGCTGACTACATAGAAACCTGGCAAAATATTCTTTTAAGTTCTTACAGTTATTGAATTTTCCTGGCGAGCTTCTGTATTTTCTGAATTCTTACTCAGAAGTTTAATACTTGTACTTTTCAAGGGTTAGCTGTTAGATAGCTGACTTTGTTAATAAACTTATTTTCTTACCATCAAATCTTGAGGCAGATTTCTAAGTCATATAGAATATATTTACCTATCTGATAAATTCTGTCAGTATTAACGGTAGAAGGACAGGTTGATCTGAATGCTGTTTTCAAGATGAGCAACCTCTTTTCCTCCCTCCGTCTCTTAGATAATTTGCATTCATCTGCCACAATGGAAAGCTCAGATTCTAACGATAAAGGAAATGTTGACCAGTCTGAAACACAACGTAGACGTCAACTGGATCGATTGGATCGGGAAGAAGCATTCTACCACTTTGTAAATAATCTGAGTGAAGAAGATTATAGGCTTATGAGAGATAACAATTTACTAGGTACTCCAGGTATGTTATGTACAGTTTTGAGAATTTACATGTATAAATTATTGACCTGAAAATGTTTAATTTGATTTTTCAACCTGATAGTTTCTTTAACCATTATATCGCTGTATTTGAATATTTGCAAGAATTTGCTCCTGCTGTTCATAGAATCAGAAGTTTAGATCTGGAAGAGACTTGAAAGTCATCTTGCCTGATCCTCTTATTTTACAGATGTGGAAGTCACGGTCCTGAGAGTTTAAATGACTTGCCTAAGATCACTTGGGTTTATATTAATTGACTAACAATTGCTTTGTATTATCTGATCTTACTCACAGCCATGTTACCACCATTTGCCATGTACTGACTCCCAACGAATGTTGCTTAATTATGATTTTACTCTCATCCTCTTTTCTGGAGAGTAGTAGTAAGGTGGACGTTGAATTTGGTCACTGCAGATCCCCGAGTGCTTTGATTCACACAAAGCATTGCTTCTTGAGATGGCCTTAAATTTCTAGAATCCCTCTTACGTCGATGAATACAGTTATAGATGTGCACAGATTAATAATGCTGTTTCTAATATGCGTAGCCCACTTCTGTGAATATGGTTAGGATGAAATAAGTGTGGGTCTTACTTGAGTTTTAGCCTTAGCTATATAGCAGCAAGTGATAGATTAAGCAAACAGTTTATAAGCAAAGTCTAGACTAGGAATTGATACCTTAAGACACAAAATGAAGGTGGACCAATGAAATGAGTTTGTGGAATAAAAAGTAAGGTGGGAATGGGGAGGGGGTGGAGGTATGTGAGTTGCAAGGCAAAATTGCAAAAAAGTCTTTGGCCCCTTCTGGCTTTGCTGATGTGCCCAGACCCTTCCCTCCAGTTGCCTCTCTGCTGTTGTGTTTATTAGCTGATTTCACGGTCTGCCAAAATGACTTTCTTCCTTGGAGTATTTGCATTTTAATTATGGACTCTCAAGGCTTTCTAGACCCAAAAGAATGAAGCAGTGTGTTTCCTTTATTCTCGGTCCTTTCCTTCCCGCCCCCCCCCCCCGATTTTTTTTTTTAAAAGGTTACCTACCAAACTCAATCTCATCCCCTTTAGGATTAGCATTCGTTGCTTCTCTTTCCTCTGTAATTGAGCACTATTTTCAAACTGTTTTCAGGTGAAATTACTGAAGAAGAATTACTGAGAAGACTTCATCAAATCAAAGAAGGTCCCCCACAACAAAACAATGATGAGAATAGAGGTATATAATAATTGGGGGAGATTAAAAGGGGGGACTACTTAAGTATTGACTAGGGGCCATAAATTATACGTAAATGGGGGCAAATGCATATGAATTCTCAGATGAGTGAAATATTTGCTGTGATGTTTTTAGTGGACTGGTCAGTGTAATTTCCCCAACTACACTGAATTTTCCCATTGCTTGCTAGTTCCTTTCCATAGAACAGTTACTTCCTCTCAAACACATAAAAATATTCTGGCCTTTGCTTCTCAGCTTTTATGGTGTTTCCCTGCAAGTGGGAGGTAGGGAAGCTGAAGCCAGCGATCCATTTTTTGTTTCTGAGCTCATCCACTTGTGTACTGTGCTCAAGTTAGGTGCTAATACTATGCATGTAAATCACTATTATTCCATCAATGTGAAATCTACTGTGAATCTTTTAAGTTTTCATTTTGTTATTTTGGAATCTTAGGAAAGTTAAGAAGCAGCATTTTTTTTTGGATAGTTCTAATTTTTGTAGTTCCTATTTTTCTTTTTTTTTTTTTCTTTTTTTCCTTATAGAATCAACAGATGATGTCTCTAACAGCGATTCCATCATCGACTGGCTTAATTCAGTCCGACAGACCGGAAATACAACAAGAAGTGGACAGAGAGGAAATCAATCTTGGAGAGCAGTGAGCAGGACTAATCCAAATAGTGGTGATTTCAGATTCAGCTTGGAAATAAACGTGAACCGTAACGGGACCCAGAATTCAGAGAACGAAAATGAGCCGTCCGCAGAATCTTCCAATAGAGAAGATATAGAAAATAATAGCCCAAGTGGCATGGAAAGTTCAACATCCGAGTCATCGTTCATCAGACAGCATGGATCTGAGAGGAATGCCCTTGAAGAATTAACTGAAGAAGTAACTCTTCCCAGAGGCCAGAGAAGAGCAAGAAGCAGGAGCCCAGAGCAACGGAGGATCCGCGCGAGGACCGACAGAAGTAGGTCACCTTTGATTTCAGTAACTGAGCTTCCCCGAAGAGGCCATCACAACGTCACATCTCAGACTTTTGACCATGCTATGACAAGTGACGCTGAAGGGAGTTCCAGAACCAGGCAGCATGTGACATTAAGACAACACATGATGGGAGCAGAACTGTCGAATGAAAATGCCATTTCGTTTTCAGCTTCTGAGATGAGAAACATCCCTCAGGCATCAGGTTCTTCAGAAACCAGTGGCAGCAATGAATCTCTGGCTCCTGGACAGAGACCGCCAACTATAGTCCTCGATCTTCAAGTGAGAAGAGTTCGTCCTGGAGAATATAGACAGAGAGATAGCATAGCTAGCAGAACTCGCTCGAGATCTCAGTCAACAAACAACACGGTCACTTACGAAAGTGAACGTGGAGGGTTTAGGCGTACATTTTCACGGTCAGAGAGAGCTGGAGTAAGAACTTATGTCAGCACTATCAGAATTCCCATTCGTAGAATCCTTAACACAGGATTGAGCGAGACAACTTCAGTTGCAATTCAGACAATGTTAAGACAGATTATGACTGGTTTTGGTGAATTAAGCTACTTCATGTACAGTGATAGTGATACAGACCCTAGTGGCCCATCTTTAAGCCCAAGTCTCGAAGACTCAGATCTTCAGAATGCAGGATTGGGTAGCAGTAGCAGCAGCGGAGGTGGTGTCAGCGCTAGCACTAGTGCCGGCGGAGGTCCCAGTAGCAGCAGCAGCAGCTCCAGCATTGAAAGTTTAGAAACTAGCTCTGAGTTATATGACGGTAGCAACGAAGCAAGCTCATCAGGCATTAGACGGGAAGGTAGGAATAGAGACAGGAATTCGGTTACATTTGAAGAAAGCGGTTCTTTACCCTTTCTTAGTCTAGCTCAGTTTTTCCTCTTGAATGAGGAAGATGACGACCAACCAAGAGGACTCACCAAAGAACAGATCGACAACCTGGCAATGAGAAATTTTGGTGAGAGCGATGCATTCAAAACCTGTAGCGTCTGTATCACTGAATACACTGAAGGCAACAAGCTTCGAAAACTGCCTTGCTCTCACGAATACCACGTTCACTGCATCGACCGCTGGTTGTCGGAAAATTCCACCTGTCCCATTTGTCGGAGAGCGGTCTTAACCTCTGGAAACAGAGAAAGCATGGTCTAACTGAGATCTGGACTTTGAGCTAGCTGTTTGGCTGTTTAGAGCAATGGGCAAAAACCGAACATAAGATGTCACTTGTTTTATGGCCACTTTTTGAGTGGTGTTAAGTGTAATATCCTGGAGTGCATCTTTGCTTCCAATAAAATGTTCACCCCTTTTCCCAACTCCTATTTGAAATAAAAGCCAGCTACTTTAAACAGCAACATTTTAGGGCCCGGAAATCTGACTCTGAATACCGATAAGTCTTGATTTTGTTCAACATAATTTTATCATAGTTTTGGTTTCTCTTAATTATTTTTAACAAGATGTCTTAGAGATGGGTCCTCTCAGTTTTCATTTTAATCTTGAAAGATCCAGCCCCATCCCATCCAGGAGAGAGCCATGTGAAATGGAAGCCCAGGTTGGAATGAGATTTCATGTAAATTTGTTTTTTTACATTCAAGCTCTACCATCTCCAGCCATTAGTTTAAATTCACCTAAATCGATCGTATAATTTGTTATAATTACAGATTAGATGGGCATGTCAGTGTAAATAACACTAAAGGTAGGGTCTTCTAATTGTATAGCTGTCTCCTAAGCCAATCACTGGCACACACTGTAGAGTGAACTATGATAGTATAATTGGGATATTTATCTTGTGGAAATAATAAAAATGCCTATGCTTGCTTAAATAAAAATCACTGGGGGGGTGGGGTTAAAAATGTAAGGCTTTTTTTGTAGAGGCTCAATACTTTTTCCAGTTCAGTGTTGTATTCAATGAAAATTTAAAAAGCACTCTGCTTAGATGTAAAAACGATGACATTTCAAATGAGGGCCAGTATCTGTAGAAACACACAATGATACAAAGCTGTATTTGTTACATATATGATTGTCAAGAACAACTTATCTAGAATTACTCTTTATATGAACAGCTATAGTAACTTGAAATGAGCAGGGCAAAGTTCAGAACTTAGTCCTATGATTGTATTCAAGACCAATAAAGAGCATTTTTGCAATGATGTTTGAAACTTCAGGAATGCCATCAGTAAGGAAGGAAGTGATGGGTAGCTTTGGGTAGGAGGAAGGTAAGAGGAGAGAAAGCTCTGAAGAGCTTAACTTGCACTTGGTCAGGTGTAGTCATTCCAATGTGCCAGTTTTACACGAAGAGGTCAACACAGGCTTGATGCCATTTATGTAGATGAAGGGGCTGTGTTGAATTTTCAGCAACTTTGCGTTTTTGGTTTTGTTTTGTGTTGTTTTTTAAACGGACAAACAAACAAACAAAAAACGACCACCAGACACACGGGACAGAACTGAAATAGTCACTCTTTTCTCAATGTTACAGGCTAATCTGCCCCAAAAGTGATAGTGGCGGTGCAAAACTTTAAAATCATTTTAGCAGAATTCTAGTTGCTACAGAAACGGGCTCTGAGTGGAAGAGCCTTGAGGTTTTATCACTTCAGAGTTTTGCTATTTAAAATTTACAACATGCTCAGTCTATCTTAGTTATTGTCCCATTATATATACGCCATCTTATGTTTCTTCCTTTAAAGTCCATTTAAAAAGTTAAGCACCGCTCCCCCTCCCCCAGTTTGTTGAAGTGTTAATAATATCGGGCTTTATTTGAGATTCAGAACTCAAATGCGCTGTTCATTCCTGTAGTTGAAGATTTCACTACTGAGATTCCCCTTCCTCCACCCGTTGGTGGTCTAGCACTAGCACACAAGCACACCTGTAGCTTGTTTTCTCGGTAGTGAGGCAGGATGTGTGATGTTGCCCAACGACTTGTCTGGTGCCACTCGTGACCAAGAGATGCGCCCGAGATCTCTGCCTCGGGGGAGCTCATAGAACGGGATTTTTTTGTTTGTTTGTTTGTTTGTTTTTTACAAAGAGCGACTTTAAACAGCTCAAATTGGGATCGAGCTTCGAGTCCTTGGCCTAGTACTAACCATATGGGCCAAGGGGGCCAGGCACATTCAAATGTCCTTCGAAGTAAACAATCGAGTCTGCTTTGGACATTATCTAGGTACCTTAACCAGCATTAGCCTGGCAGTTTACTAAGAATTTGTGCTGCTATTGCAATGAAGGTCCAAAAGATCCAAAGTCTCATTTCAACAAAAAATGAGCAGAGGTCATTTTTGTGCTGTATCCATGACCAATCTTGTCCTATGTTTAAAAGTGAAATTGGATGTTGATGTTCCGGAATTCCATGACGTTCCGGAATTCCATGACGTTCCGGAATTCCATGACGTTCCGGAACACAGCCTTGCTGCCTCTTCTGAGGCTGCGCAAGCCACTCTAAGTCCACAGGACTGATTTTCTGATTGGCTAGAAGTGATCTTCCCTCGGAGCGTTCCATCGCCCGGGGAAGAAGTGGGACATGGCCAACCTCAGCCGCCTTTGAACCAAACCAAATGCAGCACGTTTTAGGCATAGAAGCAGTTCTCGTTGAGGACAGAGCACCTCTAGCCGTTTATCTTTACCTTCTGTGATGTATTCTTTTAGCAAGTATTAAAGAAGCGGCTCATATAGAAAGTTAACACTAATGAACGTGGGTGTGGGAGCTGTTCTCCATAGGCACTGGAAACAGTTTGAATTTTTATTTTGCGGTAGAATGCACATGACGCTTCTAACATAGAAGCACCTTTTTTTCAGAAGCACTCATTACTCTTCTATTGGATTGTGAATGGGGTTTGTGACTTAATTATAAATACTTTATTTTTTAACTTTACAAATTTGTAACTTATGTATCTTACTGGGAATATGGAGATTGACTTAAGCCCCAAACATTAGCTGGGGTCAGATCAGATGTACAGTGGAGAGCAAAAATTTATATATATTTTCCCAATTTGCCTATTGTTTTGAAGGGCCTGTTCTCTCTTTTTTTTTCATTGTACATCTCTAGTGTTAGTTCATTGCATAACAGCTCTCTCTCTCTCTCAAGTCTGTGTGCAATGTAGCAACAAGATAGAGGCAGCATTATATAGTGGATAGAGAGCTGGCTTTGGGGCCAGAAGCCCTGGGTTCTAATCCTTTTTGACACACATTGTGACCCTGGGCAGATTCACTTAACTGATCTCTCAGTGCTTAAAGCAACTCTCTATGACTGTTACTGCAGAGGAAGAGGGGGAGTTCCATGCTGGAAGTTCCCTACACCAGTGGAATCGGGTCTTGGCTAACCAACGACCACCACAAAACACCCCTAGAAATATGATTTAACTGTTAAGTTGGGGCGGGGGGGTAACTGAAAACCAGAAAGAATTTTCTGGAGTGTTTTTATTTTAACTAATTACAAATGTTTTGAAGGATTTTTGTTTGGAGACTTAAGCAGTTGCTAAACTCAACTGAGATTTGTTAGTGTTAGGTTCTACAAGTGCAAGCTTTCTCAGTAACACTTAATATTGAAGCACTTTGAATAACTGCTCAGAAAAGTACACCTCCCTCACTCTTAAATGAAGGTTCTGGAAGGTTTGCTTGGGGGGAGGGGTGGGGGGGGGAGAGACAGATCGTTCCTGTCACACTAGTAACAAGATATTTAAGCTTTAGAATTTCATTTGACTCAGTAATCTTTTAAGCTGTTTTCTCAGATGTTGACCTTTATCTGAATCTTTAGAAACTGGTCGGGTATTGGCCTTAATTCAAGTAATTTTTCTTTTATTGTCCCTTCCTTGCCCCACCTCCCTCCGTCCCCTTCAAAATAAATAAATAAATAATCCTTCAGGTGCTTAGTGTCAAGATTTCTGAAATTTTATTTACTGATTTGAATTTGATTTGTCTTTACCAAATGGGGATGGCTCGAAGAAGGCTATCTTTAAGCTTAGTCATAATCCAAATACCTGTCTCATAGGGAGGGTAAAGAACATCACAAAGCTGTTCTCTCTATGGTCAGTAATTTATTTGAACTGGCTTATAGTGACACCTTGTGGCCAAAATTTTATCAACATTTGCGACAAGGGAGGACTTTGAAGTCTCAAAAATAAGATAGGTTTTTCTGCCTTAAAAAAACAAAAAAAAACCAAAAGAAAAAAAAAAAAGCTGTTAAAGGTTTTTTTTTTTCCTTAAATGATTCCCTGTTAAAAATGTGCTAATTTTTCAGTTCAAAAAAGCCAAAATATGCCTGGCATGGACCTAACTGATGACTATATCATCTCCTTAAACATACAAGGCACCTATTTTTAAGGTATAATGTATTTCAGTATTTTCTTTTGATAAATAATGACAGTGCTGTTATCTACCCATCCACGGGGTAGATGAAACATATACTTGTAATCGGGGTGGGGGATGACCTTCGGGACGATAAGGCAGCAAGTCGTGGGCGATGGCAAAGATCCGAGTAGCAGAAAGACGTGCGCGACTCTTTTTGACTCTTTGAATCCTAAACTGATGGTGATTTGCTGCCTGCCCTTTCTTTAACTTTCCAGTTTTGAAATCAAGGGCCTTTGGTTTCACCAAAATTGCTAAACAATTATCCTTAGCGAGTTTGTACCACTTGATTTCAGTGAGAGCATCCACCAGTTTCTGGAGTTTGGAGACGGCCATCTGGTGCGCTCCGCGCCATCTCATCAAGGCGACTCAGAAAGCATTCTGTTCCTTTAACCTTTTTGATTACGATCTCTTGTCGTTTCTATAGGCACCAAATCAAGTGTCTCGAATCTGTTCCCGAATACAGTTGCAGTGAGGATTTGTTTTTTGTTCTGAAAACAGCTTTCAGAAAGCACACCCGTAGGTTGCATTATAGCCACCTGGGTTGAGAGAGAAATGTGTGTATGTGACTATGTATGTATGTGTATATATATATACATATTTCTCTCTATATGTATATATTTATACACACGCACATCTATACACAAACACATGTATACATACACGCATATATACCTATATATATATATAAATATATACATATATATTTGATTGAGATGCAGAGGTGGTTAACAATCCTATTACGCCACACTGTGCCTTGGTATTTTCAAGGCTCGTCTACCAGTCCTTGTCTTGTAAACTTACTGCAGTACCTTGCAAGGTTCCCCAGCCTTCATTCTAAATAGTTAGCGCTCCTTTACTAAAGATCCTTATACTGCTGTGCTTTGGTGTGGGCACCTGCAGAGCCCTGAGACTTTCTCTCCTCTTAGCTCCTGTGTTCTGGTGCTGCTTTAGGGAGTAGGGTCGAGTCATACTCTCGAGTATCTAGTCCAGTAGGTGTGCAATTGGCTTCTGTATCTGCCTGTTTTATCTTCTTCGGGGACGTGCTGCTATGGGTAGATGTTTACTTGGGTCTATGTGACAAACCTGGGAACTTTCTGAAGCCCATGAGAACCTGGGGAGGGGGGGAAACCGGGGAAGAACAACTAACCTGGCTTTGTGTCTCCGTCCACGAAGCCTAGAAAACGTCTGTCGTGTGAAAACTAACCAGTGCTTGTCATCCCGCGGCTTCCCGACCTGCAGGAGAGGCTCTCCCTTCTTTCATTCCAGAAACAGAATGGAGCTCAGAATGAATCTATTTGGCTGCCTTGCTTTCCCTGATTTCTCGGTTTTTTTCCTTCAGTTTGATCTGAACTCAAAACTCTCCTCCAGCAGATCTTTTGGTTGGGAAGTCCTGTGTTTAAATGAGATTGTATTGCATTTCCTTTTTTTTTTGTACAATGTTTTAAATCTGTTAAAAATGAACTTGTTTATTTCAAAGCAAAACCCTGAAGGGCCATATTAAAACAGTTTATTCTTGATAGTTATCTTTTGGGAGGAGTTTATTTCCTATGTAAATGTCATACTGCAAATTTAAATTATAGTCTATCAATAAAATGCATGAAGTGATCATTTGTGCTTGACCATCACTCCTTGGGCTTTTAAAACTTTCTTTTCAAGGGGAACGTTCCATTTCACTTCAACAAATGCTTGTTGAATGGATGAAAGAAAACGTTTGATTGGATGTGATAGCCATTTTATTTCTACTTCCCGGTTCCATCGCCTGAACTTTAAACAAGTGGAATTGCAGTGCCACGTGGGCTTGAATTTTCTTGCTTCTCATTGGGGGCTCAGTGGGACAAAAGGGTAGGCTGCTACTGGTTTGTGTGCCCGTGGAACTTTAGCTCTCTTTATGTAGCGTATAAAAGAAATAGTTTAACTTCAACAGTCAGATTTTTTTTCTGATTTATCAGGGGTCTCGAAACATCTCTCTAGATGTCTTAGCTCTTGCTGATGTTGTCTTCTCAGTAATGAGCTGAGTGAGGCCTGTGCCCTTTCAGGGTGTTACTTAGCCTTAGGATGCAGCTCTTGAATCCTCCACTTTGCTGTATACACACACCCATCCCTGCTCTCTCAAATGTGCCCACTGTACCTCCTGTGGTCCCATAGCCCTTTTTGTTGATTTACTAGTTTGGGGGGAGCATCGCAGGTAAGGAGGAGGGTACTGGATGGAGTTTTAGGGAACATCTATTCCAGGCAGTTCTAACTTGGATTCTGCGAACTTATCTTTAACATTTTGATGAGTTTTTTTTTTTTTTTAATAAAATTGGTTTCCCAGTTTGATGGGGCAAGTCATTAGAGTGCTAGGCCTGGGATTAGGAAGAACTGAGTTAGATACCAGCCAAGTGATCCTGGGCAGGTCATTGAACCTGTTTGCCTCAGTTTCTTCCGCTGTAAAATGGACACACACATTTCGTTAGGGTTGTTGTGAGGATCAAGTGAACTAATGCTTATAAAAAACTCCACACTGCCTGTTAACATAGTAGGCACTATATAAATGCTTATTCCTTTCCCCTCGTAAGCCTTGTAAGATTACAAATCCCAGAACTAATTTTACAGAGTAGGAAGCTTGAGACCACAAGAGTGTCTACCAAGGTCACACAGCTAGTAAATGGGCGAAACCAGTATTCAAGCTCAGGCCCTCAGACTTCAAATCATTACATCCTTTTAATTCTGAGGCTGGGAGAAGGGGGTCTTTGATGGCCAGGGGTGCGATTGGGAGGAGGTGCTATACATTTTCTCTTCTTTGTGTGACTGGACTTTTTTCACATCACCTAATCAAGAGGGATAGATTGTGTGTGTGTGTGTGTGTGTGTGTGTGTGTGTGTGTGTGTTTTCAGCTAAAATTGGGCCACTCAGCCACCTATGAAAATCTACCTGGTAAATTGGGCTAGGAACTGTGGCTCAACATTTATTTTTCCCAACAAGGAGCAGTTGTTTGTTTCAAAACAGTCAATTGAGTGATTTAAGAAGGTGAACTATTACATAGTTGAAGCAAGTCTCAATGGTCCATTATTGGTATCTAGACACTGACTTGCTGAGCAGATGAGAACTGAGTTGGGGATCATCGAACTCTTTTCCCTTTGGAGCCTTCATCCCAGGCGGTTTTTTAAGCCTAGATTGCTAAAGGGAAAGAACTCATCCTTCAAGAATACACACACCCATACACTTGACTTACAGGCGATGATTCCCGAGACAAATAGCACTTGGACAGAGAAATCGGTGATGGCAAAGCTGAAGCGTTACTCAAATGGTAAGAGATGAAGAGTAGCTCCTGGTTGCCTCTCAATAACTGGCTGTTCTTATTGCCAAAGAGAAACGATGAGAAGAGCTTTGCTGAAAATAGTGTTCTACTGTGGACAGTACAACCCGATATGTCCTAGAACCATGAAAATGACAGCAGTGGTAGGTCACTGTCTTAAAGGGGTTTTGCTTACAAGAACCCGGGCAAGAACTATAACTATTTGTCCCAATTTAGGTTATTTGCTTTTCCCAAAGCCACACATCTAGTAAGAGACACTCAAGTTTTTTGTTCTTTCTGCCACATACTGGGTCTTTATAAACGCAGTCAGAGGGATGAAACTCAGATGGGTTTTTGGAAGCATGTCTCTTCTGGGATTCTGAGTGAATGCTAGAATTCAGCAAGTTCAATTTAACATTTTGGGTTTTTTTCCCCCAATTCATCAAGTATTGGGCACAGTTCATATAAAACTACAAGTATGTTCTAGTCCGGGCTCACTCTTTAGGGAATGGCCAGTTACCTCTGTCCTTAGAGGGGATGAAGTGTCTCCTCTCAAGCTAGTGGCTTAAGTCCTTAACGAGTGTATCTCCTCCACCGTTGACCATCAATGGCTGGTGCACACTGACTTCATTTTTGATATTCCACACCTCAGCTCCTTCAGTTGCTTCTCCCTTCTTATCGAAGGGTTTGAGAGCGAAGCAGTACACTGTTCAAAAAGCCTACCTTTCTATGTGGTCCAGGACTTCCGGACCTTCCCAAGTGACCCCATTCTCTCAGCATGTCAGCTTGATTTGGGCCAGATTCCATCTGGCCATCCCTTTGCTTTTCAGCTTCCTTTTGATCATTGTCTTCCCCCATCACACTTTGGTCCTTGAGGAAAGGGACCGTCTCTCATGTCTGCTCCAGCACTGTGCAGTACCTGGCACATAATAAGTGCTTAATATTTCTTGAACTTAGGTATCTCTTAAGCAAGGCTCGATGCTGGGTGCTCAGGATACAAACAAGGCAATAACAGTAACCGCTCACCTTTATATAGCACCTTAAGATTTACAAAGTGCATCACATAGATCTTCTTGTTTGAGCCTCCATCCTGGGAGATAGTTCATTCTGTTATCTCCATTTTACAGATGGGGAAACCGAAGCCAGTATCCCACAGTATCACACAGTAGTAGAAGTCTGAAATGCAACTTGAACTTTCTGAAGTCCAACATTCCAGTCACAATTCCCATACAATCCCTTTTTATTGCTAGTACCGATACTGCATGAGCCCCCTGCTGGTAGATCAATCATCGTCTGAAGCTTTTGCTACGGCTTTACTTCTGGGGCTGTGTAAATTGCCAATATAAAGTAACACACACACACACACACACACACACACACACACACACTCATGTGTGCGCACATACCCCCTAAAGTGTACAAATGAGAAAAGGCAGTCTGATGTCTTCTTGAGCTCTGAATTTTAAATCACAAGATCCTGGGTTCGAATCCTCCCACGTGAGGAAAGTAGTCCTATGACTTCAATTTTGTTCTTCACCAAAAACCCTGATTTATCATTCATTTTTCACAATTGGCTCCAAAGGCCTTTTGACTGTTGGCAAAAATGAAATCTGCCTTCAAAAGATAAACATTTGCCACCTCAAAGGGCATCTAAGTGGGCTATGGACTTTGAAGGCAATTCCCAAAGAAGAGTTTCAAACAGTTTCTTTGAGTCCAAATGAGGATGGAATATTTAGCCTATCAATGTGATTACTTTTAAAAGATGACCCTTGGATGTATAAAAGAGAGGTTTTTTCTTTAAAAAAAAAAAAAAACCTGTCCCTTTTTACATGATGATCCCATGATGTCTCAGTGAATACTGGTAAAATATTTAAGCATGCTCTGAAGAGGATTCTTAGTTGAAAAGTATATAAAACTTTGGACATACAGTTTGAATGGTGGCTCGATAGGGGAGATAGGAGTGGTGGCAATTAAATCGGTTAGAGTTATCGCTCCCTTTTCCTGAGAGAGAAAGCAAATGAAGGGGACTATTTGCATTCAAATAGCTTTAAGTGAAAAAAAAAAATCTTCGGTTTTATTTAGTTTCCCTATTTCCCCCCCAAAGCGAATAGCACAAAAAGAGTTTCAGGGACAACTAGAAAATTAGTTGTCCCTATAAAATGAGTACAAATAGTTTGTGCCTCATTGTGAAACAATAATTATTTAGTTCTTTTTTAAAAAAATTATTTTAAACTTAAACAGAAAATAGGAAAAGAAAAAGTTACTATGTGCACAGTAGCACAGAAGAGATGATTCAAAATATAAAGCAATAAATTCCCATTTCAAGAAAGCATGTATAGAATAAATACTACATATTGTGCTCAGAACTATCTTTTCTTTGCTTCCTTGTAAGCTTTTCTTTTATTCTCTGCTGTGCACTTTTTTAACTTGATTTTTTCCCTCCCCCGTCCCGGAAGGTTACAATTAAGTGTGGATATATACATCCATCTGTATTTACATACATAGATATTTATAATTACACACGTAGATATAGATATACATTCATATGCATCTATATAAAACTCTGCTTCTCTGAAGATGAGTAATATCTTCCTTTATAAGAAGTCTCACAAGAATATTTTTTTCACTCTACCAATTCATCATTTCCTATACCACAGCAATATTCCAACCTTATACTTTCTAGTTAAATTGTCTAAAACACTATTGATTAATATGGCTAATACAGTATAGTATATTTTTCTCTTTTGATTAAATCAAAATCTATTTTAGCTTTAACTTTGAGATCATGATTCCTACTTGTGCTTTGTTTTTTACATAACTTCTCTTTTTTTTTTTTTTAAATTTTATTTTATTTAGTAATAACTTTGTATTGACAGAATCCATGCCAGGATAATTTTTACACGACATTATCCCTTGCAATCACTTATGTTTCGTTTTTTCCCCTCCCTCCCTCCTCCCCGCCCCCCAAGATGGCAAGCAGTCCTATATATGTTAAATATGTTGCAGTAACATAACTTCTCTTGATCTTTATTTTTGTGTGCTTCTCTCTTATTTCCTGTCCCTCCAGACTTCTCTGCTTTACTTCTCCATGCTACTTTGCCCTCCTATTATTTAACTTCCCCCCTTCCAAGGATCCCTCCCTTGTCTTCTCCCCATCCTTTCCCCTCGCCTTCTTGTTTCTATCTGAATTTAGAAGCCTTCTGAATATATATGTTTTTCTCTCTTTATCCCATTCCCGTTAATTTACACACCTTTCTATTCCCCTGTCTTATCCTATTTCCCTCAGCTTCTTATTTCTTTGTAAATTTAGAAGACTTATTCTCTTCTAAATGTATATTTTGTTCTCTCTTTACCCTTGATCTGATGTAGCAGGGTTCTCTCTACAAATCCCTCCCTTATCCTGTCCACCTCCTTATTTCTTTACCCTCTTATTTCTTTCTGAATTTAGAAGACTTTCATTACTCTATGTACATGTATTGTTCTCTCTTTAATCCATTCCCCATGCCAGTAGGGTTCCAGAATTACCAGCCCTCCTTCCCCCACCTAATTCCTCTGTCAGTTCTTCCTCTCGTACCTCATTTGTACAAGATAATTATTCTTTTTTGCCTTTTCTGTGTGGTTTTACTCATTTTTTTTTCACATACTCAACTCTACTTCAATCTTTCTTTTGAATGATCTAATTATTAATGATAATTTTGGACAGTTTGCATTTCTCTGTATAAAAAACAAACTGTCTTCACTGAACCATTGTAATTAGTCTTTGATGTTTACCTGATATTTGTCTTGGATCTTGCATGTAATTTTTTTTTATTAAGTTCAGTTCTTTTTGCAACAAAATCCCGAAAGTCTGCCAGTTAAGTAAATGTCCTTTTTTTCTTCACTCGGGATTGTTTAATTTTGCTAGGTATGATCTTTTCAGCCATAACTCCGGAGCTTTTGCTCTTCAATATATAGTGTTCTAAGACCTGCTAGATCTAATATGATTCTAAATGTGACTCCACCGTGTTGGAATTATTTTTTTCTTTCTGCTTATAATATTTTCCCCTTGATCTGAGGATTTCAGAATTTGGCTATCATGTTCCTTTAAGATTTCCTCATAGGATCTTTTTTCTTTATTTCTTGTATTATTGTAATTATTCTTATGTTTTCTCTTCTTGATCTGTTCTCCGGATCAGAAGTTTTTCTTATGAGATATCTCACATTCTTTTTTTTTTTCATTCTTTATATATATTTTTGTTATTTCTTAGTCTCCTAACTTTGCTGGCTTTCTCTTGCCCAATTCTAGTTTTCAAGGAATTAATTTCTTGCTTAAGAGTCTAGATCTTCAGGTAGGTTAACATTGTAGAGGGAAGCTAAACCCGTGAATGACCTAAAGAATGAAGTTTTGACAACAAAAATTATTCTAGTGAAAGAAGAACTATCTAATGAGACATCATCGTACAGGATAGTGACTCTCTATTTCAAAGATGTGTACAGAAGATGGAAACGATGGCAGATTTCTTAGAATACACACAAGAGTAACAATATCAGGAGAAAATGCCAGAAATCCTGACAAAAAAGAAAAAAGGCACTTTAGTTACAGAACGGGTGTAGCTAGATTTTATGCATTGTGATTCATTTACTTGAGATTAAAAGCTTTAAAACAACTTTAGTTGTATTGATATAGAATATTAAATTTACAATAAATTCTTTTTAAAATGGGTCTAAAAAACGATTCTAGATCTTTTCCAGTTGGTTGATTTTCTTTTCAAAATCTTGTTTTTCTTGGATTGTTCTTATTTTTAAAAAAATCTTTTTCCTCACTCTCGTTTGATTTTTAAAGTCTTTTCAGTTCTATGTATTATTCTTTTGGGCAGGTGACCATTTGGCATTACTCTTTGGGGAGAAGAAGTTTTTTTTTTTTTTTTTTTTTTTGCTTCTGTATTCTCCTCTGAGTCTTCTCCATTTCCACAGTAACTTTCTATGGTTGTTTTTTCCCCCTATTTTGCCTGCTTATTAAAAAAAATTGTAGCAGATTGTTGGTGTAACCTCCCCCCCCCTTAGTTTTAATGTATAAGAGATGGCATGAATTGAAACACACAACTCTGTCCTCCTTGCCCTATTGCTTCTGCACTCACTGGGTTTGTGTTAATTCCTTCTCATCTGGGGCTGTGTCTTAGCACAGTTAGGCCGGGCATTGCTTATTAGCTTATTATCAGGCAAATTATCAATTTTTCCCAACTCAGTGGGGGCTCCTGACTCCCCATATACTGTCTGGAAGGTGAAAATTCCTGTGGCTAGGGCCAAGGCTGCTTCCCAACCCAACTGGTTCCAGGGCTCTCTGCTTGCTGTTTCAGGGGACCTAGACTGGAGGTGTTTATATGTCACATGAGCCAAATCTCCATCCAGGCATCTTTCTTTGGATCCTCTGAGCATCCCAGGAGGACCACTCTTCCTCTCCAACTCTTGTTGATTTTTACTGTTCTTCATTTGCTCTGAGGCATTATTTTGTTTTGTTTGTGGGGGAAATCTGGACAGCTTAGAATTTTCTGGCCTACTCTACCATGTTCCCAGAATCCTCTATTTAATTTTAAAACCTTATCTTTTCTGGCCTCCTTTCTTCCATGAGTATCCATGAGTCGCTAGAGCGACTTGGGCCACCTCTGCTGGACCAGGAGGTAGATTGAAAGGAAGGAATGCAATGAAAAGACCAACCTGCATATGTTTCTGTGAGAAGAGACATTCACCTCTTTGGGATCCATGTCCACACTGGAGATCCATGTAGGGCAGATTTTTCCATAGGAATATTGAAGAGCTTTGTGTCCTTTTGAAGAGAGGCTGATTCGTGGCAGGCTAATCCAGAAGCATTTTCTGACCAGACTTAAGAGTGTGTGCTGCCGTCTTTCTAGCCATCCCCAAATTTGTGATGCAGGCCTTGGAGAACTGGGAAAAAATCATTTATGTGGGAGTTAACTGGCATCATGTGGTTATGCTAAGTGTTAGCAAATTTGTTGACACATGTACCATCTTTCAGCGGGCAGAAGAGGGAGATCCAATGACAAGCTTAGGACTTAGTTTTCGGCTGGTGTAAGTACCTGATTTTTATTTATTTATTTATCGACTTCACAAGTTGTGTTTGGCTTCTCTAGGTGTTCATTTGGCAAACATCAAGTGTTCACTGTGTACTAGGTCCTGGGTGTACCAAGACAGACGAAACCATCCCTATCCTCAAGGACTTTACGATTAGTACCCAGCTTCTCCCTGCCCCAAAGTACTCCCAGCCGATGTTCTGACGTCCGAAATAGCCGCATGTGGGTTAACCCAATACCGGGAAATCTCTTAGGAACACCTTGAATGATGCAATTTAGCTTCCATGGTACTCTTACCATTGAGGTTCCTTTTTAGATATATACAATAGATACTAACATGTTTAAATCAGCTTTGGGGGTGGGGGTGGAGCCAAGATGGCAGAGAGTAGACAGGTCTTTGGCAGATCTCTTCTTAGCTTCCCTTAGATCTAACACCAGATCAAGCCTCTGAACCGGTTTTGGAGTGACAGAACCCACAAATAATTGTAGTGCAACAAATTTCCAGCGGGAGCTATTTTGTAAGAATTTCAGGAAAAGTCTGTCTAAATCAGGTCGGGGTGGTGGTGTTAGAATCACACAGTGCAAGGAGACCTAAGGCAGAGATGCCTCTGCGTGCAGGGGCAATCTGGTGAGAGGTGCTTGGCTACTTGGTCTTGGTTCAGAAGACCAGAAGACTAACTGTGGGACCTCCAATGCAACTACAGAAGGCAGAGAGCCCTGGAACAAGTGGGACTTGACCATGCCCACCCAGCATGGGAAGGAAGCCCACAGCCGCAGCCCCAGAGTGGCTTGAAGCACTGTCACTTGTAGAGGAGGCTGGGGCAATCTCCTTTTGTCCTAAGAACAGAACTCAACCTTTAGAAATGGGCAAAACAAGCAAAAAGAGCTCTAACCATAGCTAGCTTTTATGGAGGTAGGGAATAGGGGACCTCAAACCCTGAGGACAGCAAAGGCAAAACGGGTCCAGATGAAGTCCCAGAGGGTGATGTGAGTTGGTCTCCAACTTACAAGGTGCTCTTGGAAGAATTCGAAAATTATCTTAAAGGAGAGTTAGAAGGAAAATGGGGAAAGGAAACGAGAGCTTTGCAGAAGAGTTTGGAAAAGAGAACACAAAAATCGTCTGAAGAAAAGCAGTCCTTAAAAAAAAAAAAAAAAAAAAAAAAAAGCTCAGCCTCTGACGGCAAATAAAAATTTCAGAACAAGTTCAGAAGCAGAGAACGCCAGGTAGTTTTGTTTTCATTTTTGCTTGGGAGTGGAAAGCACACAGATGCGGATACTGTTCCCCGATGGGATCACTTCTCACACTTCTCCCCGGTGTGCTTTACCTGGGAGGAAGAAGGCCACATTGGAGGGCACCTACTCAAACCTCAGCATTAAGGAAAGCAAATATTTCCCAACAGTAAACATCTCTGTTGACACAGCTCCAAGTGGGCAAACATAATCCTTCTATGTTTGTCAACACAGAGCAAAGCAGTAACAGTCCCATGGGAAAGTACCCTCACCAAGGCTGAGGTTTTGGGAAAAAAACATATTCTCATGGCTTGTCTTTGCTGTGGGAATACACCCATTTTTTACACATGCCTTTCCCGACGGCCTTATAAGTGTGCAAAGTTGCACTTTGTAGATTGGGAAATTAAGCTCCTAAAACATAAGTGAAATTACCGCTCGTTTGGCCGGCACTCCAAAGCCAGAGGCATCTATGTGATGAAGCCACGGCCCAGTCTGCAAAGCTTATCTAGTCGCTTGGACCCTTGGTTCCCCTCACCTCCAACTCTGTGGTTGCCGGAGGAGGAGCGGGACAGCAGATATTTCCGTAGACTGGTATCGGCACAGCTGGAACCGAGTCCGGCTTGGTCACTGTGGGAACAGACGGAAGCAGACATAGCACAGAAACATCGGGGGGTGGTTCAATTTTGGGGGCAATCTTTCAAATGGGACCACCAATGTGGAATCATCCTGACACTGGAGTGGAGTGGGAATAATAAGTAGGCTAACTTGGAATAAGAGGCATAGGGCTTAGGACACCAACCACATCCCAATTATTGGGAAGGGAATGGAGAAGGGTAATTAAGATTGACGTGCATTTCATTAAAAATCATATGGGATGCACTGTTTGATATGTGGAACATGGGTTCCTGGGGCGCTATGTAGTGCCATCCCTAAAGTCAGGAAGATTCATTCTTGTGACTTCCAATCTGGCCTCAGACACTTCTTAGCTGTGTGATTGACTCTGGGTACCTCGCTTGACCCTGTTTGCCTCAGTTTCCTCATCTGTCAAATGAGTAGGAGAAGGAAATGGCAAATCACTCTAGTATCTATGCCAAGAAAATCCCAAATGGGGTCACAGAGAGTCAAGAACAACTGAAAAATGCTCGAACAATAACAACCACCATAGGTTGCTGATCCTTGACTTGAGTTGGCAAGAATAATATACGTGTTGTGCAAACCAAGGCTTGCCATGTTCACAAAATGGCAGTTTGGTCAGGAAGCAGCTTAAATTGATTATGTGAAGGATAATTTGCTTATTCTAAGCAATAGGGAATGGACTTTTTTGAGACTAAGTTTTAATGTTAATAACAATTAATGTTTATTTCCGTAGGATTGTGGTTTACGCATTGGAGACAGTCCCCAACAAGATTGTTCTCCCTAATAATAGTAATAGCTAACATTTCTATAACCCTTTAAACTTTGCAAAATGTTTTTCAAATAGCATCTCATTTGGTTCTCACAACAACCCTGAGAGGTCATTGCTATTAGTATCCCCATTTTATAGATGAGGAAATTGAGGCAGACACAGGCTAAATGACACGCCCAGGGTCACGCAGTCAGGACGTGTCTGGGGGAGCAATTAAAATCAGGTTTTCCTGACTCCAAATCCAGGGTTCTATCTGCTAGGATTTGGGCTTAGCCCACTGGAAAAAATCTGAAGTATTAGAAAATTATAGAACATTAGATTTGGAAGAAACCTTAGAGATCTGATCTAATCCTCATTTTACAGATGGGGAAACAGAGAGATGTGAGACTTGCTAAAGATCACGCTGAGCGTGGAGTCAGCTCGGTCCAGTGATCCTTCCATTGCACGACCTCGTATCCTTAGGTCTTCTAGACTGAAGGTAGCAATGCAGGAAGCTCCCAACCACTGCTTCCTGAATCCCTAGAGCCTTTTTCTTGCAAGGACCGTTAGGACCCAGATTATATGTTTGGGTCTCCGCTGCTTGGATGGGAAATGTGGCCCCCGAAGCCCCTAGGGGGTCCACTTCGGAACTCTTCATCAAGAAGTTCCTGAATACCCAGCTGTGGCGGCATCCCTACAGATGTTCTCAATTGACTTCGCCTATAGCCCATGATGCGGCTGCCTTTCCCCTCGGCGTCCACTAGAGGGAACTATTGTCTCAAGAATAGAACAAAGGGCCCAGAAAAACAAAACAAAACAAAACAAAACAAAAAACACCAAACCATCTGTTCTGTAGCATTTCAGGGGGTTATTCTAATTGATTCCGAGACCCCTTGGCTCCTGGCGCTGTGCTCTTTCCATTGCTAATTCTAGGATTTTCTCACCAGGGGATATGACAAGTTCTCCACTTTCCTCCTGTACCCTACAGTGAAGAGAATGACGGGACATGTGGGTTCGAGTTTGAACTGAAATGATTTTCTAGCCACGACATTTTATTCAAGTCTTTTCTGGACCGGCTTTTCCCGTAAAATGAGATTTGACTAAATGAAATCTATAATCTCTCAACTCTAGGTATTATTAATTTTTTGGAGGACATTAACTGCAGAGTCACAGCTCAGTTTTATATAGGGTTTATGGTGTATTAAGCATTTTGCATACATTCTCATTTTAACCCTCCCCACAATCTGGGATGAATGGCTCTTCTTCCCATTTTATAGATGATGAAACTGAATCTTGAAGGGGCACTTGGCCAAGGTCACAGTTAAGTACCTAAACTTGTACTTGAGCTTGTAAATTCAAGACTCAGTTCCTAAAATTCCAGAATCACATGAGGAAACCTTAGGTATCAGGGGTTCTTAACCTGATACCCATGGGAAATGTGGACAGATTTCAGGGGGGCCGTGAACTTGAATGGTAAAAAAAAAACTGTAATAATTTTTTTAAAAAAATTCCATCGTCATCATTTCGATCTGATTGGTTTTTTTTGGTAACCCTATGAATTGTATGCCTTTAAAGACATTATTATGAGAAGGGGCCCATAGATTTCATGAGATTGCCCTGGGAATTTCTGATATAAGGTTAAGAATTTATGAACTAGTCTGATTCCTTCATTTAACATTTTACTGACTTCTTGGTTTTAAAAATAACTTGAATTCCCAAATATATCCTTTCTCTTTATCTTCTCTCTCTCCAATAAGGTAGCCCTTGCAGCCAAGAACAAATTTAAATAAGAAATAAGTGAAATTAACTAACATATCAACTGAGTTTGACATTATAAATGTTCTGAATCCATAGGAGAGAGGAGGCAGCTAGCTCTGCAAAGGGAAGGAAGTTCCTTTTCTCTTTTTTTCTCTAGGGCCAAGCTTGGTCGTAATCATCCTGAATTTGAGGCTCTCTGTAACTGGAAGTCTTCAAGAAAAGTCTGGACGAACACCGGTTGGCTATGTTCAATTGAAACTTCTTATTCTGGCAGTTTTGGACTGAGCTCCCGTGATCACAAATCCTCTGAGGCTCCGGCTTGGCAGCCCCAGAGCTGTACTTTGCAGTTCCAGATCTTCTGGCTGCCTGTCAGGTGGTAGAAATGGGCAAGGCCCACTTTGGTCCCTGACTGCCGTCTTCCTAGCATAACAACCACTAGAGGAAGGCAGTTTCTCCTTGATGGATGTGGCCTTGGCTTGGAGAGCCACCATCACCAAGCCGGCACGCTCACTCTGTTAGTTTGTTTAGGGAATTCTCCTGATGTCAAGCCTATTTCTTCCCTTTTGCAACTTGGAAACACCTTCTCCTTTGATAATGCAAGAAAAGTTGATGACTGCCTCTCCTAACGTGTTCCTGGATGAGAATGCAGTACTCCAAATATTCTCGGATCAGGGTTAAGGCAGAGAGATCAGCAGCCCTCTCTTGGCCACCGTCTCCTTTGACACATAAGAGAGAACTGGCTCTCTGCAGCCATATCACAATACTAACTCAAATGGAGATTCCAATCCACTAAAACTCCCACATTGCCGAGTCACCCCCCCCCCCCCCCCCGCCCCATCTTGTCTTTGTTGCATTAACTTTGGAGTCCTAGATGATAGCTTTGCCTCTGATAAAGATGACTTTTGTTTGCTCTCCACACTCCCTCTCCTCTCTTCCTCTTCCTCCTCTTCCTCCTCCTTCTCCTCCTCCTCCTCCTCCTCCTCCTCCTCCTCCTCCTCCTCCTCCTCTTCCATCTTCTCTTCCTTCCTAGTTCTTCTTTTTTTCTTCTTTTTCTCCTCTCCCCCTCTCTCCCTTTCTCTCCCCCCTCCTCTCTTCTGTGTCTCTGTCTCTTCTGTGTCTCTGCTCACATGCCTACTTAAGTAGCAGAGCTGAAATTTGAACCCAGGCCTTTGTGGTTCAAATACAGTTCACTTTCCATTCTATCACACTGCCTCTGCTTGCTGTGTTCCCTGGAGCCGGATTCAGAGATTCTGAAGGAACTCTGGATCTCATGTTTAATAAATAGACCGTTGTATGGAGCAGAGAGCTGGAAGAGGCCAGCTAGTGACCCGAGGGGGTTCCCTGACCCCAGATGTACTTCCAAGCAGCACTTTTTAGCATAGGAAACAATCCTGTTGCTCAGGGGTTGAGAAATCAGCACCCTTAATTCTGAGAGTCTTTTGGAAAGCCATGAGTGGCACTGGGATGCCAGTAGCCATGTGACTTCCCTTGGATGACCAGGGGAGCCCGCCAGGTTTGTGGGGAATGAGCCCCCGAGGCAGACCTGGGCACTCTGAAACTGGACAGAGCCTGGCCATGACGACAAGTGAAAAGTCCCAGAGGACCCAAAACAAGGCTGAAAACCAGGAAGCATCAAATCAATGAACGTGGGATTTATCACTATGGCAACAGTTTTGGTTCATCCTGTGGCTACTCTTCTGTAACTGCAACAGGATCTGGTCAGGGAGATAATTAGATAGACCGGGTACAAATAAAATAATCCCCCCCAATGACACTGGTAATTGGCAAAGGAGCCTGTTAAGCCAGCCTTTGAAACCTGTGAATGTCTGCGCAGAGACTCCCCACAGACTGATCTCTTCAAAGGAGGGCTGTTTTAGTCAGTGGTAAAGATGATGACTGAAAGGGGAAGGAGAAATAAGTGGGGGACACAGACCTGGAGAGAAGTGTTGCTGGGAAGCTAGTGAACCCCCTTCCCCTCCCTCTTTGCTGTACCCCACAATTTGGTGACCTTTTGGCTGTGGCAGCTAGTGAGTGGCTCATCCTCTCTGAGCTGAGAATTGAATTCCCTGAAGGCTCTGGAGTTGAAGCCGAGAGGTGAGCATCAAAGTGGCTCCCGGGCCAGCGGCAACTAGCAAATGACCCCCAAAGCTGACAAAACCCAAAGGGACAGTCACTCTGGAGAGTTCCACTGCTCAGAAGTCTCCCTAATCGGCCTTCTAAGGACTCAGGGTTGTGGAACTCAAGGGTCGAGCTTCAGGAGCCTCACTACCTTGTAGAGAGGACACCTGTCTCTGAACAGCATGATGGTAGGGAAAGAACGAGGAAGTGGGATTTGGAGGACCTGGGCGGCAAGCTGTGTGACTGTGGGCACATTTAACTTCTTTCTCCTCTTGAAAATAAGGATGTTTTATTAGTGGTGTCAAACTCAGAAACAGGGGCAACACAGGGAACCCTGCAGGCCCCATCCAGTACTGACTTCTCTGTCAAAAGTAACATTATCTGTGTTTTACTTGTATTTGGATTTCTTTTATTGACTTTCCCAATGCCATTTTAATCTGACTCAGTCCCACCAGGGAGGGAGTGTCGTGGGCCCCGTGGCTAGCAGGCCCTTGCACCGGCAGCCTCTGAGCTCCATAACCTGGAGTTCCTTCTAGTTGACCGAAGGCTATTGAAGGCCCGAGCGGGTCAGAGAAGGGTAATTAAGGTGAGTTTCCCCAAGCCTGGGAGCTTCGTCAGCATGCTGTTGAAGGGCTTTGGGATTTCACCGGTCACAGCTGTTGATAGAACCGGTGAACTAGAAAGGATCCTGCATGAGACTTGGAAGTGTTCAGCTCTTCCCTGAGGGCCAGCCACAGCAAGCACCCGCTGTGGGCAATGGGGAGAGAAGCCCATCCTCCCAACTGCCCATCTCCAGCCTCCACTTCTACCGTCAACACCCAAGGCCCAGTGTCCCTTAAAACTACAGCAGAGGAGAGAGTGGTAGATGACGGCGGTCCCTACCGACTCAGCCTTCGGCTGGCCCGGCACTGTTTGACCATTTCTGGAATGCCAAGGGAGGATGTGGGCCTCAGGGGCCCAGGATGAAGCTGGCTGCTCACCTCCCATGGGCCAGGCTGTAACTAAGCATTGATTATTTTTTGGTATTTTTTAAATTAAAGCTTTTTATTTACAAAACATATGCATGGGGGGGCAGCTAGGTAGCGCAGTGGCTAGAGCACCACCAGCCCTGAAGTCAGGAGGATCTGAGTTCAAATGTGACCTCAGACACTTAACACCTCCTAGCTGTGTGACTCTGGGCAAGTCACTTAACCCCAATTGCCTCAGCAAAAACCAAACCAAAACAAAACAAAACAAAAAATATACATGGGTAATTTTTCAACATTGACCCTTATAAAACCTTGTGTTCCAAAATTTCCCCTCCTTCCCCCCACCCCCTCCCCATAGATGGCAGATAATCTGATACATGTTAAATATTTTAAAATACATGTTAAATCTAATATATGTATACATAGTTATACAGTTAACTTGCTGTACAAGAAAAATCAGATCAAGAAGGAAAAAAAACCGAGAAAGAAAACAAAATGCAAGCAAACAACAAGAGAAAGAGTAAAAAATGCTATGTTGTGATCCACATTCAGTTCCCTCCGTCCTCTCTCTGGGTACTACACATTGACTGTTGATTGCCATTGATTTTGGTTGTCAGTCAGAAGCAACCCTTCTCTGAG
Organism: Antechinus flavipes; assembly: GCF_016432865.1. Lineage (NCBI taxonomy): Eukaryota > Metazoa > Chordata > Mammalia > Dasyuromorphia > Dasyuridae > Antechinus > Antechinus flavipes. The sequence continues at coordinate 57,596,271 of NC_067404.1, read as the reverse complement.
GAGGTTGCTAGGAGCTTGGAGCCCTCGGTCTGTCGAGTTCCCTGGCTCCCTGCACGGTCTGATGAAGCCAACTGAGCTCTTCTCTGAATTATATTTTTAAATGCATAAAATCTGAAGGTTTACAAAATAAGTCTATGAAAAGAAAGCTATTTCAATATTCTAAAAAGTTTGTAGACCTGAGGTTAAGAACCCCTGTCCAACCTCCTCCTTTTTCAGAGGGGGAAACTGAGTCTCAAGGGGAGTAGTGATTTTCCCGAAAGTCGTGCCCCCTGGATTCCAGCCCAGCTGACTGCTTTTTCTGCTATGTAATATCTCCTTTTGAGATTAGCAAGGCAAGTGCGCCAGCATTCCTGGCACCGACTCTTCCTGAGAGCAGAGGTAGTAATAGTCGGTTCGGGAAGCCTTCAGACTGATGCTCTGTGCATCGTGCAAGGTGATGTGCTGCTATGTGCAAGGTGATGGCTGTTTCTTGGACTGGATTTTGTCTTTAGGGGATGTAGCCGAGAGAGGATAGAAGGATGGAGTCCCGGTTGGCCCAGTTCTGTGCTCTCCTAACATCAATAATCACAGAATCTAAGTGCCGGGAGGGTCCTTGCAAGAGGTGAGCTAATCTAATGTAGATCTGAACGAAAATCCCCGATGGCTGGGCTCAGCTCACTACCCGGCAACCACCGCCTTCATCTTGTACTTGTGAAAAGAATCTTTGTCAAGTAATTTGTCTCTTCCTGTTCAACTTTGCATTCTACTATTTTTCCTTTTTTTGTTTTTTCTCTCTCTCATGGTTTTTCCTTTTAGTTCCGATTCTTTCACAGTATGATTAATGTAGAAATATGTTTGACGTGACCGTACATGTACAAACCATATTCTTGCTGTCTTGGGGAAGGGGAGAGAAAAGTTTGGAACTCTAAATCTTATAAACAGGAATGTTGAAAATTCTCTTCACAGTTAATTGGAAAAAATAGTATTTAGTAAAAACTAACCAAACTTCAGGTTATTAGATGTGGTCCCCATTTTCCAACTCCAAATCCGGCATCCTTTCCCCATCTCCAGCGTAGGGGTCCAGTGGCCATCTCCAGTGGAATGGCCCCCTCAGGCCTAAAGCCTACTGTGTTCACCAACAGAAGCCTGTTTGTGGTCCCCTTTTCCGGACCTCTCATTTCTAAGGAATATCCTGGACTTAGCTGCCTTTCTCCAGAGTGGGGAACATCCGGCCTTCAGGCCGTAAAGGGTCCCAGAATCATTTGCAAAGGCAACCGTGGGAGATGATGAGCTCAAAGCTGGGCACAGCCATCTTGAGTTCCATAAGCGGATCATTTTGTATGGCCCAAGAATGATGTCATCAATATCCAAACAGCCCTTGGCAGAAGGAAGGGTCCCCAGTGCTGCTCTGTGGCTGTTTCTTGCCCTTCAAAGACCAGCCTAGGGCACTGGTAGCCATTCAGATAGAAGGCTCCTCAAATGCAACCCAGCCTTCATTTTCCTAAATTCCTTCTTTTCTTTTCATCTTAAAGTAAGAACATCAGTCTTTCCTCTTGAATTTGGCAGTTCTTCTTCTCTCCTGCTCTTCACTGAGGCAGATCAGGACTTCAGTTATTACCACCCAGTCCCAAGCCTAAACCTGACCCAGAGGCCCACTAATTTCTGTGGTTTGTCAAGACAGCTCCCTCCCCTCTGGCTTCATGTGGGAGGCCTCAGAGCCTGGAAGGAAAGCTTGGCAGGCACATCCTAAGCCTATTGGGGCTGCTCTTGCCTTGATACTTTCCCCAGGAGTGGGCGATCTTGACTCCTGCTAAAGTAGGCTAAATGACAGCACCTGGACAGGAAACAGATGGGAGGGCTCATGGGAGGAAAGCAGAGGAGCTGGCTTCAGATTATGTCCAAACTGGGGGGGGGGGGGAGAAATGGATAGTAGAGAAGGACACAACTCCCCTGGCTTTAGGGTTCCCAAATTATGGGGTGATGCCATTGGAGGAAGGTTCAGAGAATGGGGCCATCTTTTGGCAAATGCTGCTGGGCTTTGTCCGGTTGCTGCCATGTGCTTTCTTTCCCTATCAGTGGCTGATTTGAAGAGCTCCCTACCCTCACACACCTTGATCTTCCTGAATGCTCTGGTAGGGTGACGTTGCCTTGATAGTGACAACGATGTTGTTGACTCAACACCCTGCCCCACATCTCCTGGAGGCCATGCCAGCTCTGCTCCCTTGACAGGAGTCACTTTCCCTGTCTGTTCAGTGGGTTCTACCCAAGCTGTTCGGGATGCCAAAACTCAGAATGATACAGGGGGGAGGGAACTCTGGATTTGGATCCAGAAGGTCTGGGTTCAAATTATATCTGTGCCACAGTGACTTGACTACTGAGAGCCTCAGTTTCCTCCTCTATAAAGTGAAAGGGTGAGATCTGATGGCCTCTAAAGTCTCTCTTGGTTCTGAATCTGTGAGACTGGGATCCAGCTGAAGAACAGTATCATTGGTAGCAAGCCAGTGGAGGCAGCCGGCTCAAGGTCTCCTTCGCCGGCTCTTGGGAGAGCAGCATTAATGGAGAACACTTAGCACCAGCCACCGTGGCTTGTGGAGAGAGAGCAGATCCCCCTAAGGAGAGAGCTGCTTCAAATTTACTTGGCACTGGAATGAGGTAGTGTCAGTGTATCCCTGGGGCAATGGGGGAGAAACGGTGCCTTCTGGACCCTCCAGACAAGTCTCTGGGGCGCCCCTTTTCTCTAAATCCCAGTTGTACTTCCTCTCCTACCTTGGCACTCTAGCCTTCATCTTGGAGAGGATCAAGAGAATGGGAAAGGAGGGAGAAGGGAGGAAAGCTGGCTCCATTCTGCTGCTGGGTAGGAGCTGGGCTCACTGTCTTGGCGGTGAGGGGGCTAGAGTGGGAGGACCTGGCCCAAGTGCCGACCCAAGTCACGGGGCCTCCACGGTTTCCCGAGTTTTTGCGAGGCTGCTTGGCTTGCTTCACACCTGGGTCGGTGGGGCCCATCGGGTGGGGGGAAAAACTGCCTGTTTGGAGGTATCCCAGTGTTCCTTGCTGCTTGGAGCCAGGAACTCTACTCATGGAGGCCAGCTCCCCCTTCCAGTCTTCCCCAACCATGCAACTAGTCCCTGCCCACATTTGGAAGTGACTTGCCCAATGTCACATATAGAACTAGAAATGACCCCTGAGGCTAGCTAGACTAACTCCCTCATTTTCCAGATGAGAAAACTGAGGTCTGGGAAGGTGAATTGCTTGCTCAGGATATCTGAAAGTAGCAAATCAAGCTGGGATTCAAACTCAAGTCCCTGTTTCCAAATTCAAGGCTATTTCCATTGTATGGTTTTTTTCCCTCTTGCTTCCTAATTAATCTTGAAAATGATGGGCAAGACTGGCCTTGGTTACTGGTCTACTCTGTAAGGGGGAAAAAGGCATGAGAAAGAGGCATCAATAGGAAAATAAGTCAGGTAACCCCCTCCCCCTTCCCAGCTTGCCCCAAAGCTGACCAGCAGGCTTCTGAAGGCACTGTGGGCCCTCCCACCCTCAAGTTTCTGTTTTTCCATATTCCTGAAGGAGGTGTCTGTGTATGTGTGTGGGTGGGTATCTGTGGCTCCCCTCCCTACATGGGAGCCACAGGCCAGGGGTTATGGTCTGGCTCAACTCTCTCCCTGCAGACTTGAAGGGGAGGGTGGCTAAGTGATGGGATTCATGCAAGCTGATTTCTCAAACTCTTTGCGAGACTGGCTGGCCCATTTCCCAATCGTGGAGGGCTGGGCCAGTCTCTGGTGGGCCGGGCTGTTTTGTTGGTTGTCCTAGCTTTCCTTGCCAGCTAGACCTTGGGTTCTTCATCACTGGCTCAGCGGCCAGCGGGAGTGGACGGGACTCTCCTCCAGCTTCGTACTTTTGAACATTTTTTCTCCTCTGTTGTTGAAGGAAAAGGTGCTACTGGCACATGTGGTGGCCACAGTTAGCATCTGTGCCTTCCTCTCCTTTCCCCCATCTGTGGCCCCACCCATGCTCCCCTCACCCATGGAGCATTCACAGCAAAGGGGTTGTCCCCCTGGTCCCATCTGCCCGTCATCATCCATGGCTAAGACCAGGAGGCCCAAGCCCTGGAGGCTCCGCTATGTTGCCCTGGGAGAGCATTCACAGTGAGGGTCTGTGGCCTTTTTAGAGCAGAGCATCCAGAGTTAGGGGCCGTCCCCCTCTCCTCCACTCTGATCACCCATGGCTAAAACCTGGAGGTCCTCAACACAAACATCTAAAGCTAGGCTACGTTGACTTCCGGAGCATTCGGGGCCAAGGTTTGCCTACTCTCCTACCGTCCCAATGTGTACACCACATTCGTGGCTAAAGTTTATTGCCAGTGGGTAGCCATGTCTACGTGGGATGGCAGCATACTTTCATGAGACTCTTGTCCCCCTATCGGCCATAAAAGGACACTAGGGCAAGTGATAGTGTTCCTGTTGGTGAGATGGGGAAACTGAGGCTTGGAGAATCTAGTCTCCCAGGTAGACTTAGGAACACCATCTCATTTGTGTCGCCAGCTCAATCTAGACAGGCACGGGGTTATGCTGTGTCTGTCATCCAAGGTGCAGCTCAGCCCAGCACACCCGCCCCCCCCCCCGGCCCCAGCTTTGGCTAGCCTCCTTGGATGAGGGCCGGCTACAAGTGTACCCTAAGGTCGAGGGCACATCCCCTGTTCTCCCTCCTGCTCAGGACCAAACTAGGTCTCAAGGCCCTGTTTTGATCAAGGGGGAAGTGATCGCAAAGTGTGTTTCAGTGGCACACACTGGAGGGGAATGGGCAGGGGAAAGGGGTAAAGGTCAAGATGAGGGGTGTCTATGGAGTGAATGGTGCTGACTGGTGGTTTTTGAAATTACTGGAGTGGCAGCAACAGAAGGATGGGCAGGGAGCCCTCCTGGCCCAGCTCCCAGGCCCCTAAAATGTCAGAGCTGGGAAGGAACTCGGAGGTCAGCCTGACCAGCACATCCCCTTTTGTCTTTGGCCCAGTTTATGCAGCTAGGGACTGACACCAATGCGCCTCCACGCTCTGCCTCTTAGACCAGTGCGCTCGCTCTCTGCCCTGTGGATTTCCCATTTCCACTCCCGGCGAGGAGGGTCTGGCTGGAGAGAGCACCCTTTGTGTCTGATCTTGATGGGGAGGGTCACTCCTCCCCCCAACCAGCCAAATTGCTGTCATCGGCCCTTCTTGCCTTCTCCCTTAGGGCTGGAGCCGGAGCCCGTACTCCCATGTACTCCCAAGAGCAGGGCAGCATTGTGGCCTTGAGCCTGATTTAATGTTTTCTTTAAGATATGGGGTAGGGAAAAAAAAAGCTCTGGAGTCAGAGAGCCTGAGTGTAAATTATGGTTCCCATGTTTTCTACCTATGTGTCCTTTGACGACTCCACCTATAGACATTTCCCAGTCACGTGACCCTGGGCAAGTTGCTTTAACCTCTTTTTGCCTCACTTTCCCTCGTCTGTAAAATGAAGGATTTGGGCTCAATGGCCTCCTGGGTTATTATCTTGTGATTCTTAGTCACTGCCTTTCTATGTAATCTTCTCTAAAATGAGCTGGGATGGGGGAGGTGGGGGAGTTGGCCCTCTCCAGTTCAGAAGCCTCTGGCCCTAGTGAGGAGAGGAGGCGTCGCCCAGCAGCTGCTATCTGATGGGCTTTGTCGTGGCCATCTTACCAGCTGTGGACCGGCTGGGTGGGTTGGGGGTGTATGTGGCTGTGACCCTGGCCCGGATAAAGAGCTGAAATCCTACCCTACTGAAATCTCTTTGGGGCCCTAGCCCCCATACCCACTCCTCCTAGGCACAGGTCACTTGTGGCTAAGATGCTGTCCATGTCCTTCTACCACCTCCACAGCGGACAGGCCATCCCTCCTATAGTTGCCACCATTCAGACCCGACCTTCTGGGCAGTGATCCCCAGGGCCCTGGAGTTATACCACAGGGGGAAGATTGTGTCGACCTGCATTCGGCACCTCCTCACCCTCAGTTGCTCAAGGCAGCTTCCTGGCCCGTTGCGGTCCCACATCCCACATCCCACAAAGTTCAGAGTACCAGGAGAAGGATTGTCACCTTTTAATACAATACTTGAGAGGTGTAGAATATAATCTCAGAATCTTCTGAAGGGCGGCTCTTGGTTGAGGAAGAAGGCCAATTTGTGAACAGCTGGGTTTTGCAAACATGACAGGAAAGCTCAGCAGATTGTAACAGCAGATTGAAGAGAAGGGAGGAAAATACGCGTGGCTACACAACTCTGTTCTAGGCAGTCCAGACGAGATATCCTATAGAGTAGACCCTGCCTCAATGCTGCCGAGAGCTCCCTCCGGCTCGGCCTGCTGACTCGGAGGTGGAGATGTCCCAGGATGGAGGGCCCGGGAGGGATGCTGATGTGAAGGCTGCACTCTGGCCCTTCCTGGAGTGGAGGCAGAGATGGCACTCTAGGGGAACCAAGCCCGAGTGGTCCTCTCAGTGGGGCCAGCCCAACAGCCTCAGGTCGGGTGAGAGGCAGAGAGGGAACTCTGGGGCCGCTGGAATCTTTCTGCCAGGCTTTGCTGCTGAGCAACCAGCTGCTGGAGGAGGAGGCTAAAAGGAGGAGAAGCAGATAGGGAGGACTCTTGGGGCTTCAGAAGAAGGCAATGTACTTTGGGAAACGGTAGGCCAGCTGGGCCTCGGGCAGACTCTGAAGCCAGCGGAACAGGGAGGCTCGGGGGTAATTTCAGGGACTGAGATAAGCACAAGACCAAGAGCGGGCAAGCTGAAAAGTGATCTTGGGCCTGCTCTGGACCAAGACGTGCAGATAATAGCCCTGTCCAGGAGAATCCGGGCTCGGGCTCGGGCTCGGGGCCTCCCTCTGGCCTCAGTTCTGACTGCTCAGTGGTCCCTCTGATCTCCTGGCCTGCAGCAGTCCTGAGTCTGGGTCTGTCTCCCTCCCAGGGAGAGTCACCAGGCAGAAGAGATCTTCTAAGATGCCAAGCCTTCAGCCAAAGGCATCATTGAACCGCCCCCCCCTCCTTGAGGGCTGGCCCCTTTCTTATAACTCTCAATGGAGCCAGCAACTGAGGCTACCATGTGAGGGAGGTAGGTCTGTTGCCTTCTCAGAGATGAAAGAGAGGAGAGAAAATGCTCATAAAAATTATGGGATTCACTAGCTTTGAAATCTAATGATTTGGGGTGATCAAACACAGACTGGGGCCTGGGGGGTTTCAGGGGGCTGAGGTGGGGGTGGAGGCGAGTGCTTGGATTGGGGGAAGGCCAGGGAGCAGCCTGTGACCTCGGGTGGTAGCTAGGAGCCGGGTGTTGGGGCTGAGTAATGAGCCCCAACAGGCAGAGCTGGGGGGTGGGGTGGGGTGGGGTGGGGGCAGAATTAGTCTGGCACCAGGGTCAGACAAGAAACCACATTACCCTGCAGGGAGAGTGAATTGGAGCAACCTCCCAAGGCTTTGCTTTTTTCTCAGCAGGGACAAGTAGCGGAGAGATGAGGCTGTCTGTCTCCCACCTTCCAGAAAGCGGCATCTCCTTTGTGCTGCTTGGGGGAGGGGATGGGGACAGGGATGGGGGGAAGAGAACAGCGACAGTGATCTGTCCCTTCCATCAGGTACTCCTTCGTTCAGAGCTTCGAGGCACTGATACCCATCTTGGCATCTTTCATCCAAGGGGAGTACAAATAAAACCTTAGAGGCTGGCCATATTGCAGATGGGGAAACTGAGACCCAGAGAGGACTTGTCCAAAGTCAGACCACCAGTAAGTGGCAGATTCAAGTCCAGGTCTCCAGATTCCCTGTCCCGCACGGTCATCTATAAGGTATGTTGGTGGATTGTCACAAAGCCGGCCTCCGCCATGTCGCGCCTCCCCAAGTGCCTCAAGTTCCATCATTGACAAATCATTCCTTAAACATCCCCCTCCCCCTATATCCTCCCGATATCCAATCCTCAATAGCTTTCAATGAGGGTGGGGGAGGTAGAAGAGAAAATAAATGCTTGATAGTTGAAAAAATATTTTAAAAAGTCATTTAAAAAAAAACCCTCATAAGTGAACTGAAGGTGGCCCCTGTCTCTAGCCCTATGGAGGCCTTTATTTACATACTCTTTTTGCAGGCTTTCCCAGGAATGGCTATCCGGGTGCACCAAGCCTCGAGGCTCGGGGTGGCACCGGGGATTCGGGACCACTGTCATAACTGACCAGTTCCAACAGCAGGCGGGAGAAGAAAAGGCCCTCCTCACCAGCGCGTGGCCCCTACTTCCGCCACCTGGCCAAAGGAAAGATGGGATGCTAGCCGCCCTAGGATGTTCCATTTTTGAAAGGAACGACTTTTTCCACTTGAGTCGAGAAGAAAGAATCCAATCCAAAGCAGCCCAACCCAGCCCCCTGCACGGCTCCATTTCCAATTTCCGCTCTGGCAGAGAATAAGGATTTGGGGATTTCAAACAAGACTGTGGCCTCCTTGGTCCCAAAGCCAAACTTCCTGCTGTTCACAGGGTCAAGCCTGTTGCACCCTGGGAGCCAGTGTACATACCGAGGCAAAGTTTGCACATTTGTTTATTTGTTCCAAACTCCTCCAGGATTTCAATGTCCATGGCCCCGAGCAGCAGGCAGCGAGGTCTGCTTTGACTTTCTGCTGAGGAGACTCTGAAGGGCCATCTTAGGAGTCCCTCTAAACCCTTTGCTGCCCCTGAGACTTCTACTCCCATTTTGCTGTTCTCGTGTCCCAGCCTTTGTGCAAGATCCCGGCCACTCACTAGACTCCAAATTAGGATTGTGCTCCCGTGGCCAACTTCCCCCAAAGACTTAGGTCACACACTCTCATTTGGGAGGCAGAGGTATGTTACATCACGTGGCCTTGGCTCATGCAGGCGAAGTGGGGTTCAGCCTTTCTGTCCTTCATCTAGACAGGAAGGGGGAACTTAGCCGACCGCCTGCAACAGGGGAAACTGAGCGAGGGCTCCCGTTTCCCCATGTGTCGGCAGGGCTGCCACTGGGCCAGCAGAAAGGCCGAGGGTGCCAGCCCTCTTTGTAGAGGAGGGATCAGGGTGAGACTGTTGTCGGTGAGGAATCTGAGATCAGCAACAGCCATCACTGGTGAGGCCCTAGGTATTACAGGTACCAGGAAGTCCGCTTTCTTCCCAGGCGGAAACAGAATGCCTGTGACAGGAAGGAAGTCTCCAAGCACTCCGAACAAAAGCCCGTGTTGTCTCATTCCTCCCGTGCCCACCCTTTTTGTTCAGCAAGGCTTAACAGGTCTTAGGCCTTGGAATGTCTCTGTTGCTACAGATTATAGGATTTGGGCACCAGAAAGGGCCTTAGAGATCATCTGGTTCAACTCTCTCCTTTTAAAGGTGGAGAAACTGAGGCCTCGGGCACAGAATGAACTCAGTAAAGGTCACGCAGTGACAAGGCTGGGATTCACAGGCAGCTTTTTGGACTCCAAATCCAGTGTTCCTTCCATGATACTGTGCTGCCGGAAAAGGGGCGGGAAGGGGGTGCCTGGCCAAAGGGGCCGAGGGCCCTGGACCGGGAAGAAGTGAGGCGCCAACTCTTGTCCTGGCCAAGGCCTTCCCGGCTGCCAGTTTGTAAAGTAAAACTTCATGGTTTGGAAAACAAGCTCAGTGTGGGATTGTCTCTTTCCCATGTTTGGTTGAGTGATTTTGTTGCAGACAAGCCAGCGTCCAGAAGGAAATCTGGAGGGGGCTCGCGAGGCCCTTCTCTGCCCTCGGGGCCCTAGAGGGCAGAAGGGGCAAAGGCCCCAGGGGCCCTCATTCACTGCCACGCTAATGATGCCCCAGAACAGCGGCGGGCCAGCGTGGGGACCCAGAAATGTGCACATTAAGACACAAAGCCAGAGGCCAGAGGCCCAAGTGGAGAGAGGCTGGGAAGGGGCCCTAGTGTGGCTGTTCCAAGACTAATGAGGGAATCTTCAAGTGGCCCTGATGGTTTCCTTTGTTCTCAGACCAGGGGCATTTCGGGTGGTATTCAGCAGGACTGCTGCCCAGGGCCCAGGCAGGGGCAAGAAGCTGGCATCTGCTTCATAGAGAGAGCCGTGGGCCAGGGCTGTCTATTCCTGGCAGCTTTTGTGCCTGCATTAGCTAGGGTCAGGCTCCCGCTTGGGTGCCCCTTGCTGCTGGGGACACGCCAGCTCCCTCATTTCACCTCCTAAACCGAGCAGCCCAGAGGGCCCCAGTGTGGCGGTGGGGTCAGGAGGGAGGCAATGGATTTTCCCCTGAACAAATGAAGGGGGACGATGAAAAGATGGTTCTTTGTTGTCTAATGAAACCTCCCATCCTCCTCCTCTGAGCTGCTCCAGACATTCCCTCCACGTGGCTGGGACCTGGGCCTTTCTCCATAACACTGACCCGTCATTACAGAGTCCGAGGTGGGTTTCTGGACGGGCCTGACAAACGCTTTAGAGTTCATCTGGTTCGATGCCCCCATTTTACAAGAGCCTCGGGAGGGGAAGGAATCCGACCAAAGTTAGACTGGCTGACAAATGACGGAGGCTTTGGATTTTGTATTCCTAGTGGAGTCGGTATAGGACCTGGCTACGAGCGCAAAGTTACGTACGAGGGCTCCTTGTGGGAAGGAGGCACGGGGACCGAGGGGCAATGTTTCTGAGGTCGGCTTACACTGGAGGAGGTCAGCTGTCTCCTGGGTAATGGGCTGACTCAACTATGGGCCTCCCTCTGCTACATGGTAATGGAATGGGACCAACTTGGGGATAAAGTGAGTGATAATCGCAACACTGGCCAGAGGTTTTGGAATGAGGCTAGCAGAGGCCCGGCCTGCCTCCGCCTCGTGCGGGCCAACATTCAAAGGTTTGGAACAGCCAGGCCCCCCTCATTTGCCGAGCGTCCTGGGGGCAGCAGATGGCAGAGCTCCCTATAAGCCCAGGGATTGTTGAACTTGAGATGAGAGGCAATGAGGTACTCCTGGAGGATGGCCCTCCCCCGCCCCCAACTCAGACCCCAGGGTCCGGAGGATCCATGAGGATCAACAGACAAAGAATAGAAATATTACCTGTGCCCACCCCGCCCCATCCTCACCCTGGGAAAATGGGGTTTGTGGAATTCAAAGAGTGAAAACTGGATGAAATCTCAGAGATACAAGAAAGTCCAATCTCGCCTCAATCGGGACATGGGGGAAACAAGAAGAATCAGCCTCTACTGCGACTGATCCTGGTCCACACAGAGCCACGTATGGCACTGGGTGGATTTGGTGCTGGTGGGATGGGATGGGATCGGACAGGATGGGATGGGATGGGGCAGACCACCCCGTACCTGGAAGGGCACGGCCTAGCACCTATAGCACAGTTCCTGGCACTTAACAGATGCTTGTTAGTTGGATGAATCACTCCCCTGTCCCAGCACCCTGTAAGAAGAAGACACAGAGGAAGAAGGGATGGGGGGAAACAAAGTAACAGGAAAAGGGAGAAGTAACTGCCTCCAAGGGAAAGGGGAGACACAGCCAGCCAACCATCAAAGCCTCCCATTGGTGTGGACAGAACCACTAGTAAGGGACTGCCTATAGCTGGGTGAGAGGTATCACTCAAAGTCACGGGCTACTGGAGCGATCAATGACATCTGAATTTGCCCCCGCCCCACTACTTCCAAAGAGAGGTGGACTGTGGGTGACTAACCTGTCATCACTTGGGGGCCTAGGTCTGCCCCAAAGGCTCCTGGGACCAGAGGGACCACTATCAGAAACTGGTTTCCACTGGTGACCTCCAAGCTGGGGCCAGGAGGTTATAACCTCCCCACCCTCACTGGGAGATCAGAAAATCTCTGGGGTGAGTTCAAAAGGCAAGAGAAAAGCTACCGGAGATGCTGCCCATCTCCTGGTGCTGGAAAGGTACAAGGCATTAAGTGGGGAGAACTTGGCTAATGAACACAGAGCACCCAAAAGGGGTGCAGGAAATGCTCGTGGCTGGGTTGAGGGAGAGGTGCTGGGGGTCAGAGGGCGAATGCCAGGGGGAGGCAGCAATGGGGGCAGGGCATTAGATGTGAGCCTCTGTGGCGGGGGCCCCGGGCAGCAGATCTCCATTCATGATGGTGTCTGAGGCCAGCATCTTGTCCTTGCTGGAGTCCATCTCCTGCTTCTTGGGCATCTTCCGATGGAACAGTGGGACAAAGAACAGGATTATGCCTCCGATTATGGGCGGCACGCCGGCAAAGTAGAAGGCCACATGGTAGTTCTCGAAACAGTTGTGGAGGAGACCTGCAAAAGCCAACAGAGATAGGACTGTCTGCCTTCCAGGTGCCCAGAGGAACCATGTCTCCTGTTCGGATTCTACAGGAGCCAGGGCCTTGGCAGGAAGTGTGACTTGGGGACCTACAGGATTTAGAGGATACAGACTACTGGAGCTAGGTGGGACCTAGCAATAGGGAATGTCAGAGATGGGAGGGAGCCTGGAATAGGGAATACCAGAGCCGGGAGTGAGATGGGAGGAAGCCTAGAACGGGCAATGTCTGAGCTGAACAACTCGAGGACACGGAGCACAGATAATCAGAGCTAGAACAAATCTTCCAAAGGGGCACTGGCAGTCCCTTTTAATTTCGGTCCTATCCGGCCTGAAAGCCCATGGATTCTTGATGAGGCCTATGGAAGTGTGACTGCTGGTACTTGTCTCCAGGTAACAGAATGCTCACAGATGGCAGGGATGAAGGCCAGATACTAACAGTGGCTCCTTAGCTGGGAAGTGATCACACGTGGGCCTCTGTCATGGCTCCTGAAGGCTACTTCCCTTAAGTAAATGAGTAGCCTGTGGCAGCTTTGAGGCCAGCCGTGAGCAATCTGGTCACTAATGGTAGCCTCCGTTCATGGCCTGCCCATCTCCCCTCCAGCGTCCAAGATATAAGAGCTGCTCTTCTCTTCCTCGCTCTTGGAGCTAAGCTGGAGTTCAAATCTGACATCAGGTACTTCTAGCTGTAGGGTACCAGACAAATCACCTGACTGTTGTCTCCCTCAGTTTCCGCAACTGTAAAAGGGGGATAAAACCAACATCCCATTCCAGGGGCGTTGTGAGCATCAGATGTGATATGTGATACTCTTTGGAAAATGCTTAGCACGGTGCCTGGCGCATAGCAGGCACTCAATAAGTGCTCGTTTCCCCCCTTCCCTGGGAGAAGGGCAATGGCCTGGTGGGATCAGATTAGATCGGTGGTCGAAGCAGGGCCTGTCTGTGGTGAAGAAGAAATTCCATCATGGCTTCTTGCTACCTCTCAGGGCCTAGACTCTTTCTGATATCCTTCAAGAAAGTATCTGTTAGTCCTGACTTAAAGTGTAAGCTCTCAGGCGGGGACGGTGGAGGGAGTGAAGTGAGCTGACAAATCTTTGGGCTTTCCAAGTCTAGAGCACTACCTACTACCCCACACCACCGTGCTGTTTGATAGTATCCTTCTGACTTTTACAACCTCTGCTCTCTGTTCTAAGTTCCCTTCTGGCTAAGACCTGGTAGTTAGAACATCTGTATTCTAGTCTTGACCGTGACCTTTTTTGGGGGAAGGACCCCAAGCTCTTTCGTAAAATAGTGGCCCGAATGAGCACATCCTCACCGCTTCTGCTGGCTTGGATTCTAAAGGCCTCCAAGTCTGGATGCTCCATGTTCTAAGATCTTTGGGAGGGGCTCTGCTTCTGTGGATTAGTGGAGTGAGAGGGTGGCCCAAGACCACCCCTAAGGTCATTTCAGACTCTGCCAGGGGGGATTTTAAGAAGGTGTCCAGTTTCTTCTGCCAGAGTGTTTCCACTGCAGGATCTCCTGTGCTCATTTACGTCACCAGAAATGCCCCCTTTGGATCCCAGGGATGGGCCTGGGGGAAATTCTGGGGTACAGCTGCACCTCTCTTCTTAATCCCACTCAAGAGATCACCTGCATTAGTTCCGGTTCACAGCCTGCCACTAACGAGGCAGATTCACCAGCTTCGTCCAGAGACTGGGAGGTTGCCCCAAGTCTCCATAATCCAGAGGCTGTGGCTGCCCTTCATCTCCCTAGATTAGCTGTGAACTTGGCCACGCATTCATAATGAAATCAGTGGATACTAGACCTATGAATGTACTGGTCCAGAGGGCACTTAGTTGCATCCCATCCTCCCTGAGGTATATCCCCGAGGAGCCGTGCTACACAAAGGATCTGTGATTTCATCCACATATACATACTCTCTGCCCACATACGTCCTAACCCGTGTGGAAATGGAGACAGGCTTGCTTAGGGTGAATAGGACCTTGCCCCAGGGTGTCAACATTGAGGGGGACCGCTGCTGCTGCTTCCAATCATTCAGCAACATAGAAATAACTTGGCTTAGCACCCAGTTAGAGTAGTTAAAATAGGGAGCTGCCGGAGGCCAGCTTCCTACTGCTTTCCCCATGTTAAATTGCTTGTTCAGACCCACCTCGCCCCACTTGGCTCCATCCCCCACAACATTCTCAGTGGCCTTAGCAGCAGTCGGCTATTCCTGCTCCATATTTTCTCTTCTACCTCCCTACCCCGAGTGGAGGCTATGGTTTATGCTGCTTGCCCAAGTGCAAAAATCACTGGGTATGGCTCTGCTGGGCCGGTGGTTCCCGTCTGGGCAGTCATTCAGACCTGGCAGCAGCTGGCATCGGTGGCACGCTTGAGAGGAGGTTGCTATTCAAGTGTCTCTAGTCCAACATGGCTCCATCTGCCTCTCTGTCTAGTATTGCATGGTTAGTAAATACAACCAGGTTCCTTCCGTCTTTCTCCACCTTCCTCCCCATCCCCTTCTGCTAGTTAGACATTTAGGTGCAATAACCAGATTTCCTTTCTACCTCTGACTTTGTCTTTCTTCCCTGTGTATTAAATAGTATTTGAACAGAGGCTTCCTCTGGGGCCTGCTGCTATACAGTCGGTCCTTGGAGAAGTGGGGAGCTCATCTCTGTGGGGGCTCCCTGGCTTCCTTTGCCAGTGCAGGTCCCGAGGTAGCCCTACCTGAAGAGATGATCGAAGGAGTCGGGACGAACCCCAAACGCATGGTCCCTGATGGGCTGTTTTCTCCCTCCCAGCCGAGCCTGTCGGTACTTCATCAGACTAACTCTCCCATGCATCTCCTACAGGCTGGAGCTAGGCTGGAAGCCTCCCTGGCTGGGGAGTAGTGGATGGTCCTTGGGCTCTCCTGGCACAGCCTCGGAGATCCCAAGGTCACTCTTGAGCTAGGATGAGGCCTTTTAGTTTTTTTTTTCTGAAGCGATGGGGTCACACAGCTAGTAAGCGTGCAAGCGTTTGAGGCCGAATTTAAATTCAGATCCTCCTCACTGTGGGGTCGATGCTCTATTCGCTTTACCACCGAGCTGCCCCTCGAATAAAGAAAAGGGCTTTATTCGAACAAGCTTTGGGTGTGCCCAGGGTCAAAACCTGTGCCCTGTGATCTAGCTTCTTAGAATTCTAACACAATTTAACTTGAGGTGGCGGGATCGCTAAGGGTTTCCCCAGCACGGCTGTCTAAGAGCACACAGCGCAGGAAGAAATGGCACTAGACACTCAGCTGGGCCGGGAAGCTTCCCCCCACAAGCACCCTCTATGGGTGGGCAGCCTCACCTGCTATGGGGGGCCCAGCGGTCATGGGCAGCGCCATCATGCCCAGGAGGTAGCCAATGGCCTGAGATGCCTGCATGGGCCCAACTAGTTCAAAGGCAACGGGCGCCATGATGGTGGTGAAGAAGCCGTCACACAGGCCAAGGAAGAGGCAGACTACCACGAGGCCGCCAAATCCCTTACACAGAGGGATCATCATGCACATTAGGCCCAGGAGCATAAAGGCGATGACCTGGAGAAAGAAAGAAGGAACCGGGTCAGGCAGCGTAGAAAACCAAGGGCCAGATTTAGTCCCTGCCAAGTTAGCACAAACCACCAAGACCTTCATGGCTCTGATACTCTCCTAGCCCTAAAATCCCATGGCCTAGACTTTCCACTGGGTTCTAAGGTCCCTCCCGAGAATGGGAATGTGATATCCTTTCAAAGATAAATGAGGAGGAAAGAAGCATTTATGAAGTGCCTAGTATATACAAGGTAGTGGGCTCATTACTTTACAAACATTATCTCATTTGAGCATTAAGGTTACTCTGGAAAAAACCATGTATTTCCTGTGGGCTGAAAGATTGGGGGGGGGGGTGTTTTTTGAGGCAAGTTAGCACAGCTGGGCTCTAGTGTGCATTACATCAGGACGTGCTCTTTCCAGGATATACGGGCTGGCTTTCTTGGCCTCTAGAGCAGGATAGCTCGAGTACCGGGAGCCCCCAAAGCTGTGGCCATCTTTGTGCCTTTGCTGCTTTCGCAGGAAACAAACCCAGGAGATTTGGCATGAGCAAAGTGTGGCCCAGCAGGCGTTTTTGGTTAAGGCACATTCTAGCCACAGCGTGCCATCTCAGGGCCTATCTCGGGGAATTTGAGCGGGACTTTCTCCTTCTGGCTTTGGTGGAGGCCAGGAGCCTACCGTGGAAGCCGGTGACCAGAAAGACCCGCTGGGACTTCCCAGTTGCTCCCGGGAGTCCGGGACCATGATGGGAAATGGGAAAACCGGTCAGTGTACCGTTGTTCTGGGGCTGAATGGAGTGTCCCCCCGGGAGCAAAAGCTAAGATGGGGGTGGCCGTAGCCCCATGGTAATTTGTGTGTGGAAAAAAGTGTGAAAAATATCGGAGGGTATTAGAGGCCTGACTGTTTAACACAATATGAGTGAAGAGATGCAGTTGCCAAAAAACATGAAGTCTTTTTTATACAAAGTATAACAGAGAGAGACAGAGAGGAGACGGAGACACAGAAAGAGCCGCACCCAGAGACAGAAACAGAGATACACAGAGCCAGAGAGAAACAGAGATACAGAGAGGGGATTGGCCGATGCCCGGGTCACATCTGCTGGACCGTCGTCCATTCCGGACATCTTATTTCCGGGCAAGCCAGAAGATGTGTGTCTGGAGGAAGACACCCTGGCCAGGGAAAGAAATGGCCGCCGTGCCATTGGGGGCTATGGTAGATGAAGTGGGTGTCTGAAGGAAGCCGTTCTTCTTGGGTCCTGAGGGCAGAGATGGAAGCACTGAGTTCTAGTTCTGAGGTCCAGGAGTGCAGGGGGGAGCAGAGACTTTAGAGTCCCATTCAAATCCCAGTTCAGATACTCTCTAGCTATATGATCCCGAGTGCCTCACTTCACCTCCCTATGCCTCAGTTTTCTCATCTGTAAAATGAGAGAAGTGATGCAATGGTTCCTAAGTTGGCTTCTAGATCTAGGTCGATGATCCGAGGAGAAGATGCTAACTTAATACAAATGAACAACCTGGTACCGGAATGACACAGCTTGGAAAAAGGAGTGAGCTCTCTGTCCCAAGAAGTACTCAAGCAGAGGCTTTCCATTTACTTTCAATTTCACATCCCTTCACTTGAAGCATTTTACTAAACCTACCCTGTGCCAGGGGCACATCAGACTGGGAACCTGAGACAAATCAGGAAACGGCCTTTGTCCCCAAGGATCTGTCCTTCTCCCCTTTGCTTTTGGGGAACACTTTTAGAGGCAGAGTGGTGCAATGAATAGAGCCCAGAACCTGGAGTAAGGAGGACCAGAATTCAAATCCAACCTCGGACGCTACCTATGGGATCCCGAGCAAGTTACTCCACCTCTGTGTCTCTCAGTTTGCCCAGCTGTAAAATAGGCACGATAGTAACATCTACCCCACGGAGCTGTTGGGAGGACAAATGAAGTTCACAAAGCCCTTTGGCAACCTTAAGGTGCTGAGTGCTATCATCCTCATCCTCAGTCATCATCATCATCAGTAGAGAAGATTCAGATGGCTGCTCTAGTTGGATACATGAACTCTGAGGTTTCTTCCGCCAGAGAGAGGACTGGGATTGTAACTGCCCATCTCCTTCTTAATAAGGGTGCACGGGGCGTCTGGGTGTGGCTGCCCCCCACCCCCAGAATAAAAGCTATTTTCATCCCATATTTTGGGGTCAGCTTAGATAGCAGAGAGACTGAGGGCCAAGTACCAAGTCATCTGTGCAGTGCCAGCTAAGAGGGGTTCTTTTTTGTTCTTTCTATTTCTTCTTTTCTTCTTTCGAGGTTAATAGGGTTAAGTGACTTGCTCAGGGTCACCCGGTCAGTCAGCGTGGTCCCATTTGAACTCGGGTCCTCCTGACTGCAGCTGGGCGCGCTATCCACTGTGCGGCCCAGCTGTCCCCGAAACGCTTTTTCTAAGGCTGGGAGGGGTCCGGGGCTTTCCCCGGCGGCAGCGGCCCCCGCCCTGAGGCCCCCGGCCCGTGGCGGGCAGGCACCGAGCACCCCGGAAGAGCCGGGCTGGGAAGCGGGGATCTCCCGGAAGAGCCCCGCCCTGTCCCGAGGGGACCCCCTCTCGTCAAGGCCTCAGACTCTGCAGGGCTTTCTGGGGCCCCTCCCAGCCCGGATTCAGGCGGCAGACCAGGTGAGAGAACAGGCTTGCCTATCAGCCAAGCCCATTAGGTCAATTAAGAGTTAATATCATTATATAACACAAAAGGCCTCATTAACTGACTTTAAAGAGTGTAATTACTGGCCCATTGTGTTTGGCTGCCTCTTAACATCCTCCCGGAGGCCTTGCCAAGGTTCCGAGATGAAACATCCCTCTTGGAACAGACGGAAAGCTCGGTTCCAGCCGACCTCGGGATCCTCCCGCGGGCACTTGTAGTCCGGGCCGCCCCGGGCTGGGGAGCCCCGCCTCGCCCCCGAGGCCGAGGAGCCCGGCGCTCCCATCCCCCACCCCAGACGCCTCCCTCCCGGAGGCCTCCCTTGGCAGAAAGGGGGCCGGGACGGCCCCGCCGCACCGTGACTCCGGGGTCTGCCGCCCCTTGGCTGCGCGATCGTGGTCCGGTCCCTGTCCTCTCTCGGGCCCCGCGAGGAAAAGGAGAAAATGTAGCCCTTGCCTCCCGGGATCGCTGGCAGGCAAAAGCTCGGCAAACCTGGAAGTGGCAAAGGCATCTGGGGCTGCTCGGGGTGGGGGGTGGGGGGCGGGGCCGTAACTGGGATTTCCACAGTTAAAAGGAACTTCTGCTGTGGAGAATCCCTCCACCCAAGCAGTTTTGCAACTATTTTGCAAGTGATCTGACATTCAAAGGTTCTCAATCCCAGGGCCCGGAAAAACTTAGAAAATTAAACAAACTCCTGACTTTACTCCACTTGGATTCTTTTCTCACCTCAGAAGTTTTAGTTCGCACAATTACAAACCCAGCTCCCGAGAAGGGGACTGCCGGAGGGGGCCGGGACCGTCGGAGGGGGCCGGGACTGCCGGAGGGGGAAGAAGGCCCCCAAATGCCCGGGCATGGGAGCTGACACCATGGGATCGAAGAGCCCCCACGATCCCAGACGCCCGAGCGGGCTCTAAACTCATCTTCCTGGCTCCGAGGAGGCCCCGGCTACGCAGCCCCTGTGATAGGATGGAGAACACCATCCGGCTCCAGCCGTTACCTTCCTATCAGAAGTGCCGCTCGCCATCCAGTGGGGACGGCTTTCACGTTGGGGGGAAAGGAGTTATTGATTAAGATATTGGGCAAGTCCCCTTCTTCTGCGGAATTGGCTTTCCTCTCTAGCACAGGGCGGCGGGAGTTAATAGTAGAATAAGGAAGATGATCAGAGCAACCATCATCTTGCCACCCGAGAAGGGGGGGGGGTTGTGAGAACCCAAAGAGCCTCGGTGGGACTCCATTATACTGTGTGGCGGATGCGGCCTCCCAGGGAGCTCTCTTGTCCTAAGGGACTATTTCTCCATTTAGAAAAGGTTTTCTATGGGTTTCCTTGCTCGTTACTCAGAATGGTCCAAGAGGGGATTTTTGAGCTCTGTTTTTAGAGAGAAGAAAACTAACATGTGGAGATGAGCAGTGGCTCGGCCAGCATTGCCCAGACAGGGAATTTCAAACTGAGGCCTTTGGACTCGGAATCCAGGGTTCTTTCTATTCCGGTGGGTGAAGGGGGTGCTGTTGGGCAGCTCTTGGGAGCCCTGTGGAAAAGAAGGCCTCTGGGGAGGTGGTGCTGGGCTACAAGGAAGGGGCCACCACCTCCCCACACCACTGGGAAGCCGACTTGGTCGGCTCCTCCCGAAAGGTCCCTCTGCAGCCAGCCTGGCCAAGGCTACTCCAGCCCCGATGTTCTATTCAGGTTTCCCCCCCGGGGAGACTAGGGAACGTCTATCTTTTTCCGGAGACCCGTCAACAACCTTGATTTGGGTTCAGAGCAAATGGTTCCCTGGGACATCGGTAGTGGACTACAGACCAAGTCAGCAGGAGGGAGGTTGGGAGGCCCGGGTCTCCGAGCCAAACCCTAGGCATGGAAAGAACATTGAGAACTTGGGCCTGCAGCAAATGGGAAAACCCAGATGAACATGGAAAAGGATGATTGGGCATCAGTGGAACTGCTGTGGCCCTCCGGACGGGCAAATAAAGGTCCTGTGGGCACTGATGTTCGGTGTTCTGTCTTGGCCCCATACTCTACTTTTCAAGGCTCCTCTCTGCCATTCCATGTTCTAAACCCTCCCCCCCACCCCTTCCCGGCCTAGCCCTGACATTCCCTGTTCAAACTGAGTTTCCCAATGCTAAAACCCTTAACTGACATTCGGTGTTCTAAGGACCCCCTGCTCGGGCCCGATATTTCCAGTTCTAATAATAACAATTTTGTTTGACATTTGTGTAACATTTTAAGAATTTCAGTTTCTCGTACCTTTTGTTACCCGGACCTCCACCAAATCCTGTCAGGAAGTACAACAGGGATTTGACTCCCATTTTACAAAGGAGGGAACTGAGGCTCTTTGAGAGAATATGACTTGCCCACACTCACATGGGTAGAAAGTGTCAATGTTGGGATCTTAACTTGGGTCCTCTTGCCTCCAAGCAAGATTCTATGATTACTGGGGAGTCAAGGCAACTCTGATCCTTGTGCCTTCAGTCCCCCAAATGGGAAGACTGATAATAGTAATTATTAACAATAACTTTCTTTGGAAGAGCTCAGAGAGGCTCATTTCATTTTTACATGCTCCCCGGGAGGTAGGAAGATAGCAATTTGTTGCCTCCACTGACTAGCTAGACACCAGAGACCTTGAAAAGCCCAAGGTTTGATGGAGAATCAGAGCCCAGAACCTCCCTCAGTTTGATTGGAGGGGAAGCTCTAACTGTTTAGCCACAGCCGCACTGCCTCACCTTGGAGTGTGTGGGAATCTCCTCAAAAAGAGTGTGTGTGTGTGTGTGTGTGTGTGTGTGTGTGTGTGTGTATGATCCTAAGATTGGGCTGTCCTCCCCTCCCCACCCTTGTTCCTCCCAGCCTGCCCCGATTCTTCCTTGCTGAGCAAGGTCAACTGGGCACCTGTAGGTAGATCTTCTTTAGGCCAGGAATAGAGTCACTGATCCGGCCGGATACCAAGCGTCCGATGCCCGAGGTGGCCCCGATGCACACCAAGAGGACCCAGGTGTCCTTGATCATCTTCTCCCCGGTAAACTGCTTTTCCACGTACTTCATCTGAAATGCACAACCCGGCCCCGGCCCCAAGGAAGCCACAGTGAACTGATTGGCACGTGTCCCACCTGGCTTTCCAGGGAGAGCATCCTCCTCTCTGGCCATCTTACGGCCTGGCACCAAGTTCCCCGGGCTCGTGGATTCCTTAGTGGAAACGGCCTCATCATGGGAGAGCTTCAAAAGCCCGTTCTGTGAAGCCCTGCCTCGGCCCCACTCTGCCACCCCAGCCCTCCCCTCTGCTTTTTTTGCATGTGCTTGGGGAAGTTGGCCCTTGGCTCCATTTTAAGGCATGCACAGAAAAAGGGAACCCTAAGTGGTGCTGAAAGTGGGGATACTCTGGTTATTCCTTCCGATCTCCTTCCCCCTCCCCCCATTCTTCTTCCCCTGGGATCCTCCAATCTCAGCCCTGGCTCCTTTCTCTCTGTGAATTTCAGAACTGGCAGCCAATTCAGATGCCATCTGAGTCAACTTGTCCCCGTGCAGAGTTGCCCTCTAATGCATCCGGCTGCCCCCTGAAAATGGCTAGTGAGGGAAAGGACCTCGTGACTTCCAAAGGCAGTTCCTTGCCCTGTGGGCCATATCATACCCAGTGCCTCGGCTCCACCCTCTCTGGCCCCGTCCCCCCCTTCTCCTCGACAGCCTCGGAAATCCCAAGAGACGGGGATTTGTCCTTCGCTCGAACTCCACTCGTTCCCCTCCTAGCCCTGGCTCCTTCCCTCCGGTCCAACCCGGGACAGCGCCCTGGCTCTGCCAGCCTGAGAGGAGGCTGGTTGAGGTTTAGGGAGACGGCTCACCAAGTGCACGTAGGGGATGAAATAGCCCAGAGCTGCCGTGGCGATGCCAAATGCCCAGATGCGGTAGGTTCTGTGATAGAAGACCCTCATGTTGCAGTAGTTGGTCAAGTGGCCCAGGCACTGCTGCCGGAGGCTCCGGCCCAGCTTGGCCCGGGGATTGTGGGTTGTGGGCAGGAGGGGCCGGTAGGTCAGCGACAGGAGCATGAGGACCAGCATGAAGATGCTGAGCACCTGGAGGGTATGTGCCAGCTGGATCTTGTCCCCCAGGATCTTCATCAGGAAAGGGAAGGACATGGAGAAGAGGCTGCTGGCAGCAGCTACCACCCCATTGGCCAGCCCCAGGCGCCGCTGGAAGTAGTGGCCCAGGATGACCAGAGAAGGCTGGAAGGCAAAGGAACTCCCACAGCCAAACAGGATGCCATAGGTGAAGAAGCGGGCTTCCAGGGAGCTGGAGAGGAAAAAGAAGGGTGGTCCTAGGTATCTTGGGCTTCTCCAGCTCTGGGGTCATATGCTGGCTTCCTTCACTCCTCCTCTTTTATCCTCTGTCCCTTCTTTCCTCCCTTTCCCCCTCTCTTTCCCTACCCAGAATCCAAGAGGCCACTGGCTGCTCCCCACTCCGTTCCCACCCTCATGCTGAACACAGAGGACAAGGAAGGCCAGATGGTGGTGGGGAAAGCCTTTCTTTTCAGGGCTGGAGACTTTGACAGGAATCTCAGCCCTGCTACTACCTAGCTACGTGACCTGAAGTAGAGAAATGCCGTAAGTTTTCCAGATTTCTCAGTTTTGCTCTCCTTAAAAATAAGATTCCCAGGTTGAGCAGGCAAGGTCAGAGTTCGCACAGGCTTGGAGAAGTATGACCCTGGGGAAGGGCAACCGGAAAGACAGTCATTATTAAGGCCATTGAGTTTTGCCCCATTTTCCAGATGAAAAACTGAGGCTCCAAGAGGTCAATGAGTTGCCCAAAGTCCTACAGCTAATGTTTTAGGTGGTATTTGAATGTGGATCTTTCTTACTCTCAGTCCAGTGTTCTAGCCATTACAGGGTGCTGTCTCTCACAGAGCTGGGGTCATTGGTGAGCATCAGGCCAATTTGGGGCCCCCTGTGTTCAGGCCACCTGGAGTCTGGTCAGCAGAAGCCATTTGATTTCTTGTGACTTGGGGGCAGTTTAAGCCAACAGAGCTCAAAGCCCTCTTCGATTCGCTACAGCCCACTGGGGAGGCCGGCTTGGCCATCATCCCTTTTTCTTCTAGATAGGCTCAGCCTGGTCAGTTGAGAATTGGTTGGGGTTTTTTAGGCCTTTGAGGGAAAATTGAGCAACCCTTCTCATTTCCCTACTGTTGGAAAGTTAGCCTTCACCCCCAAACTGAAGTGGAAGGAACCTTAGAGCCACTGCCCAAAAGAAGAAAGAAGGAAGAGGAACTAGCTGGGAGGGTTTCCATAGCAACCATCACCATGGCACTCCATCTCCAACATTGCCAGGACTGGGCCGTTGATGCAGGCAAAGTATGAGAAGGAGATAAATAAAGCCAAATGCCACCGGGCCCTGTGGATACTGCCAGAGTGGGCACGCTGGCCAGGAAACCTTACGATGGCCATTTGCCAAGTTACTAAGATAAAAGGCCAGAACTCTGGAGCTCAGTTTGCTCAATGAGTACACTGAGGAAAAGCGAGGGGGCATTCTGAGCATCGATCATGGTGACAGAGGGTATTCAGACCATACCCACCAGCATCCCCAGTCCTGAGGGACAAGACACCTTGGGCACCGTTTGGCAGACTTAGAGATTGGCTAAAGTGGATGGGAAGAGCCCCTAAGTTGATCCGGAGCTGCTCCGGACTCAGAACTGTTCACGGCCTCCATCGCCACTCACCCCACTTCCTTGCCATCTGAAATGACTCAAAATTCTGAGCGATACAACAGGAAGGACAGGTTTGGGCCTCCTGCTAGCAACCGAAGCTACTTTTCCATGGGAAGTGAAGCCAAATAACCTGGTCATTGGTGTGACTGGAAAAACCGTGAGTTTTGGACGCAGAGGACCCAGATTCAGATCTCACTCTGCTCCTTATTGCCCACAAAGCGAAGGCATCGTATTTCACGGCCTCTGAGGACCCGAGCAGCTCTGAAACCCCATGGTTTTTGGCTCTGATGATGCACGTGTTCACAAGAAAAGCCAAGTCGTGGGGGCTTAGGGGCAAGATAGGTCCAACTGCAAGTTCTTGCATGAGGTGGTCCCTGCCACTGTACCCCACCCCCATTAGTGAACCCATGTGGACTGGAAGGGAAATGGGATCCTTATGTGCCTAGTTTGTTTACACTTTGCTCGGTCTTACAAAACAGCTCGGTGGCGAGCAGCGGAGGGGCCCCGCCTCCATCCTGTCGATGCCCGGGGCATGGCATTCCACTGGGGCACATGAGGCCGGATGCTGCAAGGGTCCTGAGAGGCGCAGGCAGCCGCCCCGTCCCCGGGGCGGGCTCCACGGGGGGTTTCCCCTTTTTTCCGTCCCAATCTGATGGGACAGTGCCAAACCTTTCTCTGCCGGCCGAGTCTGAGCTTTGCTAGCAGGCCGAGTGGGAGCTCGGGTGGGTGGCCGGAAATGTTAGACTCATAAAGAAAGTTGGCTCACCCTCAGAGAGCCCAGGACCATAAAATAAATGTTGTTTTTGTTTTTTTTTAAAGCGATGACTCTTCTTGAGGCTACGAATCCCAATGCCAGGTACCCTTCTGGAAAGAGATTGGTGGGGATGGGGGGATGAAAGACAGCACAGTACAGTGGCAAGAACACTAGATCTGAAGCCTAGAGAGCTGAGTTCAGATCTTGCCTGATGCTTCCTATCTGTGTAACCTTGGACAAGTTTTTCTCTCTGCCCAAACTGGGCCTCAGTTTTTGCCTCTGAAAACACTGGGGTTTGGATTACACGATCACCTGGGTCCCTTCTGGCTGCGATGCCTCTTCCGACGGCTCTTGGATATTTAGCTCTGCTCACCTTTCTCTTGCATCACCGCCCCCATCTCCTCCATCTTCAGGCAGGTTGAGTCTCACATCGGCCAGATTGATAAGGAATCCCCCTGATGACCCCCACTTTCCCCAACCCGAGGAAAGACTTGGTGATTGACTTTTCTCCCACTCATACCCACTGGAGAAGGAGGGCTTTGTGAGCCAGGAGGCACCTCTATCTACCGGGGGATGGGGGGCAGATCCAGACTGCTTGGGGGTGACTTGGGCTGGGGGTGGGTCACTGTTTCTACAGCTGATGGACAAACCAGGATAGTGACAGGCTGCCACAACGGGAAGAGATTTGATTTCATCCTTTTGTTTGGTCCCAGGGGCCAAATTAAGAGCAATGGGTTTAGGTGGCAGAGGTTGATTTTGAGGGAAAACTTCCTGCCAATGAGAGCTGTTCAGGAGTGGAGAGGCCTCCCCCTCTTGCCTGATTTGTGGTATTCAGGCTTCCTGTTCAGCCTGGATTCAGTGCTTCTGCAGAAGTAAGGCAGATGGGTTCTGTGGCCTGATCCCAGCCGGGCATACTGCTAAATATTCCCATCTCTTCCTCTCTCCTACTGAAAACTGGCTCTGGCTGGCTCTGGTTCTACCCGGACCCACATCGTCCAGGCCTGGAGGTGGCAACTGGAAACAATCTAAAGCAGAGCCACGGACATAAAAGCACCTCGAGGTGAGTTTGCCTCTTCATAAGGCTGATGTGTCCTCAAGAACAGGCTCAGAGGCAGAGAAACTGAGTTCCAGTGGTAGCTCTGCTACCTTCTGCCTGTGTGATCATGGGCTGCTCCATTTCCTCTAGGAATGGTCTCCCGGCCCCCTAGCTCATAGGAGCATGATGATGACACACAATGGGGTCCTAGAGGAAGCGGTGCGGCCCAGTGGAGAATCCTGGCTCTGAAGTTGAAATTCTAGCTTTGCTCTGGCTGAGCTGGACAACTTATCTTACCCAGCAAGGCTTCGGTTTCCCAAGTGTAAAAATAAGGGATCTGGACTACAATCGGGAGGCCCTCATCTAGAAATGTCAATGATTATATTTCAGTGCAATTGTCTTTCTTTGTAACCCAATGTAGTTTCTTTTTATGCATTTAAAAACCCTCTCTGCTAAGGGAGGCCAGAGGCCAAGGGTCTAATTCATAAAGGAGGTTAAAACCCCCAGGATTAGAGAAAGGCCTCAAAGATTCTTTCTGGCCCATGATCCCATGAGTCTGCTTCCTATCCCCTGAACCCCACCAACTGACTCCACGGGCACTCCCGGGAATATCCACGGGGTCAGAAAAGGAGAGGTGCCACCTTGGGCTGGGCATGAGTATGGCTGGCAGCCTTTCCTCCCATGTTGGCAGTTTTCTTTATCAGAAAAGGAGGGCGACTTTCTTCTTAGGCCCTCAGTATGGGCTTGGAGTGTCAGCGTGGTGTCGGATGGTACAGAGAAGTTAGATTCAACTCACTCTCTGTTAAAATGGGAATAAATGCATTTGCTAGCCACCACACAGGACTGACCAGTTTTGAACGAGCCTTAAAGCAACAGAGAAGTAGATCATTTGAGAGCTACCTAAAGGTCAGGGTCCACGGGAGAACCAAGGACAGGGAAGATGGGCACCTAGATTTCAGGCCAAGTCAGTGACTCCCTGTACCGGCCATGGAGGGCAAGGGGGAAGGGGAAGGGAAGGGACACGGACTGGGCTTGGGCAACCATGGTCTTACTTGGTGAAGGAACTGCTGAGGAGGCCAATGAAGGCGACAGCTGCCCCGGCCGTCGCTGGGATTCTGCAGCCCATCCGGTCGGTGAAGATGCTCACGATGGGGGAACACAAGAAGATCATTCCCATGGCCAGGGCTCCAACCCACGCTGTACAGAGACACCAAGGATAGTGAGACCCCCTGGATTAGGCGAGTGCCTCCATTGGAAGTCAGCTCCAATTCTGAGAGTGCCTCCCATATCATCACCCAGGCCATCCCCTCCCACCCCAGCTTCCCTCCACGGCCACATAGTGACTTAGTGACCAGAACGTGGTCCTGGTCCTCCAGCTGCCAGTGCCTGAGAACCCAAATCATCAGGATATTCCATCCAAGACCTTTCCCACCACTTCTTCAGGGGAAGGAGAAGCGGAGCATTGGGGAAGACACTACGGGACAATGAACTTGGATGGGGAGACCGAGAGCGTGGACTCTTGTTCCAATGCTTGATCACTCTCGAGATTGTGGGAAAGTCAAGACGTCATGGGATTTGGAACTGGAAGGAACCTGAGAAATCATCTATGTTCGGTTTCCTCGTTCTACCAGTGAGGAAACTGAGGCCAGGAAAGATTAAGTAACGATAAAAAGGAGAAGGTTGGCCAGATGACCCCAAGGCTAGGAATCCTCTTCTCCTCAGACTGTTACCACCTCTCTGTTCTCTCTTCTCCAGGCTACATAATCTTAGCTCCTTTAACTTTTCCTCCTCGGTTAATTGCCAGCCCTATAATTATCTTCCCACTTTCTTCTGAATGTGTTCCAAGTTTGCAGCAGCAGCAGCAGCGGCAGCAACAACAAGAAACACTACTCTGTTACCGGTAGTGGGATCGATCTCCTTTGAGTTGTGAGGGGTTGGATGAAACGGTGAAATACTGGTCCCTCAAAACTCTGCTCCTTCTTGCGGCCTCCCCAGAATCATGCTCAAGCTAGATTACCCAATGGTTAGTGCATGCTGTTGGGGTGAAATAAGCTAGAGCCCCGTGAGGGCCAGTTTCTTTGACTCTGCTTCCTTGCTCCCCCCACCCCCAAACACTCAGCCCAAGCTCGGCTAGCTTGTCAATGAATATGGTAGGCCCCTGGAGAGACCAGGTGAGGGAAAGAATGGCCAGACTGTTTGGCTTAATGGAGAGGTTCACCATATTTGTGTTTCATGTTTGATATTTTCTAAACATATGGTTTTAGGCAAGTCACACTTCCTCTCTGAAGGTCTCAATTTCGTTGTCTCTTTTCAATTTCCTTGTCAACCCTCTACAAGAGGGTTGAACTAAATAATCTCTACTATGGACATCTCCAGTCTGTATCTATAATTGGATGATTACTAGAGTAACTCCATCCATGGTACTGAGAAAAGTCATCCCCTGAGATGTGTTTTTTCATCGTTTCCCATAATTCACTCCAAATTCAGAAGAAAGGGGATTTGCAAATAAACAGCCCTATAGGATGACTACTGTGGAGTGTCCAGTTGCTAGTGCCCTTGATCGCAGAGATTGCTTTATACCTACTTTTTCTAGGTTGTCATGGTTTATCTGTGTAATCGAACGTAAGCTCCCGGAAAAAAGGAGCTGGGTTTTCTCCGTCTTTGTATTCTCAGCATCTAACACAGGTACTGGCGCATAGAAGGTGCTTACATTTGCTGAAAAGCACCAATAACTTGGGCACGAAGGACAGTGAGACGAGGGAATGTGAAACGCTCAAATCCTAACATATTACAGCTGGAAGGAGCCTTGTTTATCATCTTCAACCTCTCTGACTCCCAAGTCCAGCCTTGACAACACTTCTCAGAAATTTGAAGGGGAGGGTCCAGGTGATAGGTCGGAGGGAGTCTGAGGGAAAGATCCCTTTTACTAGAGAGGGAGAGTCGGGGAAAGCTTCTTGGAAAAGGGGACATCTGAGTTTGGTTTTGGAGGAAGAACTTCAACAGGTGGAGACAGGTGTTAGGGTGAGTCCCACTGGGGACCTGTGTGAGTAGTGACAGCCAGGACAGGAGATGGAGAAGAGTCTAATGTGGCTGGATCTTTTACTTGGTGAAGAGGTGCTAGGGAGAGTAGAACCAGATTGTGAGGGTTCTTGAATAGCAAGAATAAGAAATGATACTTTAATAAGTTGTGGGGGGGCCTTTGAAGGAGCCAGATTTCCAAGGCTTTCCTTGACAATTAGCTCTGAAATGACACATGGATTTGTTACTAGGTAGAAAAGCACTTAAAAAAATTCTCTTGCCTGTTAGAGTGCAAAGGTCATTGAACTTAAAGTCAAATCCCAACTCTTCTGCTTAATTACTGGGTTCCAGAGCAAATAAATGGTTTCCCTTCTCCTCAGTTCCTCTATTTCCTCCACTGTCAAATGAAAGGAGCAGTCGAGATTCTGATCTTCCTTCCTGTCCAAGATCTCATGATCCTTGCTTACTTCCAGCTCCCAGCACCCCCTTTCCCCCCAATCAACCAATTCCTGAGGGAGGGCCTCATTCTTTGAGAACGCCTGTTCTGCCCTGTGGAACTCCCCCCCTTCCTCTCCCTTTCCCTTCCCCCTCAGGTCTTGAGGATGAGCTATAAATATATTCACACATGCGCACTCTCCAACTCTTTCATCCAAGTACTTCAGAGGAGACCCTTCTCGCAGCAGGCCCACAAGCTCCTCTGAGGATTGTCAGGAAAGAAGGGGGAACCCGCAGGGAGCTGACCCAATGTCTGCATTCCATAGGCACCCCTTTCCCTCCTTCCTCGGCTCCGATTAAGGCCCTGGGGAGTAGTAAACATGTCCCACCAGCCCTGCCTGCTTCCTTACCCATGGGGCTCCTTCATACACACACACACACACACACACACACACACACACACACACACACAGACACACACACACAGAGACACAGACACACAAACACCCCTTCTTCCTCAGGCTCCCAGGCCAAGGCCAGTGCCTTTGAAGTTTCTGGGGAGACACTCTGAAAAGAACCTAGGGATCCAGGAGGGGAGAGATAACAGAGACTCCCTCCTCCATCTCCCCTGCTAGGCTGCCGCCAAACGACTCTCCAAATTAATTACGGGCCTTCAGGAATCGGTGTATTCAAAAGCATTCTTGTCATAAGTGGGGGCCCGACGCTCAGGCTCAGGGAGGGAGGAGTGGAGCAAAGCCAAGGATAAGGGAGACAGACCCGGAGGGGGGAGGGAGGAAAGGAGAACGAAGGAAGGAAGGAGAGAGGGAAGAAAATAAAGATGGAAAGAGGCGGGGGAGTGAAATAAGGGAGAAGGACCGAGACAGGGGAAGGCAGGAGGGCGGGAGGAGGAAGGGAAGGGGAGAGGGCAGAGGGAGGTGGGGGCGGGTTGGGGGGCAGCGAGCGCCGTCCGAAGGCTCCGGCTTAGTAGCAAGGTGGGCGCAGTCCAGAAAGAACAGCTAATAGGATTAAGTGGTCAGGCACCAAGTGCAGCCATCCGAAACAGCTGTACCCAGCGCCAGGGAGGGGGCCGCCCCCACACCGCCTCCAGAAAGTGGATACTGTGTCTCCTGCAGTGTCGGCTCCCCCCCCCCCCCGCCAATCCCTAGCCCCCAGCAGCCTGGCGGGCTCTCGGGAGAGACGTTCCAGATGGCTGGAAAATAGTAGTGGGGGGCCTCGAAAGCGCCGGCGGGAGCACCCTGGGGGGCTTGTGGGCACCCATAGGCCCACGCGGAGAGGCTGGGAACCATGACTTGAGGTTTTAGTTTGTGCTTGACTCACCCTTGAGATCCTGAGCCAGGGAGAAGCCATGGGATGGGGTGTGGTGAAGAGGGCACGAGTTGGGTAGCAGTCATTACAGGGACCTGGATTTGAATCCCACCCATGCCACTTTCCAGAGAAATCGCTTTCTCTTTCCAGTTTCCACCTCAGAAGTGTTAGAGCAGGTGCTTTTTCAAAGCTTTAGGTCCCTTAGAGACCAACCCCCTTTTTCAAAGCAGGAGAGTAAAGGCCCGAGGCTAAGTGATCTGGGACAGAGTCACAGTCCAAGGAGCTGACTAGGATCCTAGATCACCGAAATCCTCCAGTGGACAAAAACCCTCTAGGCCACAGAAGAATCCTTCTGCCTTGTGGGAGTACCTGGCAAGAGCCCGAGAAGGCAGAGTATAGAGTGTTGGTTCCAGAGTTGGTGGAGGGCTTTGGAGGTCTGTAGGAGACAGCACATGGACTCGGACCTGTCTGTTCCTCCCTCAGCTCTCCCTAAATTCACGCTGCCATTAGCTGCTGGACTCCAGGCTCAAACATGGGCTGCCAGAATGGATCCCACCCAGAACCAAGCATGCTTTCATACAAAGACCCCAGACTTGAGTCTCCTCTCTTGGTTCACAGGCCAAGCTACTGAGTCATCCCAAAGTGGAATTAGACAGCGACAAGCTCCTCATGCCAGCAACCGCGAACATACAGGCCCGACCACATAATCTTCAATTCTCCCTCCCAAGATGACCACTTTGATCACGTAATGGCCCTACTCAACCTTCCATGGCTCCCTATTGATAGGTTCAAGTCCAAAATCCCTAGCCCGGCGTTGAGGACTCCATCCCTCTTCCCCTCCGATCTTGTTCTACTGCTTTGTCTTCCACCACTCCTGATTCATTGGCGTCAGTCTCCTCGATGGCCTCTAGCATTACCTGGATTGGTTAGCCTCCGAGTCCTTTTCATTTCCTTTCATCCTTCTGCTCATCCACATCCCAACCATCCTTCACAGCTCAGTGGAAATCAAGCCTCCTCTGGCAAACATGGCGATGGAGTGTTCTCTGCCAGCTTATCAAGCATCTTTTAACTGCTAAATCCCACGGTCTTTCTGCAATCTTATTCTTTTTGATTTCTTTCAGGCTTTTGACACAGTTTACCACCATCTCTTCCTACCGAGATACTTTCTCTTCAATTGACTTTCATCTTGGTTTGACTCCCATTCGCTCCCTCTCAGTCTCCTTTGCTGAATCCTTTTCTTCCTGCTTACTAAAAGACTCAGTCCTCAGCCCTCCTGTCCTCTCTCTCCGCTCTCTTCCTGGCGATCTCATCAGTTTGCATGAGTCCAATGACCAACTCTAGACAGATGACTTTGAGATCTCTATCTCCATATATCCAGACCCAGTCTCTTTCCTGAGCTGCAATCACACATCACTTGGCCATTCTGGAGGCATATCAGATCTACCACGTTCCAAAGGAAAATCAGAATCCTTCCTCCCAAATTCATTCCCTTTCCAAACTTGCCCATTACTGCTGATGATACCCGCCATTCTTCCAGTCACTCGGCTTCAAAACCTCAGGATTCTTCTTGATTTTGGATGAATGATGCTTCCACCCCCACTTGGGATTTATTCCATCCACCTTAACTCCATTCAGAGCACAGCTCAGGGGCCATTCCTGCAGGAGGCCCGTCCAAATCCTTTGCAGATGCTGGCACTTGGTCTCCTTCTTGAAATGACTTTGTATGTGCTTTGTGTTTAACATATGTTTAACACGTACACTTAGGTAAGTTCCTTGAGGGCAGGGGCTGTTTCATTTTTGTCTTTGCATTTCCACCGCCTAGCCCAGTGCTTTAACAGATGCTTGATAAATTAATCGAATGAGTGTAGGGGAAAGTGCCCTGGGCTGGGAAGAGAGGATATTTGGATTTTCACGAATCAGTCAATCAACATATATTAAGAGCCTCCTCTGTGCCAGGTACCATGCTAAACATTTTCTCTCTGAGCCTCCACTTCTTCATCTGTATAATGGAAATGTTAGAAGAGATGATTTCTATGTTCCAAAGCCTTTCTTCCAATTCCATCGCAGTTCCCCGTTCCAAGGCCCTTCCAATTCTCCAGAATAGGTGTGAGGGAGAAATGATAAAAAAGCCCAAAGAATTGCAGAGTTGGAAGGGCCCCGGGAGGCATCTGGACCAATCCATGGCCACACACACATCTACCGGTCGAGTGCTCATCCGGACTCTAACTGGATCTGCCATCACTTCCCAAAGTAGCCCATTATTCTATTTTCGGCCAGCTCCAGCTAGATTTTCTTAAGTGGACCCTCGATGGTCATTTCTGTACCTTCCCACTGTCCTCTAGGACCAAGCAAAGGAAAACTAATTTTGTATCCAAACGATAACCTTTCAAACACTTAAAGATAATGATTCCATTTCCCTCTCCTCCCCTATGTTGCCAGGTAACATCTTCATCCTATACCTTGATTCTCTAGTGCTGCGATTTTATGTATAGCCTCTGTAACCCATCTCCAGGCTCTGCCCTCTATTACTGAATCTCATACCAAAACCTGGGAACACCAGATCTGGGAGGAACAAGGAGGTTTCCAATGACTTATACGAGGTCACTCGGTAGAGAAGGATAGAATACTTGGATCCTGTTTCCAGGCTGTTGTCCCCGGATGAGAACGAGGGGACAATTCGACTGGAAGGATGAAGAGTTAAATGGGCCTGGAAAGATACTTGGGAGCCAGATTGTAGACTGTCTTAAATGCCAGCCTAAGGAGCTCGCAGCTAGAGAAAATGGGGAGCCACCGAGGGGTTCAGAGTGGGGGGTGATGTTGTTACACTTATGTATTTATATAATATTTGGGCAGATGTGTGAAGGATGAATTGGAGAGGGGAGAGACTAGAGTTCGATTGGTTAGGAGGCTATTCCTATAGATCGAGGAAAAAGTAACAAGGCTCTGAATTAGGGTGAAGGTAGTGAGGGTGGAGAGGAGTTGAATAGATCTCATGTAAGCAGGTTGACGAATTAATTCTGGTGAATTAACCATTGCCTTCCTCAGCCTCTTCTTTAAACATGGCAAAGCCAACCCCTTAGTCGGAAAGAGTTTCTCGGGTGCATTGCTTTCTGGTAGAAAGGAGAGACATGCAGCAAAATAGGGACTGCAGGTGAGAGAGAGGGGAGGGGAGGAGATGGAAGAGAAGGATCACCAAGAAGGGACCTGGGGGCTCTATGACAAACCTTACCCCTCTCACAAGTGGGTGGCTGTCAGAAATGGGAGATCTTGGCACTTGGTCTAGGTCCCCCTCTGGGAAGAGCGAGCCTGGGCAATTGAGACTCGGTTTCTTCATCTGCAAAATGGATTAAAAAGTCTTGTCCCATCTACTCCTAAGGGTGGTAGTGAATGATGCTTTTGGATGCCCTTAAAGAGACTCAGAAGAGTGCCCACTTTGCTAATTATGCTCCAGTTCTTGGGGGCTAGGCCATGTCAATGCTCTTAGAAAAAAAAAAAGTTAATTATCTTTGGATTCCAAGGCCTTAAGGACTGCAGCTCTCTCACCCCCCCCCCCCCCCCCCCCGGCCCCTGGTGCATACCTTTGCCTTAACTCTCCTGGTTACATAATAGAAAGTGATCTTGAAATGTTTCTTTTCTAGGAAAGGAGACAAAGAAAACCTAATAGTTTTAAGTGAAGGGCTCCAAATTTCCCTTGGTATTTTCATTATTTTTAAGATTCTCAGAAACCCAGAGTTAAGACTCTCTCCACCTTGGGGATTAGCCTCAGTGCCAAGGTTTTTGGACCCCCTTCTGACCGGGCCCCCCCCTACCTGGCCCCTCCTGCTCGGATCCCTTGGCTGGCCCCTCCTGAGAGGTAAGGAGGGCCCAGAAGATTTGAATGGGGAGGAGGGAACTTTCTTCCCTAGCCTGCCCTAGAAATGGTGGGGTCAGTCCCCCTTTAGACTCCTGGTTTACAATTCTAGCAAGGCCTTTTGCTCTGAGTTGGAGTGTTTTATTCTCTGACTTTAGTGGGTAAGTCTATAGAGAGGCCTGGGAAAATGGGAAAAGTCTAGGGAGGCAGAGATTTTGAAGGCCAACTTGGGCCCCTACTCAGTTTCCCAGAATGAGTTTGTGAGGGACATTTTCCCAGTATTCTGTCCTCTCGTGGCCCCTTACTGAGACTAAAGCCGTCAGCCTCCAAATCGGAGTTTAGTGTCAAACCACGCCAATGAATCCCTTGGGGATAATAAAATGATTGGGGATGGTTAGATAGGTCTTTATGATAATATGGCAGCTCTTTCACATCTGAGGTTGAGCTCCTGAAAAATGGTATCCCTGTTTCCATTTGTATCCCTGGTGCTTAATAAGTGCTTTACACATAGTAGGCACTTAAAAATACTTTTTAAAAAATCCATCTATCTATCCATCCGCCCATCCCAAATATCTGTTGAGCCCCATAACAGTCTTGTGAGGGATGAATGCACAAACTGATTGTTCCTTTATAGATGTGGAAACTAAGGCTACAGAACTAGTCATTGGTAAGGTCCAATCTTTGGTTCCAAATCCAATTTTCTTTCTGGTATGTAACACGGGACCCTGGATTAGCAGTCACAGAAT
Source organism: Antechinus flavipes (assembly GCF_016432865.1). Classification (NCBI taxonomy): domain Eukaryota; kingdom Metazoa; phylum Chordata; class Mammalia; order Dasyuromorphia; family Dasyuridae; genus Antechinus; species Antechinus flavipes. The sequence continues at coordinate 57,561,007 of NC_067404.1, read as the reverse complement.
ATTAAAGATGAAAAGGGCTTCAGAAAGCATCTAGTTCAACCCATGCCTGAAAGAAATTCTCTTCCAAGGCATCCCAACTAATTGGTTATCCAGGCACTGCTTGAATACTTTTAGTGAGTGGGAACTCACTACCTTACCCCCCTCCTCATCCATTTCACTTTTGGACAGTGGTGATTGTTACTGGGTTCTTCCTTGTACCAAATTTAGATCTGGTCTTGGTTCTGCCCTCTGGCGCCAAGCTAAACAAGCTTCACCCTTCTTCCAGAAAACATTTCTTCAGACCCGGCTCTGAGCTATCTCAATGCCAGTCACCCACCATGTCACCTCTCTGAATCCAGTTGGGCATGTTGAACTCCAGTTGTGGGGGGTGGGGGTGGGAGAGTTTCCTTAAGAAGTCTCTCGATTTCTGGGACTGTACCAAGGCCAGCTGGGAAATGGCAGCAACAGATGGGCTCTGGTAACGCAGAGTGGGTGGGAGCGGGGGCGATTTCTCAGAGCGTCAGCCTGCCATCAGCGATGGCGCAGTCTGCCAGGCTGGGAGGTGGAAACAGCAACGCTAACAGACCCACCCCCTCAGCTCTCTCCTGCCTCTCCCCCCTTCACCATCCATAGCAGCTGTGTGTGTGATGAGCGGGCCCCACCTTTCCCCATGGGAGGAGATGGACAGGCCTAGTCTGCTCTTCCCAGACTCCCACATTCAGCAGCAGCAGCTTGATAGCATCAAAGGAAGCTGTGCTTTGGAGCTGGGAGAGACCTTAGGGATCACTTATACCAACTCCATTTTACTTAAGAAGGACCAGGGGTCCTGAGGGAGCTAACACTGGACTCAGGCATATCCCCAAGCATCCCGTGTATCTCCCTCCCAAAGTCACGGTGGCCATAACCTTGCCTTCAGGCCTCCCTTCTCTGCCATTCCAGAGTGGCATTTACTGCCCCTACCATTTCCATGGTACTTATCATGGAATTCTTGTGAAAGGTACCATGGTCTCATAGAAAGAACATTAGGTTTTTAGTCAGTCACCACATCTGCAACTTGGGGCAAGTATCTTCCCATTTATGATCCTCAGTGGTCCTATCTGTAAAACGGATGAAGACGGTCGAGCACACTGATTCTCAAACACTTTTGGCCCAGGCCCAGCAGGGCCCGAGCATAGACCCGAGCACGTGCTTACAAGTAGAAGCTCCATAGAATTGATGGCACCCCCTAGGAAAGGAAACTCAATGGGCTTAGCTGGCTTTTGTATCCATGGGGACAAATACTTCAAACAGGCATCGGGCCAGGCCCTGAGCTGACCAGGAGAAAGTAAGTTGGATTGCCTTTTTGGTGACTGCTTCTTGACACAGAAACTCACGTTTCTAACCCCAGTGTTCTCCTAGTCATACTAGGAAGTTGTGAGTCTAGGAAGGCCACAAAACCTTGAAAGATCAACAGTGCCCTTGGATTGCCTCGTGGTGGCTGTAAGGAGGCTGGGCCCATCACCAATGACGAATTTGGGGCAAGAAGACATCAAATATTTAAGGACAAGTTTAAGTGGACAACCAGGTGGATCGGTCATATGTCAAGAATGATTGGCCACAAGTGGCTAGCTGAAGCGGTGTCCTTGGAAGAGACAAGGACAAGGGGGCAAGGAGGGAGATCTAGGGTGGATTTCCTGGGCCATGGGCAAGAATCATACAGGATGAAAAGGAAATGGGGTGTAATCTGTACTGGTGAAGGCATCTCTGAATCCTAGAGCAAGAAGGGATTTCACAGGCCATCTAGCCCAAGCAATATCTGCCCAAAGGCCCTTTTACCATTCCCTAAGGAGCTGGCACCTAACCTCTGCTTGAAGACCTCTAGTAAGGGCCAAATCTACAGTCTCCTAAGGTAGTCTCTTTCACTTTGGGCCACCTCATCAGGAGGTTTTTGTGGATAGCATATAATTGACCTCGTGGCAATCACCTCCCAAGTGACTTCTCTCAACACCCCTCAGGTGCTCAGTGGCTGTCAGAGCTGGGGTTTGAAAGGAGGCTTCAGGGGTTTTGGATTGCTTGTCCGAGCCCCCAAGGCTTCTCCCTGTAGAAGTCTCTGAATTTTGTCACCTCCTGGTCCCTGAGCTCAGGAGATGGTCTGCATTCGGAGCAAGGCCTTTTTCAAAGAACTCCCAGCACTCCCATTTATCATCTCATTTGATCCTCCCAGAAGCCCTTCATTTAATGGGCCCAGAAGCCCCATTTTCAGCCTCCCACGCTCTGTCAGAATACAGGCCTGTTCCAAATGGTTACCTAACTTCTTTCTTTCATTTCCACAATACTTTTCAAAACCCTGAATCCCAAGGAATAATGGGGCCTCTGGCTGCAAACACTCCACTCCCCTACTTTCTTCTTCCTTGGCTTGCTAATAAAAATAAAACCAATTCCTGTTTCTAGGCCTCTTGGAGGTTTACAAAAAAACAAAAAAAAAACCTTTCCTTACCAGAGCCATGGGAAATAGTTGGTACAAGCTTTCTTATCCTCATCTTTCAGAAGAGGAAGATGAAGTTTAGATCAGAACAATAGCTTGCCCTGGATCCTGCAAGCAGCAAAGTATTTGAACCCAGATCCAGCCTGCCAACGCGGGGCTTCTTTTTGCTCCAGTTCACCCCTGCCCCTTTCCTTACTTGCCAGTCCCTGGAATGTTAGGATTCTTCTGGAAAGTTCTTCCCCAAATTCCTCTTTGCTCATTTGCTGGTCTAATTTTTACTTGTTTTCTCCAGGACCCAGCCTTGCCATTTACTAGCGGTGTGGTAAGTCACTGGAGGATTTCATGGAGGAGATGAGAGGTTGGAATAGTGTCTAAAGTCTCTTAAAACTCTACCCATCCTAGCATTCTAGGTCCAAAAATGAGCTTTCAGCCTGTTGTCCCACTGTGCTGAACCTCAGCTTTCTTAGCCTTAGAGTAGCAATGATACCACCCAAAGAACCTATCTGACAAATAATTTTACAGAAAGGATTTTGTAGACCTTAGAGTGCTAAGTCGATGTCAGCCAACATTTTTCCTTTTCTTTCTTAAGTTTTGACTGTGGGCCTAGCCTACTCACTGTTTGGGGGGTTACCAGAGGAATATTATAACCAGTTGTGTTAAGTTTCCATCCTGGGAGTTCAGAAGAGGTTGAAAGGCCCTATGCCTTCTGCAGGCCGCCATTCTCCAAAACACCCTCACTCTATACCCCATTGGGCCCTCGCATACTTTGGGACTGAGCTCATTGAGGCAGGGCCCAGGGCAGCCCAATGACCTAGAGACACCCTGGCATGGGTAGGAAGAGAGAATTGCAAGGACGTTGGTTCTCAGCTTTCCCTGGAACAAGTCCTCTCTGCCAATGGGCATGGATTTCACCACCTGCCTCAGGCTCGCTGGAGATCCACAGAGACAGAGCTGGGCCGATACAAAGGGAAAAGTCCCTTCCCTCCAACTTAGCCATGTTCAAGGCTGACAAAAGCACCTCAGTCAACTTGGAAGAGCTTCTTTGATCACTAGCCTTTGTTAAAAGGCTTCAATTATGCCCCCTCCTAGAAAGTCATAGGGTATAGAGCTGAAAAGGTCCTCAGATGAAAAAAAACCAGGAAGCCCCTTCCCTTGGCTCCAAGTTGGGCTGAACACCTTGTAGCACCTGGCACATTAGTAAGGGCTTAAATGAGAGTTTGTTGACTGACTGAGTGAAGGGGCTGGGGCTAGTTTCCTTTCCCGTATTTCAGGAGGGAAGGCAGAATTTCCAAGCCTGTTATCATGGCCCTATTTCTGGACACACCTAACCTTTAAAGGGCCTCTAGTAGAAGAGAGAGGTTCAGGGAATTGTTCAATGCCTCAGGCCTTCTTTCAGGCTCCAAAGGCACCAGCCAGTCTCTGACAGGGAGCAGCTGCAATTCAGATACTTCCCAGGGTACTTGGATCCCACATGTTGTAGCCACATGGGAGCCCATCTACTCGGCTCCCGGCCGAATCCCTCTTTGATTAATTAGGTAATTATAGTCAGAGTGGCCAAAACTTGACAAATCTGGCCCACGGGGGTGGGGGCGGGATGTGGCTGTTTCCTTTGGAAGGCAGTGGGGTATAGTGGGGAGCTCTCGGATCTTAGACTTTAGCCAGTCCACGCATCTCATGGTACAGAGCAAGAAAATGTCGCTGTGGCTGGAGGTCAGAAGACTCAAGTTGCGCCCCTCAGCACGTGCATGACCTGAAGCAAATCACTTCCCCTCACAGATCCTCAATCTCCTCATCTGTTAATAAGGTGGGGCAATCATTTTTGCACTGCCCAACTCACTGGGGTGTTGAAGGAAAGGACTTTATAAACTACAACGCCCTATGGAAATATCAGCTACAATAGCCATGACGAGGGCGATGGCTTGGGTTCATATAGCGCCTTAAAAAAATCCTTTTTATCATGAACTTAAATATCAACAAACATGAACATTTCCCTATACAACAAAGAACAGAAGAGGATTGTATTCACTTGGCATCCTTCTTCAAAGAAGCCCAAGTATTTTCATGTCTATTATCTCACATTCTCTCAACAGAAGTGGCCATCCCCATGTTACAGATGAGGAAATTGAGGCCCAGAGAGGTGACATCCAAGATCACACAACAAAGTTAATGGCAGAGCCAAGAGTGAGACTCAGGCTTCCTGGTTCCCATTACAAAGTTTTATGAGCTAGATCATACAGCTTCCTGTTTCCGGAAGTCTGTCTTACAAATGGAGGGTGGCTCAAAGCCTTGCTGCAGGCTACATATACAGAATAAAGGTGGGAACTTGGGACAAAGGGTTGAGGTAGACGGAGATAAGACATTGCCTAGGAAGGACTCCATCTGTGATTTTTTTTAATTTACAAATTTTTTTTTAGATAACAAGTATTTATTTTCTCTCCCTTCCACCTCCTTCCCCTCCATTGAGGGGAAGAAAAAAAGCTACCTGGAATTTTGTTCTTGCTTTTCCCCATTCGCTTGGAAAACAAAAGGATCTCAGAGAGTTGAAAACATTAAGTTGCCTCGGACCCAGATAATTCTCATGGGGTTTCTTTGGCAGAGATCTCCCCGAAATGGGTTTGGGGCCCAAGATTCCAATAAGGGTATTAAATGGGAGTTACTAGGAATTTCTAATCCTGAATCAGATAGATGTCTGGCACGATGGATTCCAACTCGGTTCCATACCCAACAGATTCAAAGACAAATGAAATCCCTTCAGGCTCTACTTAGCAGGTTGGCTAGCTGTTCAGAGTTTCAAAAGAGCTTGGTCCTTGGAAGAGAAAACTCTCCTTCTAGAGAAAAAAAAGACAACCACAGCGAGCATTCTGGGAATTGGCAGGTCTCCCTCTCTCTGTAAGGAGAAAGCAGCTGAGCTTTTCCTCCTAGTCAGATACTGTGTACGTAAAGGACCTGCTTCTTTAAAAGAAGTAGAACTCGGGCTTTTCGGTTCTATGCAACAAGAGAGATGGTACAATCAATATGTTTCTTATGGGAAAGAAGTAACATCTCAGCTGAGCTCCCTAGCTGAAGCCAGAAACCAGAAGCTGGAAACAAAGAGAGCCCCACAAATGCCAGGGCCACGGAGGGATGTCAAGCATTCGTCACAAGACCAACAGAACATTTTCCGGTAGAGAGTACATGCCACTCGGAGCCGTTCAGTCCCTGAGCATCTATTAAGCATCTGCTGTGAACAAAACACTGGGGTTACGTGCTGAAGATCCAAAGGAAGATGGAAACGGTTCCTGCCCTCAAGGTGCTCAATTTCTAAGAGGGGCAAGAACATAAAAGTAATTTAGTCCATACAAGATAAATATAGGGTTAGATGGACAGCGAGCTCACAAGGGAAGGCACTTGTAGCTACAAGGTCAGGGTTGGGGAGGCCAGGGAAAGATATCCTGCAGAAGGCAGAATTTGAGCAGAGTCTTAAAGAAAGCTAGGGGAACTAAGAGGTGGAGGTGAGGAGAAAGAGCATTCCAGGGATGAGAGACAGCTTGTGCAAAGGCACAGAGGTGGGAAATATAGGGCCCTCTGCAAGGAAGAGTCAAGTAGACTGGATCATGGAGTGCACTGAGGGGAGCAAAGTATGAGAAGACTGGAAAGCTTGGAAAAGGTCATCTATGAAGGGTTTTACCAAACAGGGAACTTTATATTAGATCCTAGAGGTATTCATTAGGGAGTCACGGTTTCTTGAATAGTGGGTGTGATGTTCAGATGTAAGCAGTGGGGAAAATCACTTTGACAGCTAAGTAGCAGATGGATTGTAGTAGAGGGAGACTTGAGGTAGAAAGACCAAACAGCAGCTACTGTGATAGACTAGGCCCGAATAGATAGGGGCCTCTAGTAGGGTAGTAGCTAGATGAGTGAAAAGAAGGCGGTACATGCACATATATGTATACATTTATACCTATATGTCCGTGTATACCTATATACATGTGTATGTGTGGGTTATCAGTTACAAAAGCTGAGTGATAGGACTTGGAAATAGTTTGGAAATGTGGGCTGAATGTGAGTAAAGAATGGAGAATGACACCTAGATTTCAAGCTTGTGTGACTGGGAGGATGGTGGAGCCTCGAAAATTAAAGAGAAATCAGGAACGTGGGAGGGTTGAAGGGTAAGATGTATTCTGTTTGGGGCGTGTTGAGTTTGAGATGCCCGTGGACTGTCCGGTTCAAGGTGTCTCAAAAGGCTCTCGGAGATGTGTGACTAGAGCTCGGGAAAAAGGCTGGGCCTGAATTGTGTAGTCTGAGGAATCCTTTGCATAGAAATGGTCACTGAAGCTATGGTGGCTGATGAGATCTAAGTATAGAAGCAAAAGAGAAGGCCCAGGCTAGAGCCTTGACTGGAAAGCTGTTAAATATTTACTTTATTGAAATAAAAATCTACCCCTGGGTGGTTGAGGTTGACCATCTTTCTAGCCTAAGAGATCCTAAGACATCCCATCAAGGTCAGACAGGAGTCCATTGTGGGGCAGGGTCAAGACGGGAAAGGGTGGTCTGTTCTTGAGTTCCCTCTGAATCCAGCTGGGCTGGCCCCTCACCTTGTGTCTGACGAGGAGCAACTGGCCCATGCCAGGGTCATTTCTGGCCCTGTCTCCGTCACCCAATAGAAGAGCCCTGCAGCTGGTTAGTCATTGTCCCCAGGAGGGCAGGTAAGGACAGATCATAACCTGACCAAGGCAGTCATATGATCCGAACTTTCTCCCCTACCTCCTCCCGACAGGTCAGGGTTGCTGACTGGTCATTACACAATGGCTCACTCTGTCCTGAATGTTAATGATTACAGAGAGCAGGGGATTCACCACAGCCTGTGGCATCTGGTCCTCCACAGCAAACTCTAGCCCTCCAGGAGACAAGGCAGGATTGGGCTTGAGCTCAGTGTACCCGCTCTAGATAAGCTTCCACGGGGCACAGGAGCCTGTGGAGGGGGAAGAGATAGAAACAGGAGCATATGTAGCTAAGCCCATCGACATCCAGTCCCCCAAAAGGATGGGTTGTGGTAGTATCAAGAACAAAAGGAATATCTTTCTCCAATACAGCCTCCATACTCCTACCTTTGCAATCTTCCTCCGTTATACTAACTATGCTATTTTCTATCAGAAACCTCTCATAGCTCTATATTACCTATTTAATTAATCTAGAAACCAGAGCAGGGAGGTGATAAAGTGAATAGAATGCTGGATCTAGAGTCAAGAAAAGCTGAAATCAAATCCGGCCTCTAGTTACTTACTAGCTAGGCGACCTTTGGTGAGTCACTTAACTCTGTTGACCTCCAGTTTTCTCATCTGTCAAATAAGCTGGAGAAGGAAATGAACCCTTCTGGTATTTTTGCCAAGAAAGCTCCAAATGGGGTCATGGAAAGTTAGATTCAACTGAAAAAAAATTAAACAATAGCTAGAAACCCTTGACTCTAGCATTCAAGGCCCTCCACAATCAAGCTCTAGTCTATCTGTCCACACTTATTTCCTATTCCTTTTTTCCCCCACGAAATCCACGTTCTCATCAAATTAGATATTCCTTATTCTCATTCTGTTCTCTCTGGTCTCTGCTTTTGTTCACGTGGTTCCCTTGGAATAGACTCCCCACCAGCCCTCAGTAATAGTCTGCCCCTTCTAGCCTTATGTGTCCACAAATGTCCTTCATATGTCCACAAATCCTTCGTTGTAGTTTGGCATCAGAAAAGGCTATCCCTCTTCCTGTGGCACTTTGAGCTTGAATGAGTGAATTAAAAAGAATTTATTAAGTACTTATTGTGCCAAGCATTAGAAATCCAAAGAGAAAAGTAGACCCCATCCTTGTCCTCAAAGACCTTACATTCTACCAGGGGACACAACCCACAGGAGAGCTCGGCGGCTAGGTGATTGGAAAGTTTCAGGGTCTTAAGGGAACCACAAATGCTGAGGCCTTGCCTTTAGGGTCATTTCCACTGACGAACCGGTTTCTGATGCCGAACCACTGGACAATGCTAAGGCCTTGAGCATTTCTCTCGCTCTTGAATCAGAGCGAGGATACCTCACATATGTTATATAGTAGGCACTTAATGAGTTAAATTGAATTGAATTGAAGAGGGCCCAGAAGACGGTATATTAGTCCCTTATAGTCAGAGGCTGGGAAGCTCCTCGGGAGCGGGGGCCGCCAATCTCCTCTGAATACGAATATGATGTACTTGGTAATTCCCCACACCCCAGTCCTCTGTTAATAATAATAACTAACCTTTCCGTGACATTAAGGAAAAGGCATTACCATCTGCTTTTCCTCTATATCCTGTGGTCTAAAGGACTCTGGCATTTGCCTCATAGCTGGAAGAGCTTTTCTGTGTGTCCATTGTGCATAAGTTCCCAAGAGCAGGGATGCTCTTACTTTTCTATCTGTATCCCCAGTGAGCCCTTGGTATAATGCCTTCTTTGCCCACAATATTGTACTTAATAAATGCTTTTTCATTCACTCATTTCCCCTTGAGGCCTACAAAGTGCTTTCCTCACCAGAGCCCTGAGGTGGGGGGGGGGAAGTGAAGGTTGCCTCATTTTACAGAAGAGGAAACTGAGGGGAAAAGGTGTGACGTCACAAAGTTGTTAGATGGCAGAGCCTAGATGAGGACTTGGGTCATCCTTCCATTGTATCTGGCTCCCTGGGCCCATCTGAGCTGAAGCATTTCCTAAATAAGGTAATTGGGAGGAAAAAACATCTTGCTGGCCGTCCCTATCAAGGCAATGATGAGACTGGGTTCTTCCAATTGCACTGCCCTGCCTTACCTCTCGGCTCTGTTCCTCTGGGATTCTGGGCCCTGGGCCTTTGGACGCTTCCAATAGGGTAAGCTCTGAGGACACCCTCTAAGGGCCGGCTTTATTTTAGAGTGATTATTCTGTTGGGGATCTGCAGATGAGGTAAACATCTGGGCTCTCCTGTATAGCTGTGGCAAAGAAATTCCTAGACATTCAGACTCTCAGGCCTAGGCTTGTCTTGCTAGGGTAGTCTTGCCAATGGGTTCAGGGCCCCAAAGAAATCAGGAGGTAATGTTAAAAAAAATCCCAGAAATCCTTGTTTTCCTGCTGGGAGCTCTGAGGTGCAAAGACTAGAGCATGAAATGTTAGAGGTGGAAGGTCCCTGAAAATGTAGAGGCAGCTTCTTGCCTTGTCTGGTCTAGGAGGGCAGAACCAGGATGTGGGGAAGACACTGAGATAAGACTCTGGCTCCCGTGGGTCATAGAGAACAGAGATGGTGAGAAAAAGGGGGGTCTGGTAATTTTAAGATGAGCCCAATAGCCCTGCAGGATGGGTGAGAGGAGGAAGGCCCTGACGGGGCAGGGATGCTGGTGGGAAGTGATGAGGGTGGTGTTGACTGTGAGATGGATTCCAGAACATTCACTAAGACTGAATGGGCAGGGCCTGAATGCTACATGTTGGGGATGAGAGAGGGGGTAGAGTTTTGGTCTTGGAAGCAGAGCGTTAAACCCTGGGCCCGGTAATTTCTATCTCCCCCAGACTTGTCTGGGCGCCGTCACCTCACTCACCTTGGCACACCTAAACCGAGGCTGAGGGACCAAGCAACAAGTAGCCACTGAAAGCTCATTTGAGGCTGCAGAACATCCTTAAACTGGCCAGCTCAAGAGGTAGGCAGTAGCCATTGCCAATGGGCCAATGATGCCGTCTGCCTCTCTTCCCCTCCAAGACCACAGATCGGATTGGAGTTGAGAGTCTGGTTTCTCAAATTGGCCTTTATACTGGGGCTGTAGAAGTGAGCGTGTTCTAGATCCCATCTAGAGGACTGGAGTAGGCCTAGGAAGTGCGGGCCTTTCCCAGGGCTCTTTCTCAGTGTTCCTCAAAGTTCTGCACATTCTTGGGGAGAATTTCATGAACTGGGCTGTGCTGTAAAGTGCTGAAGGTCTTAGGCATAGAGAATATCAGAGGAGCAAAAGGACCGACATTTTCCTGAGCCCTTTTCCATTCTGGTCAAGGGGCCAGGGCGAAGGCCACCTTGGGTTCTAGACTGCCTCTGATGATGCTTTAAGGCCAGAGGAACAGGTATTCGGAGAGAGACTTGCTCTCTCCCTCTCAGTGTGTGGCATTCCCTAGAAGGGGGCAGGGAGTGAGGCCTCCAAAGCAAAGCAGACGCTGTCTGTTGAGACATGTGCTTTTTGGAGGGGGTGTCCTTGGCCTTGCCAAGGCAGACTCCTTTGGAAAGAAACGCTTGACACAAAAGATTAATTAACAGGTTGGGCCTTGGTGTCTAGCAGGAGGGAACTGAGCTGGATTCAAATGGAACTTTCAGAATGGAGAACCAGGCTACAGCAGAGCTGGGGCAAAAATGTGGCATTGTGGGAGGTGGGCACCAAGTCCCATGACCCCCCTCCCCTTTCCCCTGTGGCTGGGAGGCTATATTTATCCATAAGGGAGCAGGAGAGGTGGGTTTTTTTTCCAAAGGGAACATGGGCACTGATTTCCTGAGTATTCAAATCTCCTGGCCCTGGACCAAAGCTCTTTCCATAAAGAACAGAAGGGCACGATCGAGAGTGGTGGAGGCAGAGAGGGGCACAGCTGATGGGAACATCAGGTTCTTGCCACCCTAGGGACCCTTCTTAACTCCACACATCATGCTCATCAGCCTCTCTGTGCTGTTGCTATCGATACATCAGTTCTGACTAGATTGTATTGTCCCCTAGTCTGCCTGGTCGCTATCATACCCCCTCATCTTGTCCCCATGCCATCTGCCTTTTCGAGCCAGGATCTCCAACTGAAGATGAGCAGGAGGCCAAGGAGAAGGTCTACAGGGAGGTGAGGTTGAGACGTTTCGCTCTACGGGGGTAGCTTCAACCCAGGCAGTCCTTAACGTTCCTCATGTCACCAAAGCTAAAAGCGTGGTCTATTGGGTGTTCTCTTCACATTTCATTCAGGAGTCTGGCAACTAGTAAATTGCAGCAGAAAGAGCACTGGGGTCAGAAGGTCTGGGTGCAGATCTCGCCTCTGTTGGTAGCGGTGCTGTTGGGACCGATGACATCACAGGGTGACGTCTCGACTTGCTCGTACGCTGGATTCAAGTGAGGCAGAATTACCCGACGCTGTCAGCCTCACTCTCTCTTCCTGCGTCACCGAAGTCCACAGCAGGACAAAACTCGGGATGACTGTGGTGATGGCTCGGGATGCGATGGATGACCTGGGGTCTTTGATGTTTGACTAAGCTCTACGGTCTCCACGGTAAATGCTTTAGTCACTTTCATGGCTCTTGGAACTAATTGTTCTCATCCGTCTGTTCTGTCAGGGGAAAAGTGGTCACACGGTTGGGGAAGACATCCCCCTAACTCACCAAAAGCTTTGAGGCCCATTGGTTCTCCTTGGCCTGATTCGGCCTGTCTGCTGAGATGGCTTTACTGGGGTGTGGCTGCTGCCCGTGCTACCAGCTAAAAGTTGGGGAACAGGGAGACAACCAAAGTATCTACTCATCGTGACCTCTGTTATTTGTTAGCTGTGTGATCTTGAGCATTTCCCCCTTTCTAAAAAGAGGGGTTTGGGCTACATGGTCTTTAAGGTCCCTTATGAGGTGAAAGCCTGTGATCCTAGAAGTACCTACTCACAGAGGAATTTTGAGATTATTAATTTCAAACTCTCATCTCTTTTTAATAAAAAGAGGCAATCGAGGCCCAGAAGATGGAAATATTGGTTTAAGGTCACCCATCCAGCAGCAGGGATACGACCTCTCCCCCAAAACTTGAAAAATTCCCGGCTAACTCGACTAACCTATGCCCTAGCTGGCCTGAGAAACAGCTGGAACCAGATGCAGAACAACTGGCAAATCACACGGCTAGAATGAAGTACTTCCTGACTTACTGTAGTTTTCCTTTTGAGACCTTGATGTGCTTTCTAACCCAAGGAATAGGCGATGCTTATTTCTGGCTTTACCTCCTACACACATAAAAACAAAAGGTGTGGCTCAGAGAAAGCAATGGTATTGGCCAGTGACCAGTTAGTCCCCGAGGCCACTTTAAACTGGATTACAAATACAGGCCACAGGAAGGAAATGCTTCTCCTGGGCAGAGAAACGGAACAGAACGCCATAAGGTAGAGGCCTTGCTGGCTCCCTGGCTGGCCCCAATTCCAGCCAAACTGAGAAACACCCAGGAGGCCCATACCGTGGGTCACATGCTGGGCCGGGCCCTGCCAAGCTAACTACACAAAGCACCCACACTCTGGGCCCTGTCCTCAAGAGGCTTCCGTTCTGTTGGGGGAAATCAAACATGGCAATGGATAAATGCGGGCATGATGACTGCAGGAGGGAAAAGAATGCTCATCAGAAGGCCTTGGAAAGGCCTCGCTTCAGATACAGCTCCGGATACGAGGCTTCAAGGGAGCTAAGAAGAGTCTCAGCTGATCTGGCAGAGCCTTCTAAGACATGAGGATGGCTTGGACAAAGATATGGAGGAAGGAGATTGAACACTAGGGAGAAAAATTAGGGAACAGGTCAGTTTTGCTGAAACGGCAAATGTGTGAAGGGAAATAACATGGGATAAACCTGGAACAGTATAGTGGCTACAGGCTGCGAAGCTCTTTACGTGTCAAAAGTGGGAAGTTGTCTCTTCCGGAAGCTTTGGGGGCAGGAGAATGACAGGGCCAGCTTGGAGCTTTAGGCTACACTTGGGTAGAAGATGGGTTATTAGGGAAGAGAGCCTGAATGTAGAGTCCAATTAGGAGGTGGGAGGTGGCGGCGGGTGTGAGCAGAAGAACGGGTTAGATATAAGAAGGGCTGATACAGAATGGATGAGACATGGCGAGTGATTGGCAGTGGGAGAGAGACAGAGAGAGAGAGAAGAAAGTTAGGTTGCAAATCTGGTGATGGGAAAAATGGCAGTCCCCGCCACAGAAATCGAATTGTGGAGGAGGCTTGGGGAGATACCTCACGAGTTCTGCTTTGGATCTGTTTGAGAGATGCTCACGGGACATTCAGATGGAACTGTCCAGTAGGAAAAGAAGGAGGCTGGCTGGATAGATTTCAGAGTCATCTTCCTAAAGGTGATAACTGAACCTGAGGAAGTCATCAAGAGAGATGATCTAGAGAGAGAAGAGAGAGGACCTCTTGGGTCCTCTTTCTTCCCTATCTGGGAAAGGATGCCAAATTTGAATTCAAGATTCAGACCCGTCTCCCTGAGGGCTCTTTCATTCCTTAAGGCTGCTGTGCCCCGGGTCTGCTTGGGGAAAGAAGGAAAGGCCTGATCTCTGCTGCTTCTGTCTCCACTGCCATTCCCTTTGCCTGGCTTTTGGGAAACTTGGATTCTCCTAGCTGAATATTCATGGCAAAGTGGAAAGATCTCTGGATTGAGAATCGGAAGACTGCTCCCTGAATCCCAGTTCTGCCATTTGCTAGCTATATGACTACACAAATCATTTCCTATCTCTGGGCTTCAGCTTCCTCATATCTAAAATGGGTAAATAGTGCTATCTGCCTCGTGGGATTGCTTTCTGCTTGTGAACTTTCTAGAACTATTCAGTGGCGAAAGAGTATACCAACTGATTTCTAGGATCCTCTTCCTCTCCAATGTTATAATCTCTCGCCGAGTTCAATAACTTACTTCTTAATGATGCGTAACTTAAACGATTAGTCCTAAAAAAAAAAGGAGGCTGGGGTGACCCACGGGGATGCTGAATTATTTACAGGAAGGAGTGTGCCCCTTCCCATGTCAAATTTTCAGGATGAGCACTTACACCTTGGAAATGGACGAATCACTACTTGATTTATTGTTCTGCTCACTCGTCTAGACTTAAATGAGTGATAGAGATTATATTAATGATGCGGCCTAAACTTAGAAGTATGTCATGGGTACGCCCCCCTTCCTCTTCTCCTCCAGAACCAGTTGTTAAACATTTTACTAGCAGACCCCTGTTAGAGAACAGCAGGGGTAGATGAAACGGGAAACAGAAAAAACCTTCTACCTTTACAGGGAGACACACAAGACCTCTTATGGCAGAGTGGAGAAAGCTGAAATGCTGTGGGGATTAAGGGAGGAGAAGGCTGGAAGGGATCTCAGGGGACATTTGGCCCCATGTGTACCCAAAGAGCAATGACATGTAGCTTTTAGAGCATTTAGAGAGGTGTAGCCTCTTTGGAGCATCCTCATCAAATACTCATGCAGCCTGTGCTTGAGTACCTCCAGTGATGGGAAGCACACTACCTCCAAGGCAGCCTCATCCACCTTAAGATCTAAAATTAGGGAGAATTGGGGGAGAATTTGATTCCCCTGAGCTGAAATTCACCTCTGCATTTTTTTCTTCATTCCACCAAGCACAAGAAATCTAATCCTCTTGCCACGGAGGCTTTTCAGTTTCTTGAAGACAATTCTCACGTCCCGAATCTGGTCTCCTCCGGGCTAACCGTCCTCCTTTCCTACAGATAATTTGGAATTCCCTGATTGCCGAGTCTCTAGTCCCCCACGATACTGACTGATTTCCTCTGGAAACACTCCAGCTTGTAAAATTTAGTGCCTGGAACTGAGCCCAGGAGCAGGCTGGCCAGGATGTGGGACCCAGAACCGTGGCCCTCTTCGTTCTTGGAGGTCAACGTGACTAGGCTGGGAGACGAGGAGCAGGCAGGCCTGGAGAACCCGGGGAGCTGAGAAGCAAGGCAGGGGAAGGGGTGGGGAAGGCAGAGGGAGAAGCGGGTGGGAGGCCTGGGCTTGGCCAGGCAGACAGCTGTGCTAGTATGACGCTGAAATTACATTTCGAAGTCATTAAAATTAGTAATGGGGAGGGGGAGGGGAGGGAGAAGAGAGTCATATTTCCAAACAGTCATGAAACTGGAAGATCTAGAATATGTTTGTGGAGGGGGAAGAGTACAATTGTGAACCCCATCCCGAGGCCCAGGGCAGAGGCCCGGAGGGCGGGGGGCACGGGTTGGCCACAGAGCTATGGGGCAGCTGTGTGGGTGGGGAGCCAGGCCTGTTTGCCATTACTCTCCATGCTGACGGCCTGCTGTCCACCCTATTTCCCTCCCCCTGTCTCCACAGCGGGGCACAGCCATGAGACCAGTAATACATGTCTGAGTGGCCCATCCCATATGAGGGGGGAGGTAAAGAGCCAGCATTCTTTCCTTTCCTCGAGGCGTCACAGAGCCTTAAGCAGAGCTAGCGTCAAAACCCCAGCTTCAAATCCTTTACCAGTAACTCCCTTTGTAACCTTGGCTCATTTATTTGAGCTCAGTTTCCCCATCTGTAAAATATGGCTATTTGCCCAGCTGACTTCCCGGAGGTATTTTTTTTTTTAAAAAGCAAAGTGCTACTCCATAAATGTAAGCATCACCCTTCATTCCTATTCAGCAAATAGCTGAATTTACAGCTGGCTCTGGATGGAGAGCCCTGGGTCAGAAGCTGGGGAAAACCTAAAGGAGGGTTGAGATACATACAAGTTGCTCACAAATGATACAAGTCCCTTCCCTTCTTTAAACCTTAGTTTCCCTGCCTGTCAAATGAAGACCTAGGAATATGTGACCTCAAAAAATGACCTCCCTTTTGACTCTGAAGGCAATGATTCCGGGCCATGTTGACTGATAAATATTAGGAAAAATGAGAGGCTACACAAGAACACTATCAAATGATCTGAGCTCCAAGGAGGAAGGGATCACTTTCAGCTAGGGGAAGAAAGACTCACTTGCCCAGGCCGGCTTGATTCAGCCCAGATTGACAATGAGCCCTTCTCTTTCATGGCTGGATACAGCTGCCTCCTTTTGCTATAGAGCAGTCGCTATTATCTCGTCCGGGCTGCCGTTGCTTTCTAGGGGGACAGACACTTTGTTTGAGCTGTGGGAGATCTCCTTCTTTCCCTGGCTTCCTTCTCAGATGCCCCATTATGATGCCCTAAGCTCCCAAAAGCTATGGCAGTGGGGCTCCGACCAGAAGGGTTTAAAGTACAAGGCTGGCAAGGCCAGACCTAGCCTGGAGCAACGAGGGCTTTGCTTAAGGCGCCACGTTGGGGAGGCACCCGACATGCTTCTTCTCCTACCACCTTGTCCATTGCAGTACTGACTATTACTTGGGCTGCCACCCCACAGTAGCCGGCACCACCCCTGCTCCTTTGTGAGCCTTAGCTCTCCTTTGTCCCTCCAGTTGTCCTGCACTTCCCTTTCTAATGGGCTCTCCGGAACCTTCCTCATCGATGCCACTCTCCATTATCCCTGATCTCTTTCCCTCATGCTGCTTCTAATGTTCCATAAAACCTAGTTTTCTCCCAAAGACACCACATCTCTTGGTGCCATATTGAAAGCCAGATGCTCCTTCCTTTAAAACAGTCTCTGACTCCCCCAAGGGCCGAGAAAAGTACCTGGGGTCTCCTTGTTCCTTCTGTCACTCTCAGACCCCCATTCTACCACTGTGACATAACAATAATCAATAATCACCTCTCTCCCCTTAATTTCTCTCCAGCCTGTCCAGGTCCTTGTTGATGCCCTCTATGGAGCTCTAGGTTCCTGTTCCCTCTTCCCCAAAACTTCAGCCCTTGGTTCACAGCCTTCTGTACTTCAATTCTTGAGAATTCTCAACCTCTTAGAATATTCTGGCCTCCCGATTTCCTCAGTCTCCTTAACTTCCCTGGTCTCTGTTTCCTGTCTATCACAAATCATAGGGGGATCATCGCACCATCACTCTGAACCCAGCTCCTCTTGAGCCTACTGCTTCTAGTCTCAGAATCCCTCATTATGGCTCTGGGACCTAGTAGTTGCCAATCTACCTCCAAGGACCATTCTTTATCCAAGAGAGGCCATTTAGGAAACAATATCCAAAGGTACGGAGGGGGAGGCCTCCCCCAGATGAGGTCAAACATGCTCAGTATGGAGTACAAAGCTCATGGTAGTTTTTTTCCCCCTCCATCAGTGACAAATTCTTTCTTCCCCTCACCGGGGGGGAGGGCGGGGGAGCGCCTCACCATGTTGTGGCCAAATCACAAAGAAGCCAGAGGCTGGGCCTTTTTTTCCTAGCTCTTTAGTCTCATCCCCCTCACAAGTATGGTTTTGTAACTGTCTTGCCCAAGTCAGGGTCATGGAGGAGTCTAGAACTTTGAGGAACTTTCTGCCTCCTAGACCAGGCCTCTAAACTAACAGAGAAGCAAGCTGTGAGTCCAATAGAGATTCCATGTGAAGGTTACTGTATAACCTGCTCCCCACTTCTTTCCCTACAATGCCTATTCAATGACCCTGAAAGTTTTCAAAGGCCCCATTCAATCCATTTCTCGGGATCTGGCCTCCTGGGCCAGGCTCTCGAGTACCCAGCTAGACCTGGCACCTGTCCCAATTCCCCACGGAATGTTGGGACCTCCCTGGGCCTGGGATCCTGAGGCTGAGTGGGAGGTGGGGAGGACATTGAGAAATTCATTACACAGCGAGTGCCCTTCTGCAGGTTGGGCACTGGAGGGGGCAGGCTCAGCTGCCAGCGCCCCAGAGGACAGATATCCCAGAGGCCCCACTGGCACCGGGCCCATAGAGCCTTGGGCCACACAGAGCAATGTCATTGCAAATCAACTTGAGGCAGGGAAAGAAGGGCTCTCAGATCAGCTAGTCCTGCCTCTTCATTTTACAGAGGCGGAAACTCAGGGCCAGATAGAGGAAGGGATATGTCCAAGTGAGTTAAGGGGCAGCAGGGCCAAATGGTGGAGTCTTGGGAGATTTTCAGTGGTGACCTTCCTGTCTCCCTTTCAATTTGGAAGCATTTGTCCAGGACTTACCGAGTGCCAAGTCTTGTGCTTGGCACTGAGGGCACAGAGATGAAAAGTGAAATCACTTCTTCCCTTAGTATCAAGGAAGAAGATGTGAACTGTCAGAGTTTTTTAACCGTGGTACTGACATTCCACTTAAATGACATGTGCACAGTGGAGGTCAAACAGAAGGGACGAGGGGCATCGGAGCCGAGTTTCGAGGGAAGGACAGGGAAGGGGAGGACTACAGTAGGTACAGGTAAGCTGGCGTGTATATGATCCGGGCCTATGCAAATCCAGGGAGTATGAGACGGAGGCAGGGCGACGGGGAAAGGGTCCGTCAGCAAAGCCAGCGTCAGCATAGGCAAACGAGCCAGCGGTCTCCACACGTGACCGGCAATGGGTCCGCGGCTTGTGGATTGCAAGTCTCGGTATCCACAGGCAGAAAGAGAAGAGCCCCCAGACCTTGAGATTGAGGATTTGGGAAGCCCCAGGGAGTAGCAATCATCAAAGCAGCTTCACTGCCTTTAGAGATCCTAGGAGATCCTAGATCCAGGGGCCCCGAGGCCGCCTGAGATACTATAGAGGGTCCTGAAGATCCAGTTCTCTGACCTTCAAAGACTGAGAGGGGCTACCACTGGGAGGTGGAGATCAACACAAGAAGCCAGGAAACCGAGTGAGCTCAAGCAGGGCTGACCACCCTACTCAAAAGTTCACTGGGGACAAAGCCTAGTCCAGACACAAAGCCCCAATTCAGGAATTAAAGCTGGAGAGATGAGTAAATCAAAGAAAACACCAATCAGGACCAAAAGTTCCTTATAGACCCGGCGGTCCCCCCAAAGAAGGCACCATTAATTCTATAACAAACATAATTACATATTCAAAGGAAAAGTGAATTTTCTACAAGGATGACACGGATATAATTTAAGAAATTATGCAAAAGAAAAAGCTCTGGAAGAAAGAATTGGAGAAAGAGTAAACAGCTTAGAAGAGGAAATGGAAAAGCTT
Organism: Antechinus flavipes; assembly: GCF_016432865.1. Classification (NCBI taxonomy): domain Eukaryota; kingdom Metazoa; phylum Chordata; class Mammalia; order Dasyuromorphia; family Dasyuridae; genus Antechinus; species Antechinus flavipes. The sequence goes on along the minus strand of NC_067404.1, from coordinate 57,541,861 downwards.
ACCCAAGTAAACCTTGGACACCTGAAAAACTAGGCCAGGGCAAACGGAAATCAATGACTGCTTGAGACACCAAGAAATACTAGATCAAAATCAAATGATAGGGGAAAAAAACCAGAAGAAATGATAAGAGTTTGGATTGAGAAAACTAATTGACCCGGAAAACGGGTCAAGGCAATTTAAGAATCACTAGATACCCTGAAAACTGTGATTGAAAAAAAGAACAACCAAAAAAATCTTTGAACATTTAAGTCATAAATGAAAACTGCCTAGATTAGGACAAAGTGAAGATAGAAAGAAGCCATTGATCGTCTCCTGAAAGGAACTCTAAGAGGAGAAATGCCTGTAATAGCATAGCCCACATCCAGAGCCCCCCTGTTCTTTCATCAGAGAAAAAGTACTGTAAACATCTAGAAAAATCATGGCTAGTCAGAAGACCCTGGTTCTCATCTCATCTCTATCACAATCTAGCCCTGGAAACTGATGTCAAACACCCTCAGGGCTAGTTGCTTTTTCTTGAAATAAGACAACGAAAAGCCTCGTGGTGCAGTGGGAAAGAGTCCTGGATTTAGGGTCAGAGGGCCTGGGTTCAAATCTTGCTACCTACATAACTTCAGGCAAGTCCTTTCTTTCTGGAACTCAGTTTCTCCATCTGTAAAACAAAGGGGATGGACTAGGTAACCTAGGATCTCCTCCAGCTCAAAATCCGAGCCAGCAAAAGTCGATCCCAGGCCTCTCCACTGCAGGACAATCTAATCACCCCGACAGCAATTTTCCCTCCACTCCCATGATGGTAGCCTGGAAAGTCTGGTGTTCTCTCTCGGGATGCAGCTGAGCTAGAGTAAGGCTGGGGGCAGGGCTGATGTGTATGGAGCATCCTTTGGTGGAACATCGGCCATTTCATTCCTGCGGGGAGCTGTCGGGACATATGGTGACCCAGGTCAGCCAGGGCAGGGAGGGGACTATCTCCTGACTGAACATCCGCCCCTTGGAGTGCTCCACTTTGGAATCAGTAATGTACTTCCTGTTTTGAAACACTCTCTAGGCCCCTGAATCTCAGGAGAGCACATCCTCATATTGTTTCTGTCAGGATGGGGACCCACAGGAAGCTTTACCTTTTATTAACAACCCGAACAGTCTGTTCTGAGGCAGCCTGCTGTCCGAGTGGGACACGGCCCAGAAGGCACACCCAAGACTCATCCTTTATTAAGCATCTGGACTCACACGATGACTCTAGTGGGTTGGACCACCAGGAACACTTGAAGCACACAGAACCAACTACGGGTCTCCTAGCTGGCAATTTGTCTCCCATCCTTGGGAAAAAAAGAGAAATGGATAAAGGCAGAGAGCCCTATGTCTGGGGCAGACAGCCAAGAGCTCAAACTCAATGACAACTTTTGTAAGGAAAATCCAAGAGAAGACAGAGCCCCACAGTCACAGACCACCCGGGTGGGTTCGGTCACTCAGCAAGGACTCGCTGTGTGCCTGGCACTCTCTGTGCTGAACTCGGGGATACCCTCAAGTAGCTCCTGTTCTAACGGGGAGACAATCTGCAAATGATGACATGTGCAGAGTATATAAAGTATAAATAGAAAGCCTTCTGAGAAGGGAAGGGGGGGATTTTAGTGTAGTCTTGAAGGAGGCCCGGGGGAAACTATGATGCAGAGAGATCAAGTGGGAGAACATTTGAGGATGGGGCACAGCCAGAGCAAAGACAGAGTGGGGAGATCGAGTCAGGGGAGTGAGCCGGATCGGGCAAAACTCACTAGGGATACAGCTAGTTGGGGGGTGGTACAGAAGCTAACATGCTTCCTGGTCACTTCCTCTTTAATCAGTCTTGCTGACTAGATGCTAAGTGAGTCCAGTTACTTGTTGGTGAATGTCTCTGAGATTCTCAGTGGCCTTGAAATATATGTGTGTCCGGGAGCCAAACCTTGTTCTCCCCAAGCCCCAGCCAGACAGAGTTTGGCTTGGCATCCAAGCTCCACCGCTCGCTACCTGTGTGGCCAGAGGCAGGTGCTTTTCCCTCGCTAGGCCTTGATGTCTCTGGAAAATTGAGGTGGGGCCAAATGGTCTCTGAGGTCCCTTCAAGTTGGAAATCCCAGGATCACACTTCCAAATCCTCAAGTGGGAAACAGGAGGTGAGGCAGAAGGCCAGTCCCCAGTTCCTCTCTGCCTCATTTCTTTGCACTTAAGTCCTTCAAGCTCCAGTGCCGGCTCCCCCGATCCAGCATCTGTCGACTCTAATGCCCCATGGACACTGATCACTTACTGATCTGTAGTACCATCTTTTCACGGATATGGGATCTCCCCCATTAGCATGGAAACTCCTCGATGATAGGGATTGTTTTTGCTTTTTCTTTGTATCTCCACGGTCTGGCACATAGTAGGCACTTAATCCGTGCCAAAGTTATTTTCCGACTAGTTTGTATTTATCTTGTATTCCTTTGTAGTTACATGTCTTCTTGTTTAGAATATAAATTCCCTGAGGACAGGGACCGTGTTTTGTCTTTTTGTTTGTGTCCCATCCCCTACCACATAGTAAGCGTTTTTAAAAAATCCATCAACAAGCATTTCTTGAGTAATGTTTATATATTTCTTAGCTCTCCACTTGACCATAAGCTCCTTGAGGATAGGGTCATAGGATGAAAAAAAGGAGAAAAGATCTTGACCATCTACTCCTATACCTTAATTTTCTATATGAGGACTCCGGGGTACAGAAAAGAGAGATGATTACTCAAAGTCACATGGCTATTTTAGTATAGACAAGGAATTAAGATTCCAGGGCTTTTTCAAATGCTTTTTTATATACCGCATAGACTACTATATGTTATATTTCCTTGTACCCCATCCCTCCCCTCCTCCCTCTGCCGTGGAACGATGCCTTGGAAATAGGTGTTCAAGAAATGCTTGTACATGAAGATGATGATGTCAAATTTTAGTTTGGGGAGGCCCTGGCCACTAGGAGAGTCTAGGCGGAAGCAGAGAAATTTGGAGATGATGCTGAGATCTTGGTCTTGACTCCATTTTTTATTAGCCATGTGATCCTGGGCAAGTCCCCTGTAGTTCTCTGAACCTTAGTTTCCTCTTCTGTCAAATAGGGATAATGGTTTTTACCTCACAGAGCTATTTTATGAACTTTAAAGCACTTGGGAAAACAGGAATGGTCCTTGTCAACTAGTCACCCAACAGACAGCCTGCCCTCACTCCTGTAAACTATTTGACTGCTTTGGTTCTTCTTGGGTGTCTCTTCCATTTTTATCAAATGTCTTTCCTGTAAGGCTAATGATGCAGCCATGTTGAAATGGGGCCACTGTTTGGTCCAGTGCCAGGGTCCCAAGAGGGCATGGGACTCGCCTCTCCTATTAGGTCGATCAGGTGATGACTTCTCTGTGGCAAGAAGTTGGAGGGGAGCTGTAGCATAGTTGGGCTGAGAGGCTGGACCCCTCCACCTTAAGACTCTGGACCAGGGGTCCTCAAACTATGGCCCATGGGCCAGATGCAGCAGCTGAGGATGATTATCCCCTCCCCCAGGGCTAGGAAGTTTCTTTATTTAAAGGCCCACAAAAGAAAGTTTTTGTTTTGACTATAGTCCGGCCCTCCGACAGTCTGAGGGACAGTGAACTGGCCCCCTATTTAAAAAGTTTGAGGACCCCTGCTCTGGACAATAAGGAAATCAGAGAATGTTAGAGCTGGAAGACATCTTTGAGAGGTTCTTAACCTCTGTTGTGTCCCAGCCTGGGGAAGCCCAAGAGACCCCTTCTCGGAATCACAGTTGCAAATGCATCAAATAAAACATGGGTGGATTCCAAAGGAAACCAATTCAAATGAAAAAGTTACCAAAATCTTAAAAGAACACATTTAGAGACCTGTGGTCCAACTTCTGCATTCTACAGTGGAGGAAACTGAGGCCTAGAAAGGGCTAGGCACAGCAGAACTGACATCAGACTCCAGGTTCCTTCAGAGCACAGCCATCCAGGAACGAGGACCAATGAATGCCCCAAGACGCACAGCATGGGCATTTTTGCCCTTCACTCGTGTCTGACTCCTCATTTGGGATTTTCTTGGCAGAGATACTTGTGTGGTCTGCCACTTCCTTCTCTGGCTCGTTTCACAGATGAGGAAACCGAGGCAAGCAGGATGAAGTGACTTGCCCCAGGGTCACATGGCTAGGAAGTGTCTGACACTGTATTTGAATTTGGGACCTCCTGACTCCAGGCCTAGAGCTCTATCTACTGAGCCATCTGGCTGTCCCCCACAGGCAGCCCCAAGCAGAGGGCAAGATGAAGTGAGGGAGCTGGAGAGCTGAGTGTTTGGAACTGGAGAGAGAAGCTGTGATGACCTCAGATCATTTTTTGCTTTCATCTCTTTGCAGCTCATAAAGGTGGCACATCTGGGCTCCTTCGCTCCCAAGTCAGACCCATCTGGGTGTGGTTGGTCTTCCCACCCCTAACTCTTTGGGAGAGCCAGCCAGAGCGCCCCCGAAGCAGACGAGGATGTCCGGTTATTCCTGGTCAAGAGGACCTAAATAGTTCTCATTCCCAAAGGGTTGGGAGGGACCTGGAGAGGGGAAGTTCCGATGTTTGTAGGCAGCTCGGTCTGTGCCTCCCCACCCCTGTCTCCCACCTCAGGTCCCCATTCCTGTCTAGAAGAGCCCTTACGAGCTCGTTAGAGGATCAAAGAATCAGAACAGGAAGGGCCCTTAGGTCATCTCCTTGCAACTGTCTCGTATGATAGACAAAGAAACTGAGGCCCAGAGAAGGCAAGCCGCTTGCCCCTTGCTCCTAGCCAGGCGCTTTAGCCACGACGATGAAGGTCCCGGCACCCAGCCCTGGCTAAACTCTGGCACTACTGACACTGGTAATTCGCAGCCCTTCAAAGAAACTAATACTCCCATCAGCCCCAAGCTTTGCACGTGGGTCCATTTCCAAGTCTGCCCCGGAAGGCTTGGGAAGCCAGGGCCTCTGAAAGCCCTTTCACCAACCCCGTCCCCATTCTGACAGCTGTTTCCCACTGTAAGGCCAAATCCAATGCTCACAATGGGCTGGATACTGGCTGAAGTCAGACACTCCGCTGTTGCCATCTCCCTTGACTCAAAGATGGTGCAATAAACCTGGAACACACTGTGCTGGAATCCATTCCCCACCCACCACCCCTCGCTAATGTATTCACAGGCTCACAGAATATCGGAAAGGGAAGGGGACGGAGGACGGCAGGGTCCGATGATACCGTGGAACGGCAAGCCGGAAGTGTTGGAAGGCGACGGCAGTGCTGGGTTTGAGATCAGAAAACCTGGGCTTAAAAACTTGGCCCGGTACTTGCTCTCTAGCTATGTACCCTTGGGCAAATCATCTCCCTTCTCTGGGCCTCGGTTTCCTCCTCCATAAAGTGAAGGTGTTGGACCGACCTATCTCTAAGTTGCTGACGTCTCTCGTTTTCTAGATGAGGCCCAACGAAAGGGAGCGAGGGGGCAGATGTTGGCCCAAGGGCCCCCAGATTGTGGTGGAGATAGTAGGGCCGGTCCCAGGATCCGGTTCTCCTTTCTCCCAGCCTGGAGCCCTTTCTGCTACTCGCTTCTCCCCCTCCCCACCCCCACTGCCACCCCAAGCTTCCCTTCTCTCTGGCTGGAGTCCCTAATCTCCACACCATTGGGAGGGAGGATTTCTGCCCAAAGCCTCCTGGGGAGGAAGCAGGAGAGATGGAGAATCCAGCCCCCAGGTGGTCTGGGAAACCAAGAGCCAAGGCTTTGAATCACATCAAGCTTTTCCATCCCTTTATTTGGATAAAGATCCCAAGACTCCAAAGCCCCTGGCAGGATGTTTGTGCTCTTCAGTGGCAGCTGAGCCCATGCAAGAGGCGAGAGGGAGTCGGGGATCAGAAAATTACCTCCTTGTAAAAGTAGGTCACCATGTGCGTTGCCTAGCACTGCATGTGAAGGGCCCGCCAAGCCCATCCCGGCACCAGTGGCCTCTTTCAGCCTGCCCTCCTAGACCAGGGGATGGAATTGGAGGCAGAGGACCTGGGTTCGAATCCTGAGTGCTAGGGGTGAGCTTGGGCAAGCAGTACAGTGTAACGAGTCACAGGACCTCTGCATTCTGCTACTGACTGCCTGTGTGACTTTGGGCAAGCCGCTCCACCTTGCTAGGCCTCGGTTTCCCCAACTGTAAAATAAGGGAGAAGTTGAACTAGATGGCCCATGCGGTCCCTTGTAGTTCTAACTCTATGGGCCTGAGACTTATGGGGGCGGGATTCACTAGCTCTGACAAGCTCTCCCAATGGGCTTCCCTCCCTGGTGGTGAGGTGTGAAGAGATGCTCACACATTCTTGTAAACACTTCTCTATTGGCCTCTGAGAGGACTAGGAGAAAAAGCTCATGGAGGAAGAGGCAGAGTGGCATTGGATTGGGGAGATGTGCGAGGGTTGTTATAGGAGACAGAAAACAGCTGCTCTCTTGTCTTAGCAGAGGCCCGATTGGGAGAAGAAAACCTTACCATGGAGAAGGAACGGCTGAGGTTAAGATATAAGGCCTCTGGCCAAGCATCTTCCCCTCTTCTACCTCCGGAGCGTCCCACACACTTTAGCCAGGATATGTTCTTAAAGCTGAGATCTGGTCGTGTCCCTCCTTGGTTTAAAAACCTTCAATAGCTCCCTACTGTTGCCTAAGCATAAAGTTCAAACTCTCCTACCAGGCATTCAAGGCCTCACATTACAGGGCACCACCTTATCTTTCTAGCCTTATCTCATAATTACTCCTCTCTGTGCTACACTCCCGACACCCTGGCCAGGCTCCCAGTCACTCCCGACAATCCGGGCAGCCCCCAGTCCACTCTTGGCAGCCCAAACAGGCCTCCCATCCACGCCCGCCTCCTTGCCTCTATTCACGGCACTGCCTGTACTTAGCCCTCATACGCCCTCTTTAGCTGCTAAGTTCCAAGCCATCCTTTGAAGCCCAACTTGGATTTCACCTCCTCCAGAAAACTGTCTAGAAACCCATCCTTGGTAATAATTTGACCCCTCCGATCTCACCCAACCCTTCACCTTATCCACCTCTGACGGGCTCACCACATGTGCGTCTCGGCCATCTGCGTCTGTGTCCTAGCGGCTCCAGGAGGGCAGGGAACCGGGCTTAGCTAAGCTTCCTATGGGCAGCTAGGTGGCACAGTTAATAGAGTGCCGGGCCTGGAGGTGGAAAATTCTGAGGTCACATCTGGCCTCTGACACTGATCAGCTCTGTGATCCTGGCTGAGTCACGTAACCTTCTTTGCCTCAGTTTCCGGATCTGTAAAAATGAGCTAGAGAAGGAACTGGCAATCCACTCCGGTATCTTTGCCAAGAAAACCCCAGTCGTACGTGACCGAAAACGACTGAACAAGTTTTCTGTGTCTGCCAGTGAACAGCACAGCCCTCTGTATACAGTAGGAGCCTAATACAATTTTTGCATCATATCTGTGTTGAAGAGCCATCATTGGACTCCTGCTCCTTAACTGCTATCAGCACCTGTTCTGCCTTCCCTCTTGACCACCCACTTGGCTTCGAGACCTTGGCCTTGCTCTGGCCCACAGCAAAACAACCTGGCCCTCGTGTTGATGTCCTCACTCTTTCCATCCTGATATGTGTCCAGCTCTCTCCTGGTCTCGGTCCCCATATTTAACCAGGCCTGTCCCGTTCCAGCCCAGAGTTCTGACATCCCCCCTCCTGCTGCCAGACCTGAGGAAAACCGGCCAGGTTTCTGTCACCAGTGATGCATCCTAACTCTGCCCTATAACTGGGATGCTAAGGGGAGATAGGAATGGGAAGGGGTGAAAAGGAAGGGGAGAGGAAAAAGCGGTCATACGATTAACCCAAGTTAACAGAAGAACGGCGTAAAGTGTGTTTAAGCATTTAAACTTCAAATAAAGTTAAAGACCAACTAAGCTGTAATACGCCCAAGTTGTCATTAAAATACGCAACTTACGTGACTTTACCTATTGCTGAAGACACTAAAGCTAAGGTACAAACTGGGAGAGGAAAAAGCGCTGAATTAGGAGTGCTACCTTGCCTTCGGTCCCAGCTCTGTTCCTTGCTCTCTGGGCCATCTGACCAGTCCTTCTGTATCCCTGATGGTAAAGTGGGTGATTGGGTTCGATAGAGTCTAAGTCCCTGAAAATCTTATGATCGATCCTATGGCTGGAGGAGGTGTGATTGGGGCAAGACACGATCATAGAGGGTCTGAGACCTTAATGCTTAAAACAAAGGGAAAAGGCTCACGGGGGACACAGGCCGATCAACTAAAAAACCCACCGTCCTCGGGAAGATCCTCAAAGAACAGCTACCCCAGGTGATACTGAGTTCACCCAAAAGACCCACCCACTTTGTCATCAGCATCCGGCCTTTTGGAAATCCCATAGGCTGTTGGTTTTCTTTTCTTTTCTTTTTTTATAGCTTTTGATTTTACAAAACATATGCATGGGTGATTTGGCTGTTGGTTTTTGAGCCAGACGAAAATCTGGAACATGGCCTAGTGCACTGGCCTCATTTTCTAGGTGAGGAAACTGAGGCCCAGAGGGGGAGGTAGAGGAGCCTGAGATCTGAAGCTCTTTCCTTTGACTGTAATCATTTAGGAGCTCTTTTTACTACCCTGCTCTTGAAAACTTCCCTGTAATCCATGCAGTGCTTTCCCTCTACAGCACCTCAGCTCTGACTATCCCCTCTCCGGGACAGAGGGAAGGCTCTCACATGGCCACTGAATGGAGATGTCCCAGGAAGAGGAAGGCCAGATGGGCGGAGATCACAGAACGGAGCCCTAGGGGCTGACTTCCTTCCTGCCCTCTCCAAATAGAAGGAGTTCTACAATATTCTCCCAGGCTTCTCGCTTTCTAAAGCTTTGATTTCACATGAAAAACCACACACGCACCAGTCGGGGAGACTGTACAAGCACATTCTTGGGCGCTGACTCACGGGTTGGGGTGGCGGAGGCACCAGGGGGTGGTGGTGCAGGGGGAGCAGTGTCGGGAATCTGAAAAGACCAGCAAACAAATGGAGGCTGGTGGGGGACTATTCTATGGGAAGGGGGAGGCCACGCCACCAGTTTTGTGCTCCCAAGGGAACACCTGGCCATAAACCCAGGGCCAAAAAGGAACCATCTGGCGGCCTGAAAAGGACATCGGGCTGCCCTCCATCCCACTCATGCCGCGTGTCTTTGGGAGGCCCGAGGATGCGATCAGACCCAAAGAGTGGTGCACTGGCACTTCGGAGGCCAGGGTCGAATCCCCAGCCTACTTCTTGCTCCCCACATTAACCTCGATCAAATGATTTCTCTCGTTTCCTCTCAGTAATCACCCAAGCCCTGAAGTCTCTGCCATTGGAGAGAACTGGGGCGCTTCTGCCATGACCTCCTCCAGAGTCTCCTTGTGGGGTGGAGGGCCCTCCCCACTCAGGAAGGCTCTGCCAGTTTCTACCCAGGCAATGGCTTCCGGAACCACGGTGGTGACATTTGTCTGGGGCCCAGCCGAGCTAGGAAGACTTAGTTTATCCCCAGTGAGTTGGTCCGTCACCAGTGAGTTGGTCCATCACCACTAGGGTGACTACTTTGTAAGGAATTCTCTGGCTCACAGTAGCCGGGCCATTTTAAACAAAGCAGAGTTCCTTAAAGTCAGAATATTAACTGTTCCAAGGGCCCTTCTGGAGCAAACATTTTACAATCTGCATTCTAAGGTTTCAAGAGTGCTGTTGGACTCGGAGTTAAGGGAGACTTGGACACAAATACCGCCTCTGACGCCTGCTAGCTGGGTAACCATGAATATGTCACCTCAATTCCCCAAGCCTCAGTTTCCTCATCTGTAAAAGAGAGAATCAGAAGCCCTAGCATATCTGTCTCTGTCATGGTTGTTGATGTAAAGCCAAACCTACTATATCTATTTTGGTGTCGGCCATAAAGATCACAACGATGGTGGGAAAGGTGCTCCAAGGCGCGCGTGTGCTCACCCCTGGGCATCTCCGTGTAATACAGCTCTTCCTTCAGGGGCCTCGAGGAGGAGGAAGAAGGGACTAAGGAGATCAAAACCAGAGGCCACAGATGAGATGGGATGATGGCATCTGGAAGGGATCCGGAATAGGGTTGGGGACAAGCTGGGGGGAGGCCAGGGAGGGAACTGGACTAAGAGGCAGCAGGACCCAAGGAGGAAGGTAGCAACCTCATGAATCACTGCCCACAATACTGAGAAGACCTTGCAAAATCCACTGCTGCCTCAGGTTGGAGGGGAAGCGTGTGTATGTGTGTGTGTGTGTGTGTGTGTGTGTGTGTGTGTGTGTGTAAGGACAGGGGTGGCTAGGAGCCAGGGAGTGTGTGTGTGAGAGGGGAGCCTTCTCTGTCCCAAGAGCTGGGCTCGGCCTACTGCCAGCTGGAGAAAGGCCGACAGGCACGGGAGGTAGAAGCTCTTTCCTAGCTTTCCTTCTGCAGGCTAAGGGTGGCAATGAGCATTGGGAGAGCCACAAATCAACTTGGAAAGAGGCGAGATGGGAACTCTAGATCTGCCTCAAGGTCGACCACTCAGGAAACTACCATAGCTCCCTAGTGCCTTGAGGATAAAATATGAACTCGACTATTTGGCTTTTAAAAGTTCTTTATCATTTGGTTCCCAAACTACCTGTTCAACTTGGTTATGCACAAATTCCCTTCCTGTACTTACTGGTCCAGTCACGCCAGCTTCTCGTTCTGCTTCCCGTACCATCTCCCATCATCCATCTCTGCCTTTGTACTTCCTGGAACGAACACCCTCGTCACTTCCGCCATTTAGAATTTCTTACTGTCCCAGACTCGGAAGGTGGGACCCAAGCTAAGTCTACCCTGCTGCCGGTACCATCCTCTCACTTCCTGTGTTCTAGACACACATACATACAAAATCTCTCACTTCTCACACATTGGCCATGAGACCCTAAAAGTAGCAGACAAGGCGCTAGCCCGCCTCAGGAAAGGGACTGGGAATATCCTTCACCAGTTAAATCACAGGGCCAGGAAACAATTGTATATCCATATGGGGATTTGTATCATGTCTTCCATGATAGAATGTAACCTCCTTGAGGTCAAAGAGAATTTCATTTGGATTTTTGTATCGCCTAGGACAAAACTGGCTACCTGCTGGGTACTTCATATATGCCTGTTGATTCATTGATTGGGCCCTGGGCTTCCGACTTGAGTTCTGCTTTTTTTCTTTGTTGGTGATGGTGGTGGTAATTTTTTTTTGCAAGGCAACTGGGGTTAAGCGACTTGCCCAGGGGCACACACGGCTAAGAAGTATTAAGTGTTCGGCCAGATCCAAATTCAGGGCCACTGTTCTATGTCCTGTACCATCTAGCTGGCTCTGAATAAATCTTCTCCTCTCTAGGGCTCAGCTCCCTCATCTGTAACGTGAGACCTTGGACGTACCAATTTTAATCTTCGATGATCTCTGTCATTCCTAGCTCCATGTTCCCTCCCAGCCCTGACATTCCACGTTCTAAGACCTTTCAGATGTGATATTCTCTGTTCTAAGGATCCTCCTGCCCTGACATTGGGCGTTCAATGTTCTAAGATCCTGATCCAGCTAGAACATGCTATGTATGTTGCAATGTTTCAACTCTAATGTTCTCCATACCGGGTTCTAAGGTTCCTCCCAGCTCTGACACCGAACGTGGTAGAGCTTCTAGGCTTCTGTTGGGGGGAAGGGGAGGGTAGAGTGGGCTTGGCCTCTGGGGCCATGACACATGCTGAGCTTGTCCTGCAGAGGGAGGGGAAGAACACTGCCCTTCAGAGTCGTCCAATGGGCCGCCCTGGCTTTGGGAGTCAGAGTATAACCCCAGAGTCAGGAGCCAAAGTGATGAGATTTCCTTTGTGCTCGCTTTTCAGGGCCACTCGTGTGGAGTTTTAGAAGCCCGTGAAGCCCCGGGGCCAGCCTTTACCTGGGGGAAGGCCCAGGAATGGATTTCCTGGCTGCTGGCTCTTGTTATAATTCGACTTCCCTCCCCCTAATCACGATGACCTGAATTTATCAAAGGTTGTGTGCCAAGGATCTCCAAGCACCTCACCCACATTCTCTCCTCCGGAGCCGTTATCTTCCATCTTACAGATCTAGGTGACTGGTCCAAGAGCCCACGGAGGGATGGGATGAAGAACCACTGTTAGAAGCCGAACCCTCCAGACTCCCGGTGAGGGCCAGGATTTCTGCCCTCTCTGTTGCCCTGGAAGGGTGGGGAGAAGGATGCCCCACCTGATCTCACTGGGGTATCTAGCCTAGTCTAGTTGGGGGAAAAGTATGAGACAAAAGAGATACCGAAGGAAAGTGACTTGATCAACGTCTCTGCTTCTCTTTTCTCCTCCTCCTCCGTGACCCAGCCTAGCATAGAGCTGAGTACATAGTATGTGAGCCATAAACACTTGTTGATTGATTGACTGATGAAATATAACCCCTCCTGTTTTTTTATCCCCTCGGGGTTTTTTTGTCTGTTTGCCAGGATGACAGCTGGCTAATCTGAGAAACCAATCTGTGCTAATGGGTTAGTAGGTGCCGAGGGCCTAATGTGAGCGTATGTGGCTATGGCATTGCCTCAATTTCCAAAGAGCTTATTTGAACTGTAGGCTGATGATGTTTGTTCCCATTTTCCAGATAAGATCATTGAGGTCTAGTGAGATCAAGTGGTGGAGCCAGGATTAGCACTTGATTTCCAAGTCAATGATCTTTCCATACTAGTACGCTGCATGGGCACAGGGTGCTAGGGAAAGATCTTGCCTTAACCCAAAGGAGAGAGTTTCCATTTCAGGCCCCATGGCAGGGGGATGCGGTGAGACGGACCACATGGGTCACTTCACACTGACCGCAGGCAGCTACCTGGCCAACGGCCCCCCAAACCGTTCCCCCACCTCCGCTCTCCTCTCCTCCGATGCGATCTGTCGTCGCCACCCGAGTCATCGCTCCACAGCACAATCTCTGATCGTGGTAGTCTACCCGCCCGACATCCCTACCCACTGGGGAAAAAATCCACACTCCTGAACTTGGCACCCAAGACCCTCTACTTCGGCACCCCATCCCTATGCTTTTCCAGCCTTATAATATCCAGAATCATAAAATGTTAGAGATGGAAGGGAACCTTAGATGTCATCTAGTTCATCTCTCTCTCTCGGTGGGAAACCGAGGCCCAGGCCTAACTTCAGGTTACGTGACATCCGTCTCTTCTGACTCTTTGGTCTAATGTTCTTATTGCTAGAGCACACCACATACAACGAGGCCCAGCTCCCAGCCTGAAGTGATCCATCCCTTCTTCCCTAGAACCCCCATCCCACCTTGCTCGAGCCCATCAACCCCTTCGCTTTCCATTTGGTACCATAGTACATTGTGTTGATCTCTCTCCTGGTTGCCTGGGAGAACACCCGGCTTGATGTTTCACTCAGCCTTGCCATTTTTCTTCTCATTGCCTTTGCCATTGTACCTGACCTGTTTCCATCTCCTTGGGAGATTAACCTGCTAATGGATTCTGGGCTCATGTCACAGTAGATGTCCGAGGGTTAATGTCACCCTCTCCCTTAACACATGGACCTTGGATTTCTTCACTGAAAAGAGAGAGAGAGACTGGGGGGAAGGGGTCGGACCTTTTAATGGCCTTTGTCCTGCATCCATGGTAGGGCTGACCCTGGTAGGGCCATGAACTTTGGGACTCATGACAGAGCTGTCATATGTTCCTCGCGAGAGTTTGGGACCTGGGCCCAAGTGACCATGACCTTCTGAATGGGCTGTGGGATCCGGGGAGAGAGGAAATATGGAGAGAGTCAGTCTTTCTTAAGCACCCATTATGGGCCTGAACTTGTTACAGGTGAGATGGGGGATCCACTCAAAGTCTAAAACAAGGGAAGTAGGTGGTGTAGACTATGGGCCAAACATAGGAGTTGGAAGAGCTGAGTTCTAGTCCTGCTTAAACCATGTGACCTTAAGTAAGCCATTTATCTTGTGTGCCTCAGTTTCCTCACCTATAAAATAATAGGTTGAGATTAGATGGCCTCAGAGGTCCTTTCCAGGATTAACATTTTATAGAATTTGATGCCTTTGTTACTGTTTGAGTGGTCGGCCCTGTTAGCTGAGACTGATCAGATTATGCCAAGGGAAATGTCAAGGAGGATGCACTGAGCAAGGGATCCTTTGGGTTGGCAGTTATGATGGAGTCAGAGAAATCAGGATGAAATATGTGTAAGAATGGTAATAAGTGGGATGTTTAAATGGCAGCCAGGCTATTCAGCATCCCTTCTCCTTGGCTTAGGGAAAGAGTACAGGACTATATAAGTCTCTCGGGTTCTGGTCCTGTACAGGCAGATTTCACTTTATTACTCTTTGCAGATAGTATGGTTTTTGTTCCGTTTTGTTTTTTACAAATTGGAGATTTGTGGCGACGCTGCACTGAGCAAGTTGATCAGCACCATTTTCCCAACGACATGTGCTGACGTTGGATCTCTGTGTCACATTTGGTAACTGTTACACTATTTCAAACTTTTTCATTATTATTATTATTATTAATATGTTTTGGTGATCTGTGATCAGCACTCTTGGATGCTACTTGTGTAACTGTTTTGGGGTGTCACGGATCGCACCCATATGAGATGCTGAACTTGATCTCCAACTGTTGTGTGTGTCTTCTGACTGCTCCCCTGACTGGCCAATCCCATCCCTCTCCCCGTCTTTGGGCCTTCCCATCTCCTGAGATACAACGATATTGAAACTGGGCCAGTGAATAACCGTACACCAGCCTCTATTAAGCATTCGAGCGCAAGGAAGAGGCGATCGACTCGGCAAACTTCATCTTTGTCTTATTTTAAGAAATCGCCACAGCCGCCCCGACCTTCAGCAGCCGCCACCCGAGCGGTCGGCAGCCGTCAGCGTCGACTCGGGACCCTCCACCGGCAAAAAGGTTGCGACTCACCAATGGCTCGGATGATTGCATTTTTTAGAAAGAAAGTATCTTTTAATTAAGTATGTACATTGTTTTTTTAAGAGCTAATGCTGTCACAAATGTAATAGACTACGGTACAGTGTAAACATATCTTTCATATGCACTGGGAAACCCAAACATTCTTGTGCTTGGCTTTATTGTGGTGGTCTGGAACCAAAGTCACAATATCTCCAAGGATGGGTGACCCTGGCCAAGCTATTTCCATTCCCCAGACCTCACTTTCCTCCTCAGTAACACGAGAGGCTTAGATTTGAGGATTTCTAAGGTCTTTTCCAGTTCTGGTATTCTGTGTTCCCCGAGGGTTCATGTTCTCTGTCTCCAAGCTTTGACCATCTGTGCTCTAAGAGCCCCCCTGCCCTGCTCCTGGCTCTGAAAATCTCTTTATGCCAAGGTCCCTCCTCATTCTGATATTCTCTCTATTGCACACCCTCATTTCAGGTCTGCCTTTCTCTGGGTCCCTCCCGCTTGTGACATTACGTGTTCAAAGATTCCTAAATCCTATGATCTCCTGGATTCAGATCCTGGCTCTAATGACCACAAATCCTGTTCTCTTTCTGGACCTCAGTTTCTTTCTCTGTAAAATAAGAGGGTCAGCCTCTACAGGCTCCTTAACTCTAAATGGAGGCTCTTTTCATTCATCTGCCACAGTGGCTCCACGCAAAGCAGGCACTGAGATTTTTTTAAGCTGCCATGGAAGTCATGTCTCTCCTATGAGACCCAGATGAGGGAGAAGTGGAGTTTTATCAGCATTCCACATAGAGGCAGCACTCCTCTGGCCTCTCCCCAACCTGGCGGCACCAGCCTTGCCTTTCGGGAGATCTGCCCACTGGTAACATAGTGCTCCTGTGCCTGCTAGCACTCATGCTAATTGGAGCCAATGTTCATCTGCTCCTGTGTTCGATACGGGGTACCTCCAAGCCATCAGAAGCATCTCACTTTAGCAGTCTCAGTCTCTTTCCGGAGCTCCCCAGACAGAAGGATTTTCCAGTGCCCAAGGCAGCCATGCCTGATCCTGAGAACAGCTTGCCCAATCTGGGTCCTAGGGTGCCACAAACTGCCCGATATAGAGGCCAGAGATCTGGATTTGCATCTTGACCTGGACGCAGACTCATGGTGTCATCCTGGCCAAGTTACCTCTTCTCTGAACCTCCCCCGGCAAAGGGGGCTAAGTCTCCGTGTACCGTCATGTAGATCACCGATGTGAACCATTGCTATTGGCATCAGGACTGCCCACATCGATCGCTTAGTGCTATCTTGAGAGGCAAAGTCATTGTGGTCATAGCCTTGAGTTTGCTATGTTCTCAAGGTCTGAGCAAGTCATTTGCCTTTTGAGTTTCAGACGGGAATCTGTAAAATGGGGATTTTAAGACTCTCACCACTTACTTCCTACAGTGTTGAGAGAACCCATGAATAACTCCATTTCCGTAGCACTGAAAGATTTCACTGGTACTTTCCTCCCAAACCCAGGCACTCCCACCGTGAGTCTGGCATTACCCAGGCAGGCCAACTCATCACCTCGATTGTTTCCTGCATCGGGGCACTCAGAGTGGGCAAGATAGAGAAAAGCCCACATTTGTCCTCCTGCTGGTTCTCCTCCTCACTCCACCCTCACCTGGAGCCAAACTCTTGGCCCACAAGAAGCAGACAGTCATGCCAGCAGGGGCATGCTGGGGCCCATGGGCCTGTGATGAAATTCGGGCCTGTGACGCAGAGGATAGGTTGCGACGTGGGTGTGATAGAATGGCCCAGGGATTGTGTGCCCCCTGGCCCCAACCTACCCTGCCGTGACCCGGGTCTGAACTTTCTTCTGCATCATCACACCGAATGGGCCCTGGGGTCCGGGGTACCAGGTGGAGAATCGAGACCTGGGTTTGAGTCTTGTTTGGGTTTGTGCGTTTAACAAGGTTGGGGAATCCATGTCCTCATGAGAAAAGACACGTTTTGAAGAGATGAAATAAATAAAGATGCTGCCAACAGAGAGAATAAGGAACAGATCACATCCCTATTCTGTACAGGGCCAAACTTTAATCAGGGCTATTTTCTCCTTAATCAAGTCTTTTCTGTTTCTGAGGGGGAAAGACCAGCTTTGAGGGCTAGACAGAAGGTCTGGAACCTACCCATTACCAGTTTCTACATTGACCAACTTACAAGGCGGTCACTTGCTAAGTTCCTCAGTTTGCTTCTCTGTGAAACAATCAAATGGACAAGTTCTCCCCGATATCCCCTGTTCTAAGGTCCCTCTCTGACATTTCATGTTCTAGATTCTCTCCGTATGCTAAAGTCGCTTCAAGTTCTGACATTTTGCGAATCTATCACACTAAATACATAGGTCAAAACCACATGTACTTGACACAGGCAGTCCTTGAATCCTACACTGGTTTACATTGTAAGTAGACATGATGAAACTTGCATCCATAGAAAGAATATTATAATCAGAGGTTCCTGACGGAGGGGCGAAGGACCACACACGTGAAAGGTAATTTGCGCTAAGTGAGATTCTCAATGCACTACCCGGTCCCGTGACCACAGAAGCTTTTCAAAGTGTGGGGGCAAACCAGTGAAAGTGAACAATCACACACACTTTAATATGCTCCAGGATTCAACTAAATGCTACCAAGGCTCAAGCCATTTTTTTTTTATTCTCATATATCAGAAGGCAAAAGAATAACAACAGGGTGCTCACAGACTTCAGAAAGGCTTCTTGGGGAAAACTTAGGAGTCAACAAATCGGAGAACGTCAAAGCCGAAAGGGAACCCAAACGTGATCTCAAACCCAGGAAGTAAATGACTTGTCTGAAGTCTCAGTGCTAAAGCCAAGATGGGAAGCCAGGGCTCCTGACTCCCCAAATGGCGCTCATCCTACCTTGCCGAATGGCCTCACCGTGTATTGATAACAAGAACTCACTATGGGGAAGGCTGGATCAGTCAGATGTTATGGATGGCTGGTGAATGGGAATTCTGGGGTAATGAAGAAAACTTTTCTGAGGGAAGTAAGTATTGAAAGAGTAAGGCCTGCTCACTCAGAAAAATGAAACCGAGCCCAAGATCCTGCATCCTGAACATTTGAACCCAAAATGAAGAGGAGGGAAAGGGAGGGCTAGATTCCTGTTCTATCCCAAATCTCACTGTGGAATGGCTCAGGGACAGGGACCAACCTTCCATAAAATAAGTTCAAGAATCAGCAAGCCGAAAAAGCCTTCTTGGTCCTTTGAATGCCCTTGGATCCTTCCCACCCGGTTATTCACGGTTATTCCCTTCTCTTATCACCTTCACTGGTCGGTCCCTCACTGGTCGGTCCCACCGCTGGCCCGCAATTGGAATACTAGTAGTCTCGGCCCAGGAAGAATCCCAGAACCTCTTGGTTTGAATGGTCCACATCTAGTCCTTCCCATAGTTAACAAACCTCTCCTCCATAACATCCTCAACAAGTGCTCATCTAGCCTCTCTGCTTGAAGACTTCCAGTGACAGAGAACTCACTACCCTGAGGCAGTCCATTTGACTCTGGACAGCTCTGATTGGTAGAAAGTTTTTGTTCCTTATCCCAAGCCTAAATCTGTCTCTAAATCTAAATCTAAATCGGTTTCCCCTACTACTCTTGGTTCTTTCTGATGGATCTAGGCAGAGCAAGGTCAGTCCCTCTTGTAATATGATGGACCTGACAGGTATTTGAAAACAACTCTCATGTTCCCCGAGTTTTGTTTTCCCCAGTTCCTTCTACTGATGTGGCCTACTACCCATGTGAACAAGTGTGCGAGTCACTTATCCGGGCCTCGATTTGCTCATCTGTAAAATGAAAGGTCTGGACTTCTAAGGTCCCTTTTAGCTATGAGCTCATTTCCATGAGGATTTTTCTGGGGGCATGCTAAGTAGGAGGAAGAAGGAGAGGCTAAGTTTAGGTGGGAAGGGTATGGCCCAAGGGCAAACTCAGCTGCCAACCCCAGGAGTTCCCCTTCTCGGGATAAATCAAGGCCCTTTCAGTCTGCCTAACCACAGGCTGCTGGCTCTGGGCCTGTTCTAGCAGGTGACCTAGTTAGAGGGGTGTGTAGCTGAGGGAATCAGAGAGCTGATGAGCCCCACCGGGAGTTACAAAGCATGCCAAGAGGGATCCTGAAAAGCAGAGCAAAGAATGCCCTTGGGCACCCACATCTCACAGGAAGGAGAAGTCACTTGCTCCTGGGCTCCACAGAAAACTAAAAGCCCACGGCTGGGGCTGAATGGGGAATCTCTTCGGGTGGTACCCAGCCAGGGGAGCAGAGGGCAAGAGGCCTGCATGCACACCCAGAATCATCTGAGGTGGAGCTTAGAATGGACGGAGAAGGGCGATGCTGGGAGGGAACTTGGAACAAGAAATGTCAGCAGTGACAGGAAGCTTAGAGCAGGCAATGTCTGAAGTGAAGGGGACCTTGGAACATGGCATGTCAGGGCTAGGACGGGGAAGATCGGGGCTGGGAGGAATCTGAGATCATCTAATCCAACCTATTAATCTTCCCGAGGAAGAAACTGAGGCCCCAAGAGGAGAACGTGATTTGGCCAAACTTTCCCAGTAAGTAAGTGATGGAATCAGAGTCTGAACCTGGATTTTCTGACTTCTAGCCAGGGCTCATATTCTGTACCAGGCCAAGAAATGGCAGGATGCTCTTGAGCTCTATTTCCAGGCTATCTTGAAGCTGGAGCCTCACTACTCATGGCTCCCAGAATAATCCTTTAAAAGCAATTGCAGGAGGTGAGAGGTGAGGACGAGGTGGGGGGGGAAGGCAGGGGGCCAGGCTTGGGCAGGGTGAGGCCCGGCCTGCAAGAGCAAGAAGCATGTCTGATGGGGTGGGCGTGCAAGAACAGCTCCCAGGGGCTGGCTTGGAGCTGGATAATTGACAGGGGGAGGCATTTTTCAGCAGCTGTCATTATGCTTCCATTCAGAGTTGGTGGGGCTGGCATGACGAGAACAGGGCCCCAAATCCCCAAGACAAACAAACCCAAGCCTGGCCCGGGTCCTGGCTTGGGGTTACCTGCAGCTGGTTAATCCGCCTTGCACAAGGCTGATCCCCCCCAGCTCCCAACTGAGGGGAGAAAAGGGTGAAATCCCATAACCGGAACCAGTTAGTTCACGGTACTTTCCGGTTTACAAATGTTCCCTTCCCTCCCTGAAGCTATGCTCTGTAGGAAGGGAGTGTAAGCATCCTGTCCAGTTCATAGAGCAGTTCACTGAGGCCCAGGAGTTGGCTCAGGTGCCAACTGGGCTTCATGGAACCCAGATCTCCTGAATGAGTCTGCTTTTCTCTAGTTCTAGCTTTGCTCCGCTTCACTTACTGCATGGGCCCCCCTGCCCCACCGGCTCATGGACTGTTTGAGCTGTGGGGAAATTTAGAATCAGCCAATTACTTTCTTATTGGACAGAGGAGGAGACTAAGGCCCAGAGAGGAGAACCGACTTGCTCAAGATAACCCAGAGAAGAGAAGGAAGAGGCCAGAGCAGAAGCCAGATCTTCTGATTTCAAGGCCAAAGTTCGTTCCCTTCCCCTATGTTGGGTTATAGGCTGACAAGCTGCTCTCTGCCCAGTCTCAGAGATATAAATTGGGCAGGAGTCACTTCTGCTCCCATATTTAGTCCCCAAGAAAAACTGAGGCACAGACCCAAAGGTACAATTCATACTGGCAGAAGAGACCGGCAAAGGCAAGCCCAGATAGAGGGTGTATGTGTATGTGGGGGAGGCTGATTGGTTGCTGGTCGGAACAATAGAAGTTTCTGAAATGAAATGATATTGGTGGGTTGGAAATCTTTTGTTTTTTTATTTTGCAAATCTGGAAATCAACACAGGTGACTGACCGAAGAGTAGGAGTCACCATTACTAGTGTCCTTGGCAAAAAGCAGCAAGAATTTCCTTCATCAAGCTTCGTGCTGTCATACGTTGATAGGTCCCGTCTGTGTGGTTAGGAGTAGGTAAGAGGGCAACTAGGGCTGGTCACTCACCAAGGGGAAGAATCAAGCTACCGATCTAGGTACCATCTTTGCTCACTCTGTCTCGTTTCCCCATAGCCGATCCAGCAATTTGACCTTTACGACATCTATTTTTTGCACCCCCTCCTCTCCTCTGATTCAGCCACCTTCTGGTGCGGGCCCTCCAGCAAGAGCCTGACAAATTGGTCTTCTGAACTCCAGTGGCTCCGTACCCTCGTCTCTCTTCCCCTCAACTGTCAAAGTGATCTGAAAGCACAAGTCTAAATACATTGCTCCCCCACCCCGACTCAACAAACTCCCCTGGGGTCCGATACAAAAATCTTCTCTGACTTTTCCATTCCTTCACCACCTGCCCCTTTTCCATTCCAGGCTTTGTACAACATCTGGAGCACGGTGTACATGCTCGAACCACATATCCCGAGATCCAGTGCAATGGTCTGCTTGCCTTTTCTTAAACCGGGTGCTCCATCTCCAACTCTAGACATTTTTGCTAGCTGACCCAATGCCCGAGATGTTCCCCCTCGTCACCTCCAGCTACTGTTGCCCTGTAGATCTCTGGGAGGTGCTTCTCTGTGGAATGGCTGGGAACCGAGCGTCCCCTCCTTGTTCTCCCACCTTCCCAGATATGGCTTCTGCAGCCTTTTTCAACAGATTTCTCTCGCTCGCCTCATGAGAACCATCGGAAAAGACTAAAGTGTTGCCTTTAACTGAAAAAAGAACCTCTAGTGACTTCTGTGCCTTTCAGAAAAGTGGCCCTCCCCTTCTCTCCTGAGCCAAGTGTTTCTGCTACTCACTAGCTACCTAATGAGCTCCTCCGGGAGTTGGTTTCCTTATCTGAAGGCAGTGTGGGAGCATTTGAAGAGAACTGAGGTTGGAGTCCAAGGCCTTAAGTTAGAATTCCAGCCATGCTGCGTTACCTTGGACACACTCCCAGGGCTTCCTTATCTTATGGTGTATTGGAGGAAGGCCCCTTGCTGACGTTATGCTCACGTCCTCTGGGCTCTTCCAGCTCCCAAGTTCCCATTCCCATAGAACCTTAAGGTTTCCAAAGTTTCCTCACAACAGCCATAAGATGGGGGCTGTGAAAATATCACCCTCATTTTGCAGATGAGGAAACCGAAGCTTTGAGAAGTTATGTAACTTGCCTAAGGTTGCATGGCTACGAAGCATTGGAACCAAGATTTGAATCCAGGTCTTCCCATCCAAAGTTATCCCATCCTATTCACATCTTGGCATTCAGAAGGTGCCGAGAGTACGTGCTTTGGTCACTGCCGGATGGCATCCCGCCTCCTCCCGTCCTTGGGAGAAGATGGATGGGCCATCAAAGCCAGAGCCAGGTGACAGTACGAAAGGAGCTCATAATTTATGCCTTCATCTGGTGCCCCTGCCTCCTCTTCCCGAGTCTCTCAGGCACCTGGGGTCCTCTCCCTAACTCTCATCACCTCTCCTCTGTGGCCAAAGGGAATCCCTGTGGATCAATCTCTGTGTGGTCACAGAAGGGTGGAGGTGGGGGGGGGCGGGGACAATCATCTTTCCAGCAAAAGAGCACCAGTGGAGAAATGGTTGACCTCACTCTGCAGACAATGGTTCCCATTCCTCGGGCACTTTAGAGTTTATGTGGCACTTTGCTCAGTGGTTCCTAAGTTTTGGATTCTATATGTATTTCTATCATATCGCAAGCCCACGACATTGGTGAGACGAGGACCATAGTCACATTTTACTGAAACCGAGACCTAGAGATTCATCATCTTGTTTTACTATTACTTGTTCAGGGTCACTGAGCTAGCAAGAGAACTGGAGTTGGAGAAGGAATGTGAGCCCATGGTCTACATAGGGCCTGCTTGTCAGCATAGTAGGGAGAATACGGCTTTGAGACAGCTAGAGTTAGAGAGGAATTCGGGGAATCCTTTGTGCCTAGGACCGTGCAGTGTCATTGACCTGAAGGCACTGAGAGGTATGGGGGGATGACTAAATTGGATATTGGCTGATGGGATCACCGTTTCTAGCGGGGATTCTGAGGAAGTCAAAAAGAAAGAAAGGGCTGGTGAAACACAGGCCAAAACGTTGGATGAGGAGAGGCAACATGAAAAATAGATGAACTGTAGTTGGGCCATCTGTGTTATCTGGGCCTTGACCTCTGAACCTCACATATTCCTTGTGTTTGTGTCGCCCGGAATCCCGGATACACGCACGGTTTCTTCCAGCTGTGACTTTCTCTGGTGGACCAGGAAAAGGTGGGCTGGTGGAGGTGCCACATCGCCCAGGATGGGGGTGGATGGGAAACAGTGTGCCATCAGGAAAGGAAGAGGTGACAAAGGACGCCTGGGCAGGGACGAGGTAGGGGGAGAGAGTTTCCCAAAGAAGCCCAGCCAGTTTGCAGGTGTTGCCTCCGATCAGCTGGCCTGGGCAACGCCCTTCCCAGCCTTGGCCAGTATCTGCTTCGAAGCAAGCTGGCCTAACCACATGGCTCCTTGGAGTCACAAGACCTAGAGCCCCCAGGCCCTACCCAGCAGTCACTAGATACCCCTGCCCATGGCCCAGACTTCCCTTCTTCTCCCAGTCCGTGAGTCATAGCAGTCAGCCCTCAGGCTGTATCAGCTTCTGCTCTGTGCCAGGGGTCAGACTGGTCTCTGACTGGTCAAGGAAGGACCGAGGGGGGTGAGGTGGGGATGGTCTTTAAGGAGGGTCATGGATAATCGAAAACAAATAGCCACACAGGCCCGATTTCTCCAACCCTGCCGTCTCCGCAGCCCCCTGTAGGCATGTAAGGCAGAGACGGCAGCTGCCCAGGGCCCCTCTTACTGGGTTTCCTAATTTGCCAATACCAAGGAGACGTTTCCTGTTTTTACATTGGGAAAGAGTTACACAGTCCAGGCCCAGAGCCCAGAGCTGGCTCTTGCCTGAGGTCCGGAAAGCAGCTCACCTAGGACCTGGAGCCAGGAGCACAGGGGAGCCCAGCTCCAACACAAGAAGGGGGCAGTTCCTCTACCCCTATGCTGGGAGGGAAGAGTTCAATGGGAGAGAGAACAGGGCTAAGGGCCAGGGCTCAGACTTAGCGTCATATTGGCACCTCCCTGGGCTCCCTCTCTGAGCTGCTTGCCACATGCCCAGCCTTGAATGGGACAGAAGAGAATAAATACGGTATCACAGGATTGAGAGCTATTCAGGAAACTTGCAGACCATCAGGTCAAACCCCATGGACAAAACTGAGTCTCATACATGGAAAGATACTTTCCCAAAGCCACACAGCAAACCAGTGGCAAAGAATGGGAGGCAAAGAATGTTTGTGGCGGCCCTGTTTGTAGTGGCAAAGAACTGGAAAGCAAGTGGCTGCCCATCTGCTGGAAAACAGCTGAATAAGTTATGGTATAAGAATGTTATGGAATATTACGGTTCTATAAGAAATGACCAGCAGGATGATTTCTGAGAGGTCCGGAGAGACTTACACGAACTGACGCTGAGGGAAATGAGCAGGACCAGGAGAACATTGTACATGGCAACAAGATTATGTGATGTCAATTCTGATGGACGTGGCTCTTTTCAACAAGATTCAGGCCAATTTTAATAGACTTGGGATAGAGAGAGCCATCTGCATCCGGAGAGGGAACTGTGGGACCGAATGTGGATCATAACACAGCATTTTCACTTTTTTGTTGTTTTATTGTTTGCTTGCTTTTTCTCTTCATTTTTTTCCTTTTTGACCTGATTTATCTTGTGCAGTATGATAAAGGTGGAGATATGTATAGAACTGCATACGTTTAACCTATACTGGATTACTTTCTGTCCAGGGGATGAAGGTTGGGGAAGGGAGGAAGAAAAATTGGGAACACAAGGTTTTGCAGGAGTGAATGTTGAATATGGAAAATAAAAAGCTATTATTTAAAAAAAAAAAGAATGGTAGACAGGAAAAACCCTGCTTGGAGATGCTGGGAAGAATTCCTGCTTTGGCCAGTGGGCCCAAGCGGATGCCCTCTGGAGATACATCCGATTCTAGGCTGTTCTGCAAAGGTTTTATTGACTGTGAAGAACTCGTAGTCTGACCCAGGAGACAAGGTTAATCACAGGACCTGCCAGTTGAGACACAGATGGAACCATCTATGTCTTGCTTGCTCCTATTAGAACCTGAGCGCCTCCAAAGCCGGGACTGCTTTCCTATCTGTATTCCCAGCATTTAACACAGTGCTTTGTACACAGTGAGCATTTGCTAAGTGCCTTTTCATTCCTTTATTCCTCCATAAAAAACTTAAAAGCTGGAAGGGCCAAAAGAAGGGAGAGATTAGGGTCAGCTGATGCTATCAGGGAAGGCCTCGTGGAGAGGAGGCCACTTGAACTGGGTCTTGAAAGATAGGGATGGATTTGCATAGATGAAAAGAGGGAAACAGCATTTGATGATTCCTGAGAACACCAAGACAAAGGCTTGGAGGTTGGACTTAACTTCAGCATTAGCAGGGAAGATGAGGAAGGGCCTGACTGCAGCAAATGTGACATGTTGAGAAGGAAGGGGGAAGATCCGGTTCAAGAAGGGATATATCATCATATCGGGCCTTGAAAATCATACAGAAATACTCAGACATGATCTGTTAGGCAATAGGAAGCCATTTTAGGTTCTTGAGTAGAGGGGTAGCCCATTAAGTAGTTGTCTGAAACTGTCAAGCTTAAAATTTCATCATCTGTAAAATGAGTGTTGAATGAGATGATTTCTAATTTCCCTTCCAGTTCTAACATTTTATATCCTTATGGTTCTTCTAGATCTGTTAAGTAAAGACATGCAAATGGTCATCTTGTTTCTGGGTATTCTGCCTTAAAGCAAATCTCATCTCTTGCAAGATGAAGCCCCGAAGGCCAGTGTGTGCCGCATCTCCTTTGGCCATAGAGATAGATGGCAGAAATAGAGAATGTGAGAAGGGGAAGGGCCCTTAGAACTGAAGACATCCGAGTCCCAGATCTCTTTCTCCTGTCCAACTCCGCTCCGGCTTGGCCAATTGTTTGTTGGACAGCTCCACCTGAATGTCCCACAGGGAAAGGGAAAGGGAACAGGTGTTTATTAAGTGCCTACTATGTGCCAAGCATTGTGCTGAGTACTTTACAAATATTATCTCATTTCAGTCCTGAGGCACCTCAACCCAACATGTCCAGAGTGACACTGTAAACCTGCCCCTCCTCCAAACTTCCCTCCTTCCACCAGTTACCGCCCACCTTCCGGTCTTCCAGGTTCAAAATCCTGGACTTAGTCTTCCTTTTTCTCTTTTCTCTACTCCCAACTCTTGTTCTGAGGTCCTGCCTATTCTATTTCCACAAGTCTGATCTATATTCCTTTCTCCCACCACAGTGTCATCATTCCCCAGCAGAAATATTAGAATGGACTCCCTTCCTCCTACCTAGAAATAGAAATGTGTAAATAGTTACAGATTTATATATATATATATGTATACACACACACACACATATATATATACGTATATAAATAGGAGTGTGTATATATGTGTGTATGCATGTATGTATATAACTGCCAAATTGATCCTCCTATAGATCTTTTTCCAGTAACATTTTATTTTCCAATCACATGAAAAGATAGTTTTCAATCTTCACCTTTGTAAAACCTTGGGGTCCAAATTTGTCTCCCTCCCCCAAACAGCAAGCAATCTGATAGAGATTCAACATGATGCACAGATCTTTCTATCTTACTTCTCCAACTTTCAGTGGCTCCATATCACCTCTAGAATGAAACTCGAGGTCCTCTGCCTGGTGTTTAAAACCATCCATACTCAAGATCCAGCCTTTTTTCCCATAATTCCCCTCCATTCTAGGAAAACTGTACTCCTGGCTCTTGGCTGAACTCAACACGCTGTATCTTCACTCTTTTTAAAATGCTATTGTTGCTGAATTATTTCAGTTGTGTTCAACCGTTTGTGATCCTACTTGGGGTTTTCTTGGCAGAGATACCGGAGTGGTCTGCCATTTCCTTCTCCAGCTCATTTTACAGATGAGGAAACTGAGGCAAATAGACTTAAGTGATTTGCTCGGTCACATAACTAGTAAGTAGCTGCGGCCAACTGTCTCGTTTCTTAGGCTATTTTTGGATCATGTTTGATTTTGTTTGGAGTGAAGAGAGAACTGGCTTTGAAGTAGTAGGAAGACCTACTGACTGTGTGATCGTGGCCAAGCAACTTACTCTCTCCCAGCTCCGGTAGGCAATTCTAAGACTGGAAATTGGGAGAGGGTATTCCCCCACCCCAGAAGTTGTGTATCCCAAGGAAATCGCAGGCCAAGCCCCAATCTCTACCTCCATTTGGGATTATAAATGAAAATCAAAGGGGCAGCAAAGATTCTGTTCCTATTAGACTGTAGCAAGTAAACTGAGGCTGGGGATGAGGAAGAAGAGAAGGAGGAAGAAGAGCAGCAACAGCAGCAAGAGGAGGAAAAGGAAGAAGAGAAGGAGGAGGAGGAGAGGAGGAGAAGGAAAAGAAGTAAAAGGGAAGGGGAGGAGAAGGATGACGGCTAGTTCTGAAGACCCCCGTAGTAAGCTTTGGACACCATGCAAGCCATTACTTATGACTACAGGAAGAGGGGAGGGAAGAAGACATTATGGAAGAGAAAGTTCCCCTCCACCTCCTTAGCAGAAATTTGAGGGGAGCTAGCACCTACCCCCAACAACTAGAAGGAGATGTGTGCAGGAACCGAAGGCAGAACAAAGAAGAGCAAATGCCAAGTGGGGCTCGGGCCTGGGGCGGGCCTAGTGGCTGGCCAGTGACCCAGCTCCCATTGCCCTTTTGGGGGAAGGGGACTGCAATTAGCATTTGTGCTTTGACTGTCCAACCCTGTCCCTTGCCCCTTCGTTTTCCAGAGCATGCCCATAGAGTTTAAAGGACTTGGCCAAGAGTAGCCAGCAAGTAAATGGCAGGATGGGAACTAGAAGCCACTGAGCTTGGGGTCAGGAAGACCTGAATTCAGATCCAACCTCAGACACTAGCCATGTGACCCTGGGCAAATCATGTCACTGTTATCTGTCTTAGTTTCCCCAACTGTAAAAAGGGACTCATAATAGCCACCTGCCTCCCAGACTTGTGAGGATCAAATGAGATAATATTTGTAAAGTGCTTAACTTAGTGTACAGTGCCCAGCATGTAGTAGGTGCTTAATAAATGCTTGTTTCCTTCTCTCCCTCCCTCTCTTCATTTCTTCCTCCCTCCCTCCCTCCCTTCTTTCCTTCCTTCCTTCCTTCCTTCCTTCCTTCCTTCCTTCCTTCCTTCCTTCCTTCCTTCCTTCCTTCCTTCCTTCCTTCCTTCCTTCCTTCCACATTTCCTCTCTTCTCCCCCTGGAATTAGCTGCTCTGGCCCTTCCTTCTTTTATCCTGAGCACCAGACTGGAGATACTTAGAACTTGCCCTGTTAAGTCCTCCTTTAGTTTCTTTCCTGAGAGTGAAGCTCTATAACCAACCCCTGCCTCCCCTGCTCCTCACCCCGGGCTCTTTGGGAGAAGCCTGGGGATGCAGGTCAATGAAAATGATTCCTCTGGACATCTCCCAGGTGCTTTAAGATACTTTGTCCCCAGTGACCTTGACCAGCAGTGGGTATGCTCAGTACTTGCGTTCATTTGACAGATGAAGAAACTTATGAGTTTGGAGACTTAAGTGACTTGTTTGTGGGGACCCAGCTAAAGAGGGGAAGGCCAGGATCCAAATTTAGATGTCCCAACTCCAAAGACAGAGAAGCGTCTGGCTGCCCCACACTGCCTTTCCAAGGACAGCGAGAGCCCTCCCTAACCTCAGGCTCCAAGGGGGGTTGGGCCTGGACTCCCTGGCACCCACTTTCTGCCTTGGGCTGAGGCCCTCCATTAGCTCCAATGCTTGGCATCCCTCAGCTTCCTCAGAGTGCACCTTCCCCCTTCCCTCCTAACACCCATTGTTTACCTAAGACTTTAAGAAATAGCCGGATTAAGAGCTGGCAAGGGCTCAAGAGGCATTGTGGGCATTGTG
Organism: Antechinus flavipes; assembly: GCF_016432865.1. Taxonomy (NCBI): domain Eukaryota; kingdom Metazoa; phylum Chordata; class Mammalia; order Dasyuromorphia; family Dasyuridae; genus Antechinus; species Antechinus flavipes. The sequence goes on along the minus strand of NC_067404.1, from coordinate 57,512,987 downwards.
ACTGTTGCTATTCCCTTGGCATCCAGAGCCAAGTAGAGGAAGAGTATGTATGACTCTGTGGGCAAGTCTCAATTTCCTCCATTGCCAACTGAGTTGGACTAGATCTCTAAGCTCTCTCTCACCTTTGACACTTGCTGTTCTAAGGACCTTCCCAACTCTGCCATTGCCTCTTCAAAGATCCCTCTCAGCTTCTGACTGTTCTAAGAGCCCTGCTAGAACTCTCTGGAACATCCAAAGAAATGGAGGTACCCAAAGAAGACCTAGCAAGGAGAAAGAAATGCAGATTTGAACTCAGAGCAACCAAGCTCGAATCCCAAGGCTGAGCTGTGTGGAAACAAGTGGGACTGAGACTTTCTGGAAGCCAGGAACCCCAAGAAAACAGAGCAGCCATCCTCTTTGAAATAGCTTGTCCCTGACCTCTTAGCGAGGAGCCGGCCAACCTTGGGACGGTGACTGACCCTTCGTCTCTAGCCAGACTGGCACTCGCTCCATTTGGTTGTGCGTCAAGGAGTGTCCACAATGATGTGCAAACTTCACTCCACCCACACAGCGGCCTTCTAAGCTCACGGTCATCCCGAGCCCAGATGCCAAGAGCTTCTCCTTCCAGCGACCAAAGCCCAGGCTTCTCTCTGGCTGAAAGTTCAGGGAGAACCTGGCACATCAGTGGATCAACAGGAAATAAAACACACAGAACGAGAGTGAGCTAGAAGGAGGCCTAGAACGTAGCATGTTAAAGTCAGAAGAGAACTTGGAGAATGTGAGCTCTGGAATGGCAGAGAACGAGATCAGAGAATGGCAGGATGGAGACGGCCTTTAGCACCCGGAACAGCAGAGTCAGGAGGGACTTTTGACATCATCTATTGCAACCTTTCCCTCTATATGGGTAAACAGAGGCCCAGAGAGGGGAAAAGTATTTTCCAGAGCCTCACCTCCAAGCCAGAGATTCCATGTTTTTCATGCCCGACTTTCATGAATCTGGCCTCCAATTTCTTCTAAATGCATTACACATGGGCTGGAGCCTATTTCCATGGCTGGATTAACTGGATTTTTTTTTTAATCATCTCTCAATGCCCCCGTTGCCTTGTAAACGGAGCTATAAATACCTTGGGCATGGTATAGCTGTGGCTTTATTCGTGCTGTCTGTCAGCTCGCTCTTTGGGGTAACTGAGCTGGGTTCTGGGCTTCCCAGACATGTGGATGCCACCGGCTGCAGCTTTGATTATGGCAACGCCAACCGTCCAGCAGTCGGAGCGGGTGGGGGAAGGTGGGGAAGGGGTCCAGCGGGGGGGGGCAGGCAAGTTCCAAAAGCAGTAGGCAGGAGAGGGATCTGGGGGGTGGGAAACTTGGGTTCCAGCTCCAGCTCATCTGCTCACTCTCTTGTGCCCTTTGGGACAAATGGCTCTGTGCTTGAGTTTCCTTAACTTCATAATGGGGAGTTTTAGCCAGGTGATTTCCAAGAGTCTCTTTAAGCTCCAGAATCTTAAGGTTATTTAGCTTTTGTGATCTTGAAGAGCTGGTTAGGCGCAGCTAGGTGGCACAGTGGATAGAACAGCCCTGAGTTCAAATCCATCCTCAGACACTTACTAGCTGTGTGACCCCGAGCAGGTCAAGAGCCGATTAGTCTGGTATCTCTGGATTTTGGTGTCTATGTAGGTATGTGGGGGAGAAGGGAAGAGTATATAACTGAACACGCTAGTCCCTGCACACATGTGTTACACGTGCACTTCTCAGAATGGAGTTACACAACTCTGTGAACACACGTTTGTGCAACACATGCAGAAAGGGGAGCGATGATTACGCTCCACGGGATCTCAGTGGCCATTGAGTCCAAGCCCTTCATTTGATACATGAAGAAACTGAGGCCCAGGGACACAGGAAGTGACCTGGCCAAGATCATACGAGTAGGATGAAGCGGAGGAAGGATCCAAACCCAGGGCTCCGACTCCTAAGCCCGTGTTCGTCGCCCCCGTATCTTGCCTCTGCTTGTCTGCTAAAGGTTTTGGCAAAGGAGTCTTCGAGTCTCGGCTTCTTCAGCTATCAAATGGAGATAATGATCCTTCCGAGGATCAGATGAAATCCTAGATAGGAAGAGCTTTGTAAACCTTGAAGAGCTAGGGAAATGTCATCAGCGATGATAAGGGTAACGACAGTGATTGCCAGCAGGTTCCCATGGTGAGGCAGACAAATGCAAGGGAGGGGAAAGGGAGGTTCCCAGCCCTGGAAACCGTAAGGCGCTAGAGAACCGAGTAACTGCTCTTCCTCATCTTGGTGATCTCGGGAAAGCCATCTTACCTCTTGGAGTCTGAGAGGAATTCTAACGATCGTAATAACAATCGCAATAAATTTGAATAATCGTCATAAGCCATTTAGTTAGAACTTTAAAATTTGGCAGCACTCTCATGTACGTTCCCTAGCAACTCTGTCAGCTGTTACCTTGGGTGGCTGTTGCAGCTAAGTGACTTAGCCACGGTCACTCGGCTGCAAAAGAGAAGAGATGGGACTGACCTGAGCCACGGGCATTCATTAGGCACCTACTATGTGCTTAATATTACTCTTTAAAATGGTTCCTGCCCTCAAGGAGCTCGCCTTCTACTTGGGGAGACAACACGTTTGCCAATGGGTAAACACGGGATACGGAGATAGAGGTTCCTTGGGATGTCATCGGGATAGTGAATGCCAGATGAGGAAGCTCCCCGCGTCCTTCCAGGTTGGCACCTTCTCGACAATTTATCATCTTAAATGGTGGCCCAGAATGCCGAGAGGCTGTCGTCTGCCCAGGGTTATCAGTCAGTATGTGCCAGAGGCGATACTTGGCCCTACATCTTTCTGGCTGGGAAGCTGGCTTTCAAGGGACAGGACACATATTAAATAAATACACAATGAGGAGAGCAAGACACTAACGACTAAGGAGGAAACAACACTTGGGATGAGCCTTGAAGGGAGTAAGTCCAAGGGACAGAAGTGAGGAGCGTGCCAAGTCTGGAAGATAACCTCAAAACAGGCAGAAGACGGAACGGCACGGTGGGGGTAAACCGAGCAGGCCGATTCGTGTGCTGGATTGAATGCACGAGTGGGAATGATGTATCAGCCTCAAAAAATAATAATCAGCCTCAAAAGAGACTGGAGTGGGGCTGTAAGAGCCTTGAAATGCCAAACAGAAGATTTTCAACTTGATCCTAGAACCACTGGAGAATCACTGGAGTTAGATGAGTAGGGGAGGCCACAATCAAGGTACAACTTGAAGAAAATCCCTTTGGTGGGAAGACGGATAGTTAGAAGTGTGAAGGTACCAGAGACCCTAAGTTCAATAGGAAGGGCCTCAAGGTCAATAGGGAAGCCCAAAGGCCAATTAGAAGGTCTTGGCCAGGTGAGAGGTAACTAATAGGGGTTTTGGACTAGAGTGGCTGTCATGTGAGTAGAGTAAAGGGAACAAACGTTGAGGACGTAGAATTTTCAAGACTTAGAGCTTGCTGGGGTACGAGGTTGGGGGAGAGGGAAGGGTGAAGGATGGCTGACTCCCAGGTTGCCAATATGGGTATCCACAGGAACTGAGATCTTCTTGAATTGAAATGCAGTCTTGCCCCGAACTGCAAAGCTACCTCCTGAACCAGTGGTGACAACACTCCCGTCCCCGACCTCCTGTGCCAGTTTTCAGAGATGCAGCCAGGAGAGCCCAAATACTTTGGGCATGGTACAGCTGTGGTTTTATTCGTGCTGTCTGTTTTGGGGTCTTTTAAGGCTTGTTGATGGCAGCAGCGGTGGCTGCGGTGCCTATAGGCATCCCTGGAGTTCCTCTCTCTCTCTCTCTGTGTTTCCAGGTCACCTAGTCAGACCGGTTCCGTGAGAGCCTGCCATGCCTGATGATGTCACCATGGAAAGAGAAACTGACTAGGGTTAGGGGGAGGGGGCTTGTGATGCCCAAGATTCCCTGGAGATGCAGGTAATGGGGCAGCCCTCGCATCCTTGGGCTTCGGGATGTGGTGAGAACTCCCAAGTCCAAATGATGGCTCTGCTGCTATTTGACTCTGGGACTTCAGGCAAATTGTTCAACCTCTCTGACCCTCAGTTTACCCAGTTGTAGAATGAAAGGGTTGTCTTAGATGAGCTCTAAGGTCCCTCGTTGCTCAGCACCACGACCCCCACCCAGATGGGCCCTGACCATCAGATGCACAGACCTGAAGATACCTCTCTGCCAGCTTGTTTTTCCATGGGCAGAATCTAGGTCAGGGAGAAAACACTATGACTTGTGGAGAACAGAACTTCCCACACGCTGAGCTAGACAGGTAAGAGACGCCAAAAGACCCCAAATCATTGGGTACATACATAGTCAACTGAGGAACCAGCTCATCTGCTAGAAATGCTCCCTCTGTCTCTCCCTTGTGGTCTCAACGTAGAATCGGAAGACATCGGAGGAGAGACAAATATCCTAGAACGTGAGAAGTAGGAGGAACTTTGTCACAGAGAACATCACAGCTGGAAAGGACCCTTAAAACATGCAACAGGGAATTCCAGAACCGGAAAGGACCTTAGAGCGCAGAACCATAAACTCAACGAGCTGGATGGGACCTTAGAGCGCAGAACCATAGACACAGTGAGTTGGATGAGACTTTAGAACAGAGAATTTCAGGGCTAAGGAGGACCCATAAGGACCGTTTATCCAACCCCCCATTTTCAAGAAAGAAAAGACTCAGCGAGCCCAGTGTCTAAGCCGAGCTGACAGAGCCAGACCTCTTTGACTACCTCCACTCAGGGACACAGAACTTTTCATTGTTGTTCAATGACACTGACTGATTTCCCTCCTGGGGCAAGTGAGAGGGAGATTTCCTCCTGTCCTTTCAGGCTCAGTTTTCACTTGGGAGTGAAGATGTAGGGCCTGAGGGACAGAGAGAAACCCCTGGGCTGGAGAGCTGCCTCAGCAGGCTGATCTCTTAGGGACTGAGACACGGTGTTCATTGCAGTAGGTTGCGATGCTTAGGTCCAAATTAGTCATTTTCGTTTCCCTGCGATGCCAGGGTACCCCAGGCTCACCCAGCCTGGAGTTGGGCTATCCACACGGACGCACAAACAAACACACCTGTACTGGTGTGCATCGAGCCTGGTTCGAGGGTCACAGGTTTCACCGGCCCTCTCGAGCGCAGAACTTTCTAGAATCCTTGATATGAGTCGCCTGGGGGAATCTGGAAAGGCTCCCCTTGGGTTGGACTCTAACTGGCAGTTTGCTCATCTGTAAAATGAAGATAATAATGCTTCCTATAGTATGGGCTGGGCTGGAGAGCTGCCAAAGTCTTTCTCAGCTCTCAAATTCTATTTCTGTGAAAGCCACCAGGATCGAGAGATCCCTGTGTGCTCAGGGGAACCTGGGAGCTCATGGAGTGTGTGTCTCACTATTCCACGGCAGAGCCCAGGGCTGGTCACAGAAAGGCCGAGCCCTCTCTGTCGCTCACTAGCTCTGGGACCTTGGCAAAGGGAGAACTGAGCTTCCCTTCCCTCCCTCGCTAGTTGAGCAGGGCTAGGAACCCCCTCCCCCTGAGTGGCAAGACGAAGGTTGAAAAAATGGTTCCCAAACCTTAGAAGCAAAAGAGAAATCGACGAGAATGACTGTTATCGGCCCCGGAGCCGGACCCCGTCTCGGCCTAGGGAACGGGGGAAAGCCCAAACTCCTTCGCCTTCCTCCCGTGCCCCCAAAAGCCTGAGAGGCTCTTCTCTCCGAGTCTGGGACCCAGCACTCCAAGGAGAACATGCCTGCCTTCAGTTCCAGGCATTCTCCCAGCTGCTCACTTTGGGCCCCTGGGGGCTGTGAGCGCCTGCTTTCTTTCAGAGCACTCCCTTCAAGTTCTCCGGGCTCGGTGCCAGCATGCCAACCTATTCGAATCAAATCGCAGGAGCTAAAGCTGGAAAGGGTCACAGGGATCATCCATTTCACCCCCTTCATTTTGACAGAGGAGAAAAATGAGACCCAGAGAGGGCCACGGGCTTGCTCAAGGTCACAGACAGAGTTAGTAGTCGGCCCAGGCCCTGGATCCTGACCCAGATCCCCGGAGCCCAGTTCCAGAGGTCTGGCCACACACTACACTCCATCTTCTGAAAGGGTATCTGGGCTGCTGACTTGATGGAACAGGTGCTGGGCAGCGTGCTATTTCATCCCCCCCTTGGCACGGTTCTAGTTTCCTGGCCAAGTGCCTATTAGTACCCCTAGGCCCCTGGGCCCCTTCCCCGAATGCCCCTCTGGCTCACTTCCTGAGCTTCTCCAGGCTCCTCCCCTGCCCTCCCTCGGTCAGGCAGAGCCGGCCCAATGGGGAAGCATGACTCACCGGGGCATGTGTTTAAGCTGACTGCTTCTGGAGAGTGTCCAACAAGCACCTCTCCCAGAGGTGCTTCTCCGTTTAGCTGAAGCCTTTAAGGCGCAGTTCTTGTATCACCTCCTCTGGATCTCTCGAGCAGTTCCTCCCATAGGAGCCCCAGATTCTAGACGCGGCTCTCCTGCTAACACGCTATGTGACCTCATCTGTAAAGTGGATTGAGGCTGGGGTGGGGGGTGGGGGTGATGCCGGCGGGGAGTCAGATTCCAAGATATGTAAGGTTCTGGAGATCGCAATCCCATCATCTGCTAAAAAGTCATCCCTGATCACTTATCCCACCCTCATGATGCACAGAGGCTTGGGAGTCAGAAGCCCCACTTTGAATGCTGGGTCTGCCCCTAAGTGGCCATGACATTCTGAGGAACAGTAAGGGCTTGCCTCTCCCTGGATTTTCACAGCGACCCTACGAGGTAGGCAGGTCAAGTGTCTTTATCCCAATGTTGGTGAGAAGTGAGTTGCCCTGGGTCTCTTAGCTAGTAAGCAGTAGAGATGACATTCAAATCCAGTTCTCTCTTCATCTCCAAGACCATGGAGCCACTTTCCATTACATCATCCAGACTCTTATCTAACTCTCCAGACCTCAGTTTCCTTTTCTGTAATATGGGGAGGTTGGACTCAATGGTTTCAACGTCCCTTCCATTTCAACATTCTAGAACCCTCTGAGTCTCCAGGAAGGTTGCTCTCCTTTACCGCCTTTTCATCCTTGTGTGTTAGGAAAGACCCTTAATTCACATGACAAATCCTACACCTCCATCCTTCATGATCAAGTTCGGGGCAACTTCCTTTAGGAAATCCTCCATGACTAATCCATACCACAGTCATGGCTCTTTAGGGGCCAGGAAACAGAAGACTCAAGGCAGTTAGATATCAAAGGAGACAGAACATCGGGAAGACCCGAGTTCAAAGCCAGCCTCAAACGTTTCCTAGTGGAGTGACTCTGCAAAAGTCACTATCTCTATTTGCCTCAGTTTCCTCATCTATAAAATTAGAGGTAATAATAGCACCTTCTTCAAAAGGTCATCGTGAAGATCAAATGAGATAATTGCAAAGCACAGTGGTTGGCACATAGTAGGTGCCATCTATTATTATAGTTACTGCTCTCATCTTCGCTATACCATAAGCTTTCCTTCTCTGGGCTTTGGGGGGCCCGGCTAAAGGAAGGGTCGACCTTACCAAGCTCTAGTAAGTGTCCTTCAACTTGGGAAATGCTCCATTCGGTTCTTCTCTTGCAGACCACCCACAGTTTTGGGGATCTGGCATTTGGTCTTAATTGACTTAGCACTTGGTTAGACAGTGTTGTTGAGGGTACGTTAGTTCTCTAACTGGATAATGAGTTCTGGAGACAGGAAGCACAATTTCTCTGGCTTATTTTTCACTGGAAAGTAAAACACACAGCTAGGAACCCAGTGGGGACGCAGAAAAGACTTCAATTGAATATAGACTTTTTCCATGAAGGTGCAGGTAAAATACTCCAGCTTTTCCTGCCCGCCTCCTCCTCCTCCAAAATGCCGGGAACAAGGGACCGATGACAAAGTAGTTCTCATTTAGCTATTGACCTCTTCAGCCAAGTATTGAGCAATTGGGACTGAGTAATTTGGGTAATTGTCCCGCTCAGAGACTGGTAGGCTAGCTCATCCGCGAGGGCCCTTAGAACTGGGGATGTCAGGGCCGGGAGGGACCTTAGAGCGGAGACCATGGCACAGGGAGAAGGGCATATTCTATTTGATTTTTATCTCTATGTTGTTTCTCCGCAGTAAGCTCTTTGAGGGCAAAGACGATTTTATGTCTTTGTCTCTATTATCTCCCGTATCTAGCACAGTGCCTGACCCGTCCTTATTAAACATGCATCAGATTAGACCGAATTGAACAAAGAATGATGGAACTGATTAGGTCCTTAGACAGCATCTAGTCCAACCTTGTCCTCCTCAATTCCATCCCCCCATTCAACATAGAAGGAGACTGAGTCCCAGGAGGTCTTGCCCATGCCAGATGAATTTGATTGAATTTAACTTGAGGATCCGGAACTTAAATGATACAAAATTCTACTCCCTTCCATTATCATTTCCTAGAACACCTTAAGAGCACTAGTACCCTACAGCCCTTGGGGTTTATGAGGGCTCATCTTTCAGTCTGTTTCTCCTCAGGTTTTAGTAAAAACTGCCCTCCTCTTTCCTCCCCGCCCCCCAGTATTGTAGGGGGTTGATGAGTTGCCTGATCAGGGTAGCTGAAGTGAGCCTTCCTTTGGGACTTGGAAATACCTTCCTATGGAGTGTGGACATGCGCCCGTGGCACCTACTTGTGAGGGCTGGGGACATCTTAAGTCTGTGCTGCTGCTGCTGGTTAGAGGTACCCTTTTGGCTGAGATTCCTCCTGCCCTTTCTGGGAAGATCTGAAGAGATCTGAGCACAGGCCAGATGGAAGCTAAGATACAGGGCAGAGGCAGGTGATTGAGAAATCTGTGGAGCTCTTTCCCTTCTTCCCCCCAGTCGATAGAAGTGACCCTGGGGCAGAAATCTCTGCTACAATTCTCCATTCTCTTACCCACGAGGCTGGAGAGATTCAGGGAGTTCCTGGACTAGGTTGTTACATAGTGACGGCCGCTCTTGGTCCCCAGAAGGAAAAAGAAACATGGAGAAGAAACTATGTTAAACCTCAGCCCTTTGGAAGTATCTCAGGAGTTTCTAAACACCAAGCCTCCTTGAAGAGTGAAACTGTAGGAGCCATGACAGGAAGGACAAAAAACCAAGAACTTGGCCTACTGTTCTTCCAGTGAGATATTGGGAAGGAAAAGTGAGTTACTTCCCAAGCAATGCAAAGTATTTTCTTCCTGGGGCTTATACTAGGGAGGGACGGAGGCCCGTATAGGTCTCGGAGGTGATTGGGATAGTCAGAATGCTGAAGGGGTCACCTCCCTAGCAAACTCGGGTTTCTTTCATTTTCGGGAGAAGTAACCCCGAGCCTAAGGTGACACTTTGAGTCTGGAAGACCATATAGGTCTAGGGAGGAAGGTGCGCCGCATTGGGAAGGGAGGATAATTGTTTATGAACATCCTGTTTGTAGTATGAAATAAAGGCCGTCCTTTACTTGGTGAGCACTGTTACCCTGACTGCTTGAATGGGAACTGAGGATCCTTTTACTCATGTGTGGAAACGAAAATCTAAGCTATATTTTGTGCTTTCCCAAAGAAAGTGGGGAGGAGGGAGAACAAAGAGATGCTTTTTGCGAACCTTGAAGATTGAATCTGGTTCGTGTAAGCTTGGAGCTCGGGGTCCCAAGTAACGAGTATAAGTAACTCCCCTTTCTGGACTGTGGATGTAAGCCAGGTCCTTCATTTCATGAAGAGCTCAAAATGGACCTCTCTTCTCGGTGGCCCTCCCGAACAAATCCCACTTCCGACGTCTCTCAATGTTCTGGCAGTCTCGGTACAGCTGGAACTGGTTAGGTTGGTGTCGATGGGTTTCAATCACTGGGGCCTCCATGTTGGATTTTTTGTTTGTTTTTAAGTAGGAGTTTGTCCCCTTCCCTCCCTCTAGACTGCAGAGTTCCTGAGGACGAGGCCCACATCCCTGCGGCCCGCCAACCTCCTGTCCCAGCTTCCACTTGGCACCAGAGCTTCTCCCTCTCCACCCACCCCCCTGTTGATGGGGATTAAGATGATAGGTTTGAAGTCTTGCCCTAGCAGGGGAAGAGCTCCAACCACTAGTCCTTTGTTCTTTGCAAAGAAAGGGAGGACTCTTTTTTTTGTTTGCCCATAGCCTAGCTCCAACTGCGTGGTGGGACCTCCCCAGACATTCCCCTGAGAAATATTTGATGAAAGTGGTCTTGAACCCCTCCTCCTCCTCCTCCTCTCCTTCCTCCTCCTCCTTTGTTTTCTGGGAACCAAAATCCCTGGTTCCCAGATTCTGGCTCCCCAATATTCGGGGATCCTAAAGCCTCAGCTTTAGGCCCTATATTCTTCAGGCCCTATATCCTGTTTAGAGCACAAGGAAACCCCCAGAGCTCCAAAGGAGACTACAAAGGGCTTGATGCCCCCCCTGTGCTTGAAGAGAGACAGCCCCTGGGCCTTTAGACTCTAAATATCCCTTTCCTCCTTCCCTAGTACCTGCTGTTGAGCTGAAAGTTCAGTGAGAGACCCCTGGGGAGAAACGGACACCCCAGGCCCCCCCTCAAATCCTCTCCCGCCCTCTCCCCCTCTACCTTTGGCAATTTGTAGCAAAAGAACTCAGTCGTCGAGTGGAGGTTTGCTGGTTCCCTGCCAAGCGCTGTAAATATTTCGCCATGCCTTGTTTCCGTGACTGTATACAGTACAGACTTTTTTTTTTTAAGCTTGCCATGTGATCCTAGACAAGTCACTTTCCTGTTCTGGGTCCGCGACTATGAAGAGAAGCCATTGGCCTCGATGCTCTTTCGGGCCCTTCCCGGGTCTAACTACTCTCCCAGGTCCCTTCCAGTTCTGATAGTATAGGATTCTGGATTATCCCAACCACACACGTTAGTTCCTCTCGCTGGGTTTCCTGGGAGCCCAGATACGAAGCAAAGGCAGCCAGTCCTCTCCTGCTTCGGGGCCCCAGCTCTTGTTCCCAAAGAATCCAGCGGAGGAAGTGGTGGGACAGTAAGCAGGGGCAAGACAAGAACAGACTAGCACAGTGGCGAGGGGATAAAATAAGCCAGGGGATGCCTGCGTGACAGCAGGAGGGAGCTGGGGTAGCTCCTCTGAGAGAATTTGCTCAAAGGAGAGAGGCTCAGTTCATGCAGTCATAGTTTTAAAGGTTCTCATTTAACATTAGAGGAAAGAGGTCCAAAGAGGGGAGGGACTTGTTCAATAGGAAAGACAGGATTTGAATCCAAGTCCTCTGACCAGGTGTATGCATAAGACATGATCGTGGCTCTGCTCCCAAGGCTGAACTGGAGTAGAAAGGCCGGAATAGTACAGATCATCGGCAGAATAAGGCCAGGGGGTGGGAAGTGGTCCAGTGCCCAAAGTTCTGTCTTTTATTTCTGCCTAAATGACTGGGCGGCAGTGAGGATGGGCAAGGACTCTCCTCTTGGGTTCTTGAAACCCAGCTCGGAGACTGTACTTAAAGGAGCCGGGGAGGCCTAGATCCCATTCCCCGCATGTTTGGGGACGACCTTGTGGCCGTGCCATCCAAAGATGGCCTACATTTCTGAGGTCAGCCATGGTTTACAAAATGCTCTACATTCCTTTATTATCTCATTGGGCCTCTGAGGGATGGAGGGAAGGCTGCCTTAGCCTTCTTTTATACATAGGGAAACGAAGGGGCACAGTAAGTGGCAGAGCTGGGCCTTCCCCGGCCACGGTCTCGGAAGAGATGACTTCATTGCCCCCTTCCTTCTCTTCCTACCGCTTGAGGGGCCGGAACAGCAGAAAGGACCCCCGGTCTCTCTGGTGGAAAGAGCCCTCTCTGCGGTCTGGAGTGAAGACCTTTACTCTACTCACTAAGCCAGAAAAGTCCCTCTCCTCACACCTTCCATCAGAGCATCCAAATCCCCAGCGGCCAGGCGGTTCTCAGAGCATGAAAGGGCACAGTTCCGGAGAGAGAGGGGGAGGCCAGGGCACAAATACAGCATTGCATTTGGCAGCACACACCTGTGGAATCTCAGCTCTTGGACTCATCAGCTGTGGGACCCATGTGACTCTTTACCTCCCTGCTTCCTTCTCTATGAAATAAGGCCGAATATATTTGAATTACCCCAGGACTGATGTGAAATAAAGCGAGCAGTCAACAAGAGATTAAGCCATTACTATGTGCCAGGGATTGCCCTGAGTGCCGGCAATACAGAAAAAGGCCACGGTCCCTACCCTCAAGGAACTCAAACCCCAAGGCACCAGATGAAGGGAAACAGGCCACTGTTCTTCTACCCAAATGAATTCTTATCCCCTCTCAATCGGGATGTGAGATGCTCCACTAGGGAAACGGGGTTTGGAAATTGGCTACTTCCCCCAAAATGGAAGCCCTAGATAGGCCCTCTCGGCAGTGGCCGTAAAGAAGCCCTTGATATGTCCCCTCTGGGCCCAGAGTCAGGAGACCCGGGATCGAGGCCTGGCCGTGACACCAACTTGTTAGATGTTGAGTAAGTCGATTCACTTCCCTGGGTCTCAGTTTCCTCACTTGTAAAAAAACAAGGGGGGGTGGTGGTGTGCATGATAAGTTTTTTATTCCCTACCTGATGATGCTACAGGATCATAAATTTTGAGTTGGAAGGGGCCCGAAAAATTCACTGAGCCCAACCCCTTGCTTTTTACAGATGAGGAAACTGAGGCTCAGGGACAGGATGTGAGTTGCCCGAAGATTGTCAGGAGGAGGACTAGAACTCGGGTCTCATCACCAAGCTCAGAACTCTCCGCTGTCCCTCCTCCCCATACCCCATGAGTTGGAGTCAAAAAGCTCCATACCTCAGTTCAGGTGCTGCTGTTGTCCCACATCTGGCACTTTGGGCACACACACACACACACACACACACACACACACGCCTGGCAACTCTCTTTCTGTGTTCATTTGGACTTGTCTAGGTAAGGCTAGCGGGCCTTGTTCACAGTTAACACTCTGCACATGTTCTGGGTTCAGCATCCAGGATTCCAGCCGTGTGGCCACGGGCCAAGCATTTCTTCCTTCATTTTCCTCATTGATAAAACGCCAGGGTTGGCTTAACCGGGCCCTCTCTATGCTGTGCTCACTTCCCATCTTCAGTCTCTCCTGTTCAAACACGATGACCTATTTCTGCTACGTTTGAAGGGTCACAAAGTACTTTCCTTGCAGCAATCATGATAGGAGGGAGGGTGAGAATCACTGCCCATTATATAGAGGAGGAAACTGAGTGCCCAAGCTCCTGGCCTAGTAAATGCCAAGCGTTTGGTCTCCTGCTTTGAGTTGTGTGCCTCTACCTGGGGATAGGCTGAGGGGCACCAGCTAGCCTCTTGGAAGAGCTCAGTAAACCTTTTTTTTTTGTCGCCAAACTGATGCACTCGGTGTGCACATGGAAGTATGTTTTTATTCTCCTTGGCTTATTTGTTTGCTTCCTCACCCCCACCCCCACCCAGGGCATGGCTAATGCGGAAATTTGTTTTGTACCACTTCACATTTGTAATGGGTTTGGGATTTCTTGCCTTTGTAATGGGTGGGGGAAGGGAAGAATCTGGAACTAAAAATCAAATTAAATTGAATTGAAAATAGATTATATATAAAAAACAAAGCTACAATAAATCTTAAAAAAAAAAAAAAAAGGAAAAAACCACATTTTCTGGGTGGAGCTGTGTGGATTTGCTCTGGCGATTGACCTGAAGCTCGAAGGCTTTGGAGCCCAATGCCTTTTTTTGTAGAAGAGGAAGCGCCGATAGTAAGTAGTGGCACAGGAATTCCAAGCCAGGTTTCTAGGGCCTCCCAGCCCGGTGTGCTTGCAACGATCCTGTGACTCCCTCCGGCTGGCGGTGGGGAAGGGGAGCACGGGAGTCTGGTTAAGCACCGCTTTCCGGGCATCGTACTGGTGGGCTGCTTGCAACAAGTTCACTAGGTGGTTCCAGTGTCCTTCCCCTTACTCAATAACCTGGGTCTCTGGCACCTTCAGGATCACACAGCCCCCTGTCGGGAACCCTTCCCCACCTCCCCAGCTCCTCACTTTTGCAATCTTTACACCTTACAGTGAAATCCAATGATGCTGGCTTCCTCCTTCCTCCCCTCTATGTCTCCAATCTGGTAATATTCACTGGCTAACTGTCCCCCCACCCCCCTCCCCTGGCCCAGTGAGCCCTCTCTCCTCACCTCAGCCTTCCGGCTTCCCTCAAGTCCCAGCTCAAATTCTACCTGCTATAGGAAGTCTTGAAGGGATCTTCCTTAATCCCAGGGCCTCGGGTCTATTTAGCATTTCCAATTTATACTGTGTATAATTTGTTTATACATAGTTGCATGTTGTATCGCCCTCCTCTTCCCCAACCATGAGACTCTTTAAGAGTAGAGACTATATTCTCTGTCTTAGCACAGCGTTAGTATATGCTAGGTGCTTAATAGATGTTTGCTGCCTAATGGTCATCTAGTTCTGGCTTAACTTTGAGTCCCTCTAGTCCCCGGGGACTGCCCTTCCTGCCCAGCTACTCTCTGGAACCACTGGGCAATGTGACACCTCTGTTATGAGCAAGGTGTGGAGGAGATGGGGGGAGGAACGGGGAGCCGGACAAGTGGACGTGACATCTGTTCTGTAGCATTTGTCCTGGTACTGCCCCTAGTTCCCTCTATTACACAGGGAATGGGGAGCAAGCCCCGGTAATTTCAATGACCCCAAATTGCAGAAAATGTAGATGTGGGGGCGCCTGTATTCTTAGGCCATGGGGGAGGGTGTATCTGTTTGTATATGGGGTGATATGTGACAGTCTATAGAGATCCATCAAGAGAATGGAGGCCATGTCTGAGAAGGGACACAAATGCTAAAAGGGCCTCTCTAATGGGGGTTCTCTCTTGATAGAATCCCAAACTCCAGCTGGAAACCGGAGAGACCGAGGCAAGTAGAAAAGGGGTCCAAACGTTTGAGTCATCAAGTCCAACCTCTTCATTTCACAGAGAGGGACACTGAGGCCTAAAGGGGAAAGGACATCCAAGATCACACCGCTAGTAAGTTCATGGCAGAGCCAGGATTGAAAACTAGATTCTCCGTGTGATTCCAAATTCAGAGCTCTTCTCAGCCTACTGAAGGTGGAACAAATCTGTGCTAAACAGGACCCGAGAAGGAACCCAGTTGTGGAGGAGAATGTCCTTCTTCCAAGGCCCTGCTCTGCCCCTGGGAACCTTGGAGGGGTCCCCAAGAACAGGGCCTTCTACCCAGAGCTCAGCCCAGGCCATTAGCACCCACAGCACCACCTTCAGAGCAGGAAAGAAAACCCCAAGTACTGTGCAGGCATCTCGGGAGGCCAGGGGCTGGAGAGCCAGACCACTTCCTCCCAGGTATAACTCCCTATCTCTAATAAGGGAGACCTGGGAGATGCAGGGGAGAGAATGGGGAAACCATCTACGTCATGATGTGAATTTCACCAACCCCCTCCACTATGTGTGGTTCATCAGCCCCTCCCCATTCAAGGGGGTGACATAAGATTGACCACGTCCCTTTGTGGATCTAATAGGCCTCATACTCAATCCTTTTGCATTAGCCTCTGAAGATATAGAATATCCCACGTAGGAAGGACCTTAGGATGCACGAGATGTCAGAAACGGGAGGGAGGGATGGCAGAGGCTCAAGAGCCCTTAGAAGCACAAATATCCAAAGTGGGAAGACTGTTCAGATGGAGGAGGTAAATGTGGAAAGGGGCCTTAGAACAGAAGAGGTCAGGGCTTGGGAAGGGCCTTAAGCATTATGGGATCCAATCCACTCTGGAAGGAGCACAGGACTTAAGAGTAAAAAACCCTAGGTTTAGATCTTGGTTTTGACGCTTGCTAGCATAAGCACCCTCGTATGTGTTTGTGTGTG
Organism: Antechinus flavipes; assembly: GCF_016432865.1. Classification (NCBI taxonomy): domain Eukaryota; kingdom Metazoa; phylum Chordata; class Mammalia; order Dasyuromorphia; family Dasyuridae; genus Antechinus; species Antechinus flavipes. The sequence continues at coordinate 57,497,157 of NC_067404.1, read as the reverse complement.
TGTGTGTGTGTGTGTGTGTGTGTGTTTGTGTGTGTGTTTTAACAAAGCCCACTGTTGTATTGAGCTTAATGAGTAAACCCTCATCCCTTTTCAGGCTGAAAACCCATCTGTTTGTTTAGTACAAGTCAAGAGAGGAAGTGGTTTGGGGAAGGACACTGCAGGAGAAAGAAGAGCTTTTCTCCTAGGAAGCTGGTGTGGACACAAGACCAGAGGGCCTTATTCTTGCACACCACATACAATAAAAATCACTGCTAAATGCCTCGGGGGAGCAGGAAGGGCCACAGGATGTTCTTTTCTGAGTTGGAAAGGACCAGGGGAGTCATCCAGCCAACCTCCTCATTTTCCACAGGAGGAAACTGAGGCTCAGGACAAGTCACTGGTCCCACATCAGGCTAAAACTCAATGACAGGGCCGGGGCTAGAATCCAGATCTCCCAGCTACCCACTCAGGGCTCTTTCCCAAATGTTAGAAAGCCAGAAGTTTATGAGTATCAGAAAAATCTCAGCTCAGAAAGCCCGCAGAGTACTGGAAGACATGCCACATTAAAGCATTGGCCTTTGAGGCGCAAGAGCCGAGTTCAGATCCCTGCTCCTTGCTTACCAGTTGTGTGAGTGGGCAAGTCACCTTCCTTCTGTGGGCCTCAGTTTCTTCCTCTGCAGAATGGGGATGGCTAGCAATCTTAGAGCACTATCGTGATGAACAGGGAGCAAGTGGAGGCAAAGCAAAGACCAAGAATCACTCAAGCATTTGTAAGTCTAACTAGACTTTTTAGGAAGCAGCTCCCAGACTGGGAAAGCCATGCAGACACACCCCACCAGGCAGCCCATCTGCAGAACCTCTGCCACACTGCTCCTTGCGGAAAGGACCCACCCTCACACAAAGGCCGAGGTGGCGGTGGCAGCGCCACGGGCTCTCCACACAAAGGACAACAATAGCCAGTGTCTCCACGGTCCTTCCTCTGCTCTCCTGCTGCCCCCACCCCCAGCCCTCGGGCATCCTGACACGACGTCATTCGCCTACGTGGGTGAGTCACAGCTCCCGCCAGGTGAGTGGGAAAAAATCAGACGTCACAGAACATACACCGAGACGCAGACTAGCAGAGCACAGACAGGCAGAGCGGGGAGGGACCTGAGGAATCAGAACTCGCAGCCTGTGGCCTCCCCGGATGGGCCTCTCCCGGGTCTCCAGCCCCTCGGGATGGGTAGCTGGCCTTGGGGAGGAGGAGGTCCAGAGCTTGGAACCCACTCCGGTCGATAGGCCGGCCTCCTCGGAGTCAAGCAAACCTGAGACCAGATCCTACCCTAGTCACTTAGTATATGTGTGACTCGGATTTAACTTTTCTCGACCTCAGCTTCCTCATCTGTAAAAAGGGATTAATCATAACACATACATCCCAGGATTGTTGTGAGGATCGAATGCAAGTCAAAAACAGGCTCCCTGGAGTCCTTTTTAGCCTTCCCTGGGATCCTCTACCTGATCCTCCCTTCTCTGAGTGGCAAACAGCCTAGACCTCCCACTAGGTTGGCATTTTTTAATGGCCCTATAAAAGCTGCTTCTTCTTATGCCCGGTCAGGGGTCTACGGTTGCCTAATTCTAATAGCTGCCTCATTCTGCCTTTCTCTCCGGCTCCAACTAATTGAGGCTGTTCATAACACACGTCGGCACCGTCATTAACTTCTTGATCCTGGCCTTCCGGGGCCGCCTCGTGCAGCCCACCGGGAGCCCACGCTGGGCCTCCCCGTGGGCCCCCGTCCAAGTAACACTGTGGGGTTCCGGCGGCCGCCAACCCCACCGTACAGACCACATTTAGTGCACCAGATCTCAAGGTGTCGGGATACCAGAAAGGCCACCCCATATGATGTGAAAGGCTAGATTCTGCTTCTGCTTCCTGCTAGCTGGTCACTGTCCCCTTCATTCTCTGGGCCTCCCTCATTTTCCTCTTCTGTAATGGGAGTGGAGAATCTGATCGCTAAGGGCCATCCCGAGGCAGTAAGGAACAGTGGTTAGACAGCTGGCTTTGTACACACACATACTGGCTTCAAGACCCTTAGCAAATCCCTTAATTTCTCAGTGTCTCAGGCAAGTCTCTAAGAGCAGAGAGGTTTTAGATGTTAGAGATGCTGACAATCTGTATTTGGAGAAAGGCTTTCTTCCCGTGGGAGTCCCATCCTCATTCCTAAGGTTCTTTCCAGATCTGGATTCTCTGAGCATGGTCAGATCGGCTTTACTTGGACTAAAGATCACAGAATTTAGACAGAAGGGCCAACTGTCCCATCCCCTCACTTTTTAGAGGAGGAAACTGAGGCACAGAAGGGAAGTGACTTTCCTAAGATCACACAGGCAGCAAGGTCTCAGACCTCTAGGAACAGTGTGGTATTGTCCCCCTTATTTTTCTGCAACTCTAGAGCTGGGCTGTTTGTCATGGGGACAGAAGCACCTAAGCACTCTCCATCTCCATCCCATTGAGACTGGCTGGGGAGGGAGAGAAGAATGTTCTTTCTCCCAGGGGCCACTTGGGGAGGGGGAGCCCAGCAACAGCAGATGCAGTGATTTCTATGGGTTTTATGTTGCCATTGCCACTGGGGGAGGCAGCCTCCTTTTTTCTTTGGGTGGGACCAGTCTTCCTGTCCCCATGACCCCTCCACACACACACACACACACACACACACACACACACACACACACACACACACATACACTCTCTCTCTTTCTCTCTCTCTCTCTCTCTCACTCACACGCACGCACACACATACACACTCACACACACATATACACACACACTCACACATATACAACACACTCACACATACACATACACACTCACACATTCACACACATATACACACACACTCACACATATACACACACATTCACACATACATACATGCACTCACACATACACTCACACACACTTATACACACACACTCACACACATACACACACATACACACACACTCACACATATACACACACTCACACATACACACACACACTCACACATATACACACACACACTCACACACATATACACACACACTCACACATATATACACATACACTCACACATACACATATACACACACTCACACACATATACACACACACTCACACACATATACACACACACTCACACATATATACACATACACTCACACATACACACACACACTCACACATACACTCACACACATACATGCTCACACATACACACACATGCTCACACATACACACACACACACACACACACACACACACACACACACGGGATCCCCAAGGACACACGGGTCTCCTAACAACTGGACTGCCTGTTCTGTTCTCTTGGGTTTGGTTCCATGAATCTCCTTTAGAGCCTCCTCCAGAATGGGCTGAGGGCCAGGCCCCAGCCTGCTCCCACCCCCCTCCCCACTCAGCAGAGAGGGCACACCCAGGGGCCGCAGAGGCAGCCCATTTCACTTCCAGGTTATCTGGCGAGACTTCAAGTGGACAAACGAACACAGGCCTAGGGCCCTGGAGGAGTGAAATCACAGGGCCATAATAATAATTCTAGAAGCTCCGAATAACACTGATAAAGCTCTTCCTCCCAAGCAGGTGACATAGGCCGGACAAGTTCTGTTACCAACTTCAAGTCCCAGGATGCCGTACGATGTTTGGAATAACTGAGATAAAGGGTCTTGCCCAGGCTCCTGAAGTTGGCAAATGCCAGAATGGGAATCCGAAGCCCGTTTTTTTGCTGACTCCGAATCCAACCCCTTTCCAATCGTGGGACATGCCTCCTTAAATCGGGTGAAATTAGAATCATAGTATTTTCAGTCTGCAAGGGATCTCAGAGACATGAAGAAAAATGGGCAGGGGCCACCCCTCCCCCATGCCTCCAGGAAGCGGAGGGAGACTTTATTTAGGTCTGGCCTCCCGCTAAGGGTCCAAACACAGAGCCGGTGGTCTGATCATTGCTGGGTCCCCACAAAGACGGTAATGGCAAAATCTCTACCGCCGCTGGTAGCCACAGGGCTGGAGGAAAATGAGTAAGAGGGGGTATAATGAGTAAGGAAAACGAGGAGGAGGAGGGGAGCATGGTGGAAACATTGTTTGACTTAGCTGGAATCGGGACACTGGGTTGGAGGGTTTTTTAAAATTCAGTTTTATTTTCTTATCAATTTGGAAATCTCTCCCTCCTCTCTTCCCCCTCCCATTGAGAAGGCGAGAAATCGGAAAGCCATCATCATGAAGGAATCCTGGGTAGTAGGTTTGGGACTCCAGGCAAGTCACATGGTCCCAGGGGTTTGGTTCTCCAGCCTTTTAAGAGGCCTTTTAACACTGAGCTCTAAACCCTGTTGTGCCAAGGAGATTGTGTCTGGATACTCCTGCCCTTAATTGTGGTTTGCAAACACACAAGTGAATGTGGAGGTTGCGAAATTATGATTTATTATCAGCCATTATTTGATTTGTTTACTTTTTCATATACCTCTAAACTAAGGGTCACATCAACATCTCGCTGGCTAAAAGGAGCCGCGAGTGGAAAAGGTTGGAGAAGCCCTGAACTGGTGGAACTCGGGTATTTCTTTTCAGCATTGTTTTTAAACTATGGAAGAAAACGCCATTCCCGAGCTGAGTGAAAATGAAAGGTGAAATTGTTTTCCCATCTGAAGTCACAGCCCACCCCTAATCTAGCCACCTGCTCCCTTGAGGGCCCTGGGCCTCAGGGTCACAGCCCCCTGGTCTACAAGGTCCCTTCCATAGTCTAAGATCTCTTGGGCTCCCAGTACTTGGAATCGTAAGCCCCCTCAGGCTCTCACATTCTCTGCGGGACGGTCCCTGGCTTCACTAACGTTCTGGGACGCCACGAAGGCCGTGGAAATCCGCAGAGAGACGGTTTGGAATTTCCAGGGTGGCCTCGGTGGGAACACCAGAAGGAACTCATTCGTTGTGTTTGGGGGTCTGGGGAGAGGCCACAGAGGGACTGGACCCTTATCTGTTCAGGAAGGGCTAAGGGGGGGAAATTCTGTCCCTTCTGAAGAGCCAGTTCTTATGGAGGAATTTCCATTTCAAGCTACTCTGTGCCAGGCCCGGGGCTGAATCCTGGTGCAGCCTCCTCTGCCCGGCAGGGCAGCCTCTCCCTTCTCCCCACCCTCGATCCCTGCTATCTTCCCCCTGGGCACAGTCCCAGGGGCACAGCCAGGAAGGGGGTTTCTGCTGCCCATCTGCTGCCAGCAGCTGTGCTGAGGTTCGTCCCCACCCTACTCCAAGCTACCAAGAATCCTGTCCAGGACAGCTCTCTGATCACCAGCTATAGATAGCTCACTCTTCTCCAGCACCTTAAAAATCTTCTTCTCTCATATCTACTCTGAAAAGTCATTCATGTCCCCATTTGACAGATGAGAAACTGAGGCTCATTGAGGAAAACCAAAGTCATTTATTTAGCCAGCCCCCCCCCCCCCAAACAAACTATAAAAGCTCTCTGCTGCTGCTGGAGGGGGCGTGGTGATGGCGGGGGAGGAGGAGAAGGAAACAAAGCTTAGCTAAGGGAGCTGTCCTCGGAGAGTAGAAAACATCTACAAAAGATCACGGTCCACCAGTGCACCCAGCTAAGGTTCCACGGATGGGCAAACCCGGGTCTCTGGGCACTACAGCTGCTTTCCACTGCACCCCACAGACCTTGAGCTAAGGAGACCTCGGAGCTTTCAGCTGGAGGCCCCTGCGGGGCCACAGGCAACCTTGGAAGTGGGATGGAGTTCTGGCTCCCACTCCTACAACCCTACAGCTTAGCAGTTAGCACACCGGGGCCCTGGAGCAGGCCCCAGAAGCGGCAGGGGTTTGGGGGAGGGACACCGAAATAGGTCACTTAGGAAGGGGCTTCTGCTCCGACTCGCATCCCCACTCCCTGTCTAAGGTAATAAACTGGGTGTTCAGTCTGGGAGCAAGGCCCCAGTGATGGCCTCTTGCAGGACACAGAGGGACCCCGTCTGTCCACTTAGTCCTTTGGAAGCCCTTTGTCCATTGGGAGAAAGGTCATCCCCAGGCCTCCTAGGTGCATCTCTTCCCCCACTCCCATCCTCAAGGTTTCCCTGGGGTCAAGAGGGAGGGCGGCCTGTGGCTCCAGGCCAAACCCAGCCGGGGCTCAATGAAGGCCAAGGTCAGCTTTAGTGTCTCAGCTGGGCATCCTAGGCACCTTGGGCCAAAGGATACTTTCCCAAGCCTTCATTCCCTACCCTGGGCAGCCTTCTCTTCGACGTACTCAGCAGCAGGCTTAGGCCCCTTTGGTTTTTTGCACCCTCGGAGCCCATGTGTGGGTTTAACAGCAAAGGGGCGAGCAAGCGGGTGCTGGTGATCGCGGGTCTGAGGTTTGAGCGTGTGCCCGCGCGAGTCTCTCGCATGTGGTGACTTAGGAAAGAAATGGAGACCTTTGCCCCGCAGCCCTCAGCCAGCAGCCACCGGGAGGATAGTCCCCACGGCGGCCCTGTGGTGTCGATCCTTGCAATCCGCTCGAAGCCCGCAAACCCCAGCTCCTAGTGCAGGGCTGGGAATGCGGGGGAGGGAGCGAGGCAAGCCGCTGCCGAGCCCCGGCAACTGGGGGAGGTGGAGGGCACGCTTTGCTTGGACTGCCCCGAGGGCAGGGGGGAAGCTGGCAAGGCGAGCTATAACCGGGCAGAAAAACCAGGCGCGCGCCGCATACACACGCAATACAGACACGCGTATATACACACATACACACCCGTACACACGCACGCCTGCCATGTGCCCCTGTGCGCGCCGATCCGCCAGAATTTCTAAAGCATTTCTCAGGCGACTGGCCCGCGCCGAGCCACGCCGTGCCCACAGAAGCGGATTCCGCTCTTTGGAGAGCTCAGGGACCCGGTCGGGGCTCACCTCCCCGCTCCTCGTCTCCACTCGAGGAGAGAATTAGGTGGAAATACTGTCCCTCCCCCGCCCCCACCCGCAGCACACACATACACACGCACCGAGTATTTGAAACAAACCCCGGGAGGTGAGGATGGAAATGTCTGGGAGGAAAAAAAGTTCAGGGCTGCCAGTGGGCCGGCTGCTCCGAGCTCTGCCTGCCCCGGGGACCTCGGCCGCCGGCCGCCACGGCCCGAGCCACAGGCCCGCTGCCGGCAGTCTGCAGAGACCGGGGCCACGGGGGTCCCCGATGTCAGGACCGGGCGCGGCAGGCGGCAGGCGGGGCGCGCAGGTGGGTCGGGAGTCCGCCCTCGGGGGGCACAGACGCACACCCCAGCCCACACCGGCCCCTAGCCCGGAGACGAAGACGGGGGCCCGAAAGGCCGGCCAGGTGAGCGCCGCGGAGTCGGCGGCGGGAGTGGGGCTGCAGGGCGTGGGGAGCTGGGGGACACTCACCTGCCTTAAACTCTTGCTGGCTTTTCTCCCCTCCCTCTTCCTTCAGCAGCATTGTGTAGATGATCCCAAAGGAGTTCTGGATGCCGAAGATGGAGCCGTTGCACCAGGTGGCGGCGAACACCACGAGCCAGCCATAGCCCCCCTCGGGGGGCTGGAAGCCCGGGCCGGGGCCGGAGCCGGGGCCGCGGGTGCTCACCGTGAGCTCGGGCTCGGGGCTGCTCGCCGGCTCCTTCTCCTCCTCCTCCGCCTCTGCCTCGGTCTCCCAGGGCCCCTTCTCTCCTCCAGACTCGGGGCTCCGCAAGGCCATCGCGATCGCGATCGCGGGTGCGAGCGCGGGGTGCCGGTGGCTGCACGGCGCGGCACCGCTGGGCTGGGCTGGGCTGGGCTGGGCTCGGCGCGGCTCTCGGCGCAGCGCGGCTCGGCGCGGCGCGGCTGTTGTTGTTGTTCAGGCTGTTATTGCTCCTGCCGCCTCCTCCCGGCCCAGCGCCCTAGCTGCCCAAACCGTCCCGCGACAGACGGTCCCTCATACTCTCACCACCACCACCACCTCCTCCTCCTCCTCCTCCTTCTCCTCCTCCTCCTCCTCCTCCTCCTCCTCCTCCCTCTCCTCCCCCTCCTCCTCCTCCTCCTCCTCCTCCTTTTCCTTTCTCCTCCTCCTTCCTCCTCTCCCTCTCCCCCTGTCATCCCTTTCTCCTCCTCCTCCCTCCTCTTCCTCCTCCCTCCTCTTCCTCCTCCCTCCTCTTCCTCCCCCCTCCTCTTTCTCTCCCCCTGTCATCCCTTTCTCCTCCTCCCTCCCCCTCCCACTGTCTGCAGTCGCTACAGGCTTCTTACAGCTTCTCCTCCTCCTCCTCTTCCTCCCCCCCCCCCAATCTGGGGCCCGCCCCCTCCCCTCTATAGCCAAACTTAGCCGCCCTTAGCCTCCAGAGGCTGACGAGAGCGGGAGACGAGGTCAGAGAGGAAAGGGAGAGGTCAGACTAACCCCTAGTCCCCAGTCCTCCCGGTGGGTTAAGAGCCCGGATCCCCTGCGGGCAGAGAGGGGTGGAGGTGCTGGTAGGGACTGTGCTCCCCTAGGCTCGGACTTATGACCAGGCCCCTTCTCCCCGACCCCCAAGCACCAGCCCAGAGCAAGGGGCGTTCTTTGCCCACCTCTAATGGAAAAGTGATAGTTGGGCGTCGGACCCCACCCCTGCCTTCGAGGGGCACCCCCTACCCCCTTGTTCCCAGGGCTGCCCCGCCCTGGCCTGGCTCCCCGGGAGGTCGGCCCCGAGGGGTTCCCCCGCGCCCGAGAATAGCGCTGGGGTGGGTGTGGGGCAGCCCCTCCGGGCCCCAAAGGCGAAGCCCCCACCCTTCTTGCCCCCCAGAGCGCCCGGGGCCTGCAAATCCGGGGGCCGGGCGGAGGCGGCCCCGCAGCGCCGGGCCCCGCCCCTTCGGGAAGTCAATCAGGGCTTTGTTTGCGCCGAGCCCGAGCCGGAGCCCGGAGCCGCCGGGGGCCGAGCTGGACGGGGGCCGGGGCCAGGGGCCGGGAAAACGACGCCCGGCGGCCGTGGCAGAGGTGGGCACGACGCTGGGGGGCAGGGCCGGCGGGGGAAAGGGCTCAGCCAGGGCCCCTCCCCTCTGCTCCGGGGCCGGACCGGACCGGAGCGGGCCAGGCGGGGCCGGACTGAGCAGGCAGGGGCCGGCGGTTTGAGGAAGCACAGGACAGGCCAACGGGAGCCCCGGCCTGGGGTCTCGGGCTGGCCTGGCCTGGGGCCGCAGGCAGGGAATGCAATAGATCGTGTAGTGCGGTGCCATGCCGGAGTGTGCCCTCTGGTCCCTTCCCGGGGCACAGCCGCGCCTCTCCCCGGGGCCCGGGGCCTCGGATGCTGCAGTCTGTTCCCTTTCCCTCGCCCCAGGGCGGGAGTTCCGCCCCATTGTCTCCCTTCCTCCTCTCTGTACCCTGTTGCCCTCCCCACGGTCCTAAAGAATGGGATACCAGCCCCTGCCCGAAGTTGGCAGGGGTCCAGAGAAAACTCCCCTTGCCAACTCTGGGATCCTTATCGGAAGACTAAAGGGCGGGGAAGAATCGTTGGGGATGGAGTCCTGGGTCCGGGATCAGTCTCTCCTCAGTGGATTTCACGATCCCAAAGTGCACCTCAAGCCTGGGGAAAAGCCAGCCTGACCTGCCTAACCTACTCTCGGGAAAGTTGGGAAAAGAAATTATGCCTTTGGTACACTCCCATCTCCCCGTTGGTGACGGCAGGGACCCGGTCTCCTGGCACACTGAGACCGCCAGGGTCTTCGCCGTTGCCTTCCCTCGTCCCAGAGGGACTCATCCTAGGGGACTCATCCTGAGACCCCTTGCCCCTAGGGACAATTAGCTAACGGGAGACCGGGTCAGTGCTAAGGTGTTTAAAGAAGGACGGTTTACTAAAAGCTGGCTTCCCGATCAGGGGATATTTTTGGTGCAGGGGGCCGAATATCACAGCGCTCCATTGTCCCAAGGTCTTCTAATTCTCAAAGTCTCTTTGTGCTTGTTCCCTCGGAGACACTGCTTGAAAGTATTCCCCCTCTGCTCAAGTTAGGGTTAGGGTTAGAGCGGGGAGATGGAAGCCAGTGAAGATACCCAGACACACCTAATAGTGTTTTCCCCACCACTCAGCTCCAGAATAGAAACCCAGGTTATAAACCAAAGTTAAACAAATTACCCGGAGACGGTTCATTTACTTCCATCGAGAAGAATGGGACAGAGGGCATAGAGGCTAGAAGGAATTCAGGAAAACCTGTTTCCAATCCTGCTTCGGAATCTGTGTGGCCGTGGGGAAACCACTGAACCACTGAGCCTCAGTGACTTGCCTCTAAAATGGGGATAGCTATAACACCTACCTTATCAGCTTGTTGTAAGGACCAAATGAGATGATGTATGTAGATTGCTATATAATAGAAGCTAGCATTATCCTTACCCATCTTTCAAGAGAATCCTCTAGGTACAGAGGTAATCTAGATCCACCCTTCAGGCTTCACTCAGGTACCCATGGAAACTCTCCCAGATAGTTGTTAATCAAGAAAGTTTCCAACTCCCCTGGAGGTAGTAACTCCTTAACTCTCACTCTCACCATAAATGTCCAATTCTGTTGCCAAATCTTGTTATTTCTACCTTCCAATCTCTCTTCCTCCTCACTCACAGAGCCCCCAGCCTAGTTCAGGCTCCCCGTCACCCCCCTCTTGGACTAAGGCATTACCCTTCTAATTGGTCTTCTTGCCTTGTCTCTCCCCTCTCCAATCCATTCTCTACTTGGCTGCAAAGATGATTCCTAAAGCACAGGTCTGATCATGTCCTGTAACACCCCCCCCCAAAAAAAAGAATTTTATTTCCAGGATCAAGTAAAAAGTTCACTATTTGGCATTTAAAATGCTTTAGAACAGAGCCCCTTCCTAGCTTTCCAGTCTTTTTACACCTTACTTCCCACCGCTCACTACAGTCTGGTTACAATGGTTGTTATTTCAACATGATATTTCATCTCCCCAGTGTTTTGGGTAGTTTGATTCCCCCTCTCTTCATGGAAGGTTCTCCCTCTTCATTTGTTTGTTTCTCTGGCTTCCTTCCAGAGTCAACTCAAATCTCACCTTCTGCAAATGGCTTTTCCCAGTTTCTTCATCTGTTAGTGCTTTCCCCTTGCAGATTGCTTTCCATTTACTCTATATTATGTACACACCTAGTTATTGATGGGTCATTTCTCCCATTAGAATGTGAAGTCCTTGAGAGCTGGGATTTTTTGGATTATTTTTTGTTTTGCCTTTCTTTGTGTCTCTGGTACTTACCATAGTGCCTGGCACGTAACAGGTGCTTAATAAATGCTTATCGATCGACTACATGATTGTTAAAATTCTTTTCTAGAGGAAAGTTAGGAGGTCATAGGGATGTCTAAAATCCCGAAGCCTAAATGGAATTGCCTGGGAAAAGAGATTGGGCACTTAAGGAACCGAAAAAAGAGAGATTGCAGGTAGAGAGGATGTTCTCTTATTGTCCATGTCTGATGCCGAGGTTACTGGTCTCCCCATTTCCAAATCTCTTCTCCAATCCGGGCTCCATAAGCTGAATCAATCTTCCTAGTAGATGGTTCTGATCATGTTCCTTCTTCACTCACACCCCTTCAAAGACATCCAACTGCTTACTAAGTAAAAGAACTCCTGCCTGGCATTCAAGGCCTTCTGTAACCTGGCTCCAACCTACCTGTCTAGCCTTATCACATATACTCTTTTTGCACTACTCCAACCCAATTGGCCTACTCTCCAGCCCCAGTTCTTCTTCTGATCTCTTCCACCTCCATACTTTCCCTCCCACCACTCCCATCCCTGGGATTCTTGGCAGAATTTGTTGATTTAAAGCTTCGGCCAGGAATCGCAGACCCTTCTTAAATCTGACTCCCACCAATCTTTCCGGCCTTTTCCCACATCAACATAGTCTACACATTTCATCCAAATTGGCCCACTAGCCATTTGCCCCTTCGCTCTGCCTTTGTACAAGTGGTCCGGCAGGTCTGAAATGCACCACGTCCTCATTTCTACTTCTTGGAATCCTTGGCTGACTTCAAGGCGTGGCTGCCTCGGACTCGGGGACTTTTCCTGATTCCCTCGTCTTTGTTACTAGTGTACTTTCCCCACGGAAGCTACATCATTTTGTGTTGTGTGTTTATACATGTCTTTGTTTACTTCTCTGTGTGTTTTGTTTCCCCAGCTCCTTAAGGAGTTTTATTTTTGTCTCTATCCCCATCACTTGGCACAGTACATGGCCCATTATAGGTATTTAGTAAATGTTTTGGGGGTGGAACTGAGTAACTTTGAAATGATTTGAAATGGCCACACCTTCAGGTGCCTCAGGAGGCGAGGCAATGGATAGAGATGCTGAACGCAGGGTGGCTCTCATCCTGGTCTGTGCCAGGAGGCTATTCATGATAATAAGTGCATTACAGACAAATCAATTGACTGAGGCACAAGGAGCCCACTTCCTGAGAGCCGGGGCAGTCCAGTTCAATAGGCATTCTATTCTTAGAGTGGGGGGGGTGAGGGGAAAAGATGACCAAAGCGATTCTGCCTAGCCATCTCAGCTGGCGAGAGCATTGTGGGGGAAAAAAGCAGATAGGAAGCACACCACGGTAACCCCTTTAACACTATAGTGACTGGAGCAGCATAGCAACTTTATTTTCCCTAGAGCCACAAGGAGGATTGAAGTGGGGGTGGCTTAAGAGAAAGCAGAAAGCGGGATGATTTATGGGTGTTCATTGAATGAGTGAGGTAGTAGATTGGTTTGCAGGTCATGTTCCTTGAAGAAGTAAGATGGGTTATAGATCATCTTGAGAGGAAAAAGAATCTATCAACTGCTTAACCTGTTATTGTTGATGGCTGGCAGCGTGTGATCTCCCATTTCTCGCCTGCCTTTCTCCATCCTTTCTTGTCATAGTACCTTTACAGACTGATTCGGCTTCCTCTGGAATTGATGGCATCGTGGCCAACGGCGTATGTGTATTTGTATAAGTTACTAACATTCTGTGTGGTTCAGATTACAACATGTGGTGATGTATCCCCTTCTCTCATTTTCCACCGGGGTCGATCAATACTTGATAGTACCTTCGTCATTTTTAGCTCTTAAAACTGTGCCTTTGATGGTAAGATCCTCTCAGAGGCTCTGGACAAAATGGAGATTCCAAACAGAAAGCACGATGGGATAGAGTGAATCAAGCTTCTTCTGGTACTGGGCACTGTGATGCTAAGAAACACAGTCCCCGGCCCCAAGGATTTCACATTCTAACAGAAGGAAACAACACCGAAAAATCTATGTCTTGTGATTGTTTAGTCGTTCAATCGTGTCTTCGTGACCATAGTGCACCAGGCCCTTTTACCCTCTCATGTTTGGTGCTTCTATGACAGATACATGCAAGATATATACAGTGTGGGTGGGAGGTAATTTCCAAGGGAAGACACTAGCGGACATCTCATTATTCACCCCGCTGGAGTCGTTTTGGATTTCTTTGGCTTTTCCCCGTGGTCCCCTGCCCGATGCTGGATACCTTCCCTTCCTCCCACTCCCCTTTTCAGTTTTCTGTTGTGTGTCATGCTCCATACGACTGTAAGCTTCTTGAGAACAGAGACTATCTTTCTTTTTCATATTTGTACCTTGCTTTTTCGTATTCCTGTGCCAGACACATAGCAGGCATTTGATTAATGTTTGTTGACTGTTGACAACCATCAACCAGGTTGGGAAAGGGAGGGAAGGGCTCTTGTAGAAGGTGGGATTTAAGTTTTGTCTTGAAGGAAATTTATGAGGTGGGGAAGTCGAGGGAGGGCACTCCCAGGTACGGGGGACAGTCAGTGCAAAGGAACAAGATAAACAGAGTACCGTCTTGGAGGAACAGCCAGGAGACCAGTATCACTGGAGCAGAGAGTATGAGGAGGAAAGCAAGGCATAAGAAGCCCAGAAAGGTAGGATGGGTCAGGTTATAGAGGAATTTGGAGGCCAAACAGAGGACTTTTTCTTTGATCCTGAAATTGAAAGCCTTCAGGAGTTACTTGATTGAGTGGGTGAGATGCTCTTGTCAGATCTCCACATTAAGGAAGGCTTATTTGACAGCTGAGTCTCCGAAGGATGGAGAGATTTGAGGCTGGGCTGCCCAGCAGCAGGCTGTTTTGATTGTCCAGTTAGAAAGTGACGAGGGCCTACACCAGCGACTCGTGCTGGACAGAGACTAGTCCCACATTTTCATTTTATGAATAAGGAAACCGAATTCCATAGAAACATAATTTCTCCTCTAACTTGTCTATGACTTTTGGTTGGCTAGGTAAGGAGTTGTGGGAGTTTATCTGTGGGAGAGTGGAGAACAGAGGCAATTGGGAAGTGTGGGGGAAGAAATGGGTTCACATCTAGAAGATGCCACTTGAAAGTATGTGTTGGGAAGAGGAGGGAGGCAGAATGGGAAGAAGAGTGCATTTATAAGGTCAGCTTAACCTCCTTAACTTTAACCTATTATTTTTAAATTTTTATTTAGTTTTTATTTTATTTTATTTTTATTATAGCTTTTTATATACAAAACATATGCATGGGTAATTTTTTTTAAAATTATAACTTTTTATTGACAGGACATATGCCCGGGTAATTTTTTACAGCATTATCCCTTGTACTCACTTCTGTTCCGACTTTTCCCCTCCCTCCCTCCACCCCCTCCCCTAGAGGGCAAGCAGTTCTATACATGTTAAATATGTCACAGTAGAGATACAATATATGTGTGCAGAACCGAACAGTTCTCTTGTTGCACAGGAAGAGTTGGATTCAGAAGGTAGAAATAATCTGGGAAGAAAAACAAAAATGCAAACAGTTTACACTCGTTTCCCAGTGTTCCTTCTCTGGGTGTAGCTGCTTCTGTCCATCATTGATCATTGAAACTGAGTTAGGTGTCTTTGTCGACAAAATCCACTTCCATCAGAATACATCCTCATACGGTATCGTTGTTGAAGTGTATAATGATCTCTTGGTCCTGCATTCATTTCACTCAGCATCAGTTCATGTAGGTCTCTCCAGGCCTCTCTGTATTCATCCCGCTGGTCATTTCTTATAGAACAATAATATTCCATAATATTCATAATTTATTCAGCCATTCTCCAATTGATGGGCATCCACTCAGTTTCCAGTTTCTGGCCACTACAAACAGGGCCGCCACAAACATTCTTGCACATACAGGTCCCTTTCCCTTCTTTAGTATCTTTTTGGGATATAAGCCCAGTAGTAACATTGCTGGATCAAAGGGTATGCACAGATTGATAACTTTTGGAGCATAATTCCAGATTGCTCTCCAGAATGGTTGGATTCGTTCACAACTCTACCAACAATGCATCAGTGTCCCAGTTTTCCCGCATCCCCTCCAACATTCGTCATTATTTTTTCCTGTCCTCTTAGCCAGTCTGACATGTGTGTAGTGCTATCTCAGAGTTGTCTTAATTTGTATTTCTCTGATCAATAGTGATTTGGAACATTCTGTCATATGAGTAGAAATAGTTTCAATTTCATCTGAAAATTGTCTGTTCATAGCCTTTGACCATTTAGCAATTGGAGAATGGCTTGATTTCTTATAAATTAGAGTCAATTCTCTATATATTATGGAAATGAGGCCTGTATCAGAACCTTTAACTGTAAAAATGTTTTCCCAGTTTATTGCTTTGCATGGGTAATTTTTCAACATTGATCCTTGCAAAAACTTCTGTTTCAACTTTTTTCCTCCTTCCCTCCACCCCCTCCTTTAGATGGCAGGTAGTCCCATACATGTTAAATATGAACTTTAACCTATTATACTAATAAAGGACAACCAGAGCTCCCCAAGAGTAGACTAGGGAGCCTTTGAGGGTTGTGAGCTCCCTGCCATTAGAAATACTTAAACTGAACTTGGGTAGCCACTTAGCACAGAGATTGTCGAGGGAAGATTAATCTTCCTATCAGACAGAGTCTTGGAATTGATGACTTTTCATGTCTCTCTGGATGCAATAATTCACTAAGCAATTGAGCAGGGATTGCTTTGTGGGTAGCTTTTCTGATTTTACCTTGAACTATTATTTCACTCATTAAAAGTTTGTCAAGAAAGTCGAGGATTTTATGGGGCATGTGTTGTGACCTATAAATCAAAGGATCTTGGCTCTGTGGGCTGCAGATCCGAGGGGAAAAAAATAGCTTCTGGCTCCTGAGTTAGAATTTGCCAGCCAAGGTCTATCACACCTGAGCTCTCAAAGTGGAGACAATGGAGGCAAATCAGCCTGCTCTTGTGGGTAGCTTAGCCCTGTCCAAGGTGCTTTGAGGGGAAGATAAATATATTCAGTATATGCTCTTCCTAAGGGTTGGGGGGACTATGGAGGAAGGAATACATACAGACTTAAGAAATGTATATAAAGCAGCAGTCCTCTGTCACTGGCTCCAAGGGAGTGGACCACTGCTCTGGTCTCTCTCAGGGCCTTGAAACTCGGGGGCCTTGACTGTATACCTACTGCAACATGTTGAGGTCCTGAGTCAACTGAGAAAACACAAAACCTTAGCTTGATTGGGTTCCCTTGGAGGCAGGGGCCAGGTAAGTGGAAGAAAGCTGCCTCGTTCCAAGGTTTATCGTCCATCATTTCTGTCCGGTTCCCAGGTCAAGGCTACTTCTGTCATCTAGGGTCTTACTGATTACTCCTTTTCCATCACTAAATCAGGGAACATGGGACTCTAACCCTAACTTCTTTCAAAACTCGGTTTTTATGGCTTCCTTGGCCTTGATTCCACAGGTACCCGAGAAGAACAAGAACACTTGAGCCCTCTGGAACAGGAGATCACTGAGGCACCAGATGTTTCACTGCCACGATTTTATTTAGGACCAGGGTTGCAGACTTGAGCAAGAATCGAGTACACAGTCCATGAGTGGTATGACATCTTAGGATGAGACAAAAGAACTCAAAGCATGTGCAAATTGAATCAGGCTCCCGGGGACTTGAATAGCAGGTATTCACCGACCCCGATGTTTGAGCTGACCTTCTGATAGGCTCAACCCCCTTCATCTCTGTAATTTGAGAGAGAGCATGCTGAAGCCCTTTGCCATTACAGAATCTTGGAGGCTGAAAGCCCAAGTCAACTAATACTCATCCTGTGACTAGTGAACTCCCATATCCTTCTTACTCAATTCCTGTGATCTGGATTCACCAAGGAAACAATTTCCTTCTTTTTCAACCCCTCATTCTCACTCTCCTCTTCCCTGCCTCTCCTGGGTCTCTATGTATTCTATTAAGTCCTAAGAAATTCATTCTATCACTAACAAGCTTCTCTTTATCCTGGATCCTTTCCTCTCAAACTTCCAGCTTCTTGTACTTATGAAAACTACATTTCCTTTGGAATACATGGTGTAGTCTCATGCCTTTATGATCAATCTTCCTTTCCCTTGCCCTTACTTGAGGATATAAGTATACATGCCAGTGTCCCTTCCCATAGCTTGACTGACTTCCAGTTCTTCAATGTCTATAACCTGAGCATTCATTCCACCTCAGTTACCCACAAGGGATGATACTATACATTTTTAGTCATAAAAGTATTTTGATATATATATATATATATATATATATATATATATATATATAAAATTTCCCCATCAGAATGATTTGGCTACATACCCAACGTTTTGATATATTGTTTCCCTATGCCATTTTCTTTGACGAAATTTTCTATTGTCTCTATGATTTGTTTGTTGACCTACACATTCTTTGGGATTAGATTATTTAGTCTCTATTTAATTTTAATCCTCTCTTCAAAGATCCTTTATTGAATACAGCTGTTATGGTGTTGTATTTATTATTTCTGTTTTTTTACATTTGTGGAGTTTGTTCATATGTATCTTCTTTTCTGTTCCCATTCAGTTCTCATAGATATCATATCTCACTTTTCTAAGATTCTATTCAAATTTCTATGCTCCATGGAAGACCCCTATCAGGGTGGTGAATGGTTTCTATATTCCCCAAAGTGCCTTCTTTCATAGAAATGTGGGAGATTTCCATTTTATGTATTTGTGGTCTTGCTGGGTTCACTGGAAGGACTTCTTTTCCAGTGTCTTACTTCTGATTGTGATTTTATGTAGTCCTAGGGTAGATGAAGGAAGGCGCTAATCAAAGTTTCTCTTTGGCTTTTTGCCCTTCTCCAAGCGAACGATCATATGGTACCTCACCATCCACACTAGAAAAGAGGAAAAGTAGAAAACTCATACACACAACTTGGCTGTCCAAAAGAGATCTAGTAAAATGTAGGGAAGGAGGAAATTGATCAGGACACTTCTTCCCAATTGATGTCATCTCCAGCTTATTTGATGAGATCACAGAAGGGTCAAGTGATGAAATATTAATGCATTAAATGAAGTACAAAGATGTTGCTATGATTTCTCGTGCCTTTACAAAATCAAAGATTTCCCTAATGGAATTAGAAGGTGGCTTGCCGTTGATTACATCAACGTTGGCCATGCCTGCCCCTGGTGGGGTTTAAAACGATGATTTCCCAGTTCTAGAGACGGTTGAGGCAGGAGAACTTTGTAAAGTGTGAGCTTGGCAAGGAAGAGGAGAGTCAGCTATGGAGGAAGAACCCAGCTCTAGAGAGAGGATTGCTTCTTGCCTTTTCCCTTCCACCTCTGCCAGAGGGCAGAGGGAGAGGGGATTTCTCTGCCCTTCTACCTCTGTGGGACTCCCCCTCCCACCCACCGGGCATGAGTAAGTCACACCATAGAAGACAAAGCACTCAGCACAGAGAGTTGGGAGGGAGTAAGTGGAGGTACTTCTAAGAAGTGAGACTCTTAGCAGCAGAGAAGAGACTCGGCCATCAATGAAGAAGGGTTAGCCCTATCAGTCAGATGGCACCAGAGGCAGGAGTTGCTTTGTGCATGTGTGTACTCTATGTGTTGCCAATATATTCCAAGCATGTGCCCTCCCTCCCTACTGCTACGGGTTTCCTTCTAAGAGAATATGACCCAGGTTATGTGGTGACTACTGTTCTTACAACGATACCATCTTTGTAAATTTGTTTTATTCTGTCTATTGGCTGATTATTAAATGTAAGCGTAGCAGTAGGGGGTTGTGAATTCTAGTACAGACCCATAGTGTACCCTGGAACCGGAAGAAGAACCTCCCCCTGAGAACCCAACCTCAACCCTGGGAACGCCAAGTTGGGGAGGTGGCTCAGCGGGATATTACAGAAAGCTGTTTTGCAAAACTTACAGACCTCCCAGTGGAGCCGAAGATGGGGGTCGTGACGCTTCCACATCTGCGTCCGGATTAGGCTGGTGGTGTGGCAGCTCCCAAGATGACTTCCCAGTTTACCCCTTTGTACATCCCATCCTGATGGGTGGCAGAGATGTTCCTTTTGGGGGGCTCCAGGACATTGACTGGTGGGGAGCGATGTGCTATCCATTGCTCATGTTTCTGTAGCTACCATTTTGATATCTTTTAAGGCAGAGATTGATTGAGGGGCAGGAGACTCTGGAATTGGGATGTATTCAAGACTGATTATAAAGGGGGACGTGGAGAAGCTTATCTGGCTTCCGGGTGCATTGAGGCCCATGGATGCCATCTATGAAATTATAATTGGTAAAAAGAAAAGACTTTCTCAGCTACTTTTAGGGGTGAAAAAAAAGGAAGCAAGAAGCAATAAAGACTACACAGGATCACATGATCATATGTATACTCCATTCACATGGACCACGAATCTTCTCAGGGAATTCAGTCTTTCAGTTGTCTGGACCTTGCTAGAAGGGGGACTGTTATTCATCTCCTCCGCCTTGGGGGGTGATTATGGATTTTGTCCTTGAAGATCGGGCATGGCAATGCTAATTCACATTCTATAGGAGCAGGAAAGTAACCTTGCAGCACACACAAAGGTCCTAATAATAAGAGAAGGACCTTATTAATACAGCAATATATAAACGCATGTGTGCAGATGCTGTCCTCTGGCCTCGGGGTCCACTCAAGTCCAAGTTGTTGACTGATCAAGAAAGTCAGTCAAAGGGCAGGAAAGTCATTAAAATTAACTGGGGCCAAAGGAGAGGGCACTGGAGGCTGGTGGAGCCAGATTGGCTATTTTCTTCGGCAAATATTTACCTAGTTCTCTCTGGGGCTAATGTGACCCCATTTTCTCCATTGCTCATTTTGGGGAAGGCTTTTTTAAATGAGTTTTTCCGTGACAAAATAGTGTATAATGAAGATGTTTCTTTCGGGAAGAGAATAAAAAATATCCCACAAGGAGTTCACCTCAGATTCAAAAATAAGTTTAAGAGGGGACCCGAGTACTATCTTTAATTACTTTGAAGGTTGTCAAATAGAAGAATGATTAGACTGGGTCTGATTGGCTCCTGAGGACACCATAAGAAATACTGAATGTAAGTTGTAGAGGAGGTTTTGACTTGCTACAAGTTAAAAATGTAGAACTGTCTAAAAATGGAATGGTTTGCTTTGCGAGGGGTAGGATTAGCAAAGGGGCAGTAGGGGGCTCCCATCACTGGATGCCATCATAACAAAGGACAAATGGATGACCCCTGCTTAGGGACGTTGTTGAATTTGAGTTAGAAGAGACCTTGAGGTCATCTAGAACAACCTTTTCAATAAGAGAAAGGAAAACGACACCTCGAGTAATTAAGTGCCTCCTTCCAGGACACACATCTAGGAAGTAACAGAAATGCCACTGGACCCGCAATCGAAAACCACTTACTGAGGCCTTATGACGTGTCTGTCAGGCACTGTGCTAAACTCTGGAGATACAGCAAACTATCCCTGTCCTCAGGGAGCTCACGTTCTAATGAGAAGGACAATACACAAACAACTATGACCCTATGAGATCTAAAGGCAGCTCCAGAGGAAGGTACTAACAGTTCCTGGAAGGGACAGGGGAGCTCCTCAAGGCCTTCTGCAGAATAGGGGATTTGAACTGAATTTTGAAGGCATCTGGAAAGAGTAGATGTAAGGAGTGGGGGACAGCCAGCATAAAGGCAGGGAGAGTATTTTGTATGAGGAACGATAAATAAGTCAGTGGCTGGATTGTAGAGTATGGAAAGGGCCATAGAGTGTAAGAAGACTAGAAATGTCAGAAGGGCTCAGATTAGAAAAGAATTTGAATGCCAAACAGGATTTTGTATTTGATCCAGGAGGTAATAGGGAGTTCCTAGAATTTTTTGATGGGGGAAGGGGGTGATATGTCCAGCCCTGCATATTAGGAAAATCTCTTTAGCAGCTCAGTGGAGAATGGATTAGAGCAGGCAGAACTTCAGCTATAAGGCCATTGCAATAGTCCTGGTGAGAGAGAGGTGATAAGGGCCTGAACTCGGATGGAGCTCATGTGATCGGAGAGAAGGACAGGTCTACCATCGAAGTTCCAAAGATGAGCTCGAGAGGACTTGGTGACAGATTTGATATGTAGGGCAAGAGAGATGGCAAGGAGTTGAAGGGGATATCCAGGTCACAAGCCTGGGCAATTGGGAGTATCTTGGCATCCTGGACAGTAGCGGTTTGGGGGGATAGGTCACGAGTTCTGTTTTTGGACATGTTGAGATAACTCCAAAGTCTGGGAGATTCCGTAACTGCACTTTGTGGCAAATGATGAGTTAGGACAAGTCAGTTAATGTACACTCAGATCCTACGTCACCCCAATCGAAGGTGGAATCGAAGACTCCAAAGCCATCAAGCTCTGACTGTAAGATGACAACAGTTCTTCAAAACCCAACCACCTCTGCATCCTTCGGTCAGGATTGAGGGTCAGGAGTTGGCTCAGTCCTTGGACCTGGACATAAACCACACACATGTTTGTCAGCAAGTATGTGGTGGAGAGGTAGGAGATGACTTTAACAGAAAGGTAGGGACCCTCATCTCTGGTGGGGTCAGAATAGATGAGCGCTTACATGGCGTGACCGCCCCACTGTTCCCAAATGTTTACCTCGCTGACTTTCCCTGGGGAACCTGGATGTAATCACTGGTTCAGTCACTTTTTTTCTGGATAAAGTATTGCCATGTCTTCCAATGGAAGCCGGAATCCCACATGTAAGGAGGGATGGGGAGATCAGTTTCTTGATGGCTATCACTTTAGTTCATATCTTGGAGTAGGAATAGGAGGCTAGAACCCAGCTTCAGGATAGTTCTCCTCTACTGAGGGCAAGTTTGGTGTACTTGACTCATCTCAACTAGAAGATGCTGGGAAAAAGCAACCACTGATATCCTTGATGTATGTGAAATTTCAGTGCTTTTGTTCCCTCTCTGCCAGAAGCAGTGAGGTCAGGGTGATGACTGGTCCTAACAGGATCCAAAACATTTAAATGATTAGAACTGGAAAGTGCCTTACAATAGAGAGGATAGACTGTTAGGAGGTCTCTGACTCGAGTGGCCAGAGCTCTGTACTTGGAATTCTAGGCCCAGAGTTTGCAGACTCCGTCATTTACTTCTCATGTGATCTCAGGCAAGCTTTTCAATCCACCTGAGCCTGTTTCTTCATCTGTAAAATGAGGAGCTGGGGTGAGATGAGTCAGGTTCTCTCCAACTTTAGATCCCATGATCTATGCCTTAGGACATGGGACATCAGAGCTTAGAACACAGAAAATCAGAGGTGGAAGGGATCTTAGAACGGGAATTCAGACATTGAGAGAAGCTAAACTGAGAGACTATCAAAGCTAAAAGGGGCCTAAGAGTCGGAATAGCAATGCCAGAAAAGACATTAGAACAAGGAACGTCAGAGCGGGGAGCTGGTTTAGGGCAGGGAATATTAGAACTTGGAGGCACTTGAGAACAGAGAACATATTCTCTCTTGGAGAGAACTCATATGACTCTTGGAGGGACCTTAGACATGATCTAGTTTGACTCCTTCATTTTGTAGATGGGAAAGCAACCTGAGGAGTATGTGGCAGGACCATGATGAGGCCCCAGCCCACCTGCTTGGCCAGACCTGAATTTCTCCCACCATTCCCTTCACATTCTCTCTCTTGTGAAAGGACATAAGGAAGGCCTAGATGCAGCTGGTGTGAAGCAGGAAGCCCTTCCAGGCAGCTCTGCTGTGGTGCTGTTCCCCTTCTGGACATGGATCACAGACTCCCCAAGTGGGGCCTCCCTAGTCAGCAGAAGGGCCTCCCTTCTCCACCCCCACTCTGCTCCCTGCCTGGGGGAAGAGGAGTAGAAACTTGGGAGGTTATCAGGGGCCCCCAGCTCAGGCTGCCTCACCAAAGAATGCACTCAGACCCCTGCGGTGGGGGGGCCGAGAGCAGGCCTGCTAGGCGAGGCTCTCCTGCTCCGCTCCTGGCCTATGGCCACAGCCAGACTACTGGTGTAATCAACACCTGCCACTCGGTTCCTCTCCGAGAGGGGGAAAGGGCAGTATTTGGAGCAAGGCGGCTTAGTGCTTGGAGCTGGCAGGGGCCCCGCAGGGATTGGAGGCCAGGGTCACTGGAGAGAGATCATACGATCTTGGATTTGGGAGCTCCCAGGGACCCTAGAGATTGTCCATCTTATGGAAAGGAAAGGGGTCAGCCTTCCTCTCATGTGACCAAAGGCATGGACTGAGGAGGGGCCTTGGTATTGACACAAATCCATTCCCTCCACATGCCAATCAAAACGTTTGGTTGTGACCTGGATCTCTTTGGCAATCTGAGGAAACCTACTACACCAGCTTCTTGAAGGAAACCAATTACATAGACACCTAGTCACTGGATTTTTTTTTTACAAGTTCCCAGTTCTTCCCCCTGGAGTCTCTCCACAGATTCCTTAGGAGTCCATAGACCCACTTTAAGAACTCTTGGTCTCATTGTTGCCTATTTGGTTTTTCCCCAGGAGGCCATACTCTCTTATCCTAAAGGTATGATGACAGGAGCACCTGAAACCCTTTTTCTTTGGGACCTTCCCACAACCACCTTGGGAGATGAGATGTATAGGTATTATTTTAAAACTGGGAAGACAAAGGGATGGGACGTGACTCACCTAAGTTGGCATAGCTAGTGAGTGGTATAGTCAAGCTCAAATCCAGACCTCCTGATTTCCATTTCTGGGAATTCTGCTCTGGTTTCCCTGAAGTGTTAGCTGTTAAGTTTTTTCTCTAGAGGATCGGCAGTCTTTTAGGAGACTCGGAAAGATTGGGGGGCTCTGAATTTGGATTTGGGAGACCTGCTTCAAAATTCTGAATGACCTTCAAGCCCCACAATAACCGTGCTCCGATCCCCATTTTACAGGTGATGAGCCTGAAAGCCAAAGAAGCTGCCAGTGGCCACACAGCCAGGAAGTACCGAAGGCAGAGATTGAATTCACCTTCTCCCTGCCTCGGGGTCTGCCTCGCTTTCTCCAGCAGTGATCAACCAGTAGTCGACACAGTTCCTTTTCCATAGTAGGAGCCTGATGAATGGGGAAAAGGGTTGAATTCCCATAAATTTGGCCACTTCTTTCCATCGTGCTAGCCTGAGGTTTTCTCAGTCATAAAATCAGGGCACTGGACTAGGTCATCTCCGAGGTCCCTCCAAGGTCTGACATCCAATGAAATCCTTGCAGGTTTAGAGCAATGAGTGAAGGTCTAAGAAGGATAAATACGGGCATTGGGGTAAGCGGCCAGCCCTCGGTGTTCTCTCAGTCGCAGCCACCTCTAGGTGGCCTCCAGTCTACAGACTAGGTGGGAGGGTCTCGGGGCTTAAAAAGGATCTCAGAGATCATCTTCTTTATTTCACAGATACTGAGACCCAGAGACTCGCTCACAGTGCCTCAAAGGTAACACAAGTCAAGTCTTAAACGCAGGGCCTTTGACTGGGTTCTCAGTTCTTCCCACTATAGCTGCTAGGGAGTGGTGGGATCTACCAGGTCAGGATTTGCCATGCTCCTTTGGCTTGCCCGGGCCTGCTGTACCCTGGGCTCTAGGACAAGATTCTAGTGAGGGCTCAGGGCCCCAGGGTGGAGGGGGTTGGGTGGGGAAAGCAGCTGCCCAACCAAGCTTGCAAGGTCCTATAACCCAGTGGGAAGAGTGGCCTTGTCCAGGGTGCTGATGCCCCCTGGTGGCTTGAGGTGTGTGGTTTGCAGCCAACCTGGCTTTCCACACCACTACTATCCCTGGCTCCTGCTCCCAGGCTCCAGGCCAGCTCCTTAGCCCCTGGAGCCCTCTGTTTCTCGGAAAGGCTCAGCAGCAGTTGGGCACCCTCCCTGCCTCCCTCCCCAACCCTTTTCAGAACCGCTGAGGTCTCCAGACATGTGGTCAGGGAGATTTCGACAGGCCACAGAGCTCTCCCGCAGCCAAATAGAGGAGCAGGCTCAGCACAGGAGAGGCTGCCATCCAGGGGCCGAAACTCTTGGGGGTCTGCCAGCCTATCTCCCCTTCTCTATGTGGAATCAGATATCGCCTTTCAAAGGGATGAACGACCGTTCCCGGGACAGAATCCAAGTTGGTTCCAGATGGCCCTTAGATATCATTTGATCTAATCACCGTACAGAGGAGTACCTAAAATCTGGATGGGGGAAGGACGCGGCCAAGGTCACGCGGTTGATAAGGAGTGGCCAACTTCAACCCAAGGCTTCTAGCTCCTAAACCGATTCCGGTTCTACTATGAAGATGCCATCGTACTTTGATATATTACAGCTCTTATTTCATCGCCAGAAATCCCACGACAATGAAAATATTCCTGCGACTGAAGAAGCTTCCAAAATCTCCACCAGTGCCATCGTTGCAACCACACCTTGGCATACGTCCTTCTCCTCTCCTGGAGTACTCACCTTATCTCCTCTCCAAATCCTATTCACCCTTTGAGATCCAGCTCAAGTTGTGCCCTCTGTTACCACTCTGGCCCATTACAAGTCTCAGTTCATCCATACAACAAGAAAGAGAATCTCTACCTGAAAGAGGACTCGGAGCCCATCTGGTTCATTTTGCAGACTGAATTGGCGACATCGTTTCCACACACCAGGCTCATTCCCACACTTTTTGGCCTTTCACCGAGTCGGTCCTGTAACTCTTGCCCTCCTCTTATATTAGAGACAGGAGTCAGGAACGCGGCTGGGATTTCATGAGTAGAAGGGATTCCCAGATAAGGAAAATCCCTCCACCACTGCAAGTTGGCATCTTTTCTATAAGTTACAGACACAGAGAGTTGCCTGGTACGCTGGAGGCTTAGCTTACTCGACCAGAGTCCCACTCCAGGGGGGATCATTATACATTCTACCTGTACACATAGCTCCCTCTTCAATAATAAGAGGACCAGTGATGATGATGATAACTGTATTACTGAAAAGATGCCAATCTTTAATAGGTTTTCATAACCCTGTCCAAGAAATGAACTTAATTTGGCCTTAGCTGCCCTTGAGGAAGACATACATGTTCCACCTTTGTGATCACCACTTTTCTGGATGTTCGTTAACTATTCTTTTCATAACAAAAAAAAATGGTTGTATGAATTTGTTGTATTTTACAGTTTTCCCTGGCACAGAAATCAAACCCCCGCCTTAGATTTGCCAAGTCTATCTTTTCTTGGAAACTTTTCTTCTGGGTCCCACATCTGCAGAATCCAAATGGATCTCGGAGGTCACTTAGTCCAGCTAATCAGCCCATTTCATTTGTGGACTGCTCTCATTAGTTGGGAATTTTTTCCCATTTACATTAAAATTAAACTTTCCTCTCAGCAAATCTACTTCTACCTCTAGCCATTGTTCTTAACACCCCCCCTCCCCCCCCCCCCCCGGCCCCTGCCCCCTCTCCAAGGAGGAAGTGGTATCAATTGGAAACTCAGACTGAAGTGGAAACAGACCAATAGGGAATCCAATATGAGGAAGGTGAGAAAGAACCACCACCAGATGGAGATATAAAGGGGAAGAAGGATTGGCCCTGCAGGGAACTAGTACAGAGTACTGTCAGGACTGATGTCACTGTGCACCACATGGCCCGAGGGGAAGGTCAGACCTACCAGAGGGAAGTGTCCAAACTCCAGTGCTCCTGCCCCTTACTCCAACTATAAATCAGAGGAAGGGGGCAAAGCTGGCAAAACAAGGCTCTTTGTGGGCTCACGAATAAGTCCTTTGCATTTGTCTGCAATAAAGCTCATCCGACATTCAATATGTTGTCAGCCTGAGTTTTTGCATGGATACTGGGGGCCCTTTAAGATACACGAGCCCAGTTCTGGTCTTCTCAGAGGAAACCCCGAAAGGTGGCGTGAGTCATTTCTGAATTGTTATTGAGAAATCTTCAAGACTGAAGTTGGCCATCATGAACCTCCACGTGTGCTTCTGAGCCACAGGTTACACTCTGGGCCAAGCGGGAGTCTACTCTTTCTTTCACATCCCCATCGGTTTTTCCAAACCCCAAATAAACCTTTTTCTTGTCCTTGGAATTCTGTCCCAGGCTCAGCTCATTCTAGACTTTAGCATTCCTGACAGCATCCTTACTGCATTGAGTTATTCCCTTGTATTCAGTCTCAGTTATCTGCTATCCTTCGTATCATTTCTCTCTTATGCATGTTATTTAAAGTACTCTGTGTCGGTTAACGCACGCTTGCAGAAGTCACATTGGTCTCTGCGGATAATTCTATTTTTCTCTTCGTGAGAATGATTTCTGCTTATGTCTTCAGAGTCCCATGGTTGAATTCCATCTCTTTCGAGTTTCCCACCCTTCTTGGCCTGGCTCCCTCCCCACCCATTCCCGTATATTACACCATGGCATCCTACTTATTTTTTCCTGGAACTCTTTAAAAATATCCTCTCTCCAAATCAAGGCTGCATATGTAATATACTATGCACATACATTACGGGTTTATAGCTGTCCTTCAGATGACCAGCCACGGATCCCCGAGTTTGGATCACGCTTGCTCATACAGCTTAAGAGGGGCCGGGCCAGACGTGGCTTAGGATGGGGCAGGGTGAGCCCTGGAGAGGTGCAAGGCTTTAGTTAGGAATGGCGGACATGGGAGGAATCTCCACCTGTGCCCGGGTCTGCACTCACTCCCACTTCACTAGCAACCGGTAGGTGGCATGGCTTAATCAGAATCCCACGGAACTCAGCTGACGGACAACTGCACCGAAAAGAAGTCGGAGGGCAAGATCAAAGGTCCCGGCCAGTCTCAGAGGATGGCAAGTAAGAGAGAGCAACAAGAGATGCCTCAGGTCCCAAATCTAACCCCTCCCCACCAATGGACGTTGATCCTTTGGCAGACCCTGCGAGGAAAAGCAGACGGTAAGGACAGAGACGTGCTTGCAAGCTAGCTCCAAATGGCAACGTATGAGTCCAAGGGCTTATGTTTCGAGGGGCTTCTGGGTCTGCTGGCATGCCTACAGACAGCCTAGGATTCATACAATAGGCATTTTACTATTTTACAACTTTGCTCCTCTTACTTCTAAGACAACAAGTAAAACATTATAGTCAAGCCACGCGAAGGTAGGTGACTCTCTTATGCTTTTTTCCCCCAATTATGGTCCGTTGAAAGCAGCATGAAAGGAGGAGCGCAGAATTGCCCAATTGATGGGGGCTGAGACAAGACTTTTTACAAGCACTGCCGCCCAGAAATGGATGGAGCTGGAGACAGTTGTCACCATGGAGTCTAGGAACCGTGGGAAACTTGCCTTTTCCCCTCAGCCTCCTCTGGCATTGGGGGTGAATTTGGGGCTGCATGCCTCTAGCCTCCTTGATAAGTAGGTAACAGAGCTTGTCTATGAGGTTCTTTCAGTTCTATTTTAGCAACCAATGAGTCAATCAGCATTTAGGCACGTACTTTGTGCCAGGTACTTTGCTTGGAGATAAAAAAGACAAAAATGAAGCAATCCTTCGCTTTAAGAAGGTTACATTCTGTTGAGAAGAACACCATACATACATACATACATACATACATACATACGTATGCATATATAACACACACAGATATATATGTGGCTATGGATATACCTTACATAAACCAAACACAAATAATGCATTGCGAGGCAAGGAGACGTAGTAGCCGAGGGTGATGAAAAGGCCCAGTGAAGGGCAGCCTTAGCTTTGAAGCGAGCTAATGATTCTAAGAGGTAGAAGTGAGGAGGGGAAGCATTCCAGAAGTGGGGGTCAGTCAGTGCAAAGACAGGCTGGAGATGGCGTGAGGAAGGCAAGATGAGCACCTGGTCTGGCCCCTTGATGAATGAAGGGAAATAATGAGTAATAAACTCAGAAAGGAGGCCGTAGGGCAGGCCACGTCTGCTATACGAAACAGCTTATATTTGATTCTGGAGCCAAAGAGTGACAGTGTCAGATCTGGACTTCTGCAAAATCATGTTGACATCTTTCGGGAAGATGGATTGGAGAGGCCAGAGGCTTGAGGTGGGGAGAGGTGGGAAGACCAGCAAGGAGACTGTAACAATATTCCAGTGAAAGGACTTTATCCATCAGTATTAATGCAGAAACAACTGTTCCCTCAGCCACTCCCTCCATCTTTAGCTGAGCAGTACAGTGGCTAGCATTCAGGGTCAGGAAAACCTGAATTTGAATCTCGCCTCGTGCTTAGTGGTTGTGTGACCCGGGCAAGTTACTCTATCTTGGTCTCGGTTTCATCACCTGTAAAATGGGGATAAAGGCAGTAGCTATCCTCGCAGGGATGATACAATGAGATAATCCACAGAAAGCATTTTGCAAACCTTAGAGCGTTCTATTAGCATGAGCTACTGTTGTGAGGAATTGCCAAAGATGGAATGATTGCTAAGGAAGGCCTTCCTTTTTCCATCTGCTGCTTTGTTTTTGGCAGATGACTCCAGCAGATGTCTTGACAGCAGAAGTCCTTCATCAGTATGAGATCATGTTTCTGTGTCGGGTTTGTGGGCTTTTTCCCGAGCTCCTCGTCATCTCTTCCTTCCTTCCTTCTGTTCAGGTGGTGGATGCGTCCTCTGATGACAATCTCATATCTGTTTTTCCCCCTGCAGATCTAGCATTTATTAAGCACCTACTATGTTCATATAGACTCTTTATGTCCGACTTGTCTTCTGAGTTCACATCAGTCCGATCAGCCACAGTCGGACACGTCGTACGTCGACCCCAACACCAAGGACAACCACCGACTGTGTGCCAGACACGGTGCTGAGCGTTGGGCATTCGAAGGACAGTCCGAGCCCTGATGGGGCTTATGTTCCAATGACAGAGACGCCACCTAGTGTAGAGGAGAGGGAAGCCCCTCCAAAGGAGGAGCCTTAGAGTCCAGTCATCACATTTAATAGATGACAGATGAGAAAATGGAGGCCCTGTGAGGTTAGTGGACTTCTCTAAGGTCACAGGGCCGCTAAGTGGCACAATCAAGAGTCGCTTTCCTGACTCCGATTCGATATTCTTCCCACTGTGCTAAAATACCCAAGCTTTTAGCCTGGTATATGAGGCCCCTAACATCACAGTGGGTCCTCCTAATCCACCTTTCAAACCTCTTTCCTTACATGTACCCACTGTTCTATCCAGGCCAATTTCTTGACCATTTCCCACCCGTCCCCCGAGCATTCCTGCCTCCTCCCTTTGCTTCTGTTTTCCTTTCTTGTACTCGTTTCCCTACGTCTTCACGGCCTTTGGAGTTTATTCAAGATCTCCCTTCTTCGCTGTTGTATCATAGACTGCCATTTTCTTTTCCCAATAATTTATAATCTCTCTGAAGACAGGGACTGGGTCTTCTACTTCTTTATATCCTTCAGCATGTTGTCCTAAGCGGAGAGCCTAAGCAATGGAACTGGGAGGGCAGAAAAACAATGGGTGGTTCCCCAGTGTCCCTCTGGGCTCCTCATATTCAGCCAGTTACCAATTCCCCAGTATCTCCCCAATCTCTCTCCCATCCCCCCCTTCTTTCCAACACAGGCCTCTCTCACTCCCCTCACCCACTATTGTAATAGCATCTTAATTAGTTCCCCCGCTTCCAATCTCTCCTCTCCAATATATCCTCCACAGAGCTGCCCAATAATTTCCCAAAGCTCATGTGACTGCGTTGCTTTTCTTCGCCTCCAGAATAAAACACAGTCCTTAGGTGGTGCTTTGAGTTCTCCACAAATCTGACTCTAACCCACATTTTCCCCACTCTTTTTTCACATCCAAACCAGCCTACTAGCTCTTCCCCAGATTCAACAAGCCACCTCCTGCCTCCCTGCACTTGTCCATCCCCTGTGTGTGGAATATCCTCCTCCTCATTTCTGCCTCTCTGAATCCTTATCTTTCTTCATGGATAACCTTTATCGAATTTTCATTCTCAATGAGGTGGGAAGGGAGGAAGGGAGAAAATCTGGAACTCAAATGTTAAAAACATTAGTTAAAAACTTGAACGTTAAAAATTATTTTACATAGATATATTACATGGAACTGGAGAAAAAACAAAATCCTAATCTCAAAAAAAAAGACACCACTCCAATGTGTCTGGAGCATCCCAGACACCCTGCCCACTTCATAATTCTAAAGGCCATATCTGCATGTGTGTAGTATATACAGGGCTCCCCAACACTGCCTCTCAAAGGTCCTCGTATACAGCAGGTACTTAATAAATGCCTGTCGAACCGAACCGATGACTGTCCCAAGTTCTGTAGCAGCCACCTCCTTGACAACCCCTTTGGAGTCCTCGAGCATCTCTGTAGCTGGCCTTCCATAGCCTTGACAGGAAGCTCCTAGCTCCAGGCGGGTCACATCATAGACATCCAATAAATATTTGATGAATTGAATTCAATTAATTGAATTGGATTACTAAAGGTCCCATGGAGCTTGGGGCATCTCCGAGAGCCTTCAAGCCCGACGCGAGAGTTTTGGCCCCCCAGAGACGGCGCTACCTACTCGCTGGGAAGAAATGTCTTTGTCTCTCTGCTCGAGCTATTGCCCACATTATTTTTCTAACGCGGGATGATTGGATTATAGAAGATGACAGAGCTCTTGTTTCAGACCTCAGGTTTCTGGAGAATTCTCTGGGTTCTAAAACAATTATTTGATTTCGGCCATCTCTGGGCAGAGCGATGAGCGGTCCGGCAACAGATCCATATTCTCAGCCTGACCTTTCAACGTGGTTTAATTGCCCGCTGGCCCTAAGAGAAAGGGGAGACTGTAAGAGACAGCATCCATCCAAAGAGCTCAGGTTCCTATTGGGAGGAGGGATGGAAGAAAGGCCTTCATCCCACCCCACCGCCACCACTAGATGTCCCGCCTAAGACATTAGCGTGTCTTAGACACTAGGCTTGATGTTCCTTCAAGACACTAGCCATTCACGAAGGAGGAAAAGTCACCGGCCTGGTATTTTCGCCTCTTTTTGCCTTACAAATAACACTTAGGATTCTCTGTGCACATGGATATATCCATCAGCCCCAGGCTATGAGAACCAAGGCCAGCCTTAAATGAGAATTGAGGAGGAGAAAGAGGAGGAGGAGGAAGAAGGGAAAGGCAGAGTAAACTGAGTCCAGTCCTCTATATGACTTCCTCACATACTCAAACACAGGGATCCAGAGGCCCAAGGACCACTGCACACACTCTAAATGTGCGTATGCAGAAGCAAGAAGGCCCTGACATCCCGCCACATGCACCGGCTCACACACAGTACACATACATGCACACAAACACTTCTACAATAATCCATGAACCCACAATACATATATCCATACACATAAATGCACACATATGCGAACACGTGTGTGCCCCCGAAACTACACACATACATGCACACAAAACGTACACGTGTCTATACACATATAATATATGTATATTATATGTGTATGTGCCCACTAATACATGCATGCACACACTGTATGTATACACATACACCCAGCCAAATACGGCCCTTGGAATTGTGAAGTGTGCAGGGTATCTGGGATGCTCCAGGTTTCTTTTCTCTTAGATTTCCCCTTCCCCCAGGGCTTCCATGTGTTCCTCCATCAAACCTGCTTTTGGCAGACTGCTATCATTTACCCGTTAATGTGAATACGTGTCAGTTCCTACGTCCCCTTTCCCAGAGGTCTTTGGAGTCCAAACCTAAGCCTTCCCTATCCCAAAGGGCCATTGCCAGATTAACTTAGCTGGTGAGTGGTGTGTCAAGAAGGAAAGGGAAGGTAGAAAAGTTAGTTAGTTTGGCCTCTGGTTGTTGAGGGCCTTGAGTGCCAAACTAAGGAGTGCAGGCTTTATTCACTTTATCCAGCAGACATCTTAAGCTCAGCCTATCCAGACAGAAGCCATTACCTTTCCCCCTAAGCAATCCCCACTCATCCACTTCCCTTTCATGGTACGGGGCCCGCCATCCACCCAGTCCCCCAAACCTCTAACCTAGGAACTAGCCAAGATCCCTCACTATCTTTCAGCCCCCCCCCCACACACACACACATCCAGTCTGTGGCCAAGACCTGGGGGGGGTTTCCTTTCCTCGCTCACATATGCTACCTTCCTCTCCTCAGTTACTGCTGCTGCCCTGGTGTCCTCATCTCCTCACAACCACGCCAGTGCAATAAGCAGCTGCCGTGGCTCCCTGCTCCAGTCTCTCCCCAATCTAATCAACCTGTCAAATGAATCTTCCTAAAGCCCAGATCTAATCAGGTCACCCTCCTAGTCAATAAACTCCAGTGGCTCCATATCACTTCTAAGATCAAATATAAAACCCGTCTGGCATTGGAAGCCCTCCCCAAGCCGGCCCCCTCCAGTTTTTCTAGTTTCTCACACCTCCCTTCTCCACCCCCATCTCCCCATCCCTTGCGCTCTGAAGCGGCCAGCGGCCTTGCCGTCGCTCCAACGAGAAGCCCCCTCTCTGAGCTGGACGATCGGTTGTCTGCCATACCATCCCTTCTCATCTCCGTGTCCTGGCTTCCTCAGGTCCCAGCTAAAATCCCACCTTGTAGGAAAAGCCTTTCCTGATTCTTCTACATCCTACCAGCCTCCCTTTATTGACTTCCTCCACTCTACCCTGTAGATGGCTCGTCCGTGCGTCCCTGCATATTGGCCCCCACCCCGCACCGTGGGCTCCTGGAGATGCCAGACCGGTTTTGCCTTTCTGCACATCCCCAGCACTCAGCACAGTGCCTGGCATCAGGAGGCACTTTATAGTTGTTTCTTGAGTGTCTGACTGGCAGCAGAGTATGCATTGCTCTCTATAAAGTATTTAAAAGACCAGAGGACAGGCTGGTTTGGATAGATCTTCTGTAGCATGCGTCCTTGGCCTTTCTGTAAAAGAGACTTGGCAAAGTCCATGGGATCCTCTTAATAACGCTTTGAAACACATACGATTTCTGTTGTCATTCAGTCATTTTTCAGTCACGTCCGTTTCTTTGCGACCCCGTTTGGGTTTTTCTTGGCAGAGACACTGGGGTGCTTTGCTATTTCCATCTCCGATTAAACTGGGGCAAACGGGGTGAAGTGACGTGTCCGGAGTCACACAGCTAAGGAACTGTCTGCGACTAGATTGGAACTCATGAACGAGAGTTCCTTGTTCCTTCCTCATTGGGCCGGATGCTCTATCTGCTTTACCATCCAGCTGCCTGAAAAAATACATACAGTATATCTGATATGGGATTATAAGAGAATAAAAGTTTCATGGAAATAAAGATGAATATTCCCATCAAAGTTATGGATCTGGGAAATCTGTCTGGATCCCAGGCAGAGACCCACTATTCTGTGGTAATTTTATGGAAGATGGTTACAATAGGAGGGGCTAGGCCCCTTTTTCCCACTGCTTCGCCCAAAGCAGGTCTCCATTCTGTCGGGTGAAACGGATCTGTGGGCAGATTGTGACCGGCACGGATACATTCCCAGAGAAGGACAGGGAAGTCTGGGGAAACCCAGTGTGAGGAAATGGAATAAAGAACCAGAGAAAGCAGCCACGATTCACGGATCTTGGCCATCATCTGCTCTGTCGTCCTCATCTTAGACGGAGACCAGTGACTTGCTAAGAAGGGACAAAAAGGGGGCAGGTAGATGGTGCAGGCAATGGAGCACAGATCCTGAAGTCAGGAGGACCTGAGTTCAGATCCAGACTCAGATATTTAAGACTTTCTAGCTCCGTGACCCTGGCCAAGTCATTAACCCCCACGGCTTGAACAAAAAGAAGAGAAAAGAAGCGACAGAACCAGAACACATTCCTATGTGCTGACTTTCCACTGTACCTTGCTGCCAGAGAGGGTGTCAGGGCAGGGTTTTCAGCTTTGAGTCTTTTGCTTCTTTCCTTTTGCAAACAGTGTACATATATAGCGTGAGACGTGCATGCATCCATTTCTTTAAATGTGTGAACAGATTCGCTAAATCCAAGCGGGCCAGGATTTTTTGCTCCGGGAGTTGATTTACAGCTTACTTAATTCCTCCTTCTGAGATGGGGTGCTTTAGATTCTCTATTTCCTGTTTTGTTGAGTATTTTCAGTAGCTATTTATCCATTTCATCTTTTCAGTTTTGTTAGCATGTAATTAGGTGGAGAAGTTTCTGTTAATTTTCCTTTCTATTCATTGTGAATTCCCCTATTTCTTTTTTTTTAATTTAGTAATTCAATTTTCCTTTCTCTCTTTTAAATCAAGTTAGCTAATGGTTTATTGATTTTGTTGGTCTTTTCCAGAAGCTAGCTCTTTACTCTATGAGCTAAATTAGCTTTTTTTATTTTAAATTTGCCTTGATATTCAAATTCTCCATTTTTGTGAGATTTGGAGGGCTAGGAATTTTGTCTTCTGATCGAATGCTTAATTCAACAGTACGGCATAAGCAGCAGGTAAAGAGTCAGGAAAACCTGGGATTGAAACTTGCCCCTGACACATACTGGCTGAGTGCCGCTGTTTTGGTGGCAATCACTCTGATGCCTTCCCCATTATCTATCAGAGACAATTCTAAGTGTGGACTCCGTGCCCAGAACCATAACTTACTACCATGTTATGGACAGGTTGCCGACCTTCATCGGGGAGGGAATTCCCCACTGGGAATCCCCCATGTAGATGAAATCAAAGGTTGGGATTCTTTTTTAATGGCCTGTTTATTAGTCTTCTTTTCCCTTTGTTGATATAAGTGTTCCAAAGTGATAATAACATTTACGTAGTGATCTGATGTATGTAAAATGTTGTGCCTAGATACATATAGCTATACATATCGTTCCATTTGAAGTATGATTTTTTTCTTGAAGGGTCCCTTAAGCTCCACCCCATAAATTTTGATGCGTGTCTGTGCACTGGCTCTTTCACCACCCCCTCCAACAGGTTTCCTCCGATTTCAAAGGGGAAAAAACCCTACCACTCATTCGACCCCATCATCTCTTTGGGCTATCATTCTATCCCTCTCTTCTTTTAAATCACCAAACTCCTAAAAAGACTCGTCTCCACTCACTGCATTCACTCCCTCAGCCTCCACTCGTTTCCCAATCTCAGCAATTTGCCTTCCAACTCTAGCACTCTACTCACTATTTTTTCCCCCAAAGTTACCAGTGAATTCTTAACTGCTCTGACTTTGCTCTGTCTCGACCCTTCTTGGTTTGTTATGTTGCTTTTGACATTCCCTGATCTCTTTCCTCCTGGATTCCAGGACCCTACTCTTTTCTGCTTTGCCTCCTTGTTATGATACTCATCTTTCTCACTCTCCTTTGCAGGATCCATCTTCTACCCCCTAGCTTGGGGGAGGGATCATCCGGAGGCTCCATCCTGAGCCCTGGGATCTCTTCTCTGCCTACGTGATCATATCTATTCCGTAGATTGACTTATCATTTCCGTGTACGTGATTTTAAAATCTCCATATGCAGTTTTAGTCTCCCTCCTAAACCCAAGGTCTGCCTAGTGGACATTTCTCTCTCAGTGTCCCATTGACACCTCAAATTTAGCAGATCTTAAGTGGCACATATTGAACTCTTTTTCGCTTCCTTAAATTGCTTAGACTTTACTCATGTGTGTGTGTTATATTCCTCTCTCCCTGAAGCATGAATTCCATGAGGGCAGGGCCTGTTTTATTTTGGTTTTTGTAACTTCAGCACCAAGAACAGTGCCTCACACAAACTTGATGTTTATTCAGCTGAATTCTAGTCACACTTCTGTAGCATCACCAGAGAGATGATATTAAAAAGATAATGTTTGGATGAAAAAAACAAAAGATATCCATCTAAACGGGTCCCTTCAAAATGAGTTTTCATGGCAGGAGGCGGCTTGAGAGCATTGAAAGAGCTGTGTAATTTCCCAAAATCAAGCCAGCCCATCCTGGGCCCGATTCATTATCTGCCTGCAGATGATCTGTGTGCAGCACAATGGTCTGTCCATCCAAGTGGATAATACAGTCTGGGCAGAAGGCCTTCCCCATCCTCCTGTTTTTTTTCTGTAGCCGTGGGTCTCATCCAGGAGGGTCTGGAGGGCCAGACAAACCAGGGCCAAAAATAATCAGTACAAAGCCATCCACAGAGAGAAGCATGCGGATGGCATCTCTGTTGGCGAGAGAATCTCTCTTCTCTTAGGGCTTTGTGGAGAACATTGTCCAAGGCAGTGACAAAACACTTCCTCTCTCCCCCCCACCCAATACCGTAGCAAATCGATGATTTGGTTGATTGGATTCGTTGAACCAGCCGGTCCTTGCCTGACTTGAGGGACCCGGTTAATTGTTCCTGGGTCAAGTAAACTGAGCACTGATTCCCGTGTCCCTGTTCCCTCTGGGACTGTGTGAGGTCTATTTTGGATGCTATGACAAGACAGAGCCAGTGAATTGGTATGACTCACTCTGGCCGGGATCCCGCTTTCCTGTTTGACAGGAGCCATGATTTCATAGGATCAGAAGAACATAATTTTAGAACTGGAAGGTATCTGAGAGGTTACTGAGTTCAACTTGCCATTTTACAGATGAGGGAGCAGGTCTGAGAGGTTAACTAAGCTGCCTGATGTCTTGCAGCTAGTTGTGGAATAAAGTTTCAGAAGTGGGTTTTAAACGTGTCTTCCTGACTTTCAAGTCCTGTTCTAATAATAGAATAATATAACAAGAACCCCCTATTTTATCAACTCTCATGCTAACAACAACAACAACTAATAATAATAATAATAATAACAATCTATTTTAGCACCTCTAATGATGATGATGATGATGATGATGTCATAGCCCTTTTCGATTTGCAAAGCAATCTAAATAAGCTGTGGCACATGGCCAGATCAGTACCAGAGCACAATTGGAACCCAAATCTTCAAATTCAAGGCTCGTTTTCATTACTCAGTACTGCTTCTCTGGACAGCTCCATGTCTAGCTGTTAAAAGAGGAAGTGATACTCAAAGCACCGCAGGGGACGGGATAGTTCTTGCTGTTCTCTCAGGACAGTGGTTCTCCAACAAATCATGGAGAACATGTCCTCTTCAGTCCAAGTAAACCAGAACAAATGAGCTTCTCCCCACAGCTTTCAAGTCAGGCATGTCTGCTCCCACTTAATTTGTTTTTTTAAGCTTTCTATTTTCAACAAACATGCGTAGTTTTCACCACTCACCCTTGCAAAACCTTGTGTTCCAAATT
This sequence comes from Antechinus flavipes, assembly GCF_016432865.1. NCBI lineage: Eukaryota > Metazoa > Chordata > Mammalia > Dasyuromorphia > Dasyuridae > Antechinus > Antechinus flavipes. The sequence goes on along the minus strand of NC_067404.1, from coordinate 57,458,919 downwards.
TTTTTCTCTTTCCCTTCCCCTTACCTCCTCCCTTAGAGTCAACAGGTAATCCAATATCTATTAAACATGTCCAATTCCTCTTTAAGTATCTCCACAATTATCAGGCTGCACAAGAAAAATCAGATCAAAAGGGAAAAAATGAGAAAGAAAACAAAAAAGCAAGCAAACAATAATAAAAAGGTGAAAATACTATATTGTGCTCTACATTCAGCCTCTATAATCCTCTCTCTGGATGCAGATGGCTCTCTCCATCACAAGTCTATTGGGATTGACCTGAATCACCTCCTCGTTGAAAAGAACCACGTCTGTCAGAATTGATCATCGTATCCTCTTTGTTGTTGCCGTGTATGATGTTCTTACAGAACAATAGTATCTATAACATTCATATACCCTGACTCATTCAGCCATTCTCCAACTGACGCTCCCACTTAATTTGGTTAAAAAGTGATTACAAATGAGACACTGCTCTTTAAAGAGCATGACTTCACCTTTCCGGGGTTATCACTGGCATCATTACCAAGGCCGTGGGCTAAAGTGGCATGGGTGCTAGGTCCAGCTCTAGCTGGCTCTAAGTTGCTTCTGACCCAAGGAACCTTAGATAGACCCCTTCCCCTCTCTGAGGTTTCAATGTTCTCATCTTTAAAGGAAGGGGAAGGGAGCTTGATTAAATCGTCTCAAAAGGACCTCTCACTTTCACAATTTAAAGAAATCAGATATGATTTTCTAGTGTGTTACATGTGCAGGCAAGCCCTCAAATATCTGTTGAATGAAAAATGTTTATTTCGGTAGCTCATTAGAGTTTACAGAGTACTTCCCCCATAACCACCCTGTCCGTTTGCTGTTTTCCTGCCTTTCCCTCCCCTCGAGACTCAGAGCAACGGCCATATACCTAGTAATCTTGAGTCATCGAAGCCACTGACACCAAGTCCAATCCTGTTTCTAGGATTCTTGGTTCCCATCCTCTTCAATATGAAATCATGAAATTCCCTTGTCTGTGGTGCTGAAAGAGAGGCTGGAAACACAGCCCCTACCCTCTGGTTTTTCATTATGACACTAACAGCACAGACCCTAATCTTTCACGTCCCCATAGAATAGAGTTGAGAATATATGTTCTTTTTCTGGTTCCTATAAGCCCCAAACCCCGTGCCTCTGGTTAAGAAGTTAAGGGATGAATTGTCTCAATTTCTCTCCAGTCACACTGAGGGGACGGCCATGTTCTCAGCATGAGGCAGAGGTGGACAATTCAATTCAATTTTTTAAGTTACCGGTACCTTCTAGGTACAAGACAATATTAGAGACTGGCCAAGAGATCGGTCTACTTATTCGTTCCTTTTAAAATCTGTTCTCGTAGTATGGGTTGCAGAGAGCGTGGATTCTCAATTTCATCAGCAATACATCTGAGAGATTAAAAAGTAAGAACTAGAAGAAACCCTAAAGAGTATAGAGTTTAATCTTTCATTTTGCAGTAGTGAGAACTGAGCCCCAAGAAAGGAGATTTGCCCAAAGTTACATTTTTTACAAATTATTTTTAGCTCCAAATTCTTTCCTCTTCACCCTTCCCCTATTCATTAAAAAGATTAAACATTAAACATATGAAATCACGGGAAACCTATTTACATATTAGCCAAGTTTGGGGTGGGGGAATCAGAAATAAAGGAAAAATATTCTTCAATCATCCGCACTCTGAATTATTAGTTTATCTGGAGGTGGATAGCATTTTGTATCACCAGTTCTTTGGTGTTATAGTAGATTGTTGCATTGATAAGAGTAGCTGAGTCTTTTACAGCTGATCTACGTGTCATGTACCCCTTTGGCAATCCAGAGAAGCCTATGGACTCCTCAGAATCATATTTTGCATAAAATAAAATATGTAAAGATCGCAAAGGAAGTCAATTATATGGCGTTCCAATTATCAAGGTATTCTTCAAGAGAAGTTCCCAAAGTCCAGGTTAAGAACCGTTGTCTTATAGTTGCACTTAGGTTACACTGACCAGAATCTTCCTCGGATTAAGTATCTTCAAGGACTCTTCAGAGATCACTGGCAGTGATCCAGTAATTGCATCTGAACATCATCCAGGTCCTAAAGTTATAATTCATCTAGGCCCGATGTCTTGAAGTCATCAGGGCAAGCTAGGTGTTTTCTGACTCTCTCCCTTCTTAGCTACTGTTTCAGTTTCCCATTAGCCATTTTTGTTCTGTTCTTCCCGGCCGAAAGTGATTAATGTTGGATGAGGAAAGGAAAGCTAAATAAGAGCTGAGTAGCTTTACTTTTTCTCTGCCATCTGTTATCATCACGCCACCCTTGGTTCTGTTCTCTTTTATCCTCTTCTGTTCTCTAATATAGGTTTAAAACTCCCCTTTTTTATATCCTTAACATTCCTCACCAGCTTCTGCTCATTCATTTTGAGTGTTAATGTTCCTGGCGCTCTCTTTAGAAGACCTCTACATTTTGGTGCTCGAGAGCAGAGTTTCCACTCTTGACCCTCTTTTGCCTGACAAATTTTTATGTGACCCTGGGTATATAGATATATAAACTAGGTATACCCGTCAAACATTTACTGATAATAAATCATAATTTTGCAACCCCCCACCTTCAGTTACAAGACCCCATACAGGGTCACAACCTGCAGTTTAAGAAGGGCTTTGTTCTAGAGTGACTTCAATCCAATTTCCCATTTGCTTAGCTGTTCATCTAGCTTTCAGTCCATTAATCTGTACTGCCATCCGGTTAATACTTCTCCAGATTTCCCACAAGATCATGAGAGACAGTGATGAGGATCTTTTTAAAATTCAACATGCCATGTATCAGTCTGAAAATGAGATAATGTTGTATTGCACGGCCTATTCTTAGCAAAGCCCTGTGGAGATCTAGTGGTTACCACTTTACCTTTTAAGTGCCGCAAATCATCATTTTCATAATGTATTCTAGAATATTGCCTGGAATAGAGGACAAGGTCTACATTTCCCCCTTCTTTTGGAAAATTAAGGCAGCATTTGTCCACGTCTAGTTGTACGACACTTTATCTTAAGGTTCTCTGAAAATCACTGACAATGGTTCTGGAATAACTTCTCCAAATTCTGGTAGTACCCATGTATTTCAACCTGTGGCCTTACCAGTGCAGTGGATCAAAAAAGAGACACAATGGACTTGGCCTGGGAGTCTAAATCATAAAGGATGCTTTGAATGGTTAAAACTTCGGGGAGAAAGGTTGAGTCACACCTTCTGTATCACACCTCTTGATCTAAGACTTACTTCTCAACTTCAATCTCAACTCCTAAAGCTCTGGTTGCCCCCTTTCATCTCAGTCCATTGCATTGAAATCCTGGTGCCAACCCAGCCTGCGTTATTTGCATCATACACAGGTAATCTGAATTTAGACCCTATTTTGTCCTACTCACCAAGGTACACTGACCTTCACCCAAACATGACAGACCACCTGAAATGTAATTCACTACTCTTGACTCCAGTAGCAAGGGACTTTCTTACTTATCTCCTCACTCACATGGGATACCAATCATCACTTAACCATGTTTCTTGTTGTTCGGTCACTTTTTAGTTATGTCTGACTCTTTGTGACTGCATTTGAGGTTTCTTGACAAAGATACTAAAGAGGCTTGTCATTTCCTTCTTCAGCTCATTTTGCAAATGAGGAAACTGAGGTAAGAAGGGTAAAGTAACTTGCCCAAGGTCATATAACAGAAAATGTCTGAGGTCAGCTTTGAGCTCAGGAAGATGTCTTTCAGAGTATAATTAATACTAGTAGAATAATTGAAATCCTATGATCTTAATGGTGACGGACTAGAGTGCGTGGCAAGGATTAATATGAGATCATTAATTTAGAGCTGGAAGAATTCTTCAAGGTCATCTAAAGACAAGCGTTTGCCCAGAAAAGTGTGCAAAGTGCTTTATACGTGAAAACGTAAACTCTACATCTGAGATTGTTATTAGTAATTGGGTAGTTTGAAAACTGGGTAGAGCTGAGGCTGTTGTGATTCTAAAAAACAAAACCATGTAGGAAAAGGTAAAAAAAGAGTAATTATCTTATGCAAATGAGGTGCAAGAGGAAGAACTGACACAGAGGAATTAGATGGGGGAGGAGGACTGGTAGTTATTGAACCCTACTCTCCTCAGTAATGGATTAAAGAGGGAGCAATACATATATATCAAGAAGGCTATAAAAGTCTTCTAAACTCAGAAAGAAATAAGAGGGGAGGGGAGAATATAAGAGAGGGATTTGGAGAGGGAATCCTACGCACATCAGATCAGGGTTAAGGAGAGAACAAAATGTGCATTTAGAGGGGAATAAAAGTCTCCTAAATTTACAAAGAAATAAGAGACTGAGGGAATAGGATAAAGAGTGGGCTATAGAAGGCTGTTAAGATGAACAGGAATGGGATAAAGAGGGAACAACATATCTATTTGGAAGGCTATAAAAGTCTTCTCAATTCAGCTAGAAACAAGAGGGCAAGGGGAAAAGGTGAGGAGAGAATAAGGGAGGGATCCTTGGAGGGAGGATAGCTTAAGAACAGGAGGGCAAGGTAGCAGGTAGAAGTAAAGCAGAGGAGTTGGGAAGGATGGGTACACACAAACATAAAATAAAGATCAGACGTAGAATTTATTCTGTAAAAAAAAAAACAGTGGTGGAAATTGTGATCTCAAGTTAAAACTAAAATGGGTTTAGTCAAAAGAAAAAAATGGAGAAACCATACTATCTTAGCCATATTAATCAGGAATGTTTTAGACTATTTAAAATTAGACAGTATAAAGTTGGAATATTGCTGTGGGGTATCGATGAGTCTCGAGAAGAGGAAATTTCACTGGCCAATTCAGAGAGAAAAAGCTCAGTGGCACGATGCGCTTGGAAGCCACATCGCAGTTGGTTTAGAAGAGAATGAAAGTAGAGAAAGTTGAGGTAAAAAGTGTAGATGGCTTTTTTCAAGGAACGGAGTTGAGAAATGGAGGCTAAGTCAATCAGTCACTACCTTGTTGGGACATACAGGTGTGGTGAGGATTTTCTCAATCCGGAGAACTGAGGGTGAATGGAGATAGTGTTACCTGAAAAGTCATTTGCTAACACGTTGGGAAAGTTTGTCCACATCTTGGCATCTCAAAAGTGAAGGGGTCAGGCTCGATCCTCTGTAAGGTCTCTTCCGAATCTAACATTCTGTGGCCTAAGGGGCTTCCGGGTTATGCCAGTTTATGTTGTATGAGCCCTTCCAACCATGACAGTATGTGCTCCCGGGTCTTCCTCACTCCGATATTTTACTTTTCATGTTCATAAGATCTCACTCCTTAACTTCTCTCCATCGGTGATCTGAGGGAACTGACCGGCAAGTCTTTTGCTGTAAGCAGAAACAGCTTTAGGCAATGCCCAGTGAGCCAAATCAATAATGATTTCTTAAGGATATGCTATGGACTGTACTAGGGGCTTCAGTTAATCATTTTTCAGTCATGTCCAACTGTCCATGACCTCATTTGGGGTCTTCTTGGGAAAGATCCCGGAGCGGTTTCCCATTTTCTTCTCCGGCTCATTTGACAGATGAGGAAAACTGAGGCAGACAGGGCAAAGTGACTTGTTCTGGGTCATCTGGCATCTAGCTGAGGCCAGATTTGAACCCATGAAGATGAGTTTTCCTGACTCCAGATTTGGCACTCTCGACTGAGTCACCTCACTGCCCCAAGCTGCTTGGTAACAATATAAAGATAAGATGAAACAATCTTGGCCATCGTAGAGCTTTTATGGGAATGTGTATGTATGGATGTGCATAGGATCCAGTCTGCCGTTTCACTGCTATCGGCACTTTCTTACCCATGAGGAAACGTGTGATAATGATCTGCACGTGCTCCATAGTCTGAGAGGGCCGCCTGGGGTGATGAGCAGCTCCGGGCTTGGCACAGGGCCCAGCATGTGTCACAGAAAGAACCTGGACCCAGATTTTTGTGACTCCAAGGCCTATGCACTACATAGTGCCACTGCGTCATATACTAAATAAATATGAGCTCATCTGTTGGGGAGAGGGGGGGGGAGAGGCCAGGAAAGGCCTCCTCAGAATGTAGCTTTTAGGTTGATCCTTAAGCTGGGGAAATTGAAGAGGCAGACTCACGTGAGGGGGAAAGCACAGGCATGAGGGAGCAACAGCGCACGTGTGGGGCGAGGGAAACGCATTGTTTGCCACAGAAGCCTAAGCTGAGTTCCTGGGCTGTAAAGAAAAGGGGGAAATCATTTCTTGCCTCTGCTTCACTGTTGGGTTGACAGGGGGGAGTGGGAGTAAACTCCTGACTGAAGAGGGGGCCCGGGCCCTCTGCTGGACCAGTCTCTGTAAGGCCTCAGGGTACAAGACTGGTGGGCTCTCAATTCTACCAAATTTTCGGGCGTCAAAGAGGTATGAGGCCGGCTGGATCTTGTTCCCTTCGGGCCCCATTACTTGCTGGGGCAGAGAGGCTCCAGGTAAGCTGGCCCCAACTCAGGCCAAGGAGGGAGGGTAATGGGGCCCTATATTCTTTCAAAGGGCGGACCTTCCTTTGGGGCCCCCTGCTGTTCCCTCTCCTCTTTTAGCTGACTTTGGTCAGGCAGCCTGGGCCTGCAAGCTTCTCTGGCCTTCAGTGACAGGATCAGGGGCCAACTCACCTCCTTCCTCGACCTTCTGTTGAGTCCTTCCTTCCCTTTTTGGCAAGAGTTTGCTAAGAGACTTCACCGACACACTGGGGGCCTGAGCAAAAGCAGGGTTCAGCCTGCTTCCGGTTCGGTCCTCTCCCACGACCAGACATGGGATTGCCTAGCCTGGGACCTCTTAGACCTGAATGGGACCGGCCTAAGGCCAGGAACCCTACCTAGAACCTCAAGAAACATCAGGCCAGCAAAGGAGGAGGCGAGGCAAATCCTGTCAGGCCCTGAGCCCTGGGAATCCCCAGAGGAGGAAAACCAGACAGTCCCAACCCCAGGGACCCAGCAAGTCAGTGAGGGGTCAGGGGTAACTGCCAAAACTCATGGCGGGGGGGAAAAGGGACACGGCAGGGGATCAAGAAGTCGGAGGCCAACTGGCACCTGATCCGGTCACCTGAAGTCAGAGAGGCCAGAAGGCCAAAATATAGCCAAGATCAGTGGCAACTGGCTTCTCCATTGAGTCCACTGAAGTAAAATGCCCCGTCTTTCACTAGGCCTCGGGGAATAAAAGGTATGAGAGGGTTAGAGGCCAACTGGCCATCCTCACATAGGGCCTTGTACCGGGTCGAAGAGGACCGAGGCCATGTGTTCCCATCTGAAGTTAAAGGCCTTCCAAAGTCCAGACCAATCGACCTCATCAACAAAAGGGCAGGCCTTCTTCTAGGACTCTCTGCTATTTCCCAGAAGCCTTGTTGACTGGAGTTTCAGAAAGCAGGTTGGCCAGGAGCCTGCAGGGTCTGGTGTGGCTTAGAGGGTAACCAGGGTTGGAGAGACTGCACCTTTAAGTTTGATGGGCCAGGAAGAAGGGCCAGCTGTCCTCCAGCCTCAGGGATCCTCTCCATCCTCTGTGGCAATAGGTAAGCTGGCCAGCGGTCCCAGGAATCAAGAGGGGATGTGGTTTTGGTCAGGTTTGGGGAAACTTTGCCCCTTCAGGTTTGGCAAGAGGCCAGGGACAGGGGCCAGCTGGTCTCTGGCCTCTGGGACCTCTTGTTTTGTCCCATCCGCTTTTGGAGGGAAACCAGGCAGACTGGCAGGCGACAACTACCTAGTGAGGTAAGGGGAATGATGGGAGGGAGAAGCTGTCTCCTCTTCAGTTTTGATGGAAGATGAGTCCCAAACTGGCCAATTTAACCTTGGTCTAGAGGAACAGGTGCCAAGGAGCCTCGGAACCGTGGGACCAGCCCACCCCAGCATTATCCCTACCACTGCTATTTAGAAAGGCCGATCAGAGGTGTCAGGGATCTACACCAGTTGGGAGACCGAAAGGAAAGTGGGCAATGTAGGCCCTTCAGGGTAGGTGAGAGGTGTCCCAGGAACAAATTGAGTTCCTTTGCCTCGTGACCTCATAGACATCCAGGGACAGAAACGGGACCAAATGGCTGCAGTTGTCAGGGACCCCCTCCTGTTTACTTTCCGCTTTTGGCGGGAAACCCAGCAGGCAGAAGGCAACTACCCAGTGGGCCAAGAGGAATGGTGGGAGCAAAGGGATATTCCTTTAAGGTTTCATGGAAGTTGGAGCCTATCAGGTTTCCCAGTATCAATAGGAAACTCTATCCAATAGCCTCGCCCTTCTGATACCCTTGCTATGTGTCCACCCTACCCTTTCCCTTTGTTGGCAGGAGTTCAACAGTCAAAGTGACAAGGACCTAGTAGGTATAGGAAAGTGAGGGAAAGATCGGAGACATTGATTTTTCGGGTGAAACCAAAGGTGTCCTAGGAACAGGGGCTGGCCGTCAGGGAGTCCCTACTAACCTCTGCTGTGTCTGGTCGGCATTACGACAGGAAATCGAGCAGGTAGACCACGGGTACCTACGGGGCCTTGGAGACTTATTGGACAAAGGGCAATATCCCCACTCAGAAACAATATGAATTGGGGCCTCTCTGACCCTCAGGGAAAGGAAATGGAGCAAAATAAAGTATAATCCAGTGCCCCGTGCCAAGTACCCCATTCCCTCTTCCTAACCCTTTCCTTTTTGGGGCAGAAATTCACATAGTCAGGATGACCATTGGTGTTCAGGAACCAGTGGATGTCAAAGATGGAAGGGAAAGTAGAGGACAGAACCCTTTCAGATGATTAGATGTCACAGGAATCATGGCCAGCCCTCCCAGGGCCTCTCAGACCCTGTACTATGCCTCTACCATTTTGGAAGGAAGCGGAGCAAGTAGAAACAACTGCCTAATACTCCAAGGAGAATGATGGCAGCAGAGGGATAGCACTCTCCAGACTTGATGGGAGTTTGGCCTCTCTGCCTTTTGAACTCTGATATGGAGTAAGGAACAGGGGCCATGGCCTGTGGATTCAGAAACTCCCAGCTGGGTGTTCACAAGCCCACCCCTGTTCATTTTGACTGCAGTTGCTGCAAGCAGGCTAGCCAAGGTCCCAAGGATCTAGTCTGGAACGGAGATTGTCAAGAGGGAGTGGGGTCTTTACCCATTTAAGTTTGATGAGTTGTGTCCTGAGAGAGGCCAGGTACGTTGGGGCCCCTGGGACTCCCCTGTTGTGGTCCTTTGACTCCTGGCAGAAACCTGGGCATTCAGATGACTGCTACCTAGTTGACTAAGGGGAATGATGGGATTCAGAAAATCTCTTTCAAGTTTGAGTGCACTTAGGGTCTCCTGGCTTCTCAACTCTGAACTCTAGGAAGGGGAAACTGCATTGTCTCTTGAGATCTCCTGCTGGGGTATCCAGCACAAGTCAACCCCACTTTAGCCAGAGATCATGGAGGCATGAGGGCTGGGATCCCAGAAATCTAATGTGGATCAGAGATGTAATGAGGTTGAAGGGACCCTTCAAGTTGGGTGACAGGGATCCCAGCAGCCAGCTGTCTTTGGGCCCAGGGATCCCTTATTATGTCCCTCCCTTTCTGGTGGGAAATCTAGAATGCAGGACATAGCCCCCCAATGCCTACCCTCCCCCTTCAGGTGTGATGGGAGTCGGGCCTCAGAAGGAACAGGGTGAAGATGATCTCAGGACTCTGGCACTCCTGACCATACCCCACCCATTTGGGCAGAAAATCTGGCCTATGGGCTACAACCACCTATTGGGCCAAGGGCAATGATGGGAAAGGGGCATACCCATTTTGGGAGTGATGGGAATCGGAAGCTTTCAGAGCTTCAGATATGTAGTAACGGAAAATTGTGCCCAGTGGCTTCCCCCATCTCTCACACCTGTTGTGAACCCACCAACTGTTCCCTCATTGGGGGAAGTCCCTAAGATAAGACTGTGTGACCCCTGCTGTGTACCTTCCTTCCCCCTGCTGACCCTCCCCTCTTAGGTGGGAGGACCCTAAGGAAAGGTGTTCAGAGTTCCCAGAGATGTGGTGAGAATGGCAGTCTGACCGGGGTTGGGATACTATTCCAGTTTAGGTTAGGTGAGAGCTATCCCAGGAACAGGTGGCCTCAAGCCTCAGGAAACCCCTGCGCTCTCCTCCCATTTCGAAAGGAAATCCAGTATACGTGTCACTATCCGGGATTGCTTCAAGGGGAATGACGGGAGCAGGAGAATATCCTGTCATTTTTGACGAGAGTTGGGTCTCCCCTTAGCCTCCCAATCCTAGGCCTTTGGGACCCCCCACTGTGCCTGCCCCTTTAGTCAGGAAGGCAGGTGGCAACTACCTAGTGGGCTGTGAGGAATGATGGAGTCAGGGGGATGTCCCCCTTACAGTTTGATGGCAGTCGGGCCCTACAACGCTTCCCAACTCTTTGATATCCAGCAATAAGAAACTGCACAATGCACTCTTCAACCCCAGACATCCCTCTGAGACTCCCTGTTGTTTCTACCCTACCTCATCCTTTTGTATTGGCCAGTGGTGACAAGGATCTAGTGGGTATGAGAGACTGAAGGGAAAATGGGGAAGGCCTCCCGGTTTCCCAACATGTTAACTTCTAGAAACAGGAAATGGAAACATGTGACTTCCTCTACCCAGCATACCTGTTCTATGCCCGAGTTTCTTGTCCTACTGTGGGAAGAGAGGTTCTTAAGTGTGGCAGGGATCCCCAAGTACCTACTGGGGATCACATGCTGACTGAGATGGGGGGACTATTCCATTTCAGGTTTGCTGAGCTATGTCCCAGGAATAGAGCCCAGTTGCCCTGGAGCCACAAATAACCCTTGCTGTGCTCCTGCCATTTTGGCAATGAAGGGCCTAGTGGGCCTAGTGGGCAAAAGGAAATGATGGGAGCAGAGGGATAGCCTCCGCCATGGAAATTGGGGCTCTCTACCTTTTGACCTCTGATTTGGAGAAAGGAACAGGGTTCAGAAGATGGCTGCTGCCATGTGCCCATAACTGCCAGCTCCACCTATTTTGTTAAAATTCCCACAGGCAGGCTGGCCAAGGGTCCCAAGGATCCAGTCAGGGGCAGAGATGGTTTTTTGGTGTTTTGGGGGGGGAATATATCTGCCCCTTTAAGTTTACTGAGTTGTGTCTAGAGAAACAAGAGAACCGCTGAGCCTTGCTGCTGGGCCCCTGCCATTTTGTTAGGAAATTAAGCAAGCAGGCAATTGTGCCTACTGGGCTAAGGGGAATGATGAGGGCAGAGGGATAGCCCCCAGCAGGCTTCATGGAAGTTGGGCCTCTCTGCTTTTTGATCTCTCTGCCTTGGAGAAAGGAACCGGGGAAATGACTTCAGGTCTCTAGGATCCCTTGCTGTGTCCTCTGTACTTTGGACAAAGTCTGACAGATAAATCACAAGTACCTAGAAGCCCAAGGTCAGGAAGGGATCAGGAGGCCCTTCAGCCTTCAGGTGTGATGGGGATGGGGACCTGCTTCCTTCCCAGTTCTTGACTTTTAGTAATAGGGGACTGTGCCCACAGCCTCCTGCTGCATGCCCATATCCCCTCTTCCCATTGTGACCTGGAATCCTGAAGGCAGCATGGCCTGGCCTCTCAGAGGTTAGCGTGGTTCTGAGCCTGACCAGGGTGACGAGGACTTTGGTCCTTCCGGTTCAATGAGCCGTGTCCAGGAACAGAAGCCAGCAATCCTGAGGCCACTGACACGTCTGCAGTGCATGCCCCCGCCCCAGTTTTAATGGGGAATCTGGCCCGCAGGACACAGATGCAGACATCCGTCCAAAAAATGATGGGATCAAGGCCACATCCTCTTTCATATCTGATAGGAGTTGAACCCTACAGGCTCCCAGTTCTCTGACATCTAGTACCAGGAAACTCTGGGCAGTGGTCCCCCTATCCCCCTGGTATGTGCCCTCGCTTCCCCCTTTTTCTGTTTGGGGGGAGAGTTTTTATAGTTAGCATGGTCAGTATTATCAAGGACCTAGTGATCCTGGGAGACTGAAATGAAGGTGGGGACATGACCCTTCAGTTGTCCTCAGAAGAGCAGCGAGTTGTCCAGTGCCTCTGGGAACCCTTGCTCTCTCCCCTTCACTTTTGGCAGGTAAACAAGCAAAGGGCCACTATTTAGGAGCCAAAGGGGATGATGGGATCAGGGGCGTATCCCCCTTCAGATTGGATGGGCCTGGGGGGCCTGTTGGTTTCCCAGATGGAGAATCCATAGTAACAGAAATCTTGCAAAATGGCCTCCTGACAGGGCTTCTCCCTTGCCCCCTGCTGTGAGCATCCTATTTGGTGGAAAATGCAGTCACTGGGGCAATTACTGAGGGCATCAAGGAGAATGATGGCAGCAGACAGATGTTCCCCTTCAGATTGGTCAGGTGTTGGGCCTGCTTCCTTCCCAGTATGTTACAGTGATAAACTCCATGAAATGGCCACACACACCCCCCGGGCCACCCCTTCTTCGCTGACCAAAAGGAATTTCAGTCTAATCAGTGTTTTCTAGGACTGCGTGGTCTTGGGAGACTAAAGGGAAGATTGGGGACATAGCCCTTTCAGGTAAAGTGAGAGGTGTCCCAGGAGCAGGGATCATTTATTTTGAGGCCTGTGGGATCCCCTGATCTTTATGGAGGCATTTTATCAGAAATTGGGCAGATAGGCCACAAGTCCCTGGTGGGTTGAGAAAAATGATGGGACTAAGGGGAATATCCCAAAGCAGGAATGATGGAAGTCGGGGCCCTCCACCTTCTGACTTCTCTGCCTTGAAGAAAGGAACGGGGGCAAACAACCTCAAGTCTCTGGAAACCCCTGCTGTGTCCCCTCCACTTATCAGGTAATCTTTCCAGCGGGGACCACTACCTGGTAGTGCAAAGGAAATGACTAGGATGAAATTAGAATGATGTTCTTTCTGACTTGAATGCTTTGGGGTCTGATAACTTCCCAGCTCTAATCTGTAGTAGAAATGTTGAAAGATGGTCTCCCCTTTGGGGTCCCAGCAGGGGACTCCCATTTCCTCAGGAAACAGAGCAGTCAGGGGGCAACTACTTACTGGCTCAAAAGAAATGATGGGAACAGACAGGTATCCCCCCGTAGGTTTGTCAGGGGTTGACGCCTACTTGCATCCCAACTTTGTCTTCTACTGATGGTAAAATCCATAAATGTCCTCCCCAAACTCGGACCCCCTGCTATGTGTCTACCTTAAGCTGTCCCTTTTGTAGCAGGAATTGTGCAATTACATTGAAGTGTGGCATCAAGGACCTACGTGTCAAAGGAGGCTGAGAAGAAGGTAGGGAATATAGCCCCTTCAAGTTAGGTGACAGTATCCCAGCAACAGGGCACTTCTGGGAACCTCTGGTTTTCCTCACCCATTTTGTAAGGAAATCCACTCAGTAGAATTCAAGTGCCTAGTGGGCCAAGGGGCAGGATGGGAGTAGGGGAATATCCTCTTCATGCTTGAGAGGAGTCAGAACCTGGAGAATTCCCAACATTCTGACATGTAATAACTAGAAATTGATCCCAGTTTCTTTCCCCCTCTGAGAGCCCTGCTGTGTGCCCATCTACTCTTTCATTTTGGGGGGAAGCACACTAAGTCAGGCTGGCAAAGGGTCGTTTGAAATAGTGGAAACTAGTGCCTGATTGTGATTGGGGCTGGGAGGGGTGTTGTCCCACTGCAATAAGGTGACGTTTATCCCAGTAAAAACTGCCAAACAACCTCAGGCCTCAGAGATGCCCTGCTGTGCCACATCGTTTTTGCTGGGGGCCATCCAGCAGGTAGGACAGAAACATCTATTGGGGAGTAATGGGAGTAAAGGGATATTCCCCTTCAAGTTTCATAGGAGTTGGGTTCCTTTGAGCCATAGGCTCACAGACATCCAGGAAGAAAAACAGGGCAAAATGGCCTCCTGCTGTTCCACCTATCTTTAGTGGGAAACCCAGTGAGAGGCAGCAACTCCCTAGCGAGTCGAGGGGAAGGATGGGACCAAAAGGATATCCCCCTCAAGGTATGGTGGAATTTCAGGCCTAATAATGAACCAACAATTGGACCTCTAGCAACAGGAAATGGAAAATGGCTTTGCCAGTTTTGGTGTGCCAGTTTGGTGCCCACCCTGGAGACAGTCTTTGTGAAAGTCGCAGTGGGGGCTCTCGAGGCAGGTATCACATCCTGACTGGGGATAGGGATAGAATTCCACTTGAGGTTTACTGAGACGTGGCTCTGAAATAGTGTCTACCTGCCCTCAGTTCCCAGGGTCCCCCTGCTATGTACCAATAATTTTGGTGAGAAATCTGACCTGCCACATCAAGGGAAATGATGGGAACAGGAGGACTTCTCCCTAAAGGTTTGATAGGAACTAAGGCCAATAAGGCGTTCCAGCTCACCCTCTGACATTCAGTAATGGCCACCAAATGACCTCCCCCCTTCCCCTCTTCGGGCCCCTTGCTGTCTGATTCCTTCCTCCTTCCCTTTTTCATTGTCCAAGTCACAACTGACTAGTGATGTGAAGGACCCAGTAAGTATAGGAGCCTGAAAAGAACGTGGGGGACCTTGACCCTTTAGTTGAAATGAAAGCTGTTCCAGGAGGGGCAGGGCCTCCCACAGGGCCTCTGCTAGCCTCTGCTTAGTATTTTGACAAGCAATCAAGCAGGTGAGCCACAGGGACCCACTGGGTCCAAAAAATGATTGCATGAAGCTCATCATATAATGATATAAGTTGGGACATCTCTGATCCCCATTCAAGGAAAGGAGCTGGTGTAAGATGACTTACAACCTCAGCGCTCCCCTGTGCTAGCAGGATCCCATTCTCCCTCACAGCCCTTCCATTTTGGGGGCAGGAATTCATAGTCAAGCTGGTCAGTGGTTATCAGGGACCTAGAGGTGATGGGCAAATGAAGCTAAAGTGGGGGACATACCCAGTGCCCCAGGTTAGATGAGAGGCAGAGCCATAAACTGGGGCAGGGGCTGGCCTGGGCCCCTGTGGGACCCCCTGCTGTGTGCCTGCCACTCTTGGACCAATGGGAAGCATGGAAACAGAGGGATCTCCAGGCTCGATGGGAGTTAGACCTCCCTGTTTTTTGAACTTAGAAAAAAAGAAGAGGGGTGAGATGGACTCTGGATTCAGGAACCCCCTGCTGCTGTATGCCAACCCCTCCTGCCCCCATTTTGTCTGGAGTCCCCGATGGAAGGTTGGACAAAGGTCTCAAGAAACTGATCTTGAATGGAGACGGACCAGCTGTTGGCAGAGGGGTGGTGTCCATGGCAACAGAAGCCAACCGTCCTAAGGATTCTGGGAAGCTCTACTGTGCCCTATCACTTCTGGTGGGAGATAAAGCGGGTAGGAAAGAACTAGTCCATGGGCCTGAGGGAACGATGGGATCCAGCATGGAAAGTGTCCGCTTTCAGATTGACGGAAGTCAAGGCCGCTTGCTTCCCAACTCTTTGACTTCCAGTCAGAGGACATTCCAACCAATGGCCTCCTTCTCTGGGACCCCCTGATGTGTCGCACCCATTTGGGAGGAATTCTGGCCTTAGGACCAAGGGAAATGATGGGAACTGGTGGATGGTGCCCTTAAAGTTGGATGGGAGTCAGGACCTCCAAGGACACCGTGCTATGAGCCAATCTCCCCAACTTCCCCCAAACCCTCCTCATTCTTTCCCTATGTAGGCAGGAGTTTCTGGGAATCACCTATACTAGTGATGTCAAGGATGTATTGAGTGTGGAAGACTGAAAATAAGGTGAGGGACCTAGAAACTTCATGCGAGGTGAAAGGTATCCCGGGAGATGCAGGTGTCCTGGGGCCTCTGGGACCCCTACTGTTTCCCCTTTGCTCTTGACAGGAAATCAGGTGAAGACCCAAGAAGCTCATCAGCCAAAGGACATCCTGCAATGAGGTTGGGGAGAAGGGATGCCCTCCCTTTAGAGTGATGGGTATGGGTACAGCTTGCTTTCTAAGTCTGACCTCTGGGAACAGGAAACTTCATGTGGGCAAGGGCCTCCCCTGACCCTGGAACCCCCTGCTGTGTGCCCACATGTTTCTTCCTCCTCCTTTTCAGGGTAGGCCAGGGGTCCCACGGATCTAGTGTCAATAGGTGCCTACCCAGGGTCGGGGGGACATTGATCCTTTTGTTTCAGTGAAGGGTATTCAGGGAGATCAGGCACAAGTGTCAGGCCAAGGGGAATGATGGAACACAGGCTATATCTCCTTCAGGATGGATGGATATCGGGCCCTTCTTCCTCGTGGCTGTAGTGATGTCTCTTCAGCAATATGACCTTAGGCCTCTCCGAATTTTGCTGTGTTCCCTCTCCTTTCAAAAGGAAACCAGGCAGGCAAGTAGGAACGGGTTTTGAGCAGAACAGTGGGATATCCCCCTTCAGCTTTCATGGGAATTTTTAGACTGCAGTCTTCTGAAGTCTGACCTCTTATAAAAGTAAACTATGCCCAACCGCCTCCATCCCTCCTGCTCCCAGAAGTCTGTTTTGTACTCAATATCCCCTCCCTTTTTGGGGGGAAGTCCTTAAAAGGTATACACTGGGGTCCCCACCCATCTAGTAGGGATCACTGCCTGACTTGGGATAGGGGGATTATTTTACCCGAGGCATGTCCTTGAAATAACATCCACCAGTCTTGGACCTCTGCCATCTCCTTGTCCAACATTTTTTTGGGAAACTGAACAAGTAGAATAAAACTTTCTAGGTACCACGGGGAATGATGGAATATTCCCCCTTAAGATTTCATGGGAATTGAGCATATACGTCTTCCCAACTCTCTCACATCACGTAATAGGATACTCCACCAAATGATCTCCCTCCTATGTGACCCCCTTCCTTTGTGTCTCTCCAACCGCCTCCCTGAATTGGCAGGAGTTCATACAGTCAGGCTGGCCAATGGTGACAAAGACCTAGTGGGTATGGGAGACAGAGGAAAAGATGGAGGCCCTAGACTCTTCAGGTAGAGTGGAAGTAATTCCAGGAACAGGGACCAGTTGTCCTGGGACCCCTGCTAACCCCCACTGTTTCGAAGTTTTGGGGGAGGAAATTGGGCAAATATTTCACGAACCAAGGAAACTGATAGGATAAAGGGGGATATTCCTGTTTAGAAATGATTTAAGTTGGGACCCTCTGCCTTCCATCTACTCTGACCTCCAGGAAAAGGAACAGGAACAAAATGGCATCGAGACTCTGGGGACCTCCTGCTGTGTGTCTACCTATTCACCACCCCAACTGCCATTTTTTGGAGGGAGTTCGTGATATCTGACTAGATAAGTGTTGATGACGTGGTGGGTATCAAAAGAGTGAAGGGAAGTTGAGGGACAATAGTCCCTTCAGTTAGAAGAGGGGTCTTTTAGGAGCATAGGACAGCTGTCTTGGGACCTCTAGGAATCCCTGATGTTTCCCTGTTATTATTTGGAGAAATTTGGCAGATAGGACAGAACTGCCTAGTGGGCCAGTGGGAATGATGAGACCAAAGGGATATCAACATTCAAGCTTGATGGGAGTTGGGTCTGTCTGCCTTTTTTTATCTCTGAGTTGGAGAAGGGAACTGGGGTGGATGACCTCAGATATTTGAGACCCCCTGCCATGTCCCCTCTACTTTTGGCAGGAAGTTTGGTACATAAAATACCAAACTATGAGGCCCCTATAGGGCCCAAGGGTGTAGTGGGATCAGGTGGATCTCTACTCTTGAAGTGAGAGGTGAGTTGGGGGCCTGTTTCTTCCCAAGTCTCTGACCTCTAGCAACTGAAAACTGCACCAAATGACCCTCAGCTGTGTGCCCAGTTGCCCCTCCCCATTTTGGTCTGAGTGATCTGGTGTGGGGACCAAGATGTCTAGTATGGATCACAGCCTGACCAGGGAAGGGGACTTTGGCCCATTTAGATTTCCTGAGTGGGGTCCCAGGAACAGCAGCCAGTTTTCTTGGGGCTCCTGAGATCTCTTACTGTGTCTCACCCATTTTGGCAGGAAATCCAGCAAGTAGGACAAAAATACCTAATGACCAAGGGGAATGATGGGAGCAGGGGATGTATGTCCTCCTTCAGGTGGGAAGGGAGATAGGCCCTGCAGCCTTCCCAACTCTATGATTTCTAGTGTCAGGAAACTTATGAATGGCTTTCCCACTTTTAGAACCCTGTTCTGAAACCATCTCCCCATCCCACCCCTACCTTTTCTGTGCATTTCTGTAGGTTATGGAGTAATTAAAGGACAAGTAAGTAGTTGGTCAAGGGGAATGATGGGAGCAGACATATCCCCATCCAAGGGCTGCTTGCTTCCCAGTTCTCTGACTCCCAGTGTGTGGAAAATCAACCCACTGGTGTCCTCTCTGTGGGCCTCCATGCTGAATGGCACCCCAACCCCCACCAGAGCATATCCCTCCCTTCTTTTTGAGAAATAATTCTTCATTCATATAGACCAGTGATGTCAAGGACCTCATGAGTTTGGGAAACTATACGTGAGAGGTGTCCCAGAACAAGGAACCTTTATCCTGAATCCTGCTCTGTCTGGAGGCATTTTAGCAGGAAATTGGGCAGGTACCTCTTGGCCAAGGAAAATGATGGAGAAATAGGGAATATCCTAATTCAAGAATGAAATCTTTTAGGACCTCTCTTACCTCCAAAGGAAATGGAATAAAATGACCTATATACTCAGCGATCTCCTGCTAAGTTCCCCACTCCCCCCTCATAGCCCTTCCCTTTGGGGGGGGCAGGAATTTGTATAGTCAGGCTGCCCAGTGGAATTAGGGACCCAGAATTGATGGGGGAATGAAAGGAAGGAGGGGGCCAGAGACCCTTCAGGAAAGGTGAGAAGTCACAGGAACAGGGGCCAGCTATCCTTGAGTCTCTAGGACTCCCTGCTGTGTCCCTGGCATCTTGTTAGCCAAGGGCCAAGGCGAATCAAGGCGAATAAGAGGGATCTCACCCTCCAAGATTGATGGAAATTGGGCTTCTTTGCGAACTCTGACTTGGAAAAAGGAAGAAGGGGAAATAAACTATAGATTCAGGGATCCCCTGCTGTGTGTCCTCCCCACTTTGACTGAAATTCCTGCAGGTCACTTGGCTCAGAGTTCCAAGGATCTTATCTGGAAAGATGATGGAGCAGAGCTAGACATGGGTCTTTGCTCTTTTAAATTTACTGTGTTGTGTCCAGTGGAACAGAGGCCAGCAGTCCTGGAGCCTCTGGACCCTTTACTGTGTCCCACTCGTTATGGCAGAAATTAAGCCCTAGGATACAACTAACCATGAGCAAAGGAGAATGATGGGATTGTGATGGGAGGGTTATCCCTCCTTTGATTTTCATGGAAGGAGTGGACTATTCTGGTTAATCTTTCCTTACCAGAAGAGGAGGTAGTAAATTATCTCAGATGTCTGGGATTCCCTTCTGTGCCCCCTCCACTTCTGGCAAAAAATTGACCATTATCTAGTCCCACAAAGGGAATGATGATTGGGGAGGGGTGGATATCTCCCCTGTAGGTGTGATGGGAGTTCAATGGGAGATACCTCTCACCTACTCTGGCTGCCCAACTCCCTGACCTCTAGAAATGAGAAACTTTCTTACATCTGATATCCTCTGCTGTATCCCCTCCACTCTGGATAAATAATCTTTCAGTCAGGAGTATGATTAGATGAGGGGTGATGTTCTCTTTCTGACTTGAATTGCTTTGGGACCTGATGACTTCCCAGCTCTGATCTCTAATAGAGAATGTTAAAAGATGGCCTCCCCTCTTGGATCCCCTGCTGGGACTCCCTTTCTGTTTTTGTAAGAAATGGAGTTGTGGGAAGGCAACTATCCTACTGTGTCAAAGGGAATTATGGGAACAGACAGGTATCCCCCTGTGGGTTTTTCAGGAGTTGCGGCCTGCTTGCATCTCAATTTTATGTCCTCTAGTGATGGCAAAATGAAATGGTCTCCAATTTGGACTCCCTGCTATGTGTCTACCTCAAGTTCTCCCTTTTGGGGCAAGAATTGTGCATCAAGGATGCAGTGGTTTGGGAGAGGCTGAAAGGAAGGTTGGGGACATAGTACCTTCAGGTTAGGTGATGGGTATCCTTGGATCAGAGTGTGTCTGGGAAGCCCTGGTCTTCTCCACCCCTTTGGGCAGAAAATCTAGTAGGTCAGACACAACCACCTAGTGGGTCAAGGGGAATGATGAGAGCAGAGGTAGAAGCTCTTTCAGATTGGATGGTAGTTGAGACTTGCCCTGACTTCTCAGTCCTCCAGTAACAGGAACAAGACTTTCCAAGTTGTCTCAGGTCTATGGCACCACATTCTGTGCCCTACCCCTTTCTCAGGATTTAATCCTATAGGCAAACCTACCTAAACTTGTGTGCCAAGAGGAATGGTGGGAGAAGGGTTTATCCTTCTTCAGGTAGGATAGAAACTTGGTGCCTTCTGCCTTCTGCCTTCCAGGGGCAATCTCCCAGGTGGAAATGTTCTTGGGGCACTGAGATCCTCTGTTGTGACTGACCTATTTTTGGAAAATCTGACAGTAGGACATTAAGTAGTCAATAGGCCAAGGGAAATGATAGGATGAGGGGAATGTCCCTGTTCAGGTGTGATAGTGACCGCTTGCCCCCTGACTGAGACCGCCTGCTATGTGTCTAACCCACCCCTCCTTTTTGGGGTAGGAGTTTGTACAAGTCACACTGATCAGTCATGTCGAGGAACTAGTGGACATGGGAGACTTAACGGGAAGGGGGGACATAGCCTCTTCACCTTATCTGAGAGGTGGTGATCCAAGAATAGGGACTAGCTGTCCTGGTTCCCATGATACTACTGCTATGTTTGGTGGTATTTAGTAGGTAGGGTGCAGTTATCCAGTGTACCAAGGAAAATGATCAAATGGAATTATCTCCTTCAGGAATAATATTGAGACCCTCTACCCTCTTGCTCCTCTGATCTGCAGGGAAAGGGACAGGAGCAAAATGGCCTCTGGACTCAGAAATCCTCTACCGTGTGCCCACCTGCCTCCACTCTACTCTTATTTTGGAAGGAGTTTGTGCTGTTGAGGACCTAGTGAATATTCAAGGTTGAAGGGAGGTTGGGGAAACAGAGCTGCCTTAGATGATAAGAGGTGTCCCACAAACAGAGACCGACTGTCCTGGGACCTTTGGGACCTCCTGCCTGCCATTTTGGCTGTCAATGGAGCAGGTGAGATACAACTACCAAGTGGGCCAGTTGGATTGTGATGGGGACAGAGGCATATCATCTTTAGGTTTGACACTATACCTCTCTGCCTTTTGATCTCTGACTTAGAGAAAGGAGCAGGGGGAAATGGACTCTGGATTCAGGGATCCTCTGTTGTGTGGTACAACACCCCACTTCCAACCGATTTGAATTTCTGCAGGCAAGTTGGCTAAGGGTCCCACTGACCTAATCCAGAACGGGAGAGGAGTCTTTGCTGCTTTAAGTGTGCCGAGATGTATCTAGGGAAACAGACATCAGCTATCCTGGTGCTTTTGGACTCCCTGCTATGTCCCATCCATTCTGGTGGAAATCAAACAGTAGGCTACAACTACCTGGTGGGACAAGGGGAATGATGGGGTCAAGGGGGTATCCTCCCCCTTCAGGTGTGATGCCAGTTAAGAAACTTCTGGCTTCCCGACTCTTTGATTTCTAGGAATGAGGAACCACATTGTCTTTGAGATCCCTGCTGTGGTATCCACCACATACCTCCAACCCCACTTTGGCCAGAGATCACGAAGGCATGATGACCAGAATCCTAGAGATCTAATGTGCATCAGAGACAGACTGGGGTCAGAGGGATTTTGCCCTTCAAGTTGGGTGAGAGGGGTCTTGGAAGCCAGCTGTCCTGGAGCCCCTAGGATCCCTTATCATGTCCCTACTTTTCTGGTAGGAAATCTAGCAGGTAGGACATAGCCCCCTAGTATCTATTGGGAATGATGGGAGCAAGGATTTGTCCCACTTCGAGTGCGATGGAACAGGATGAAGATGATCTCAGGACTCTGGCACTCCTGGCCGTACCCCACCCATTTTGGCAAAAAATCTGGCCTGTGGGCTACAACCATCTATTGGGCCAAGGGCAATGATGGGAAAGGGGCATACCCACTTTGGGAGTGATGGGAATTGGAAGCTTACAGAGCTTCAGATATGTAGTAACGGAAAATTGTGCCTAGTGGCTTCACCTATCTCCCACACCTGTTGTGAACCTACCAACTGTTTTCTTTTTTTGGGGAGAGGTCCTTAAGGCAGCCACACAAGTGGTCCCACTCATCTAATAGGGATCAGAGCCCACCTAAAACTAGAGAGGATTGTTTTGCTTCCATTTTACTGATAAATATCCTAGGACATGATATGGGATGTCCCTAAGGAAGGCTAGCCAGAGTTTCCCAGGATATAGTGGAAACAGGAGCCTGACACAGTTTTGGCTGCTATTCCAATTTAGGTTAGGTGAGAGCTGTTCCAGGAACAGGGACCAGGTATCCTCAGGCCTTTGGAAACCCTGCTCTGTCCCACTTGTTTTAGAAGGAAATCCAGCAGAATAGAACTCTTGGGCCAAGGAAAATGATGGGAGCAACTCCCATCAACTTTTAGAATGGCCTCAGGCCTCTGGGATCACCTCCTGTGTCCCCTCTATTTTTGGTGGGAAGCTGGGCAGGCAGGCAGTTATTACCTATTGGGTCAATGGAAACAATGGGAATAGGAAGATATCTCCATTTCACTTCTGATGGATGTTGGAGTCCAAACTGACCAATCTGATCCCAGATTAGAGGAAGAGTTGCAAAGCAGCTTCACATCTCTTCGGATACACTCCATGCTTGTATCTCCTCCCCTTCTAGTAGGAAATTGAGCACACAGGTGCCCAGGCAGTGGACCAAGAGCAATGATGGGCTCAGGACATCCTCCTGAACAGAATTTGGGAGAAACAGCGCTTTCATGTTAGGTAAAAGGTTTACCGTGAGTGGGCCAGTTGTACTGGGCTTTCTAGGACTCCCTGCTCGCTCTGGAGACATTTTGGCACCAACATTTGTACATTGGTACATTAGAGGTAACAAGGATGACATTGGGATGAAGGGGAACATCCCACTTCATTTATGATGGAAATTGGGACTCTCTTCCTTCTGGCATCTGTGAAGTCTGAGCAAAGGGTGAAATTACCTCAGGCCACAGGGACCCTCTGCTATATTCCACCCATTTTTGGCAGGGTATCTGGATTTTAGGACACACTATTTATTGGAACAAGGGAAATGATGGGACCAGAAGGACATCCCCCTTAAGGTTTGATGGGAGTTGGAATCTTCAGCCTTCTCAACTCTATGACCACTGGTAATATGAAACTTTACCAAATGGCCTCCCCACTCTGGGATACCCTGCTATATGCCCATAACAGCCTCTCCATTTTTTGGCAAGAGTTCATGTAATCATATTGATCAATGGTGTAAAGTGCCTAGTAGGTTTGGTAGGCTGAATGGAAATTGGGGGACATAGCCCCTGTAGGTAAGGTGATAGGTGATAGATGCCTCAGAAACAGGGGCTAGCTATGCTGGGACTTCTGGGACCCCCTGCTGTGTCTCATCAAATTTGGAGGGAAATGAGCATATAGGACACAATTATGAATTGGGCCAAGGGGAATGAAGGGAGTAGGAGGCTATTCCCCATCATGTTTGCTATGAGTTGGAACCTGCAGGTTTTCCAACTTCCTGGTTTATAGTAGAAGAAAAGTCAGCCCAATGTCATCCCCCATCTGTTACTCTTGCTTTCTACCCATCTACCTCTTCCCCCCAAAGATAGAGGTCCACAAGTCACATTAGTGCAGAGTACCAGGGATCTAGTGGGAATTGGAGATGGACTGGCATAGGGAGGGTGGGAATATTCCACTTCAGGTTTGCTGAGAGGTGTCCCAGGAAGAGGGAGCACATGTCCTCAGGCTTCTGGGACCCCCTGTTGTGCCTGATCCAACTGGCCTTTTTGTCCTGACAATTTTGGTGAGACGTCCAGCTGGTCAGACAGAAGGAAATGATGTGGAGTAGGGGAATGTTCTCTTTTGGATTTTCTGAGTTAGATCCCTTTGCCTCATGGCCTCTCAGACCTCCAGAGACAGGAACCTGAGCAGAATGGCCTTAGACCTCTGGACCCCCTTGCTGTTTCCCCTCTACTTTTGGCAGGAAATCTGGCAGGCAGACAGGCAGGAAGCAGCTACATAGTGAGCCAATGGTAATTGTGGGAGCTGGAGGATATCCCTTTTGAAGTCTGATGGGAGTTGGGGCTTGCTAGTTTCCCAACTCTCTGACTTCTCCTAATAGGAAGCTGCCCAATGGCCTCCCACTTCTGGTACTCTTTGCTATGTGTCCACTCTACATCCTCCTTTTTTACAGGAATTTTGCATTTAGAATGCTCACGCTAGTGAGTTTGGGAGACCAAAGGGATGGTGAGGGACTTAACCTCTTCAGGTGTCCGAGGAATAGGGGTTGGCTGTCCTAGGGCCTCTAGGACCCCCTGTTGTGCCTGATCCAACTGGCCTGTAGGACACAACTATTTAGTGGGACAAGGGGAAGGACAGGAGTAGCAGAATATCCCCTTTCACATTTAATTGGAGTTGGATCTGCAGGATTCCCAACTTACTTTCAAAACAAGAAACTCAAGCCTAAGTCCTCACCCCTCTGGTACCTGGTGTGTCAACTCTTCCAATCCCCCCCCCACCCCAATTTGGGAGAAGTTTTCATGCAGTTAGGTTAGGCAGCAGTGTCAGGGATCTAGAGGGATTGGATGCTGAAGAGAAAGTGGGGGACAGAGGCTCTTCAGGTTAGGTGAGATGTGTTCCAGGAACAGAGCCAGCTGTCCTGGATCTGTGGAATCCCAATCCCCATCCCCTAGTGTGATCTGCTCTTTTTGGAGGGAAATCTCGCAGATAGGCTGCAACTATTTGTGGGTCAAAGTGAATAATAGGAGCATGAGGATATCCTTCAGATTTGATGTGGGTTGGGGCCTGTCCTGGTGTGTCTGACTTCAGATGACAAGAGATGCCAAGTGGTCTCAGGCTTCGTGCACCCTTGTCTGTAACCTACCTTTTTTTGGTAGAGTTGGTATAGGTACATGGCTGGGGTCTAGAGGATATAGTGAGGTAGGCAGCCTGAGTGGTGGGTGAGGAACATAGCCCCATTAGGTTTGCTACAAGTTAAGATCTCTTGGATTCCTGTTTGTCTTACCTCTGCTGATAGCATCTGAGACCAGCTGACCTCAGTCAGCCTAGAGCATGTTACTTGGGCCTGAGGTCCGAGGGAAGAAGGAGAAGTCACCCTTTAGTTTTTGGCTGTATCGTGGCTGTTTGGCATCTATCTCTGGGATATCCAGTTCCTCCAGGCTTGATAGTGAGGTCCAAAGGTCAGAAAGCTTCGAGGAAGGACCTGTGAGGGGAAGAGCACAAGTTATGCTGGGACCTCACAAAAGGAGAGGGATGAGGTCCAAGAGGAGGATGGGTGAGGGGACTGGCAAGAGCGGGAAGAAGCTCAAGTTCCCAGGAGGAGATGGGTTCCCTGAAGAAAAAGACACACTGGTCAAAAAAAAAGGGCTTGCGGTCCCCTAGTGGGGCAGAGATGGAGAAGCTCAAGGCCCAAGAGGTAGCAGAAACCTGCTGGGACCCATGAGGGAAGAGGCTCGAAGCGCAAAGCTTGTTGGGACCTGTGAGGGACTAAAGCGCAAGGCTCAAGGCCCGCTGAGACCCCTGAGGAGAGAGTCCGACTGGTCCAAAAAACGGCTTTGAGGCCCACTGGCGGGGCTAAGGTGGAGAAGCTCAAGGCCCAAGAGGCAGCAGAAACCTGCAGGGACCCATGCTGGGCGGGGCGAGAAGTGCAAAGCCTGCTGGGACTGGAGCAGGGAGAGGCGCAAGGTGCGAGGGCAGCTGGGACCCCGTGGACAGCGAGGTCCGAAGGGTGGCACAAGGTCTGCTGCTCCCCTCACACGGTGGCCCCGAAATACTCCACTTCGCTCCTCCTCCCCAACCTGGCACGTGGAGAGGATTAGGTCCCTGCAGAACGCAATAAGGCAGCAGGAAAAACCCAGTGCACAGCGAGCTGGGAGGGGGGCCGGGAAAGGGGGGAGGGGGAAGGGGGAGGACGGGGACGGTGGCTACAGAGGCCGAAGGAGGGGGTGGGGTGGGGTCGGGGGAGAGAGGGAGAGCGGGCAAGAGAGCGCACGAGAGCCAGCCAGGGGGCCCGGCAAGTCAATGCGCAGGGCGCATGCGCTCGGCTAGCACTGCGGAGGGCGAGGGGAGGGAGGGGAGCAGAGCGGAGCGGAGCGTGCTCCGGCAGCGACAGCTGCATCTGCATCCCGGGTCCCCTCCCCGTCGCCGCCTCCTCCTCCTCCTCCTCCGCGTCCTAGTCCATCTCCGGCCAGGCACCGTGAGCTCCGGGTCGGGCAGCAGCCGCAGCCTCGTCTGCGCCAGTCCGCGCTAAGAGGTCACGTTGCAACCCCCCTCCAAAGAGGTAAAGGGGAGGGGGCAGGGGGCACCGGACCGGTCTGTCGGACCGGCCGGGGGTGGGGTTGGGGCGCTCAGGGCTTCAGTACCTCTTCCTCTCCTTCTAACCAAAGCCTGGGGAGCGAGGAATTGGGTTGAGGGTCCCTGATCCGTGTGCCCCCCCCCAACGGACAATGCAGAATTTATAGAAACTTGGGGACTTGGTTATTTTCGTTTTAGCCGGGCCTTTTCGTGGGGGAGGGGGGAAGATGGGGCTTGGCTCTAGACTCCCTGTTCCCTTGTAGGATAGACCCTCGGCTTTCTGTTTATCCCTCTTTCCAGAGAGAATGGATGGAGAGGCTAGGAGCCCTTGGTTGCAGCCGGCTGAGGTAGTCTTCCTCACCCCACCCCCTGGGGCGAATCCTTGGGCAGCCAGGGAGGTGAGGGGAGGAGAGCTCTGTCAGGGGCATGTATCCGCCCAGATTCCTGGCCCCAGCAGCAGAGTGGCTCTCTTTCCTCTGGAATATTCCTATTTTTCACTCCAACCTCCTACCTCTCAGTATCCCAGGATGGAAGACCCAGAAGTGTTTTCCTTGGAAATGGGGGCTAACTGTGAATCAGGGGTGGAGCCCAGTTTGGGCTGGTACCACCTTGGTAATTGAGCAGAAGGGGGAAAGGAAGTCTGTGCTGTATTGGGAGCTTTCCTGACTGACCATCCAGGGCCTAGGAGGTGGGCAATGGCTGCAGGAGCAGCTCCATTCTTCCTTTTGCATGAGAAGTCCTGGTTGGGCCCTAGGGAATGCTGGGGCCACTGAGCACCTTGATTTTGGTGGGGTGGGGAGAGGATTTGAGAGGCTCTCTGAGTAGAGGGAAGGCTGGGAGAAGAGAGAAGGCAGTCTCTTGGGGAACAAAAAGGCGCTTCCTGATGGAAGAGCGATTCCTAGCAGAGGCACTCCCATAAGGGTTGCTGCAGTTGTGGGGGGAGGAGGGCAGGGCAGAGTGCTGCTGGGCAGCACACCTCCAGAGAGCCCCTGGATGCTGCCTTCAATCACTTGGTCCATTCCTCTGCTGTCTTTTGCTGCAGTCCTTTGAAGTGCTCTGGTTGGGCATCTGGCCAGCTTGCTGCTGACCCTGGCCATAGGTACCTGGGCAATTGGACGGGAGTAGATATCTGAAAGCTTGCTGTATTTTGTTGGAAAACTGGATTCAAGCGGATGGGCAGTAGAGGTGGTTGAACCTCGTTGTGAGAGGAATATGTGTCTGGTGAGAGGGTAAGAGAGGCTCAGTAGCCCTGAGTCTAGAGTCACTGCCTCTCTTGGATGCTCTGTGTTCATCCTCTTTTTCTGTTGCCCCACCCTGACCTCTTGCACAGCTTGCTGTGATGTCTAATTGTTTCCTCATTGGTTTTATATGGAGTGCAAAAGCAATGGGCTAGGAGGCAGGAGACCTGGGTGCCAGGACCAGATCTTCCACCAACCCGTTATGTGAACTTGTCCAAGTCCCTTGTCTGGGTAGCAGTTTCTCCCCATAAACTGACTCCGTGGTCTCTGAGGGCTCTTACGGCCCTAAGATTCTACAACTGTGTGCTTGTTTTGTCTGAATTACTAAATTGTAAGCTCTTAAAGGATTCTAAGTCCTTGAAGGCAGGACTGGGATCTGATTGTTCTTTGTTTTCCCCACAGTACCTGCACACAGTAGGCTTTCAATGCCTACTACTTGTTGGATTGGGAGCCTGAGAACTGCTGGGGATCTGGTCATTTTCCTGCTCATCTTGTGAAGGGTTTCAAATAGTGAGGGAGTTGGGGCACATTGCCTCTCTGCACCGGGCCAAGCTAGCCAGATTTCCAGTTAATATATGCTGTGGATCAGCCTTTTTCCCCTTTTTACTTGTATTTTCCATAAGGAGCTGTCACAAGGTAGAAAATATCCTTAGGGACTGGCTCTATTTGGCTTCATTTTCCTATCCTAGGGCTGCTGGAAAGAAAGATTTCTGTCTCCTTGCCCCCATGGTGGGCTTTTATTTCCCATCCCCTGCCAGGGACCCACAGAGACCCTGGTCAGAGGATAGTTGAATTGCCTTTATTGAATTATGGTGCAGCTAGAGAGTGGAGGGAAGAAGGGAAGCCACTGACCCTCCCTGCTGGGGGGTGGGTAGCAGTGCAGAAGAGGCATAGTGATATGGGCACAATCTCATCTCTTGTGCAGCCTTATATAGAGTGACTGTGGGTATCACGGTGCTGAGCTCCTGACAGTCAAGGGGAAAGATGAACATGTACCCTTTAATGTCCTACCAGCAGTAGTTCTGCCAAGAGGTAGTATTTCACCTAATTAGCTATTGAGCTGGTCACTTCCCTTGGATGTGTCTTGGTTTCCCCATCTGTAAAATGGCAGAGGGAGGAGAGAAGACAAACTATGATTCGACTATATCTTGGACTCTGTTTATAAATTCATTTCATGCTGGGCTCCACGAGTCTCTGTGACTTCTCAGCTCTGTGGCCATTCCCATCTTGGGAGCTTTTGGAACCAATCCATGTTCCCCATGATACCCCCTCACACCATATCCCTCTGACTAGGCAGATTTAGTCTCCCCAGATCTTTGAGTCAGACAGAGTTCCCCAAGTCATAGAAATTCCCTCATTCTTACCCCACCTTCCCTTGGCTTAAAATACCCTGAGAATTGTATCAGCTCTTGGCTCCCCTTTGGCTCTGCGGCCCCAGACTGAATTAACCGCTCTCTGAGATGGAGCATGGCAAAGCTGTCGAATGCTGTGATTACTTAGGGATCCGCCCCTGATAAACCAAGCGCTCTGGCTGCATAGCGCAAGATTGTGGTATTAAGGAGCTAGAGATGGAAGGGCTTTAGTGAGACACTCTGGTGCACCCACTCATTTTACAGATGAGGAAACTGAGTCCCAGACAGGGGCAGTGCCATATTCTGGGTCACTCAGGTAGTAGTTGAACCCATATCTTCTGCCAGACCTGGGGGTATTTTCTGCTACTTCATGAGGAATTATCAGCAAGAAAGCTACAATCACATATTCACATAGACCACTGAACGTGGTTTAACTTGAGAAGACCTTGGAAAGGACATCAGAGA
The DNA here is from genome assembly GCF_016432865.1 of Antechinus flavipes. NCBI lineage: Eukaryota > Metazoa > Chordata > Mammalia > Dasyuromorphia > Dasyuridae > Antechinus > Antechinus flavipes. The sequence goes on along the minus strand of NC_067404.1, from coordinate 57,429,470 downwards.
TCAAATCTGATCTCCTCAATTTCCAGAGAAGAAAAGCAGAGGCCAGAAGGGTGACTCAGCCAAGAGCAAGGTAGCAAGTGGCAGAGCTTGGTTGGAATCTGAATTCTCCCCCCTCTAAATCCGGTGCTATTTCCAATAGATCCTGGGTCTCCTTTGGCCCAAGGATTGGCTGCCAGATGTTCTGTAGCATTTAAAAGTAACATCATTCCTAGATAATTCCAGAGAAAAGCCTTTCTCTGGGGTCGCTTTAAGCCTTTAAAAGGCTCCCCATCACTTGGAGACAGATTCTGAAGTGACACAGGCCACTTGTTGGGTATGAGAAGAAGCACAGTATATATATAAAATTATATTGTGAGGAGGAAAGAACTGAAAGTGTTCATAAGTGCAATGGCTGCTGAGAGAAGCCCTCTTTATAAACACTGCTGAAGAGAAAAATGTTCTTGGAATGAGCAAAGAGCTGCAACCCTTTAGGCCCTGAGCAGCAACTGCTCTCCTTTGGGTTTGAGGAGTACCTCTGCTAGTTTGTGGCAGTTTAATCTTTGAAGGAATGTCAAATCTCTGTGGTAATTTATTGAGAAATTCCAAAGCTATGAGTTCGACAACAAGCGGTTAATAGCAATTTTGAAATGAATTTGTGTCATTTGTCCCTTTTCCATGTATCTTTTTAGTTAACAGCTTTCCTCATACAAAAGGCAAGATTGCTGTGCTCAGGGTCTAAAATGGAGACTTACTAGAGTGAGTCTGAGTAGGTGCTTTCGAGAGGTTTGGTGCTGAAGTTATGGTTTCTAAGGGGCTCCTGCATGGCAGTGTCCTAGAGACAGAAGACCTGGGTTCAACTTTCAGTTTTGTCACTTCACTAGATGTGTGACCCTGGCTGGCCCTTGGTTCCTCTGTTTTAAAAGGAGAGAATTGGATTAGATGAGATGATCACTAAGGTCCCTTCCAGTGTGAATGTGTTACATTATAAATGCTTTTTATTGGGGATGATAAAGAGAAACATGACTGACATTGGATGGAGAACTTGTGTGTGTGTGTGTGTGTGTGTGTGTGTGTGTGTCTGTGTGTGTACCTTGTTTAACATTTTTAGCAATTCTTTTGGGGGTGGAGGGAAGTCACATCATGCAGTCTCCAAGTTTGCAGATTATGCTAGCTTCTGGGGAGGAACATGCTCATGGAAATAAGCCATGAGAATAAAGCCCCCCATATGAGTGGGCAGAAAGGCAGCATATGAGCTGCAGTGTGGGCAGGGCTGGCAAGCTAATGCATTTAAGAAAGAGCTAGCCAAGCTGTACTTACAGAATCACGGGCTCTGAACTAATTATCAGCCAGGAAAGGGCTCCAGGCCTCAATGGGGACTATTCCCTATGCCCTGGCCCCTTGGCTACTGTAGCCATATAGTTCTGGGCCTCACTAAAAAGAATAAGGCTCAAGAAACAACAGTGGCTGAGTAGTGCTGGGTGACTGTACTTTTTTAACCAGAATTAGGGCATGTGATCAGAGAAAGGGAATTGCTTTTTGAGTCGAGATTGACCTGATTTTGAATCCTGCTCTATAACTAACTTTTGGACTCTGGGCAAGTCACCTTAACCTGTTTGTCTCCTGGAGATAGCAATTCTCAAACTCTTATCTCCTCAGAATTGGGAAGAAAATGCTTTGTGAAATATAAACTACTATGGGCAAGGGAATTGTGACAGCCTTCTCCTACATGGGCCCAAGAAAGGGTGGGAGCTGGCCAGGTTCGGACAAGGCCAGTGAAAAGGATCAGGCTGGCATCAGTTCTCAGCCCTGTCACGGCAACCGAGGCAGGTCCCCAGTCAGAAGATCTAACTTTGAACCCCACCTGATCTTCCCAGTCTGGGTCTCGGTTTCTTCCTTCTTAAAAGGAAGTTGGATTGGATGTTCTATAAAGGCGTTCTAGCTCAAAATCTCTGCTGCTCTTTGTGCTGGGAGTACAGTCTAAGAATGACAGACTAAGGAGGACTAGGTGTGTGGGTGGGAATGAAAAGCTAGGGACAAGCATTAGAAATCAGGGGTGCTGCCGCTCGAGCTCGGGGAAAGGGACCGCGGGCAAGAAATGGCTCATGAGGAACCACCGGGGTCTGCTCAGATATTCTCCCAGGCGTGGCCGAAGTCAAGAGGGTAAAGTCTTTTAGACGTGTGGCCAGGAACCAGAACGTGTGGCCACAGTAGTCGGGAAAAGAATTCACATTTCCACAATCTAAGGTTTTAACAAAAAAACTCATAACTCAAGTGCATTCTTCATTTTATAGGCAGGGAAAACAGGCTGGGGGTGAGAAATGATCTCAGATCAGGGTGGAGTTCAAAGAAACTCACTCTTGAACAAGGTCTGAGCCTAAAGAAAGCTTCAAAGTCCTCGGGAGCCAGGTATGGGATGCGGACCTTGCTCTCTTGATTTCTCTGAATGAGCTTCCCCTGTAGAGAGAGCTGGCCACCTTAGCCATTTCCTGCATAGCAAATAGCTATATCTGAGCTGCAACAGAAAGAATGACTGTTGTGACCATATTTTCTGAACCAAAAATTGGAACACATGGTCTGGCAAAGAAAATTCCTTTTGCAGAGCTTCATTAAAAGCACATTTTCTATTCTTGAAATAGAATTTCTTGTCCCAGAAAATCCAAGGTGTATGGTCACCCTAGATATGATTGACACTTGCAAATTCAAGGGGGGGTGGGGATGGAAGACAAACTCGGGCTTATTCGTGAACTCTTCTAATTCCTGAAATATGAGACTTAGAAGAAATTCCATAAGACTCAAAGTAGGTAGATTGAGGATGAAAGTAGTCCTGTTTAAGACTGCAGGTGGTCAAATTTCACACTGATAAGTGGTATAGACACAAAGAAGAAACAGGCTCGGGAAGGTTCATTTCTTGGGGTCCAGCGCTGTGGTGATCTATGTGAGGATGAGCTTTCTTCCCACGCCGAGCTAGATTGGTCCTCAGATAACAGACAGCTTGTCTCCAGAATTGGACTCGAAGCCTTTCTAGCTTGCTAGGATATTCCAGAGCTTACACTTTCAGGGTATAATCTTCAAGAACCCAGGGACAGATTGCTGCCGTGAGGAGACATTGAAGGAGGATAGTAATAGAGAAGACAGAGCAATACTAGGTCGCTCGGGGAAGCTCAGGATGTTTGGAAATTCAGGTTGACATAGAAGGCATCTGTCCCCTCCCACAAAATGTCCCTTGCTGCCTCCATCACAGGATATCAGATGGGATGAAACACTGGTCCGAACTAGTGTGGTATTGCTCATATTTTTATGTAACGAATTTTTCTTTGGTGAGGAAATTCAATTATAGTTAGTTGAAAACTGTACAGTTCTTTGATTCAGTTAACTCCTGGCAGATTCTGCTATTAATGGAATTTCTTGCCCCTTCTATGTATGTGAAATGGCAGATTCATGCATCCATCCCCTCCTTATCTCCAGCAAAAAAAAGAACATCCACCAAGAGCCCTAAACAAGGTCCTTTCTACCAAAGTGAAATAGAAAATGAAGCACCTAGAAAGGAAGGTGGTGATCACTAAGAGCAAATGTGGGTTTCTCAAGAACAAGTTATGTCCGATCAGCCCCATCTTTTTCTTTGGACAGGATTCCAGCATGGTTGGAGTATTCCTGGATGTCAGTACTGATTTAAATAGCTAAGTCATCATGTGTTGAAGATATTGTAGAGGGGATCCCTCTTCGGGAACAACTTTGGAGGTCTTTTCGGCTCAGCTCACACTGACGATCGAAGAGCAAGGAGACCAAGAGCTCCTTTATGTAGAGGGATGATTGGGAAATGCCTTGAACGGGCCCCGGAACCTTCTGTATTCCTTCTCCTTATCTATCCCACGGCTGCATTTGGAGGGCTGCTTTACTTTGATCAGCAACTCCCAATTCTATACTGCTTGAGAGGAAAGATTTGAGAGTCCTCCCAACCCCCAGAAATGGCAGCTCTTTTCAGCACTAATGTTCCTGAAGCTACCAGTAGGGATTATTACTGACACATAGAGACATGGGATGGTCCATTGGGTGCCAGGAAAAGGGATGGGGATGGAAATGGGTATTGGCTTAGCAATCAGGAGACTTGGTTTTTCTGTTCTACTGGTTGGGTGTGTCTGATCTCATCACTTCCCCTCCTTATCCTGAGAAAGAGAGAGCCAGATAATCCATCTCTAAGATTACTTCTGGTGCTAATATCTCATCCTTTATACTCCTTTCAGGTACTAGTGTTCCCTATTACTTCTCAAGCCTAGCCTCCTTTGAGTTCTGTGAGCATCACTGCCAGAGAATCTGGCTTTCTTTTTCCTGGGACCCTGCATAGATCATCCCTCTTCCCCCAAGATGGGTGTTTTTGTCTCTGCTTTGAATTCGGATAATGGAGATAAAAGACATCCTCAGTAAGAGGCTGGGAGTGGGGGTTAGTCCTAGGAGGGGCCAGTTTTGTTACTTAGCTTTCTTCCAAGCAGTGTCCATCCTTAGGCGGTTAGGCTCTCCAGCTTTGGGCTAGCTGGAGATATATGACAGGCTCATGTGAGAACTTAGCAGTTAGCAAATGTGTGGAAAAGTGTGACATCTTAGCTCTGGAAAAGGGAGAGGGGGAGTTGGCAGATGTCGAAACAAAAAGCCTTTCGTGTTCATGGTTTCTAAACTAAGAAGTTGGTGATGAGTCCAGAATGGCAGATTACTGGAGGCCTGTGCCTACGCTCAGCACATACATCCTCAAGCCTGTGAATATTGTACTTGGATTTGTGTCCCTAGCACTCAACACAGTGCTTGGTACTTCAACGTTTAATAAAGGTTTGTTGATTGGGATAGCAGCATCTATTCCCCAAATTAGTTATTTGTTACCAGGGAGAGCTGCCCAGGAGGACGCCCCAGTCCTTATTTTAGCCATTCTTTTTGATTTCCTTCCCTGTTTCATTTTTGGCCAAGACTCTAAAAGTAGCTTATCACTTCCTCTTTCTGACCTGGGCTGTCCTATGGAAGAAGAGAGGAAGAGGAGGAGGGGACCCCAAGGCAAACAATCCCCAGCTCATGGATGTCTCTCTTCTGGGAGAGCTATCAGGAACCCTGAGGAGCACCATAATAGAGAAGAGACCTAAGGGTCCCTTAGTAGAGATGGAAGGATCCTAAAAGATAGGATGTCAAAACTGGAAAAGACTATTCAAAAATCTTATCATTTAAAAGAGGAGTAAACTGAGGTTCAAGTGCTACCTAGCATTGGCCAAGATTCTCAGCCTCATGAAATTTCCACCCCTTCCTAAAGCCAGAGCCCAGGAAAGCTCACAGGATCGTTCCACTTAGAAGCTGGGGTACTAATGAGTCTGTTAACACTATTTTAGAGGGAGGGGGAAGATGTTCTTCTCATCTAAAAAGGTAGCTTGAGCTCCATGGACAGACCAGGAAAGGGAGGAGGGACCTTTGGATCCAATCCTCTCTCCAGGAGCATGGGAAGGAAAGGTATAAATGTGGTGCCATGTAGGAGGCGGCTAAAGCTCCGTAGCTCTCCATTGCCAGTAAAAATGTTTGGACTCCATCTTCAGACATTCAGGACTCTCCCATATGGACCCATTCTACCTCCTCTGCCACTATTTCCCCTTGGAAGTTTTAGGGTCTAACCAGTCTCATCATCATAATCACCTCAGATACTCTCTCTTACCATCTGCTCGCTTATGGTGGTCCCCAAGCCTTACAAACTTTCCCCTATTCTTTTAAGCCCTAACTCGAACTTGAATAATTACACTGTGCCTGAGCAATCCAGCAGGTAGTGATTGCTCCTACTTGGTTCTTGGCAGCATCTTCTGTGGGAGAGGCATCAAACGCCAGCATGCTGCCCTCCTGAGTGTAGCTGGAACCAGATTAAAATGTCATTAAGAAATATTTAGCAAAAGAAAGATATAGTTAAACATAGATAATGTTAATATGTTGTTTTCTAAGTTAACGTGCAGCCCGCAGGGATCCTTATGTATTATTCAGTGGCAGCTTTCCATTTGAGTTGGACGCCACTGGCCTCCGACCTTTTCCCTGTACCCCTTTTATTGGCCACTCAGTATACAGCCTGCCTTGCATTGGTACATTTCATTAGAAACTTAACATTGAGTATCACTACAACCAGCTGTATCTACATGCTCTTCATATTTAGATTATTTTTAGTGCAGAAGGTATTGTCATCTTTTCAGTATTCCCTTGGCCCTTATCAGGATCTTCTGTTCATTCTCGTTTCTCCTCTTGGATGAACCATTCTCATGATTGTCCTTTTACCATTTGAGATTTTGTAAGCATCTTTCCTGATTTTTGTTGGATTTTTCATACCTTTTGGTCTTAATTCCAGCTCATTTAGCGGTTCTTTGGTTGTTTGGTGTTTCGGTTGTTTCTGGATTCTGGTGATCTTTGAACAAGTGGCTCTTGGTGGGTTTTTAGAATGCTTTCAGAGTCTGTTGCCCATGATGGAATGCTTGGCTCAAAAACTATGTTCTTTTGGGTACTTGGATATGGCCTGCCAGATTCTTCAAAGAGATTCTTCAAGTTTGCAGCACTGTTCTCCCATCTCCAGGCTTTTGGACAGCCGCTTTCCCAGGCCTAGAATGTACATCTTCCTCAATTTTGTCCCTGAGAACCCAGGCTCTCTTCAAGGATTCATTTGAATATCAGCTCTTTTGGGAAGCTTCTCCCTCTCTCCCTCCTTAAATTGCTTTGTGCTCTGTGTTTCTACGGCATTTATCTGGAGTATAAGCTTCCTGAGGACAAGAGCTGTTTTCTTTTTTGACTTTCTAGCCCTCACATCCAGCAATCACTGTCCAAGGTGCTTTTTGAGCCACCACATTGGGTCAGTGCTGCTGCCTTAAGGGAGATGGCCAGCACTGTCCCTCACTTTATCCTGGTGGCACGCACAGCCTCAGCATGCATGCTTCTACTGCTGTTGATCACCATCTACCTTTTCTGAATATGTTTTCACGTTAGAGGCAGCAGGTGTGGTGGAAAGAGCACTGGCCTTGAGAGTCAATGCAATGAAAAGCACACTGGCTCTAGACTCAGGGGATCTGGATTCCAGTCCCATTTCTGGGCTTATTTGCCTAGGTGAGTGAGCAAATCAGTAAAGTTCCCTGGGCTTCCATTCTCTCAAACATAAAAGGAGGGGGTCAGCTTCTCAGGTTTCGTCCCCATCCCCTTTGCAGCCTATCACAGAGAGCAGTTCAGAGTCAACAATATTCTTGAGCACTTAGCATGAAAATCTCCCCAGATCAAATCAGCTTCAAGAAGATTATCTGGAAACGTGTATCTCTCCCATCTGTGTGGCGGCAGAACCACCCCTGCTAAGCCGGTGGCACACTTGACAGCGAGAATAATTTGAGTTCTCAGCTTTCATAACAAAAGGCAAAGAGTATAGTATGAAAGTGATATTGTGAGCTCTTGATACCCCCTGCGCTGTGCTGGGCCTTGGACTTGGAGTGTGTTTCGGCCTGGCGTGGTCCTGGAATGCTAGTGCCTAAGAAACCTTTAAACTCCATGCAGAAGGCAGGGAGAGCCTAGGAAGTAGCTGCAGCCATGCCGGACCATTCTAGATCTTGGCTTCTCTGTTCTTGCCCCCAGAGATGTCCCAGTTGGTCACTGGTGGTGGCATAGGAACCACTGTCAGCCTCAGTCATGCCATCTATTAGTGGCACGTAGCTTCAGGTAATCACCTAACCTCTCTGGGCCTCAGAAACTCATAGAATTGTAGAAGTGTATATGTATAACTGTAAGGGAACTCAAGAACCATTGAGTCACTCCCTCATTTTATAGATGAACAGACCAAGCCCACCAGAGGTGACAGCTTGCCCCAAGGCATGCAAGTAGTGATTGTCTGATGCAGGATTTGAATCTAGGATGGGCAACTAGTTTGGCCCTTCTCTGAATAGCAATCCCTCCTGCAAACTCTCTGACACCTTCTGCTCCAAGCCTTCCTGTGATGAGGAACTTCCTCCCAAGGGACAGGCTTCCACTTTCGGACAGCTGTCATCAGGAGGTTTGCGCAGGGGCCAGGCTTGGTGATGATTGTTGAGGTGTTTAGGTCCCTTTCTAGCTCTGGCATTCTGTGGGTACTTCTCAGCTCCTAGTGGTTGCCCCCCTACCTCCTGTCTTTCAGAATGAGTTTTGGAGAGAGAACTAGTCTAGCATGAAATCCAATTTAGTGAGTGGCAGGAACCATTTTGTTTCTCCTCTTAGGAAGGATCATAAAGTGGTGGTGTCCAAAGCTGGAAAAGCCCTTCAAAATCACCTCTTCCAGCCCTTCATTTTATTGAGGGGGAAACTGAGCCCCAGAAAAGGAAAATGGCTTCTCCGAGGTCCCCTAGTACATAGCAAGGCCAGGCTTTGCACTGCTGCCCTGATTCTTCCCACTACACCAGCTCAGCCATAGTTGAGTCCAGACCACTTGGTCCTTCCACAAAGCCCCCAGAGTATGTGTGTGTGTGCAATGGTTGCCTTATTACTATCATGGCCCTGGATCAGAGCTAGCATCAAGTTGAAATCCAAATGCTCCAAGGTGCTCTCTTGCCACTCAGCATGTAGACTTGACTTTGGTGAAAGGAAGGCAGAATGTTGCTCGATGAATGTTTAACAAATTGTGGTCCATGATGATATCATTGAGAATATCATTGTACTGTAAGAAATGGCGAATACAAGCAATTCAACACAACGTGGGAAGACTTGTAGAAACCAGGACAGAGCAAAGAAAGCAGAAGAGGAAAACTGACATACACAATGACATCACAGTGGCAATGAGAAGAATAAATCAAACTAGATAGCTGGTTAACTATAATGAAGAGATGGGGAACTATGAGTATAGAATGTGGAATATATATATACACACACGTGTATCTAATTTATACATATACATACATACACTATTAGGTGTGATTCAGGTGGTACTTTGCTTACCTGTTGTCACTTTGCTCCAGGGAAAGCTTCACTAAGTGGGGAGAGGGAGTGGGATATTTGGAAATGGGAAAGTAGCATCTGCACAGATTTTGAGGAGTTTTAAAAGTAAGGCAAACTGCAGAAGATTTGAGGAATAAGGTAAGTGGGCAGCTATTCCAGATGCTGAGTGATAAACAGAAGGGCAGTTGGGAGGCAATTTGGAGTGGAATTCAGTGGATCATAGGAGATAGAGAAAAATGAAACCCGGAAGATAATCTAGACCTAAGAAATTCCAAAGGGAGAGAGAATAGATCAGCCCAGCTAAGTGTAGAATGGCTTCTCATTGGGTTGGGCATTCAGTGGAGAGTTCTTCGAATCATTGATTTACAGTTGGAAGGAGACTTAAAGGTTACTTAATCCAACCCACTCATCTTACAAATAGAAAAACTGAGGCCCAGAGAGGCCAAGTGAGTTTTCCAAAGTCACATTCATGAGTGGCAAAGCTGGGATTTGAAGCTAAGGTCTCTGCCTCCACGGGTAGCACACTTTCTAGTCCTATCGATCAGAAGGACATTTGGAAGATCAGCAGTGAACAATTTTTATTTCTCAGTGAAGCACTTTAAACTCCAATGGCCCATATAGCAGCAGTGACTGAGGCAATGGAATATTTTTTAAAAATGAAAAGTTTGAAAAAGATACTCCCAACTTTCCATAGGTGTATGGCAAAAAGAATAAAGCCCGAGAGCAACATGTGTTATAAAAGACCAGGTTAGAAAAGAGACCATGAAAATTGGCACTGGAACAACTCTGAACAATCTTAAAGGTTCTTATAGTTTTAATAGTCACTGAGTTGGCTTTTTAAAGTCCTCTCAAGTAGCAAAAGAAAAAAGTGATATTCCCCAAAACTTCGGGGATTGGAGGCATGTAGAAAGAGATGAGGGTAAGAAGAAGAAAGACTTTAAAATGGCCCTTCCTTCTCTGATCAGGTTTTGCCCCCAGGAAATCATCTCTTAGGTTCTGGACAACCGGGAGACAGCAATCAGCAGCCCTGTCCCTAACAAATAAGGGTGTTTTCATTTGGCTGTTAGACAAGAATACAAAATGGCGCCCAGTCCTGTGTGGCCTCCTCCTACTTCCGCAGGGCCAGTGTCAGTGTGGCAATAAAGGGAGCAAAGGATGTGAGGAATCAAATGGTTTCTTGACTACATCAATAGTAACCGTTGGCATTCTAAAGGAGAGATTCTTGTTCAGTGACCAGCAAGTGGACATACCGCTGAGGGAAATGAATCATATCCATCTTGATGTTCTTTCTCTGAATGAAACTAGGAGACAAAAGGAAGTTGTAGCTAACTGGGCTCACGGGGGATCTTCTAAGAAGGACAGAGGATTGTTTGACTTTAGCATGGGTTCAAGCGCTTCAGAAGAAACATTTCATGGGGCCACTTGATTATCTGGTATTGCAGTGTTCTTGATGACTGCAAGAAGATAACTGTGAAAAGGATTGTGCTAACATCTGAGTTGTAAGTGTTCCATGTAACTCTGAATGAGACCCTCCTTAGATAGGAAAGGTAGACAAAAATATACTGAAAAACATGGCTCAAAAATAAGAGATGAAAGCTGTCCGAGACTTATCAAACATGCAAAAGCTCCCATCTGCTATAACACAAATGCTTTCAACAAAGAATTGAGAGGCTAGACGTAGAGAGTTCATGATGTCAGTCAGAGGACTTTGATTCATATCCCATCTTTGTCAGTATCTGTGTGATCTTGAGAAAGTCACTTTTCCTGGACCTCATTTTCCTCATCTGTAAAAAGAGGGTTTGGACCAGATGGCCTTTAAGGTCTCCTCTAGCTTTGAAATCTGTGATTTGCCTTTTTACTCTCAAATTTGTAAACAAAGCCCTGTACACTCATTACTTTCACTCCTCTAACCCTTGTGGTCTGGCTTCAGACCCCACCATTAACAGCAGTGCTTCTAGTCATAGTTCCCAAGGACCTCCTAAAGACACCATTTCTGTCTTTATTATTTTTGACCTCCCCTAAGTTTGGACATTGTAGCCCACTTTATCTGCCTCTGGTTTGGGGAGTACTCTGCTGGCTCTGATTTGGCCTGTATAACTGCTCCTTTAGTTCATCATCATCCTTGTCCCTCACACTAAGTGGGGTGGGGTGCCTACCTCAAGGCCAAATACTGCACTGGACCCTTTCTTTTCTCTATACCTTTGCTTCAGCTCATATGACTTCAATCCTCTCTAACCAGATGACTTGCAGATTTACTTCTGTAGCCTTGGTCCATCATCACATCACCAACTGTCTGTTTTGATACTTTGAACTGCATATCTCACAGTCATCTCAGTCTAAAACAGTATTCATTATCTTTCCCCAAAAAACTTATTCTTCTTTTGGACTTCCAATTTTGGTCAACTTTCACACAACTGCCTCTAAGGTGAAACACAGATTATTCTGTTTGGCATTTAAAGCCCCTCACAGCCTGGTTCCAACCTGATCTTTTTGGGTACTTTCAAGGTGCTAAAAAGGAGGGAGACAAATGCCCAAGTTAGCAGACATTTTGGGGAATTTACAGCATGTGACCATATAAAGATCTATAAAGTAAAGCTAAGTCAATAAGGCTTATTATACAAGTACTCCATAGTCCAGCCAAATGGGCCTTCCTACTGGTCCGTCTCTTACCTCATGCCTAGAATGTGCTGTCGCTTTACTTCTGCCTCTTGGAATCCCTGACTTTCTTCAAAGTTCAGCTTAAGTGCCTACTTCTACATGAAGTCTTTTATGATCTCAGCTGTTAGTCTCCCCCAACAAATTACGTTAGGTTTACTTTGTATATCATTATATGGATGCACTGTAAATTCCCCAAGGGAAAAAGACTCAATTCTTTTGGCTTTGGATCCCTAGTGCCTGGCACGTGATACAGATATTTGACAAATGCTTGTTAATCGATTAGCAGTGAAGTCAAGCGTTTGCTAATTTGGTCACTCCCCCCTCACACACCCCTTCAGTAACTTGTTTTAACAGGTATTGAAGCTTAACATCAAAAAATTAAGATCCTGGCAACGGGTCCTATCACTTCCTGGCAAAGAGAGGGAGAAGAAATGGAAGAAACGTTAGATTTTATATTCTTGAACTCAAAGATCATTGCAGATGGGATGATGACTGAAGCCATGACATTAAAAGATGTTCCTTTAAGGACATCTATAGCAAATCTGTATAGCATACTAAAAAGCAGAGAGCACCTTGCCCACAAAGGTCCGCATCAAAGCTGTGGGTTTTCCAGTAGCGGTGCATGACTATAAGGAAATCCTTAGAATGGATGCTCTCTGATTGTGGTGCCGGAGAAGACTTTTTGAGAGTCCCTTGGACATCAAGGAGATCGAGTCTGTCAAATTTAATTCAGGCTATTCACTGGAAAGTCAGACATTGGAGGTGAAATTTAGTACTTTGGCCACATAATGAAAAGACAGAACTCATTGGAAACGACCCTGATTCTGGGAAAGACTGAAGGCAAAAGGAAAAGGGGGCAGCAGAGGATGAGATGGATGTCAAGAGAGATGAAAGGATGAGATAGTGTCATGGAATCAATGGACATGAACTTGGATGGTCTTCAAGCGATAGAATAGAAGGGCCTGGGGTGCTATGATCCACGGTGTTGTGAAGAGTGGAACAAGACTGAATAACAAGCAGCAACGTTGAACTATTTTCCTTATATACTATACCTTTTAAAATTTATAGTCTAGTTTTTTATTCACATTTTTAATTACTTCTGCATCAATAATGAGTTGTTAACACTGTTAAAGTAGCACTTTATTTTTGGTGATGTTTGTGCTTGCCATGATCAGCATCTGATGGTTATTTTCTTGGAAAAAATATTCATGGTCTGCAGGCAGAGGCTTTTCGTATGATCTAGACTATTGTCTGGTCCAGAAAGACACTGGCCTCCTTCATTCCTTATTCCTGATCCATGCTTTCTGCTGTATTTTGTTCACCATGCTCTTCTAGTTCCACCTTTGCATTGTAGTTGAGTATGGGAGTATGGGTTGCTTTAATTGGAGAGTCTTAGGGAGTTCTCTGTAGAGTATTCTACAGAATGACTGTACTTCTTTATCCCCTGTAAGAAATGTTCTGTGAGCCTGTTACTTTCATGAGGGTTTTTTGGAAAATATTTCTCACGAGGACTGCAATATGAGATGGCCAATCACCCATGAAATGATGTTTCTTGTTGCCTTTAGGCACATGATAAAACCAGTTCTGCCAACTCTTTGATTTGTCTCTCCAAGGAAAGCTGTCCTTCTACTGAACTGCAACTTTTCCCCTCTCATTTCATTTATAGTGAGAATGTTAAATTTAATCTAATCCAGAATATCTAGTAGTATGCTCACCCAGCAGACAAATATCTCACATTTAGCTTGAGTTGATGTTTATAGATAGCTGAATAACTGATTATTATCACCCTCTTGCCCCCTTGTTCACTACTGTCTGCCACCATCACTGAAAGGGTTGAAGGGGCACACAGAACTGAAGTCCATTTTTATTTGTTTTATTAGCTTTCCATGGCCAAAACTTTCATCTCCAAGTATACAGTCTAGTGGTGATAAGCCTCATTATACTTAACTCGGTTAGACCTTATAAAACAGACTCACTCTGTTTCTGGACAGTGTTTGAATTGAAGCCTTTCTAGCAGAGGAGAACCTATCAGAGCTCATGCTCCTCTGACATGGCCTTCAAGAACCCTTTGTCACTTCCATGCCATGATGAAGCAGCAGAATGTGACTTTGTGGAAGATTGGGACTGATAGATTACCTCCCCCAGCCAAAGGAAAGTAATTTCCCAGGTGTTTCTCAGTGATATGAAAACCTTTTAACATTTTACTTACCTCAGGGACCCTGCATCCTAGTTTCTTACATATAACCTTCAGCTTATCAGCAGATACTGCAGATAGAGAGCAGGCACAGACCTTCAAATTATTTTATATACTGTGTTTAGAAGCCTTATTCAAACCCCCTTGCTTTTTACACGTTCCCATCCCAAAGCCAGTGATCCTGCAAAGAGTTGCTGCTGTTATATTTTTTTACCCTGTCTCCCTATGTACCATTGTGATCCTTCTTTCCTTGCTTTTATTCATTCAAACTTTTACAGAGAGTCAACTGTGGAAGAGAGCTTTTGCTAAGCAGTGGCGGGGGTGGGAGGGGAGGCGGGGAGAGGCCAGAAATCACTAAGACCCCCTTAACTAACTTTAGGAGCAACATGTTCTAATGGAAAGAATAGTGGAAGGAACCTTAAATTATAGAATGTCAAAGATGGGAGGAGCACAGAGTGCTCAATATCAGAAGACCTTGGTTCTAATAACAGTACTTCCATTGCCTTGAGCAAATATCTTAACCTCTGAGCCTCAGTTTCCTTATCTAGAAAATGGGCGATAGAACTTTCAAAAGGCAGTGTGGTGAAGTACTTTTAGTAAACTATATAGTGGTTTAAAATGTGAGTTGTCCTAGTAGGGGAGATGGATGGGTGCTAACTCAAATACAAAACGGTGTAAGAGTATGAGGGACAAGATATTTTGAGAGTTCGGGCTTTGGAGAGAGTACATTCAAGCTGGAGCTAGAGACATTGGTCAAAAGATTCATAGAGGAGGTGACACCCGCTGGGCCTCCAAGAATAGGTATGGGAGGGAGGGAGAGGGAAGGGAAGAGATACACAGAGTAGGGAAAACACAGGGTCTGTCTAGGGCTGGAGAGTGATTCAGTAGGCTGAGACATAGGACACATGTAAGGGAGAAGAGGAAGCTAAATGTGAGGGAATAGAATGGTACCAGGTTGTGGAGATCCTTGAATGGCAGAATGAAGTGGTGGGGAGCTGTTGTCGGGTGGCAAGCAGGAGAGTGACAGGGTCAGCTCCATATTCTGTGTTTTTTTCCTTTTATTAGCCACATGTCTTCTCTGTTTGCAATGGACTTTGTATTCTAGGGCAAGATTTCTTCATCTCCTTTCCTTATTGTATTTCTAATTTGTGTGGCACCATTCAGACAATTTCTGGAGCTGAAAGCTTCCCTACCTTTGATTTGTCATCTTTTAGCCTTCCAGAGCCTCAGTCTCCCAGTGAATTTCCCCTGATAGCTAGCTCCCTGATGTATTGGAGCCTTGGAGTCCATAGTTCCACCTCAATCTCCTCAACGCTATCTGTTAGATCTAATTACGGTACTTGTAGGAGTCTCCTCTTTTTCTATCGGCCCCCTTTCTCTGTTTCCTATAATAGTGCTAAAAATGTAGATTTATAGCTGCAAAGGACTTCAGAGTCCATCTAGTCCAATCCCCTTTTTAAAAAATCTCCATACCCAGGTTTATCTACCCAGGTTACCTCAAAGAACTGCTGCCTACACTGCCCATCCTTAAAAATCCCTCATTTGAACTTGCTACCCCCAAGCTATTTTTCTGTTTCTGCATCCCTTTTCAAACCTGGCTTCTTGGAAAAACCCAGTCTACACTCATTGCCTTTCTTTCTCACTCACTTTTCAATTCTTTGCAATCTCGATTCTGACTTCATCACCCAGTTAATTAAAATGACACTCTCCAAAGTTACTGAGCTCTTAAGGGCAAGATCCAGTCATTTTTTCTCAGTCCTCATTCTTTTTTATTTCTTTGCAGCATTTGACTCTGTTGACCACCCTCTCCTCTGGATAATCTCTCTCTCTGGGTCTCCCTCCTTATACCCATCTAACCAGCTAACCATTCCTTCTTAGTCTCCCTTGTGGGATCCATCATTCATGTCCTGCCCTCTAGCTGTGATTATACTCCAAGCTCTGGCCCAAACTCTCCTTTTCATTTCTGTCTCTATACAATATATTTTGATCTCATCAGCTCCTATAGGGGTAGTTTTAAATCTACATATCCAGCTCTAAGTTTTCTCCCGAGCCCCAGTCCTTTGTGACCACGTGCCTCTTGGACCTCTTGAACTCTGGATGGTTTTTGAAGGCTTCTCAGACTTGTCCTGTTCCATCACGTTCCTCCCTACTTTCCTTCCTAATGCACCTGGTTCCGTCAAGGGTACCATCGCCTTCCATTCGCTCATCTTCACAGCCTTGGACTCATCTGTGACTCTTCTTTCTCTCACAGCCATCTTATCCAACCAGTGGCCAGTTTTTATAGTTTCTGTCTGTACAGCATGTCTCCCTCCATTCTCTTCTCTCTCTCTGGATGGGTTTTTAATTCTCCCTGCTCCAAGCTTTCCTTTTTTTCCAGCCCCTCCTTCTCCCAGCTGCCTCAGTGATCACATCATTCCCTGCTTCTCAAAAGCTGCAGTTGTTCCCTGTTATCTCTAGGATAAAATGCAGACTCCTCCATTTGGTATTTAAATCCTTTCCCAATCTGGCTGCAGCCTACCTTTCCGGGCTTCTTACGCATTCCTCCCCTTCACACGCTGCATTCCAGCCCAACTGGCCTCCTGGCTGTCCCTCCCACATGACATTCCATCTTCCATCTCCTCTTCATCTCCTGGAATCCCAAGCTCCTTGCAAAGCTCAGCCCCAGTGCCACTTCCTACATGAAACCTTTGCTGAGCCTCCCCCCGGCTGCTGATGCTCCCCCAAATTCCTTTATATCTCCGTTGTATGTTTACTGTTGTCTGTACCCATCGTTTCCTCCATTAGAATGTAATCTCACTGAACATAGGAAGTATTTAGCTCTTTTCTTTGTAGCCTATCTTGTAGTTAGAGTGCCCGACACTTGGCAGGCATTTAATAGAGACCTATTAACTGGATGATTGATGTAGAAGCTCAGATACGGCTCCAAGCTAACAGGGATGAAATTAAGGAGAATCAGGAAAAGACAGGGATTGCTCTTCCACGCTCCCCGATTGTATGGTCCGGCACCTGTGATGGGATTTTGATGTAAAGGCTTCGTGGGGATGACGTCGTGACCTTTGTCTCCTCACCTCTGATTTTGGCAGGTAAGGCACGGGAAGGGTTCTGTGGTAAATTCTCAACAGTTTAATTTCCTAGTCACAAAGGATATAGCATTAACTATGATTCTTTGTTTCCCGAGGGAGAGTAGAGATCCTTCTTCCTTTGAAACGCGAGAGGATGGAGAAGAATGCTTTGATCTCCATAGATCGTTTAAAAACTTGTTCATTTCGATTCAGTTAACGTTTTATTAGGTTCTTACTGTGTGCTTTCACTATGTGAACTTTTTGTGTTTCTAATAATTGAGCATTTGGGGAGTGGGGAGGTGATCACCATTTTCCTGTGCCCTTTCTGAAGGGCTGTCATGGATGCGGTAGAGGAAATTGCTACAGAAGGAGGAGGACAGAAGGAGGACCAAGGAACAACAGCGTCAGGGTCTGATTTAAACTCCTAAGGATGATTAGAGATGTCCCAAAGTAGACGGGTTGTTTTGGACGACAGGGGTTTCCCCTTCAATAAAGGCGTTCAAGCAGGGATTGAGTGACTACTTGTTGGGTATATTGTAGAGGGGATTCAGGTATGGTTGGGCTAGAGATCTTCTAAAGTTCCTTCCCACTCTCCAACTTGAAGATTCTAGAATCGTATATTGCAGGAACTAGGAGGTGCTGCAGTGGATAGAACACTGGGCTTGGAATCAGGAAGGCTCTTCTTCCTGAGTGCCAATCTGGCCTTGGGCACTGACTACCTGTGTGACCCTGGGCAAGTCATGTCATCCTGTTTGCCTCAGTTTCCTCATCTGTAAAATGGAGATAATAGCACTTACCTCATAGAGTTTTTGTGTATGCTGTTATTACTATCATTAATGTTCTTCTTAAACTTTGGTGCCCAGAACCGAACATAGCACTTCAGATGTGATCTGCTTTTGAAATCTCTTACTGCAGCCCAAGAATGTATTCGCTTTTTTTGGCTGCCATATCATTAATGGGACTTATGCAGAGCTTGCAGTCCCTTGAAACTCCCAGCTCTTTTTCAGACTGCTTTCTAGTTGTACCTCCCTGTGCTGTACTTAAGAAACAGAAGAGAAGCTGGGCACAATAGAAAGAGCACTGATTGGCCTCAGAGAGCCTGCATTTAAAGCTTACTCTGGTGCTTTACTAGCTGTGTTATTTTGGCCATCATATCATCTCTCTGGACCTCAGTTTCCTTATATCTCTATCCTTATATCTACACTAAGTGGGTTGAACTTGATGGCCTGTAACACCCTCGGTGCTTACATCTGTGATCTAGGAGAAGTTTATTGTTTTTTTCAATTTAAGTGTAGGACTCCACATTTATCCTGATGAAATTTTTCTACACATGAATGGATAGGTCTCGCAGCACTATGAAGTCTCTTGATGTCACTATAAAATTAATAGAAAAATAGCCTTTTCCCTCTTTTGACAGAGCCAATTCCTTTAGAGGAGGGTGGAAAAAAGGCAAGGCCTCAGGTTCAGGAGGAGCTTTGAATCAGCACAGTATAGTGGTAAGCATACTCAATTGGAGTTTGGGCAGAAGACTGTCGCTAGTGTGTAGACAAGCCAGTTTTCCCATCTGTAAAATGGTGATAGTAAAAGTTACACTAATTTACCCCCGAGGGTTGTTTTGAGAGGCAAATAAAATCATGGGTGTCAAACTCAACTACTGCATGGAACACTCGTGAGGCGCCTGCTCCGTGCAAGAGCTTTTGATATGATTTAAAATTCAGTGGTTCTCAAAGTGTGGTGCAGTGAATCCTGGAGGGTCTCTGAAATCCTTTCAGAGGGTCTACAAATTCAAAATTAGTTTTTTTCTATTTATGATAAATATCTATCATGTAACCCATATAAACAAAAACTCTTTGGCTGTATTCTCAATAGTTGTTAATACCATAAAGATACTGAGAAAAAGACTTTGAGAACCACTGATTTAAATGAATGCTGCCAGCCCTGGCTCATTTGGGGATAGATATATTCTATCTGGAAAGAAAAAGAATTTCCTGTTTTTTATCTAGAAATCTGTGAGACAGATAAAAAATAATAACTCCCACTTCTGTGGCAATGTAAGGCTTACAAGACATTTTCCTCATCACAGCCCTGTAGGTTATAAAGATTTTAAGTATGAATGTGGTCACGTGACAGGTAAGAAAAGTGTCTCATACTGGTTAAGTGGCTTGTCCCGAGGTCGCACCCAGCTAGTCAGTACCCGAGTCAGTAGCCGAGAGTGATGGTGGCAGACCGTTGAGCCGTACCTTAGGACCCTGTTCAGAGCCCCAAACTCTCCTCCTCTCTCAGGGAAACCTTTGCTGATTTCACCACTGGATAAATGGGAATCTGTAGGATGGGTTTTAGCCCAATTGTTTTAATTCAAACATTTATTATGTACCCCCCACCCTGTGCCAGTTGCAAAGAGTAGGGTAGGTGAGGGTTCATGGACCACTGGATTTGTGGTCAAAGACCTGGCATTTGAATCTGGGCTCTGCCGCTTACCGCTTCAGTAAGTCAGTTAGCTTCTCTGGGCCTCCACTTCCTCATCTGTAAAATCACATTTAGCATGTGGAGAAGATGCAGATGAAAGATGGCCTCTGCCCTCCTGGAGATTGCAGTCAAAGGGATAAGCCTTACACTTCTTACCTCGGAGTTGTGTTGTGAAGAATTGTTGTTTCAGAATTTCCCCCTTCCCACAAAGTCCTTTTCCCTTCCTCCTCTGGCTTTAAACCCTCTGAGATTTGTGTGAATTCTTGGTTCCTTTTGGCAATTCAGTTCTGGGCTGAAGCCAGTTCCAAGACGGAGAGTCCAGCTTGATTGCACATCTCTCTCCTTTGCACACTCCAGCTCCCACCTCCATGGCTTTGTGTGGGTTGAAATGTGCTCCCTTATCTTTTGTTTCCTAGAATTTCTGGCTCAGTGGCCACTCTGTAGAAAAGGTCTCTGGAATTCCCTCAGTGGTTAGCAGTTCTCCCTCTGTCCTCGCTCCATTACCTCACAACCCTGGAGAAGTCACTTAACCTCTTTGAGCCTCAGTTTCCTCATCTTGAAAAGAAGGGATTGTGTGTCTAAGAAGTCTCTGATAGCTCTTTTACCTTTAAATTTGTGATCTTCTTTTGTATTTATTCATCTGTGTATTGTTTCCTTTCCAGGATAATGTAAGCTCCTCAAAGACAGGGACTATGCCATTATTTATTTGTATCATAGGGCCTGGTACACAGTAAGCACTTAATAAATGCTTGCTGAAATTAATTTAGTGACGGATGCCTCATTAAGAAGCATTATCATGATCAAGACAGTTCCAGAAACAGATTCCAAGAATTCTTTCAAATCCCTTTTGATGGGCCTTTCTGCTTTTAGATACTTCTGATTACTGTTTAGGAGCTAGGGTTCCCCATCACTGGAGGCCTTTGAGTAGAAGTTTGGTGGTTACTTATCTACACTCTATGTTCAGTCACCGGTTAGACTAGATGGCCCCTAAGGGCCTTTCCCAACCTGAAATGTCAATGATAACACTCTCCACCCCTCGTTCCCATTTCAGTTTTCTGTTGAGGTTTGGATATTTTAGGAGTAAGGCGATTCAGGAGCTGCTGAGCTGATCTCAGACCAAATCAGGGTAGTGAGAATCAACCAGAAGACCCACTTCTAGTCGGCTCTGCCCCTGCTTCGCTCTGTAGCCTCTATGTAGAATGAGGGGGTTCAGATTGTCTCTTTTAGCTCAAAATTCTAGATTGTATGTTTTAAGGCCCTTTCCACTTCTAATATTTTATAGTTCTACCTAAAAAGTTGACCAATCCCTGTATTTCTGTGGTGTCCTAACATAAAAGAGTTGAAGAGACCCCCCCCATGCCTAATGTGAAGCTGGAAGGATAAGCCTTTGGGGGAGGCCTTATGCTAGGAGGGGGGGCAAGTGACTGAATGGATGCTGTTGTTCACTAAGCTCACTGTGGGAAAGATGGAACAGTTTAGAAAAGAGTTGGCTTCTCTTCTCTTGGTACAGACATTCTGTGCTCTGTGTATGCTGGAGGTGGGGGGCTAAGGGGGGAGTTGAGAGTGGTAAAGACCCTGGCCTGATGCCCACCTTCATCTGTTGCCATGGCAGCCTTTTAGCCTTGTGGGTGCAGAATGCTCCCGGGCCCAGCTTAAATCCTCCATCCCAGAGGTGTCCCCTTCTCTCATGCCCGCATGCTCTCATAGCCTATTCCTACTCACACAGGAAAGGATGATCCCTTCATTTTCCCAGTGAGGAAGCTGCATCTCTGAAAAGGGGAAGGGATTTTCACACCCCAAGTGAGTGGCAGATATGGACTAACCAGTGACTTGGATTTCAGGAGGGAGGCTCTATTATTTTGGACTTGCCAGTTGTGTTGCTTCATTGGCTTGGAGCCTAGGAACCCAGTTTGAAACTGAGAGCTTAGGTCTTTTAATGTGTACTTGGGGGGTCCCAGTGAGTACGTGGATGAGTAACCCCCCAATAATACAAAATCTTTTTCTTATTTTTACACTTATTTTAGAGAAGTTACTGATGCATTTTGTTTTGACATAAAAGACACTTCTCAACAAGCACTCCAATTCCTCTCCCACAGCCATACAAAGCACATTTTCTGGATGTTTTATCTGGGGCCCAATGTGTTCTTTACCTTGGGCACTGAGAGGCAAACATGGAACATCATGCATGCTCAGAGCTGTGTTGTCTCCTCGAGGTGACTTTTTTTTAACCTATTGTTGATTTACTAATCTTCTATCATATTCCTCGATCCTAATTTGCTCAATCATTCCCGGTCATTAGGCACTTACATTTGGTTTCCAGGTTTTTGCGATCAGTGACACTGCCGTTTTGAGCACATTTCTAGATAGCTTTTCTTGTTGTAGGTGATCGTCCCAGTAGAGGACCACCAGTTGAACCATTTCATAGCTCCAGCACTGAATTAGTGTTTCTGTGTTCTCATGATTTTTTTCTATCTTTTAGAATAAAAATGCATCATTTTAACCAGTGCTTCCAGCCTCCTTCCCTTTGAGGGAAGGGTCACACTGAGGTTTCTGAGTTTCTCTTCTTTGATCTTTCCTTTGCCGTACCCTCTGCAAGACCAGAAACAGAAAGAGACGGGCAGCAGAATGAAGATTATGTCCATGCTGTAAGGCCAGTGCTTTTTGTCATTTAAGTCTCAGAGCCTTTGGCTGGCCTCTAGGCAGGTTATTTGGGTAGGGGAACTAGCTGAATGTGTAGCGGACTCTCTCTGTCCATACTTCTTTATGCTGGCTTTTCCTGACTCGTGGCCTTTCACCCCAAAGGCAGGTTCCTTGGTATCCTTCTGGTTGTTTGGTGTGGACTCTCAGCCATGCTTCTCACCAAATGTGTAAACTTGGGCTGTCTCTTCACCTGTAAATTGGCAAGCCTGGCCTTGCATTCTGTAAGGTCCCTTCCTGTAGGAAATCCTTAGTCCTTTGGGGAAGGGGAGTGCCTTTTTTGGTCTGTTCTTGTAGCAATATCTTAATAATCTATCTTCCCTACAGACTGACCAGTGAATCAAAGGCTAAGTGGATCCAGCCGGCCTCCTACCTGTCTCCATCTGGTTGGTAAAAGGGTAAGAAAGGGTCAAGAATGTGGCAAGAAGTAAATTGGGGGAGTCTGGGGTTATCCTGCCCAGCCTATTGGTCCCGAGATTGGGGGGATCTGTATCTTGCTAGAGCAGAAGCAGCAGATGCCTTTTTGGCTTATGGCTCAGTGACTTAGTGTTGACTATTTACCATGTCTCACTCTACATTGCTGTGCACATGTGCTAATGAGATTCCCAGGTAAATAAAGCCATTAAATTAATACAGCCTAGAGGAAGGTGCAGAATGGGGGTAGGGAAGGTTGGGGGAACCTCCTGAAAGGAAATTTTTTTTAGGTTTGGGGGAGCCTATAGAGGGATCCCCAGGTACTGCGTGGGACCCAAGACTCCAGACTGTGAGGATGTGACCATAGGTAAGACACCAATCCTTCCCTGTAAAATAAGAATAATGACATTTTAAAAGCTTGTGGATGTGAACACTTAAGTGCTATCGATATGTGAGTTGTTATTAATAATATTCATTAAAACCATAAAATGAAGGAGCTTTTTGGGGGAAATTATACCTTAGTCTGCTATGTCATTTGGGGGTAAAATAGTTTCGATCTAGGGCCTCCAGGATCTTTTCAGAGAGACCCATGAGACAGAAGAGCCAGGCTCTGTTTGATATTTTTATTAGTAAAGACCTAGATAGAACACTTATTAGATTTGGAGATGCTGCAAGGCTGGATGGGCTCCCTAACACAGTGACAGAGTTGGGACTCAAAGAGATCTCAACAGATTTGGTAATGACTGGAGTCACCCCTAAGAGAAATAAATGTCTGAACTGCATTTTAAAAATCAGGGTCGCGGTCTGAGGGAGAAAGGCACAGCTCCATGGGGCTTTAAGTAGACTGGGAAATTCTGTAAGAGTCTACAGTGTTTGTACAGTGATTTGCCCCCCAAGTGACGGCAATCGAGTTACATTGACAGAAGGTGAATCTCCCAGATGAGGGAGGGGACCCCAGGCCTCCATCCTTTTCTGAGGCATTGAGGTCACACCCTGAAGAGTTAGAGTCCAACCCAAAGGGGGCATCCATCCTAAGATCATGCTGTGTAAAGGATCAGATGAAGGAATTTGAGATATTTAGCCTGAGAAGACTTTGGGGGAAGGAGAGGGTTTTTGAAAGGCAGTCAAAGGTGTTCAACAGTGTTAAATGCAGAAAAATCTAGAAATATGAGGACTGGGAAAAGTCTGGTTGAATGTGATGATTCTCCAAAATCACTGATGACTTGAGACAGCACAGTTTCTAGAGCCAGATTCAGGGCTTAAAGAGAATGGCTGGGGAAAGAATGGAAACATTGGGTGGAGGCCATTTGTTCAAGAAGTTTGACAGTGAAAGAAAAAGAGGAAGAGACTAGTGACTAGTTTGGGAAACAACATATAGGCAGAAGGGAAGACATCAGCGGGTTGGAAGATTTTGGTGCTATTGGGGAATGGAGAGGATGATTGAGGGAGTGAGATCTATAAGGAAATAGGAGGGGATTGGATAGAGGGGACAGATGTCAGTCTTGGAAAGAAAGAGGCCCTTCTTTTTGAGACAAGCGGAGGAGATGAATGTAGAGGTGGATCTGTAGATTCTAAAAGAAGTTGAGGAAGCTGATTTTGGATGGGAAGGTGCATGTCATCTGCTGGCAGATTGGTGGTTGGTGGAGCTGTTCTTAAGTACTGGGTCAAAAGTCACACAGCTCTACCAGCAAAGCCAGAGTGAGCCCAGACTCTGACTTGTCGTGCTGCTTCTTGTCATGCCCTATAGATTATGTACTGACTCACTTCTCAAGTAAAGAAAGCTCCCTTTGTCAAGACCTTCCATTGGTCTCTCCTGCTTATGTTTCAGACTGTTCTCTCTTGTCCTGCCCTCAGTGGAAATGGAGTACACCTGCTCATCACCACCAGTGTGCTGTTCCTTTGTATCATCACTGAGCAATAGGCCTGTGACATCATATGTCTGTTCACCTGCAACCAAATGTTGTGGGGGGGAGTTATCAATGAACCCCACTTGGCTTTCCTCCTGGGGGATCTAATGCTGTTTCTTCTTATCATGACTTTAACCAGGACCTCTGGAATTGCTGAACATTGTTTCTTCTCTCTCTGTGTTGCTTGAAACTACCTGAAGCCATCTTATCCCCTTTGGTCTACTCTTCGTCTCTGCCTACTGGGCCTTGGCTGCCTTCTTTGGGCTTCTCTTAGATTACCCATGGGGTCCTTGGGTGATCCCAAAATATGACTCCAAGGCCAGCAAGGTGGAAGGAGGCAGGTCTCAGCCCCATCTCTTTCCTAGAGCCTACAGCTCTTAGTCCTCTGGCTGGATGACCCGCCCCCCCTTTGTATTCCCAACCCAGCCTGAGTCCTTGGTTGCCCTTGGCCTTGAATCTCCCTCAGGCTGGGCGGAAGCATTTTGTAGCCCTATCTGGGCCCCCTGCACAATGCACTTTTCAGCTATCTCTATCATGCTGCTGGCCCCAATTTCCCTCTCTCATCCAGGCCGTGAGGAAGGCAGCCTTCCAGCCTAGGGCTGCCATAAGGGAAGAATGACCCTTTTGTTCCCTGTCTTCCCTTGTCTACTAGTAGTTCATTAAATCGTCTTCCTTCCCCAACCCCCTCCTCCGCCTGCTGCCTTCCTGCTGGCCAGTGGTCCAGCTGCCCTGTTTATGAGCCTCCCGTTCTTCTGCAGGATGTGGCTTTAAAGTTCATAGGATCTGCTTTGGGGTCATTGGATTGGCCTGAACTAGAAGTGAGAGATCCCTGGTTGATGTATCTTTTTTAAACAGTAGTTGAGCCTGTTTTTTAAATAGTGGGAGCCCATTGGCTTCCCCAGAACCATTTATGTTCTCAAGATAAAGAGGAATTTCCTTTAGGATAGTAAATCAGACAATCAGTACAAATTGATTGGGAGCCAGGCTTTCCTGGGTCTGGCAGTAGTAGTCAACATCCTGAATCTCTTTGGCCTCAACATGCAAAATAGGACCAGTCTTGTTCACCTAGTATCAATGGTGGAGATAGAAGGTTCTGATGAAAGCTGTGGTGCTGCCATTCTGCATGCGATGGCGAATCCCCCTGTCCTGAGGCCCGTCTGATGCCCCCAAGTGAGGTAAATCGAGTCACATTGATAGAAGCTGAATCTCCGAGATGAGGGAGGGGATCCCAGGCCTCCATCATCTTCTGAGGCATTGAGGTCACACCTTGAAGAGCTAGAGCCCAACCCAAAGAGGGTACCCAAACCCAAACCTGTGCCATCCTAGGATCATGCTGGGTAAGGATCAGATGAAGGAATTTGAGATGTTTAGTCTGAGAAGATTTGGGGAAGGGGAGAAACTCTTCTCCTGGGCCTTGACCCTTCCAGGATTCCAGAATCCTAGTCCTCAGCACCCTTCTCTGAACTTCAAAAATGGGTCCCCTCCAGCTTTCTGTTGCTGTGCTGCATTACCACACGGCAACTTTTGCTGTTCTTCCTCAGTGTTGGCACACAGAAAGTTTGTAAGCACTGCCTGATTCTTCGTTTTTTTTCTGGTTCAGTCTAGCTCCCTATCAATGAATCCAGGACTTCCTGGAGCCTTGGGCTCTGGGATCGATGAAGTATCAATTTCATTCCTCTGTAGCTGTGCCCAGGTGAGCCCTGCAGAGTCTCCAATGACTGCCCAGCACCCTGGCCAGCTCTCCCAAGCCTTGCTTTTACCACCATGATCAAACTAAAGCAGGAAGAAGTGGACAATCCCAGCTAGCAGGCTGACTCTAAGGACCCGCCTCATCCCTGTCTTGGTTTCACAGCCTGAGGCACAGTAAATATTCATCTCCCCTTCTTGCCCTCCTTTCCCAGCCTTGGAATCACTGTTATAGCTAGGAGGAGTAATTGGCCGTGGTACTGAGGGTCCTGGGAAGAAAAATTGGGCCTCATTAGGTGTTAGGGGCATTTGCTACATAGCTCTCTCTTAATGCAGAGAAGTCCTGGTCTGGGGTCAGATCTGTTCAGAGGGACCTCACACAAGCTATGGTGGGGAGGGGAGAGAGGGAGTTCTGAGCTTCAGTGACCTACTCCCTCTGAAGGGTTTCCCTCTGAAGCTCCCTTCCAATTCTCCAACAGCACAGTCTGAACTCTGCTAGACAAAGGAGGGCTGATTATTCATTTTGTAACCTTAACTGGGCAGGCTTTACTGTACCTGCAGCCACATCCATATTAATACTTTTTCAGCTCAACTGAGCCTAGATTGGCAGCCTAGACAATGGGTGTTGCTCATGTTTAAGCCATTTAGAACGATCCATTTAGATGCTTAGCTGTACCTCCCTGGTTGTGGGGGAGAGAGGACGCACGTACAGCTATCTCTGTACTTGCACTTCTTGAGTTGGTAATGTGACATGAACCCTCACAAGGGATTGGGAATCCCCAGTGAGAGGCCATTGATTCAGCTCTTCAAAGTACTGACCAGCCCAGAGTTAGTTTACAGGGAAGAGGGGAGGACTAGATGAATGAACCCCGCCTCAGAACTCTTAAACCTCACTCCCATCAATAGTTTCCACCCTTCCCTACCCAGTCTCAGACCAGTTGCTCCAGAGGAGGAAAGGCAAGACTGCCAGGCTTCATGGGAATAACAAAATTGACTACTCATCCCAACTCAGCCTTGTGGTCTTGTGGTCTTTGTGGTCTTGACCATGTCACTTTCCTGAGTCTGTTTGCCCATCTGTAAAATGGGGGGCGATGCTATGCTAGCTATCTCACTGCTGTGGGACTCAAAAGAACTAACGTATGTCAGTTTGGAACCTTAAAGCCTCTGTGAATGTACGCTGTTGTGAAAATCCTACCAGTGAGCAGCTGAAATACTCAGATGATTCTAGACCCAAATTCTGGGCATTGATGAACCTGGCCCGGAAGGAAATGAAGCTGGTTACAATGATCATGTCATTCACATAGAAAATAGGCTGAATCTGTGCACTCTGGGAAGTCTCCAGCCATTCCTCTCTGTGTTTATCTAGACCCTCAGGCCCTTCCTCCTTCCTTTCTCTTTTCTTTGCTGATATTCTGTGTCATTTTGCAGTGCCTAAATTGTTCCCACTCCCACCCTAGCATAAATACTATTTCATCTTATTTTTACAGATGAGGAAACTGAGGCTTAAAAAGAAGAAGAGTAGGATCTAAGGTTACACAGCTTAGTAGCAGAACTGGGATGTGAGCCAAGACATGCTGCCTCTACCTCCATTGCTCTTTCCAGCAGGTCCCCTCCTTCCCCTAGGATGCTCAGGGAAAAGAGGGGAAACTCACCTCCAAAAACAGAACTATAGAATGTCAAACAGTGACCTTAGAGGTCAACTAATGATAACAGTAATAACGATTCCCATTTCTGCAGCACTTTGAGATTTACCAGGTGATCCTATTCAGTATTCGAATCCCCTTTTGCAAATGAGAAATCTGAGGTCCGTCAAGATTAAGTGACTTGTCATTGTACTCATCCTTTAAGGGCTAAGTAAAATCTCATTTGTTCTGTAATATCTTCTCAACGACTCCAATCTATATTAATTTTTCTCTACTCTTAATTGCTCTAAAACTATTAACATGTCATTCATTTTTACATTCTCTATTTTGTCTAGTAGATTGTATTGTAGATGGTACAATCCGATTTTTACTAACAGTATGAATTAATACAGGTTTCTCAATTAGAAGGGACCTCAGCAAAAAAGATTAAGTGACGTGTACAAAGTCATACAGTCAGAAGCAGAACCGGAAATCGGTTATAAGGTTCCTATGTCTCCATCCAATTTGATTACAGTTTCCCCCTTTGCCTCTACAAATAGGGCTTCCATGGGACACCTTGGAGACTGGGGATTCAAATTGATACCAGCCCCTCGTGTCTCATGAAGACAACTTGATCAGACCTCCCTGGAGGAGAAAAAAACTGTATTAAGGCACAAGGTAGGGAAGGAAGGACCACACATAAATTTCATAGGATCTAGAACTTCTAGTGTAGACTTACTTCTGCCCTCATTTTTAAAAGGAATCAAGTCAGTCCACAGAAGGGGCTTCCCTCTCAAAACCATCACCCTTTCTCTCCTTCACACCTGTCTCAGGAAAAGAAATGGTCCTCTTCCCCAAGGCCAAGCCCTCTAATTGTGTCCTTGAACCTATTCACTCCAGCCTCCTCTGCAATCTTTCCCCTTTCATCTCATCTTCTCCCTCTCTGCACTCTTCATTTTTTATCTACTGTCCTTTTCCATGTCACCTACAAACATACCCAGATCTCCCTGATCCCGGACAAAACCTTCTCTTGACACCATTGGCCCCTTGAGCTATCAGCCTGTATCTCTCCTCCCTTCACAGCTAAATTCCTAGAAAAAAGCTTTTTGCACTTGTTGCTTTACTGTCACACTCTCACTCATGTTTCAAGATTTGACAACTGTTCCTTCTTCTCCAGCCCCACGGCCACCACCCATCTTAGTCCAGGCCCTTGTGACCTTTCCTGACCCCCTTGAAGTAGCTTCCCCATTGGTGTGCCTGCCTCAGGATTTTTTTCCATTTCAGTCTATTCTCCATATTATGACAAAGATGATCTCCCAAGCCTCCCCTATTCAGTAAACTCTGTTACTTTTGCATCAACTGTAGGATCAAATAAAGGCTCCCCTTTGGGTGTTTAAAGTCCGTTACCGTTTGTCCCCAGCCTATCTTTCCAGTCTTGTTACATTCATGCATGTTAATCCAGGCAAATTGTCTTTTTTACTGTTCTTTTCCATGGCACTTTTCTCATCTCCCATCTCCATGCCTACAATTCACTCCTTCCTCACCTCTGCCTCTTAGAATCCCTAGTATCCCTTTCATTTGATGGAATCTCCATTTTAACATACATGGCACGTAACCTATACGGGTAGGAATAATTTCTATCCAACGAGAGCTGTCCCAAAGTGATGATGATGCAGGTCTGTGCCATTTTGGGACAGCTCTCATTGGATGGAATTTGTTCCTACCCACATTCCTGATTTGTCTCTTTGCATGGCCTAAACCCAACCTTTGTTCTATGTGGCTCACATGCTCTTCCCTCAGTCTTCTCTCAATCAATCGAGTATCTCTTAAGCTCCTACAATGCATCAGATACTAGAGATCAGCTGGGTAGCCACAGTTCTCAAACTGGCTTCCAATTGGATGGACTTTAGGCTCTTCACCTTCCTGGTTTCTCTCCAGCTTATCACTTTCCTTCCTTAGCTGTGGTGCCCAGAATGAAGCCTAATTGGGATGTGGCTTGGCCAGGGCAGAGTGTATTCCTAGAAGCTCTTCCCTTCTGAGGGGAGCCCAAGGCAGAAAGTGCTTTCTAAGCTGACACATCATTCTGCCTACTCACTACACTTGCAGTCCATTAAAGCCCCTGGATCTTTTTCAGAGAAACTGCTGCCTAGCCAAGCTTTCCTCTTCCTGTAAGGTGATTTATTTTGTAATCTAAGAGTAAACTGATATTTATTCTCATTGATTTTCATCTTATTAGATTTAGCCCATAGCCCAGTGCTTGAGCTTGTCAAGATCTTTTTGGATTCCCACTCTGTGTATTAATTCTCCCTCCCAGCTTTGTGCCATTTGTAAATCAGATAAACATGCCATCTATTAACTGTTAAACAACATAGGGCCAAGCATAGATCCCTGAGGCCCTTTATTAGAGATATGCCATCAAGCTGACATCAAACCACTCTAGTGTGGCCATTTAGCCGATGGAAAATCCATCCAGCTCTGTTATTATCTAGTGCATACCCTTCCATCTTTGGAGCAAAATCTAGTTTAAGTACAACTAATTCCAAGAGATCAAGGCCCAAATAGTAACCAGGACCATAGATAAAGCTAATCAGAGTTCACAAATGTTGCTTAGGAAAGAGGTTGGGGAATAAACCAGAGGTACCCTAACACTGCTGAAGGCACAGCAGTGACGAAACAGTTGTCTTTAACTCACTAATGGAGCTGACATTCAGCATCACAGAAAGTCCTGGCATGAAATTCATAGTATCCTTTACTTACCCCAAATCAAAAGACCTCAAGTAGGAAAGAGAGAAGGACATAAGAGACATAGAAAACCAAAGTGAAGCAGCAATAATCCACAGTGGCTAGACTCTTCTCAAAGTTGCTGGTAAAGCATCACATGATTGGGGGGAAGGGAAAGGGAACAAGGGATGCTTCTAAACTTCCTAGTCTTGCTGCATGGCAGTGGATTACAGGGCCAGGATTGAGAGCAGCCATCCCAGAAGTAGGTTGAAATGGATGTGTTGGCAGCAAGAACTGGGGGTGTAGCAACAGGATCTCTCTCTCTCTCTCTCTCTCTCTCTCTCTCTCTCTCTCTCTCTTTCTCTCTCGTTCTCTCTCCCTCTCTCTCGTTCTCTCTCCCTCCCTCTTTCATTTACTCTTCTCTTTCCTTTATTTTTCTTAATTTCTCCCTCTGTCTCACTTTCCCTCTTTTCTTTTTCTTCCCTTTCTCTATTTTTTTCTTTCTTTTCATCTTCCTTCCTTCCTTTCATCCCCACACTATTTTATGGGGCCATGCCACACTCAGATTCATTCTCCCTTTTTTTGCTCTTGCTGTCTACTTTCTTTTAAAAATTCAGGTTAGTTAAGGAGTTTTCTGTTTCTCTTTATACAACTTCTATTGTTGTCCTCCCTGGAATGGTTTCCCTTTACTTATTCAGAGTTTCATACTAGCAAATTTTCCAGTACTCCCGTACTTAACTTCCTCAATAGATTTTTGGCCCATGGGGTGGGAGGCCCTACCTAATTTTTTTCCTGAGTCCTTTGAAATCTGTTTTCCTAAAGTCTAGGATGCAATTAACACTATGCACATATCTTTACTTCCTCCTTGATCACAAACTCTAGGAAGGAGTAGTCACTTTGTCACAAAATTCCATCATTTTCATCCCCATAATCAATTCCTTCCTATTGATAAATGTCAGATCCAGAATAGGATTTCCCCTTGTTGATGTCTCTACCTTTTGAAGAGCAAATTATTCCGTGATCATACGACTGGGTACACTATAAATTTGTTTTATCCTACCTCCGTTGTCTCCTCACTGCTTCTTCCCCCTCCTTTTATCCTCTTGTCTTTTACTTTCTTTGTTACACCCTCCAAACCTTCTCTTCTTTTCTCAAGATACATCACCCCCAGGAGCACCTTACCTCATACATAACTGAAAAAATGAAGCCATATATTTCAAACTAATTTTCCCCAATTCCACACTTAATAGCACCCATCTTATTATTTTCTCTAGTCAGACGGGGGGAGGAGAGAGAGACAGAGATAAAGAGAGAGAGAGGACACACACATATACATGCACACACAGAAGGAAAATGGGGAGGAGAGCATCCTTCTCCTTGTGAATGTTAATTTATTGGGCCTTTATCTCATCCCTTCTCTTGTCCTCTGACAGCCTGCTCCTTCTTTAACCATCCTCTCCCAAATTATCTACCTCTCCTTATCTGAGCACTCTTTTTCTTCTGCCTTCAAATTTTCCCAAGTTTCTCCCATCTTTAAAAAAAAAAAACCTTTGAGTTGCCCCTCCACCCTCTGAAGCTAGCTTTATAGACTTTTCTTCCTTTTCATAGCCAAACCCCTAGAAAAGGCTTTCTACACTTGCTGCCTCCACTTTTTCTCACCTCCAACTCCCTTATCCACTCCTTACAATCTGGCTTCCGTCCCTAACATTTTTTTTGAAAAAGTATTCCTACAAGATTACCAGTGCTCTCTGTTTAGCTAGAACCATCGACCTTTTCTCAATTCTCATCCTTCCTGAGCTTTCTGCAATGTTCAATGTTGATCCCCACCTCCCATTCCTGTGTACTCCCCTCTTCACGTTTTCATGGCAATGTTTCTGGCATGGTGAGCCTACCTTCACATTGATCCTTTTTGGCTTTCCTTCATAGGTTCATTATCCATATTCTGCTTCCAGTCTGCAAGTGTGCCCCAGAGCCCTGTCCTAAGCTCATTTCTCATCTAAGTGGGCTTGACCTGGGATCTTTTGTAAGCCAATTGGTGAAAGTGATTTAGGTTAAAGGTATGGTCCTTAAGAAAGGAAGGAAGCCAGCAAGCAAGCAAGCTAGGTAGCCATTCTTTGTCTCATTTTTTAGCTTTGATCACTGAATAGGCAATCGCCTCAGTCAAACCAAGACCTGGGAAAGACCTTAACTTAAAAAGGTCAAGCCAACAGACTTGTGATGGAGAGAGCCATCTGCATCCAGAGAGAATTATGGAGACTGAATGTGGATCACAACATAGTATTTTCACTTTTGTTGTTGTTGTTTGCTTGTTTCTTTCTCATTTTTTCTACCTTTTTGTTCTGATTTTTCTTATGCAGCATGATTGATATGGAAATCTGTTTAGAAGAATTGTACATGATTAACCTATATTGAATTACTTACTGTCTAGTGAAGGAGGTGGAGGGAAGGGAGGAAGAAAAATCTGGAACATAAGGTTTTGCAAGGGTGAGTGTTGAAAACTATTTTTTGCATGTATTTTGAAAAATAAAAAGTTATTTTAAAAAAGAAAAAAAGAAAAACTCAAATTAGGAAGGTGTCAGAGAAAGCTCTTATTTTTTGTTAATGTTTTAATCTTTTCATTTAAAAAAAATTGCATCTGCTGATGCTAATAAATAAAGCTACACTTTCCTTGGTGAAAAAGAAGCCCAGGTCTCCCACTGCATCTAATGCCATCTCTAGTCATCCTGATTTATGGTCCTGGTCACTGGACCTAGATGGTACTAGAGGAGAAAGTGAGATTAGTGGTCTTGCCCAGCCCTCCCTCTTGCAAATCCAATTCGCTTGCATGTCATGGCATCACCTTCCTGTTGTTATCTTCAAGAATGAAGGTCAACAACAATATCCTGTATTTCAGCTCTTGGTGGGCAATTCATCTTCTACATAGCTCCCCACTGACCATTATTAAAACTCAGGTCCAATCAGATTACTCCCTTGCTCAGTATACTTCAGTGGCTCCCATTGTCTTTAGGTTAAAATTTATTTTTAATAAATTTTATTTCCCATTAATACAATAAACTTTATTTCCCATTTAAAGTCCTTCATAATTTGGCTTTAGTCCGTCTTTCTGGCTGATCACAAATAACTTTCCTTCACATACACACACATACAGATGGCCCACTTGCCATTCTCTCCAAAGCATGTTCCATCTCCCAAGTATGGGCTTTGACACATGCCTGGAAGATGCTCCCTCCTAACCTTGCCTTCTTGAACCCTACGCCCCAAGTTTCCTATAAGGCTAAATTCAAGTGCTACTACCTTCCGGCTCTTCCTGGGACCTCCTCTTTCTGCTCCTCTTCCTAATCACTATTTTGTGTATGACTTGTATCTGCTTCTCTGTGCCCAGTAGAATCTAAGGTATTCGAGGGGAGGTATTCTCACGTTATTTCTCTCCTATTAACTAATACAATAAATAGACCATAGTAAGTGCTTAACAAGTATTTGTTTCTCCATTGATTTGATCAGTTAGGCAAATCAAGAAATTATTTACTACTCTGCCTCTGACAAAATGACTAGATAATTGCAACCGCTCATCTTTATGCCAGGCTTGTAATGTTGCCCAGACTGCTTACCTTCATCTATATCTATATCTATCTATCTACATCTATATATATATATGTCATCTGTAATATTTGCCAAGGACAAAGTCTGGTTTTCTTTCTATTGTTCTTCAACCAGATATTCTCCAGCATGTTTCCCCCTCTATGTTTTTTGGATTTCCTCCCATGAGTATGCCTTCATAACTATACAGTGCTGCTCCCCACCCTTTTGCTGGTATTGCGATGGGTTTCACTTCCACTAAGTATTAGTGATAACTATGAGGTCAAATTTGCTTTTTTTCATTGGGATCTTGAGTTCTTGTTGTAATTTTAGGCACATGCCTATGGACATGTGAGGCTATGGGCTTTGACTCCTTTGTTGGATTTTATCTTTTGTGAATTTCTGGGTGTCTCAATTGCTATACGCCTTTCTTCATTGTAGTTACTCCTATCTACTTTGGTGGATTCACAAAGGCAGATTTCTCCCTCCTCATCCTTTTAACTTTGAAGCCTTTTTACTAGATTTGCATAACATCAGCGAAAGCTTTGGCCAGAAGTCTGTCATCCCAGAGTTTTCATCTATAGCTCAGAAATCCAAATCACATTCTCAAGAACCACTTTCCTATCCAATTTTCAATTCACAAATTAATTTTTCCTCCTCTGTATTCCTTTCCTTCAATAGGAAACACTTCTTGTGCTCCTGTGGTCTTCACATTACCCAAGACGTCATAATCTTTGGTAATGCTTTCTAGACGCCTCCTGACACTATCATTTGTTCCCATGTCAGTTGTCAAAAGTAGGAAGTAGTCATCCATTTTTACAGTCCTTGCAGAATTCTCTTTTATATTTTGGGTTCATACCCCAAGAAGACAACAAACTTTTCTCTGTTGCTACCATGTTGACAGATAGCACCAGTCCATTGTAGTAAGGGAGTTCCCAAGAGCCACTATTTGTGTCTTCTTCCTCTCTCCCTCCCTGGAACAGCTCTCACCTTCCACCAGAGATGCTCTCTGCATCTACATCATCATTCCTTGTGGGAAGAGCAACTGCTTTCTTCTTAAAGCATCCAGCTCCACCCTTTTCTTCCTCCATATGACATTCTTGCACTTTTCAATCTCCCAGCAAGAGAGGTAAGTTCCCCCTTTCTCACACTAAATCTTTTTTCCCCCTTTGAAGCCTCACTCCTCTTTTTTGTTTTTGGACTATTTCACTGTCCCAAATAACTTAGAATATGGAGAAGTTCCATTATCTTCTGCCTAGACTTGGAACATATGCAGCAGTTACTTGACTTTGGCAGAAAGAGAAATGTCGCTCACTACTTGATGTAAGTCACTGGGAGGTTCTCCCCATACTGATGGGGATTCTCAGCCTTGTTTGCTTGTTTTTTTTTTGCTTGTGGATGTTTATACCTCATAGCCAAAGCACCTGTTGGTGCCTTTCTAGCCTTTTAGCCAATCTTAACAACTCATTGACAGCTTCATTCAATTTGTTTTAGTTACACTTTCTTACTTTGCTACATCAGTGATCTTTCCTTTTTCTTTTCTTAGAATCCTTTTCTTCAGCCTTATTCTCAAATCCAGTTATTTCCGCAAATTTTTCTCAAGGAGGTGAGAAGTAGAACCTGAACCATCACAATTTCCTGCTTCTTCTTATTCAGATTCAAGTCCTGTTTGTTTTTCTTGCTGTTTCTTCTCTATGCCTTGGACTGAGCCTGGAATGCCCTCACTCCTCACTTCTACTTGAAATCCTGAGTTTTCTCCAAAGTTCAGCCTTAATGTCATCTGTAAGGTCACTTTTCAGAACTTTCTGAAAAAAGTGTTTATCTAGTTATTAATGACAATCAGACAACTTCCACAGAGGTGAAGAAAGCTGTTTTCAAAGAATGGTATTCAAGCTGTTCTAGTCCAGCTGTTAAAAAAGATGACAAAGACATTATCACTTTGAAAGCATAACTGCTTTTAGATCCTGGCTCAGGTTATCGGTTCATTGTGTGAGAATGTGAGTGTGCAGATTCAAGATGTGGATAAAACCTCTGCACTTATCAGCATATGAAAACTTAAAGAAAGAGAAGATAAATCAGTCTGGGCTTCTAAAATGTTAAAATATGACAATTAGTCACATCAATGTAGGTTCATCTTTACGATATTTAATCCTTTAAAAATTTTACTTTCTAGAACTACTCTATTACTGTGTGATCAACTTGAATCATTTTCCTTTGTATTACAATACATTAGTAACTAGATAAACACTTAGTTTTAAGAAAATTATTTCATGTTTCTCTTGGGCTGGAATCGGTTACTACATTTTAAAGATATCTATAACTTCAAATAGTGTCAATGAGACTAATGCAACTACTTCATGGGATTCATTATTCACATTCATTGGAACCTTGCTATA
Source organism: Antechinus flavipes (assembly GCF_016432865.1). Lineage (NCBI taxonomy): Eukaryota > Metazoa > Chordata > Mammalia > Dasyuromorphia > Dasyuridae > Antechinus > Antechinus flavipes. Next base: position 57,393,152 of record NC_067404.1, on the reverse strand, counting down.
GCTTATAACAACTTTTCTCACATGCTATTTCCATTCAGGAGAGTATAAGCTTTGTGAGGACAGGGACTGTTTCATTTTTCTCTCCACTTAATCAATGTTGGTTGAATTGAATTGTTTCCCTAAAATTTCTAAGTAACCCAGTTGAATGGTGGAATCCCTCAGAGCAGACTTGATTTTGGATATATCAGGTGATTTGCTTCTTCCTAGTCATTTCCCTACTTCCTCTCCCCTAGGATGTCATTGTTCCTTACTTTCAAATAGGAAGTGCACACATCGACTTTCCCAGGCCCAGGCCTGGTAGGAAGAGTTGGCCAGGAGAGTAGGACCTAAAGAAACTTATCTGTGTTAGAGGAGACTGATAAGAGTTTTCAGAAAAAAATCAACCCCAGGATGGGCTGACCAACATATTTTGGCCAGGCCATCATCATGCTGTGTGTGTGTGTGTGTGTGTGTGTGTGTGTGTGTGTGTGTGTGTGATATATGACTATGAAGAAAAACTGAGAACAGCAATTTGCTTTCTTGTTATCACTTAAAGGGTTTTTCTCTAACTTATTTTCCCCGGAGAATCCAATTAAGTCTTTGACCCATGATCCCAAAGCACTTACTACAAGTTTGATCAAGAACTGATGCTAGGAGGAAAAGAGAAATCAGCTGTCCATTAGCTGCTGGCCTTTCTAATAAAACTTAGAATGTTGATGCTGAAAAACACATTGGTATATACATCACAGAATAGACAGATAAAATCAGGACTTTGTTCTATATCTTGTCAATGTATTTTTCATGCAATATTGTATAGCTATCTATATTTTTGCCTCATTGTCCTATTATACTCTCAACTCCATGAAGACAGAAACTGTCATATCTAAACTCTATCTCTCCCAGTATTAGCACAGTGTTCTTTATATGGTAAGTGTTGGTCAAATGAATCAGCTAAATATAATAATAATATCTTATATAATATTACAAAAAGATGCTGGAGCTCTTGGGCAGCATTTCTGCAGCTCCTTATCCAAACATGTCTGAAAGATATCAGTATCAGTAGCAGCAGTAAAGACCAGGAAGGGATGTGGAGTCATCTTTGGGCTTAGTTATCCAAGAGTTTTAGAAAAAAGCCCCTAACCTCAAGACTGACAGGAGTCACCTGTAGCTTCATCTTGGAAGGGAAGCAGGGCTGAGACCTCCCTTTGGTGAGGGAGTCATTTGTTATCAGAATATAAAATTATAAGATGTTTGTGCTGCAAGGAACTAATCTAACTGCCTCATTTTGCAGATTGCTGAGGCCCAGATTTGCCTGGGGCATTAGAAAGAGGGCAAAACTCACTAAAATCAGCTGTCAGTTTAGGGTCATCTGTTGGCTTGGCCATAGCGACTGACCAGTTTTCTGAGAAGCGGGGCTGCCAAGAAGCGGCCCAGAGGTGACCATGGCTGAGTTCTCTTGGCAATCCCTACCCAAAGCCCCTGTGATACCCAAGGCACCTTGCGTGTACTGGCTGGGTATAGCTAGGGGTCAGGGCACCTGCGCCTTCTGCTTGTGAGGTCTGCCAAACTCGTGTTTTCCCTAATGCTTCTTGTAAGTGCCAGTATCCCTGGCTCTGTGATTCAATTGAACCAGCATGTATTGAGATGCACTCCGTGCCAAGAATTCTGTGCTAAACTCTGGGGGAAGGGAAAGGTTGAGGTGGGATACAAAGGTTCAGATGCACACGGGATTCTTCCAAGAACACAAGCCAGCACTGAGGCTGAGTGCCACAATGTTTCAGCTTTCTGCAGTGCAGGTAATGGGAGTGATCATGTGTGGAGAGAGACCGTGCACGATATATTAGAAAGATTGTTGGACTTCTTTTGCTTCTAGTCCAAGGCTCGCTATTCTCTAACCGTGTGATCTTATACAAGCCATTCATTTCTCCCAGGAAGCCTTTTTCCTTGGCTACAAAATGGGGATGATACTTGCATCACAAGTGTGGTCATGGCAAGAGCCATTTGTAAACGATAAATGTGAATTTTTCTTATTCTGGCATCTCTGAGACTCAGTTTCCTGATTTTTAAAAAAGGTATATGATTAACTGCCTCATAGGTCACAAATATCAAACGTAATAATGGTTATGAAAAGGCTTTGTGGTTAACCATAAGTTGTCCAACATAATGTCTCACGGTTCACTTCTACGGACTAATATTGATAATATCAAGTAACGGTGATGCAGAAGGAGCAATGATATAGTACACCGGACTGGATCCCCTAGACCTACCTCTCCTTTTATCGTCTTCATTTCTACTCAAGCTTCTCATCCTCCTGGGCTTCTACCTTTCAAACTTCAGAGTTCTCTTCTCCCTCTGTCCTCATATCTAACCATTTACCAACTGTTCTCAGTGGTACTTCTAGGACCTGTTTTGCTTCCTTCCATCCTTTCCTGCCTTCCTCCTTCCATCTATCCCTACCTCCTTGCATTCATCCATCCATCACTCCCTCCCCTACACTTTGCCACCAGTCTAGACCTGGCCCTCATTACCACCTACTTGACCCAGGGAAGTAGGCTCCTATGAGAACTCTGCTCTCTTCTGCTTTTAATCCATGTATTTTGCTGGCAAAATGATCTTTTTTTCAAGGACATTTCTGGTTCCGTCACTCTTCTGCTCAGAAATATCAGTGCCTTCCTATTGCCTCTGAAGTACAACTCCAGCACTTCTAGGTAGCCTTCTAAGACTTCCACCCTAGTGTTCCACTTTGCTTTTCCACATTTCAAATAGCTCCCTTCCATTTTTTTAAGGATTTGGCTAAACTGGACAACTCTGTCCCTCAGCTTCCCCTGGTCCTCCCCAGCCTGTATGATTTTGCGCACATTTTTCTTCAGGCTTGTGACTATCTCCTTCCTCTTTTTTTGCCCATTGATTCCTCCCTGTCCTTTAAAGATCAATTCAAATATTGCCTCCTCCAGGAAATATCTGACTACCCTGATTGGTAATGACTTTCCTTCTGGACTCCACTGGATACTTTACTTTGTGGTTCTGCGATATACTTATAATTTAGTGTTGTTACTATTTAGTTGTTTAAGTCACATCGGACTCTCCGAAAGCCCATTTGGGGTTTTCTTGGCAAAGATAGATACTGGAGGGCTTTGCCATTTCCTCCTCTAGGTCATTTTACAGATGAAGAAACAGAGGCAAACAGGGTGATGTGACTTGTCCAGGGTTACACAGCTAGGAAGTGCCTGAGGCTAGATTTGAACTCAGGGAAACAAATTTACCTGATGCCAGGCCAGGTGCTCTGTCCACTGCAGCACCACCTAGCCGCCTATAATTTAGTAGTATGAACTGTGTTTCTTTTTGGTTTCATGTTTCCCTACTAGACTTAAGTAAGCTCCTCAAGGATAGAATCTGTGTATTGTCTAAGAGAAGATTGACTCCATTCTTCCTGCTTGGTTTGTTTTCCCTAAACCCAGGAAAGCTGAGTGACAAAGGGCAGCTTGAAAATTGTTCAGGAACATTTGGGGTGAAAGAAAGTAAGTCCCCTTAGCATTAGAACCTTGCTGGACTGGAAATTTGAGGCAAATTCTAAGGATCTCCTTTCCCTGTGGGGATCCCTCCCCTCAACCTTCTTCCCCAGTACCAATATAAGAAGAGGGCAACTCTGTGGTCCAGGGAATGTGCTTCCCTGACAGTGTCTGGCATATGAGGAGGCAACTACCAGGTCTGGGGCTTGGTCCTCGTTACCGGTGGCTCCTGTAGGAAATCGCACATTTTTAGAGATGGAAGAGACCTTAGCCCATTCAGGAGCGATGCCCTTGACAAGGAAGCTGAGACCGAGAGAAGAAGCGATTTGCCCAGCATCTCACACAGAGTTAGCAGAGCAAGGTCTAGAGCTGGTTTACATTCTCCAGGTGTCATCCTTGGGAGGTCTTGGTTTCCTTCTCTGTAAAAACAGAACACCAATCTGTAGCCCCTTGGGGCTGAGGTTTGAATATTTGGGGGAAGGAAGGAAAGCATCTCGCCCTCCCCCCTTGGAGCAAGCAGCTCCTCCAGGAATCTGCCAGATGGGGGCATTCCAGGCTGCTGGGCTGAAGCCCCAATCAGCTCTTTCCCAATTAGGTCCTGTTCACATTCCTTGCTCCCTGGGCCCCCTTTTGAACTAATTACTGACTTCAGCAGCTATTGCTTCTGAGTTTTGCCATGGTAATGGGCTGCTTTTCTTCCATCCCCCAAAAGAAGGGACTCATGCCCACCAAAGCTTCACCCCTCCTCAATAGGGCAGCTGCCAGCTTGCCCCACCTCTGCTGGGAGGTCCCTCAGGCTCCACTGTCTCTGGCAAATTCAAAGGCTGGCACTGTTTTGTGGGGAGGGGGGGGAATGGGGTCTGGGAATTGGCCCCCTGGGACCTCTGTGAAGGTTTTTCTACCACTGCCATCCCTTTGAGCATACCGGAAACTCAGCAGGCTTGGATTCTTTAGCAGTGCCCACCGTTGCCTGCCAGCACCCGATGATAACAGTTAATGGAGTGCGTTTGGTGCTCGGGGCTACCAATGAACCGCCACATATCTCTGCTGCTTTTCAAGCTAAGCATCCGGGCTCTGGGAACTGGTTGGACAATAAGCCAGTTCATCAGAGGGAAAAACTCATATGACATGGTTATATGGCTCTCACTCGGTTTGCTCGTTCTTCCCCCTCCCCTTCCCTTGCCCCCAACTGTTTTTCTTTGAGGCAATAGAACAACACCATACTGGTACATTGACCAGGCTGCCCCTTTCTTGGGTATGAAACCAATGTTTTTTACATCTCCTTCCTCCTCACAGCAACAGAGAGACACACAAGGGCACAGAGACCCTTAATGCTTCCTTTCACAGATGGACACACTGAGGCCCAAAGAAAAAAAAAGGGAAGGCTCTTTGTGGTGGGAAGTCAGTGATGACATGGAGCAGGAGCCACAGTGTTCAGGTCCTTTTCCACATCAAGCTAAACCGGTGACTAGCTGAGGACTAAAGGTTTATCTGGCCAACGGGGGGAGGGGGCTTTGCCATGAGGCACAAAGGTATTTGCCCTTAGCTTTGTCTTTTCTGGTCCAATCTGTCTGCCTTCCAAGCATTTCTGTGACTCCATCGTGGAGATGCCTGGCAGAATTTGGAGACTCACACAGAACTACATCCTGAAATTATAAGTACAGTTCAGAATCATCAAAGTTCCTGTGGGGAGGTGCAGGGAAGGGCAGGTGGATTCCCCTAGTTAGTACCACTTGGCAGCCTAGAAGACCAGGCGGTAGAAGCAAGAAGAGAAGGAAAGGAGGCCAGTATGTGGTGAACTTCTTACGTTGGTCCAGCAGTCTGGACGGTTATAGTTCTTGGGAAGAGAGTCTGAGAGAAAGCCAGCACCCCTTCCCTTGATCGTCTGGCAAGGCAACGATAAGGCCGCCCCCCTTCCCCAACGAGAGAGAGGGAGCCGTGCCACGTGACCAGCTCTGGAGAGGGAGGCAAACATTTTCCGTTTGGTTTGCTGAGAACAGGCTAATGGCACGTGCAGGTGATTACATCCGACTGAAGAAGTCGATGGTGAAGGTTCTCGCCACTCACATCCTGACTAAGTCCCTTGGCTGCTCAGTGCCTCAGTTTTTCCACCTATAAAATGAGAATCCAGATCCTTACATACCATGACCATATGAATGGTAAAGAGATCCTACAAAGCTAAGTGCTAAGGAAGACCAAAAAGAATGACCTGGCAAGTGGTACAGAAGGTAGCCCAGAGAGCTGTGGCTTAAGGAGCTGAATCCAACTTGGGCCTTTCAGCTTGGAGTTTCTGGCCCTCCTCTCAGGTCCCTGATTTACTTGGCTTGTTTTCATTCTTGAGCTTAACTGTCCCTCTTCCCCTTTTCCACCCATCCCTCCCCACAGGTGATAACTGAAGGTAACTCAGGACAATGCCACTGGTCAAGAGGAACATCGAGCCCAGGCACTTGTGCCGAGGCGCCCTGCCTGATGGGGTCACCAGCGAGCTGGAATGTGTCACCAACAGCACCCTAGCTGCCATCATCAAGCAGCTGGGCAGCCTCAGTAAGTGGGCCAGGCTTTGAGGGCCTGGAGCCAGACCTTTCTGGATCGGAGGCATTTACTTTTTACTTCTGATTTGGCCTCTTTGACCATTGGGGGTGGGCAGTAAAGTATCATAATGGCTAATGTTGAAGCTTCAGACTTGCTCTATTCAAATCCATCATTTTGTAGGGGATACTGAGATCCAGAGAGGGAGACTGATGAAGTAGGCCACAGATTGTTGAAGCTAGAAGGTGATCTCAAAAGGTCAACTGATCAATTCCCCTGTCTTGGGACAAGTAGACAGCATATCTAGGCCTTCTCAGAGTTTATTTATTGTTGGTTTTATCCCAAAAGATTTTAAGCCTTCTTTAGGAACATTGCCTCCTACTGGTCAAAAGATTTTTCCTAAATATTTCCTGCCATGATGGACTACTCACTAATTTAAGCAAATTACTCTCTTGTCCTGATCCACAGAAGACTGTAAGATGGGGGGGAGGGGTCAAAGCCCCAAATCTCTAAGGTCCCTTCTAGCTCTGGTGTTTTGAAAGGTCTTATTAGTGAGCGTGCTTGCTCTTAGGAAATGGCCTCTATGTGTTGAGGTGTTCATGTTGCTTCAGTTTCTAATGAGAGGTGCTCTCATCAGCCACAAAAGGCAGGTTGGGATTTAGGCAGAAGCCTCTTTCCCTGTTGAGACATTTTCTACAATAGTGGCAAAAGCCCCAGATTTGGAGGAAAGCTGAGCTGTGGTAGCAACAGGTAAATGACTTTCCCACTTCCCCAGGGTCCTGGAACAATGCTCTCCCTCCCCGGCTTACAGAGGTGTTTTAAATTTTGTTTTGGGGAAAGTGCTTTTTAAATCTTTAACGGACACTTGCTATTGGAACCCAAAGCCACTTGGAGCATTGGGGATGTTCTGTGATTTGAACTGCTTCCAGATGGCCTGAGGCTTGCCCGCAGTACCTGCCTTTCCCGTGTCCTTCTCCCAGCCTCTCGGCCAGGTTTTTCAAAATGGACCTCTGAGGCCCTCAGCAGGAAATCAGTGGTAAATGTGCATATGCCCCTCAGGTCAGCTAACAATGCCTGAGGAGCCAGGGACAGGATGCAGTGTGGGCAGGAATATGGCATGGCATGCTGGGAAGGGTCATAGCATGCTGTTACCTAGGTGGAGGAGACCCTAGGAAATGGCACCAGCACCATCCAGAAGGACCTGAGGATGCAGAATTTCAATGCTGAGAGATCTTGGAACATGGCACACCAGTACTGGGAAGGGTTGGGAGTTCTTCTTAAATCCTGATTTTGCAGATAAGGCAATTGAGGCTCAGAGCTAGTTATGGATTTGCCCAAAGGCAGTAAAACAAGCTGCTCAGTAATAATGCTGGGGCTAGAACAAGGTCTCCCGATTCTCAGGTCTGTGTTCTTTTCTTCATATCACAGCCATCTCTCTCCTCCCCTTCAAAGGCCCCGCATTAGCAGGCAAGAGGGATGAGGCTACAGGAAACAGCTGTTCCCAGTGGGAAGAGCATCTTCATGCAGAGACTGCCTCCTGTCCCCGAGAGGGCCCCAAACTGGCTAGCTAGGACTGAGGCCTGGCAAACAGCAATGGCAAAGCATAATGACGTACCTCGACTGGGAAAGCCTAGTCTCCACCTTGGTAAAGAATTGCTTTGTGGCAGAGTGACGTACGGCACACATATTCTGCAGACTCCTTTGCTCCTTCCTGTTACCTTTCAGGACCCTTTGGCTCCAGGCAGACAGGGTGCTTTCGTTGGCAGCAGCCTTTGTCGTAAGGGACAAAAGGTCCCTACACTAAGTGTAGACCTAACCCCCCTGGCTGAGCAGAGACTTGGCCTGTCCCACTTTTCTCCCATATTGACATTTTAAAAAGAGGGCAGAACAGGGAGGGGGCCATTTTTAACTCACAGGAATGATCGTCTGAAGATAACATTGTAGGTGGCCGCAGCAGCACTCGTTTTGTGTGGAAGAACTCCCCCTCTGATTTGGGTCCTTCACATCATACCCAGAAGGCTGCTCTTGTTGGGACTTGGAGGCAGAGGAGGAGATGAAACTGGGAAGGTGCTGCCCGCCACTGAGCAGGTGGGAATAGCCCGTCACAAGAGCAGTGTGGCCCCTCAGATTCTCACTAGCTCCCCAAAGCTAGCTGAGTGTTAGAAAGGAGCTCCCAGGATGTAGAATCCACCCCTAGCTGAGCAGGACTCTACAACTTACAGTTGCTTGTTTCAGACCTCCAGTGATGGGGAGCTCACTACCTCCTGGGGTAACCCATTTTATTTTTAGACAGTTATAATTGTTAGGAAGGTGTTCCTTACACTGAACTGAAATCTGCTTCTCTGGGGCAGGCAGCACCATACACATCTGACTAGCAAAGTTGATGCTGCCCAATCTGCTCTGACCTTTAGGGTGGGGGTGGACTGCTTCTATAGTATAGCGAGGAACCACTGGCCTCTCCAGCCACCTAGGTTGTCTGTGGAAGAAATGGGGCAACACTGGTCTCAGACTGAGGAAGATGGCAGCCATTTCCCTGCCCCCAGCCCCACTCTTATTATTAAGCAGCATTGTGAGACTTAGAGTCAACCAATTTGGCCTCTGACCCACACACTGTGCAGTCCGTCTCTGAGCCTCAGTCGTCTCATCTGTGAAACTATCTGGACTCTCATTGCACCTGTTAAGCCTCAGGGCTCTTCCAGACCTGCACTTGTTCACCTGGCTTTGACCAACATCACCATGGACAAGTGACCCAGAATTATATCATAAGAGAAGGGCTTGGGAGAAGTAGGGATGTTTAGGCTGGAACCCTCAAGAGAATATTTAGTGAGAGGACAAGGTGGCCGTCTTCAGGCATCTTGGGGAAGAGAGACTAGACTGTTGAATCCCGGAGGGCAAAACTGAGCTCACAGAGCTTACAAAGAGTCAGACAAAACCTCCTTGCAAAGCTCTCTGAATAGCAGAATGGAGGGACCCAGGAAACTGGGAGCAGAGTTCAAGCAGAGGCTGGAGGAGGATTTTTGTTCAGGTATGAGCTGGTTCAGATGATCCCAGAAATCCACTCAGAGATTCCATCAACCAGTGACCTAAAGGAAGTTGGATGTGGGTTGGCTAAGGCCAGTGGTTGGGTTAGAGCAAGTGTGGCGGGGAACCCCCTCAAATCTCTCTCTGTCCCTTTCCCTCCAATTCCAGGCAGACATGCAGAGGACATCTTTGGGGAGCTGTTCAATGAAGCCAACAGTTTCTACATGCGGATGAACTCGCTGCAGGAAAGGGTGGACCTCTTGGTGATTAAGGTCACACAGTTGGACTCCACCGTGGAGGAAGGTAGGTAGAGCAGGGTGAGCTGAGAGAACATCGCTCTTATCCAAGGCAGAGCAAGAAGGCTTTTTCTCCTCCTTGCCGAGAGTACATCCAGATTTCTCAGGGGACACCTTAGGCCTAGTGTTTGGTAGGGTCTTATGCCAGTCCTCTGGCACCAAGCCTCCAAGATGGGCATTATCATAATTTGCTTTGTCTCTCTGTGATTTGTTGACTCCTTCAAGTCTGGCCCGTTATGTACTTTTTTCAAATCAGTCTTCGTGAGGCCTTTTGTTTGTATCTCATGGTCACTTTTGGCCAAATCTCACTGCCATCTCAGGTTGGAATTCTTCTGTGTTAAACAGTGAAAAACAGTTCAGCAAAGACAGCTGATAACAGGGTTTTGACAGCACTCCGCCATCATGGTTCCAAGAGGAACTTGCCATCCTCTCTCCTATTTAAAAAAAACAAACTTGTATTTTCATTCATCATGTACAGTATCTGTACATTTGAAAAATATTAATACAGAGATGTAAAACATATTTGTCTGCAAAATGACAATGCTTTCTATGCATATGGACCCCTTGAAATAACTAATAACTATCCACACATGCGTGTACACACACACACACACACACACAAAACTTAGGGGTCCATAACCCCAAATCAATTAAAACGTGTGACTATAAAACTAGTCTCCTGTGGCGTAGAAGGCGTCAGAGAAAAAATGGATGGCCAGGAAAGGCGTGGGAGCCATCAGGTAATGAGAATGTGGACTGACAGATGGTTGAGCCCCCACACTCATCTGGTAGGCACTAAATAGTAAAAGAAGAGGAGGCACACAGCGTGTGGGCAAGGTCCTCCAGGGAGGGGTTCGGAATAGTCATGGCTATGAATCAGGAGGCGGCAGAAGGAAGGTGAGGCTGGCTTGCAGTCTGTTGGTACCCCTGGCTGGAGCCAGTTATCAGATTTAATTAGCAAGCATTTATGAAGCACCTACTGTGTGCTGGGTACAGTGAGACTCTGGAGTGATGGAAGTATTGAAATGTAAGAACAGGATTTTAGAGTTGGAAAGAGACCTCTGAGTTTATACAGCTCAATCTCTGCTCTCCCCCTCACTTCATGCATGTAGAAACTGAAGCTCTTGGAGGGAAAATGGCCTACCGTGGGTTACTTGAATAGTAAAAGGACAGAATTTAAACTGTTTTTTCTTCTTAATGACTCCCTTTATAATATATATACTATATATCATATATTATTATAATTTACAATGTCTTTATAATATATGTCACATATAATACTATAACAACCTCTTTATATAATGGCATATATTTCAATATGTTATTATAACAACCCCCTTTATGATGTCATCTATGACAATATATTATTATAACAACCCACTTTATAATATATGTGTCATGCATAACAATATATTATCATAACAATTCCCTTTACATTTGTCATATAAAACAGTATATTATAATAACAACCCCCTTTACAATATGTCATATATAACACTATATTATTATAATAACCCCTTTTATGATAAATGTATGTTATATATAAAAATGTTACTATAAATAATGTTATTATAACAACCTCCTTTCTAATGTATATGTCATATATATCATGCATTCTATTATTAAAAATCCCTTTGTAATATGTCACAAATAGCTGTATTATATCAACCTCCTTTACTGTGTCATATATAACAATACATTATTATAACAACCTCCTTTCTAATGCATATGTAATATAAAAATATACATGTATAATACATATACTTAATATATAACCATAGTATTATTAAAACCGCCTTTGTAATATATATGTCACATATAGCAATATATTATTATCACAACCGCCTTTATAAAGTATATGTAATATTTAACAATATATTATTATTAAAAACCCCTTTGTAATATATTGTGATATATAACAATATATTATAACAACCCCCTTTATGATATATATATGTCATGTATAACAATATATAATTATAACACCTTTTAATGTATATGTCATATATCACAACGTATTATTACTATTAAAACCCCTTTTGAATATGTCACATAAAAATATTTTTATAAACCTTCTTTACAATATTTATGTCATATAAAACAGTATATTACTATAACAACCTCTATTATAATGTATACATCACATATTACAATATATTATTATTTAAACTCCTTTTATAATATATATGCTTCATATGACAATATATTATTATAACAACTCACTGTATTATAGGTGTCCCATATACCAACATATTATTATAACAACACTATTGGTAATATGTATGTTACATGAAAAATATATTATTACAAAACTTTATAATATTTATGTCATATTTAAGAACATATTATTATTTAAAACTCTTTTGTAACATATGTGTCCCATATAACAATGTATTATTATAACTATCCCCTTGACAATATTTGTGTTATATAAGAGTATATTATTATAGCAACCTCCTTTATAATTGTTATGTCTCATTTAACAATATATTATTTTTAAAGCCTTTATGTGTGTCACATATGACAGTATATTATTATAACAACTGCAATCATATGTCATATGTAACAATATTATCATGCCAACCCTGTTTACTATATATGTAACATACAACCATATATTATTATTATTAAAAACCCTTTTTTAACATATATGTCACACACAACAATATATCATTGTAACAACCCCCTTTCCAATACTTGTCATATAAAACTATATATTATTATAACAATCTTCTTTTTAATGTCTACGTCAAATAAAATTACATTATAATTAAAAAGCCTTTTATGATATATGTCACAAATATATTATTATAATAACTCACTTGACAATATTTATGTCATATAAAATAGTGTATTATTATGGCAACTTCCTTTATAATATATGTCCTATGTAAAAATATTTTTTTATTAAAAACGCACTTATAATATGTCACATATAACAGTATATTATTATAGTGAGCCACTTTAGAATATGTATGTTATATATAACAATATGTTAATATATCAACCTACTTTATATGTCACATACATCAATTTAACATAACAAGCCTCTTTATTATATATGTATATGTTATTTATAACAATATATTATTATAACAAGTTCTTTTACAATATTTATGTCATATAAAACAGTATGTTCTTATAACATCCCCTTTATGATATATATATATATAATAGAAAAATATAACAACTTCCTTTACAATATTTGTCATGTAAAACTTTACAATAACAATATAACATGTTATAACAAACCACTTTATATTTCGTATAAAAATCTAATATTATAAGAACCTCTTTATAATGTATATATCATCTTTAACTATATTATTATTATTATTAAAATCCTTTATAGTATATATGTCATATATAACAATATATTATTTTAACAACCCCCTTTATGGTATATCATATATAACAATATATGATAACAATCCACTGCCTAAAATATGTGTCATATAAAAATATATTATTAGAATAACCTCCTTGATAATGTATAGGTAAGATATAATAATATTATAATAACCATCATTATAGTGTATATGTCATATATAACAAAATATTATTAATATTAAAACCCCTTTGTAATATATGTTATATATTAGTAATATATTTTATAATAACCCTCTTTACAATATTTATGTAATATAAAACAGTATATTATTAGTTAACAATCTCTTTCATAATGTGTCATATATGACAATATATTATTATTCAAAACCCCCTTTGTAATATATATTACATAGAACAATATATTGTAATAACATCTCACTTTTTCATATTTATAACATAAATATCAATATTATTATGTAAACCCTTTCTAATATATGTCATATATAACAATATTATCATTACACCAACCCCTTTATAATATGTCTTACATAGCAATATATTATTATAATAACCCCCTTTACAAAACATGTCATATAAAACAGCATATTAAAACAAGCTTCTTTATAATGTATATCATCTATAACTATATTATTATTATTAAAAAAACTCTTTATAATATATGTCCAGGATAATAATATATTATTATAACACCCCCTTGACAATATTTATGTCATATAAAGCAGTATATTGTTATAACAACCTCCTTTATAGTGTATTTCATATATAACAATATGTTATTATTATTAAAAACCTCTTTCTCAGATAGGTATCACATATCACATTATATTATTATAACAACCCCATTTACATTATGTCATATGGAACAATATATTATTATAAATACCCATTTCATAATATGTTTCATATATAATAATATATTTTTATTAAAAACCACTTTATAATATATATGTCAATATTACAATATATTATTGTAACAATCCCCTTTCCCATATTTATGTCATATAAAACAGTAGATTATTATAACAGCATCCTTTATAATGTGTCATATATAGCAATAAATTATTATTTAAAACACCTTTATAATATGTGTCACATATGACAGCATATTATCATAACAACTCACTTTATAATATGTATGTCATATATAACAAAACATTAGTATAACAGCTTTTTAATATATGCCTTACATAACAATATGTTATAACAGTGCTCTTTTGTGATGTCTTATATAGCAATACATTATTATAATAATTCACTTTATAATATATGTCATACATAAAATATCTTATTATAACAATCTCCTTTACAATATATGTGTAATATATAATAATATATTATTACAATAACATCCTTTTTGAGTAATATATATTATATATATAACAATACATTATTATAACAACCTCCTTGTTAATGTGTATGTCATATAAAACAGTGTATTATTATTATTAAAAACCCATTTGTAATATATATGTTACATATACAACCCCTTACAGCATGCCATCTATAAGAATATATTATCATAACAACCCACTTCGTAATATTTGTGTCATATATAACAGTCCCCTTTACACCATTATGTCATATAAAACAGTATATTGTTATAACAACCCCTTTACAATCTATGTCATATATCACAATATGTCATTATAATAAACCCATATATGACTAATATGTTATATATAATATTATCATAACAGCCTCCTTTTTAATGTATATATCATATGTAACAATTTTTATCATTATTAGAAACCTGTATTATACATAACCATGTATTATTCTAACAGCCCCCTTTATGGTATGTCATATATAACAACATATTATTATAACAACCCTCTTTGCAATATTTGTCATATATAATGATGTTGTTATAACAACTTCTTAATAATATATATGTCATACATAAAAATATGTTATTGTAACAAACTTCTTTATAATTTGTCATATATAAAAATATATTATTATTAAGACCCCTTTTTAATATATAAGTCACACACAATATATCATTATAACAATGCCCTTTTCTATATCATATTTAACAATGTATTATTATAACTATCCACTTAATAATATGTCATATATTACAATATATTATTATATCAATCCGCTTTACGATATACAACAGTATATTATTATAACAACCCCTTTTATGGTATGTCATATATGACAATATATTTTTCTAACAATTCCTTTACAATATTTATGCCACCTAAAAGAATCTATTATTATTACACCCTTTATGATATGTATATCATGTAAAACAAGATATCATTATTACAACCCCCTTTATAATGTCATATATACCAATACAATTTTATAACATCATATATAACTATATATTATTATAACAACCTCCTTTATAATATTTACATTCTATGTAAAAATATATTATTTAAAACCACTTTGTAATATATGTGCCACATGTAATGATATAACAGTACCCTTTATAATGTCATATGGAACAAGATGTTATTATAATAACCTACTTTATAATATATATGTTACATATAACAATGTATTATTATAACATCTCCCTTTAAATGTTTTATATAACAATATATTATTATAACATTCCCCTTTAAGGTAAATATACCTGATATTTAACAATATATTATTATAAAAACCTCCTTTATAATGTATATGTAATATAAAACTGTATTATTGTTTTAAAAACCCTTTCTAATATATGTGTCACATATAGCAATATATTATTAAAATAACCTACTTTATCATATGTGTGTCATATATAAAACCTCACTTTATGATATATATGTCTTATTTAACAAAATATTGTTAAACTACTTTCCTCTACAATATTTATGTCAAATAAAATGGTATAGTCTTATAACAACCTGTTTTATATCTGTCATATATAACAATATATTATTATTTTAAAAAAACTTTCTATAATAAATATCACATATAACAATATATTAGTATGACAACCACCTTGCCATATATACATGTGTGTATGTATGTATATGTGTGTGTAATATATATATTTTATAACAACTACCTTTATAATGTATGTCATATAACACTATGTTGTTATAACAAACACATTTATAATACATAGGTCGTATATAACTATATTTTTGGTAACAACTCACTGTATAATACCTTTGTCATATATAACAAAATATTATTATAACAACCCCCTTTACAATTTTTATGCCATATAAAAGAGTATATTATTGTAAACTCCCTTTGTGATATATGTCACATATAACAATATATTATTATAACTACCCCTTCTCTCATATTTGTCATAGAAACCCATATCTTATCATACCAGCCTCCTTTATAACATTTATGTCAAATGTAATAATATAGTATTATTATTATTAAAAACTCTTTATAATATATGTCACATATAACAGTATATTATTATAACATCCCACTTCATAATATGCATGTCATATATAATAATATGTTATTATAGCAATTCCTTTTACATCATTTATGTCATATAAAACATTATAGTATTATAACAATTCCCTTTACAATATATTTATCCTATATAACAATAGATTGTAACAATTAATATGTTATCTATAACAATATACTATTATGATAACCCCTTTATGATTAATATATGTTATATATAACAATATGTTATAACAGCCTCCTTGTTAATGTATGCCATATAAAACAGTGTATTATTATTATTATTAAAAACCCACTTGCAGTACATCACATATAACCACATTATTATAACAGCCCCTTACATTATGTCATATATGACAATATATTATTATAACAATCCACTTTATAACATTTGGGTCATGTATAACAGTATCTTATTGTATCAGTCCCCTTTACATCATTATGTCATAAAACAGTATATTATTATAACAACCCCTTTACAATATATGTGTTGTATATAACAATAATTATTATATAACAATCCCCTTTATGATTAATATATGTTATATATAACAATATGTTATCATAAAAATCTTCTTTATAATGTGTATGTCGTATATATTATTATTATTAAAAACCCATTTGTTATATATGTCACATATAACCATATATTATTATAACAACCTCCTATATAATATATATGTAATATATAACAGTATATTATTACTATGAAAAACCCCTCTATAATCTATATTACACATAATAATATATAACTATAACAACCCCTTTACAGTATATCATACATAATATATTATTATAATAACCCACCTTTAATATATGTCATGTATAACAATATATTATTTTAAATCTCCCTTTACAATATTTGTTATATAAACCAATATCTTCTTATAACATCCTTTATAATGTCTATAGGTTATCATTAAAATCTCTTCATTATATGTAGAATATATATGTATATAATAATCTATAACTATGTTATAGCAAATACCTCTATAATGCATATATCTTATATCACAATAGATTATTATAACAACCCTCTTTTCCCCTTAGATGTTTGTACGGTTAGATGCGTCTTGGCCCTCACATAGACTCCTGAGCTGCACAATGAGGGTGTTAAAGCAGGGCACTTTGGGAATCCTCTTCCCACCACAGCTCCAAGTCCATTGACTGTGTCTGAAAATGTCTACCTCATTCTGTCTCAGCTGTGCTGTGAGACAGGAGTTGACATCTCCACCATGCTTCTCTTTCTGAGGGCCTTGCTTAAAATTCGGAGTCTGTTCTCACTGGATATTGGTCTGCTGCCATTCATATATAGAACACATCCTAAATCCAGCTGGATCGCATGGGGGACAGAACTTCCCCGTTATGATTTGCCCACTCTCCCCGTCCCCCAAAACCCCTGACAACAAAGTCTTGGCAAAGGCCTTGTACTCTGGAGGTACATATTTCCCTCCCAAACACACATGTATTCTGATAGTTCCACATGTTATCTCCCATACACTCATTCCCAATATACTTTAATCCACGTGTATATGCAGGTGCAGCACACAGAGATGGGGATGTGGAACATCTTCGCTCACGTAGGTGTCCTATCACAATTCCAGGTGATGCAGTACCTAGACTCAGGAAGATCTGAGTTCATCTTTAGCCTAAGATACTTCCTAGCTTGTGACCCTGCTCAAGTTATTCAATCTCAACCTCTATCTGTCCCAGTTTCCCATCTGTAAAATGAGGATTAGCAATAGCATCGCCCCCCCCCCAGCTTGTTGCAAGAGTAAAATGAGATATTTCTTGAGCAGTGGTATCCAACTCACTGTATATTTACCTCTTAAATATTGCCTCTTAAAAAAACACATGTTAACATTATCTGTGTTCTATTGTATTTTTGTTTTTGGTTAAATATTTCCCAATTACATCTGAATTTGCATCTGACAACACTTGGGAAGGCTGTGTATGACATACATATTGTAAAGGTGGTTGTTATAGAATATATTGTTATAAGTGATATATTATAAAGTGATATATATAAATAAGATATTATAAATATATAATATTTGTTATATGTGATACATATTACAAAGAGGGTCATTACAAAGAAAAGAAAAAACCTCCAAGTATTATATAAATGCTAGCTACTATTATTACACAGACACAGGCTTAGAAATAGGTTCTAGTGATGGGCCCTGGGGTGTATGTTTGCCCAGCATGTGGTTTCTTCATTAGCCCACTGATTCTTTCCCCTGAAAAAAGCTAGCTGCTCTAACAACGGGGGTTCCCTTGGCTTAATTACCTAAAAGATGCTGGCCAGCAGCATCCAGGTGCACACACTCCAGAGGAGTAACCCCTTTACACTAGGCTGTTTCGCATACGCTGAGTTGTATACAAGACTTTGGAGGCCTTCTGGTTAGAGGACCCGACATAAAGAATGATGGCTATTATGTTTCTGTCTCCTCTCCCCACCCATAGTGATTAGGGCATATGGCCTGCTGGGCTAGAGGCTGGAGAAGGGAACCTGCCCCAGATATCCTTTCTCCGTGGGGGCAGAATGTTCCCTGGCTCTGCCCCTGGCCCAGCTTGTCAGCTACAGGTCACCCTCTCCTGCCCGGCAGACTCCCTGGGCCCAGCCAGAACAGAGGTACGGAGCAAGATTCTCTTTCCAGAAATGGTTCCCTATATTGCTCGGTGGGAATATTCACCCCCGGCATCAGTGTGGCTTTGCATGAAACTAATCTGGAACTGCCTTTGGGCCAGTCACTTCAACTCTCTTGAGCGTCAGTTTCTTCACCTGTGAATAAAGGGTCTCTATGACTTCTGAGGTGCCTTCAAGCTTTGAGATGCTAGGATTAGATATTCTCACAGGTCTCTTTCCATTCGGATGATTTGCGGTCAGAGCCCTTCTGCCTCCGAAATCCTGTGGTATGTTCTTCTGATCTCCGCCCACGGAGCATATCTCTGGACCACTTGCCTAGGGCCTCAGGGAAATCAGGCATGGGGCCTACACACTGCAAGCCAGCCCCAGGCTTTTCTTTCTGGTTGCTTTCTGGTTCCTGTAGGATAGCTGCACTTGGGCTGGAACTTGTATGTGTGCTGGAGGCAGACCCTGGGCTTCCCTGAGCTGGTCGTGGGGCATCATGGGTGGGAGCAGTGAGCATTATGTGGTGGGAGTGGGTTTCCGGTGGCTCAGGGACTTTTGACAATGACTCAGAGCTTGTTTTTTTTTTTTTTAATGGTTAAAGCTATTGGTGAGTAGCAGCTACTCAGTTACTTCAAGTTTGCCATCTAGTGGCCATTGATGGAGCAAATAGCTTGGGGAGGGGGTGATACAAATAAAATAATGCCTTTTTCGAAATGAGTGTAGCTTTAAAAGCACAGCTGATAGGTCTGCAGGAGAAGCCCCATGTTACTACCAAGAATGAAGGCTGAGATCAGGATGCTCCTGAAACATTCTGTGGTCTGCTGTGAAAAGATCCTCGTGTCCTGGCACAACAACAGGAAGGGATCTGAGGCTATCACATGTACCTCCCTTCAGTTTATATAGGAGGAAAGTGGAGCCCCAGGGTGGGGAAGCATGACTTCTCCAAGGTGATTCAGGGAGTAAGTGGCCCGACTGGGATTCACCCCCCTGTCTCTTAAAACTTTGCCCTGTAATTAGCTCTCTTCAGTCTGCCATTTACCAGCTGTGGGACCTGGAGCAATGCATTTCATATTTCTGCTTCTTAGCTTCCTCATCTGTAAAATGGAGAATAATTGTGTATTCTCTGCCTTCCTGTTGTGAATAATAAACAGCTGTATCAGCCTTAAAATTCTCTAGAAATGTGAGCTACTTTTACATATGTTTGAGAATCATCAGCATCCCTTCATGCGTCCTCCAGGAGCTGACCCCTTCATTCATGCACCCTTCTCCCAAACCTTCAACTTTTCCCTGTCTCCTAACTCCTTCCCTGATGCCTATAAATCTGCTTGGCTCTCTGCCTTACTCACAAAGCTTTCCCCCAAATCGTTTGTCTACATGTCTCTTCCCTTTCATAACCAGATTCCTAGAAAAAAATTTACTTATTACCTTGCTCACCTCCTGTTCCTCAAGCCCTTGAAATCCAGCTCCCGGACTCACTGCTTGGCTAAAGCTGCTCTTTTCTCTTACCATCAGCCTTTTCTTAAGCCTTTTCCTTCTTGCTCCTGTAGATTTGGCACCATGGAGCACTGCTTTTTCCTCGATGCTCTCCCATACTGGTGACTGCCAGGTGTACATAGCTGGCATCCGTTTTCCTCCCGGCCTCCATCCCCGCATCTCTGGCTGTCTGCTTGATATCTCCCTCCATATATATCCCATTGCTATCTCTCCTTACCAGTTCCTCTTTCACGTGGCTACCAGCTTGAGATTCCAGCAGCTCAAGGGTGACCGAGTCACTCTGCTACTCAAGAAGTGTTCTGAGGAGAAAATACAAATTCCTCCCCTTAGCATCTCAAGCCACTTCTTACAATCTGGTGCTAGCCTGTCTTTCCGGTCACCCTAAAACTGCCTTGCTTGCTGTTCCCTATCTCCCAGCTCTGTGACTTTGCCTAGGTTGTCCCCTGTTCCTGAAACATTCCCTTTCCTCACCTTCACCTTTTGGAGTCCCTTGCTCCTTACAAGTCACAGCTTGGGCCATCTCCTTCACAAAGCCTTTTCTGATCTCACCAGTTGTTAGTACTCTCCCTTCTTATAATGCAAGGTGATCTTCCTAAGACAATTGCAGTAGAAATGGTTCCGTTTCCCAGCATGGCACTGCTGGACGGTCCAGGTTTCAGAGGCATATGAAAATGAGGTTGGCACAGTGGCTCTGCAGCTATTCAGTTTGGTAGTGAATCTAATATGTCTTCTCCTCCCCACTTTCCTTTGAAGGCTCCCAGATGCTGAACTAGCTCAGGCAGTGCATGTCCACTACACCTGGGTAAGGTATTGGCTACCATGGTCCTTTCTCAAGCTGTACTGCCGAGCCTTGAGACTGTACTACAGAGAATGCAACTTTGATGGGCTGCCCGTGCATGTTGTTTACCAAACATATGCTTGCCTAAAAAGCTATTTTACAGAGAACTCATACAAAGCCAGTGCTCACCTGGAGGTCAGAAGAAGTGGTACAAGGACACATTCAAGGTCTCTCTGAGGAACTTTGGCCTATGAATGTAATTGTGTGGGTAGAGAGTAAGATTTGAACTCTGTCGATGGTGTGTGCAGGCAGTTTCTACCAGGGATTTAGTGAGTCTTTGTTTGTTCTTTGATAAGAAAGACCCAGGGAAGGAGGAGATCTTGTCCCCATTCTGCTCAGGCCCCTAGACTGTGCAGATACAAATTACCTCATTTACAGATTGTAGAACATCAGCGCTAGCAAGAGCCTGAGAACTAGATGACCGAGGTCATGTTATCCATGCCCGGGACAGGGAGTGACTTGCCCTAAGTCAAAGTTGATGGCAGAGCCAAGGCCAAAGCTATCCCTGGATTCCCTCTATCACGTAGCCTCATTTGGAGGAGGCGTGCATTGAGATCTGCAGCTAACGGGAACATGGACCTGTGACAGAGCTTCGGAGGGTTGAGGATGTGTTACTCCATTCCCTAAAGTGCTAAGTGATTTCTAGTCCTGCCTCTGATGCCGATGTGCCATGTGACCTTGGCAAAGAACTTTCCCTTCCTCCTTAAGGCTCACATGGATTCCAGTTGTTGACTAGATGATGATCGTCAAATGAGTCCCAGGAAGGGAATTGGGTGCTCGGGGGAAAAGCCAACGGGCAGCTAGCTGGACGAGGAGTTGTATCATAGATGATAGTTTGTGAGTTAGAAGAGACCTTGGGCCTCACCTATCGTACCCCCCCCCAAATACAGGGCATTCGCTAAGCTAACCCAACTGGGATCTGAACCCAATAGCAGAGTTAGTAGTGCCTCGCTGTCTTCCTAATGTGGTTCCTGCTTCTTGAAGCAGGTAAGAAGGACAAACTTTGGGAATAGTAAGGTCAGAGGCAGTGGAATCTTTTGGGTGCTCTTCCATGTAAGCAAAGTGCTACTTCTTGGGAAGCCGGGGGCATACAGCCCAGCAGGGTCTCAGCAGGCAGGTCCAGGAGACATGACTACTGTGCAGTTTGAAAATCCTGAGCTATTGATGCCACATGGGAGGCATCTGGTGTGATGAGTGGGCAGAACAGGGAAGTGGGGGCCAAATCACCACTCTGGGGTATAGACTCCTTTTCTGTGAAAAGGCTTTTTTACCTTTTTTGTATCTGGACCGTCCCTTCTCAAAATCATGTTTGGAAATAACTTGAGGAAATGCTCAATTTCAGCTAGAGGTTGGTAGACATGAAGTTGTAAATTTTTCCTCATCCAACATCATGGACCCCTTGAAATCTCTCCACAGACCCCCAAGGGCTCTGTGGACCCCATTTATGAACCCCTCAAGATCTATCCACAGACCCCCCATGGGCTCTGCGGACCCCAGGTCCTGACCCCCTGACTAGATGATCTCAAAGGTCCCTTGCCACTCTAAATCCTGTGCTCCTCGGCTCCGCAGTGTCCCTGCAGGATATCAACATGAGGAAGGCTTTCCGGAGCTCCACTATCCAGAATCAGCAGGTGGTATCACGTAACTCCATCCCCAACCCCGTGATGGAGATGTACCAGCGGTGTGACAAGCCCCCGCCACTCAACATCCTCACGGCCTACAGGTAGGAGGGAGGGTAGGGCCCCTAGCCACAGGATAGGTCTGAAGAGCCAGAGCCATTATGGCCCCAGTCAGGGCCCTGTTCTAGCAGGATCCTGGGCCTTTGGGTTTGCTCAGGACCTCACTGAGCCCTTCCCTGGCTGTGGAACTTAAGGCAACTCATTGCATCTCTCATAGCTTCAGTTTCTTCATCTGATAGTGGACCAAAAAAAAATACCCTTCCTACATACAGGACCATGGCATGCTAGCAAAGTGCTCACTGGCCTCTTTTCCCCACTTAGTTAAAACAAAGGAGCTGCTCCCATGAAAGAGCTCGTCCTTAGCTCCAGGCTGGGCTGCCATCTCAGCTGAGCAGTGACCTCTGCCTGCGTGGGCCTCCCTGCCTGGTCACCGGTCAAACGTTCCTTCCTGCTCTAGACCTGGCCTCTTCACTTCTTGGCTCAGAGCTGGGGGCATGAGGATGAGCACTAAGACTCTCACCACGACACAGAACACTCATCACTTAACAGTTGTGGTTGATGATTATCAAGAAGAGCTTCCTATATGATTAGAGGATTTATATTACAGCCCAGTCTTCCTGAATCCCAGTATCTCCCTCAGTGCCTCTGCGCACAGTAGATACCAGATATATCTTCCTATCAACGCTGGATCATGATCCCCATTTTACAGATGAAAAAACCGAGACCCAGAAAAGTGAATGACTTGCCTTAGGTCACACAGCCAGTGCAGGGGGGGAACTAGGTGTCAACTCTGAACTCCTGATTGCAGTCAGTTTTTTTTTTCTCATACCCCACCACTTTCTCAGTAGGGTTAATACCTAGCCCTGTCCCAGGAAAGCGTGTAGCTAGTACTAAGCAATACCCATTTTTCAGGCATGTGCTTTGCAGGGCAGGTGGTTTGGGTGTCGGTTGGTTGGTTCCACCCTTGACCTGGCTGTTGGGAGACATAGTGTTAACCATTTCCTGGATCTTCCAGACCTCCCGTCTGATCTTTCCAACAAGACAGGGCTTTGCCTGTTCTTGGAGAATGTCCCTGAACTGCAGAAAGCTCAAGTTTGATTGGGCCTCGGGGCCGAATGACAGCTAAGTGTGGCCTTAAGCACCTCTCACTCTTTCTGGTCTTCATCTTGCTCTTGTGAAAAATGCTGGGGCCGGACTAGATGTTGACTATCGATGAGCTCACTAACATCCCCTTTTGGGTCCATTTCAGAGATGACAAGAAAGATGGCCTTAAATTCTATACTGACCCATCATATTTCTTCAACTTGTGGAAAGAGAAAATGCTTCAGGCCACTGAGGATAAGAGGAAGGAGAAACGAAGGCAGAAGGTACATGGGTGGGGCTGAAAAGAGAATTAGACTTGAGAAGAGCTCTCCATCTCTCATGGGGCCATGACTTTGGCTTGGAGTCATGTTGCGTGACCTCGGGTAAATCCCTTCTTTCAGAACCACGGTACCCTCATCTGCAAAATGAGAGAAGTGAACTAG
Source organism: Antechinus flavipes (assembly GCF_016432865.1). Taxonomy (NCBI): domain Eukaryota; kingdom Metazoa; phylum Chordata; class Mammalia; order Dasyuromorphia; family Dasyuridae; genus Antechinus; species Antechinus flavipes. Next base: position 57,368,911 of record NC_067404.1, on the reverse strand, counting down.
ATAAGCTCTTAGGCCCCTTATCATTTGTGATTATGTGTGTTTATGCGTGTTTATGCGTGTGTGTGGGTGTGTGTGTGTGGTTTGCCATGTTTTAGGAAAAATCTTGATAAGCTGTGGCTTTGCCAGAAGGGACAGGGCCAGCATGAGGAAGGGGCTGGAAGCCATGCTCTGCAAGTACTTATTTTGGGAAAGGCGAGGTTGATAGCGTGATAGCAGTCTTCAAGAATTTGAAGAGCGACCCTATGGAAGAGGGACTCATTTTATTTTAGTTGGTCCCAGAGAACCAAGAATTATGTGGGGAAGTTGGCAAGAGATTCTGGCTCAGATCTCAATTTGGTGTCTCTTGTTGCAGGGTTTGCAGGTCGAATTATCATTTGCAGATGAGGTAAGGCCTATCTGGCCTCTCAGGGCCCATCTAATCCTGAGATTCCCCAATGGAGCTGGTCCCTGCTCATGCTCTCACAACACTACTCCTAGAGTGGCCCATGGTGCCTTCTAGGCCCCTTTTCTTCAGAATCCACAAATACAAAGCTCAGCTACCTAGTTTGGAAGGCTGCAGACTTTGTCTTCAGTGGCATCAGCCTTTGTCCCTTCTGTCTACCTCTACTAACCTCTCTTGACCCACCTGGAGCTTCCAGGATCCTACCTGTTTTTCAGTCAATCCTAGGCGGGACTAAGGAAGAAGAGGGCCCTGTTGTCCTTGGCCCTGATCAGCCTATATATAAAGTAGTGTGTTCGGTTCAGGAGGCCACATTTTAAGGACTTTGATAAGCCAGAAGACAATCGGGATGGGGAGGGACTTGGAGAGTCCACCACGTGAAGATTGCTTTAAGGAATTGGGGAAGAGAAGACATGATAGCTGTTTTCAAGTATTTGAAGGGGAAATGACTGAGAATACAACGTACCCATCACAAAGAGCTGACATTTTGATTCCATTTCAATGAATTGCCTTTGTGAATCAGTTTAGTCTCTTGCTAGCTCTATCTTCCACCCCCTAACTGTGGGTGTTCTTTTCTCTACATATCCTGTCTGTCCATGTGATTTCATCTGCTTCCTTGGGATCACCATCATCTCTACATGGATTACTCCAAAATCCAAACCATTATCATAAGCCTTTCATGTATTATCAGTGATTATTAACCCTGATCTGTCCTCTGAATTCCAGGCCCCTCATTATCGACTGCCAACGAGACATCTTTCTTCTGGATGTCCCGTTGGCATCTCAAAATCAACATGGCAAAAACAAAAGTCATTGCCTTCCTCTTGAAAAATGATCCCCCCCACACACTCTCCCCTTTCCATAAAGGTATGAGCACTGATTGCTGTTCTACTTCCACATCATCCTTCCTATCTGCCCCCTTCTTTTCGCCCACATTGGATTCCTCATCACCTCCTTCCTGGAGCATTGGAATAGTATCCTTGCCTCTAGTTTCTCTCTTCTCCCATTCTTCTTCCATATTCCTATGAAAATAATCTTCCTAAAGCACAAATTCTATGCTCTCAAGTTTTTGGTGGTTCCCTATTGCCTCTAAATTAAAATAAGAATTCCTCAGCCTGGTATTTCCTTCTCACCCTAGCCCACTCTCTCCAGCTGGCCCATACTAGCCCATTCTTCATTCACCTCCCATCCAGTCATGCATCCAGGCCATCTTGCAATTTGCCTCTAATCCTAACACTACCCACCTTCCCAGTCTCTCACCGTTAGCCTCCTCACGTAGTCTAATTAACATCTGTCTCTATATAATAAGAACAACAAAACAAGATAATTGATATGACAACTCTAAGAAAAACTGGCTTGTTTCTTAAACTCATCAAATAAATACCACTATTTCTTCTGGAAAGGCTATTTTCTAAGTCAGCAAAGATGGTGAGGTCATCTATTAGGCACCCAAAGCTGCCTGGTAGATGATCTCATCATCCCCTTCCTTGGCTCCCACTTCCCTCCCATGGTTAGCCTTCCCCAATGTGTGGATAAGGGCTGCCTCGCCCTGGTGTTTGTATTCTTAGCACTGAGCACGTTCCCTGGCAGAGGAAGTGATTAAGACGTGCTTTTTTATATTCATTCATTTAAAGCCCTTTACGCTTGAGCTCCAACCAAACTTTCCAGGTTTATTTTATGTTATTCTCCTGTATTTATTGTACACTGTGGCCAGACCGGTCTGTTAGCTGTTCCTTCCTCTCATCTACTTTTTCTCCATGTCTTTCCATAGACTGTCCTGTCTCAAACACAAGCCTTGTTCACCTTTGCCTCTTATAATCCTTAGTTACAATCCTTGGATCTGGAATCAAAAAAAACCTGAGTTCAAATCTAACCAAGGCCCAGCCTTAGCTGTGTGATCCTGGGCAAGTGGCTTAGCCTCCGTTTCCCTCGGTTTCCTCAACTGCAAAATGGGGATAATAATAACGCCTACCTCACAGGGGTTATTGTGATGAATAAGGTAATATTTATTTTTTTTAAAAAAGAGCTTATCACAGTGTCTGGCACATAGCAGGTCCTATTACTAAAGTATTAAAAGTTCCGTTTAGATGAGCCTCCCACAAGAAAGCTTTCCTAAGCACTCCCACTCCCACTTGTTAAACCTCTCCTTCTTAAAGGTACGCTGTTTATGCTTACCTGTTTGTTGTTTCCCTGGAGGGCGGGAGCTTTGTGGTTTTGTCTGTATATTCCCAATGTCTGGTACTGTTCTCAGTATGCACGAAGAGTGGAGCAAATGCATGGTGAATTTATACTGAAGTCAAAGGAGGCAGACTTGACATCCACAGCCTCTTTTTCTGCCATCTTTCTCCAAAGGAGATTTTCCTTCCTGCCAGGAAGGGAAACAAGAAGTTGGGGCCAGAGGCCACCATTCTCCTCTCCTCAGAAAAAGGGATGCTGGCAAGAAGTCTGTCTGTGTGCTCCCCTTAATTATTGTTACTCTTGGGGATACGATCGGGTTTCAGCTAACTTTTGAGCACGTTGTCATTTTGGGGAGAAGGGGCCTCCAGGCTCTACTTCCAAGGCTTGACCCTTTTCTCTCCTAATACCACGTTCCACAATCGACACCTAGCGAATAGCAGAGACACTCCTTTATCCAAATCCTAGCGAAACAGAAATAGGAAAAGGCAAATACATGGGAGAATGAATACCAGACAGCACAGAGTGAAGCTCTTAGGGCCTTAGAGCTCACCCAGAAGAAATTTCTCACAGGTTCTAGAGTAGCAATCTGGGCTTAGGGACATGATGGTCACTGTTCGCCCCTCTCATATCTTCCTCAAGTCTTTTCCTTAGCAGGGATTGAAGTGGGATTTGTGTCCTCCGTCTCCTTTCTTTAAACTGGAAGCCAGGAGCTCCTGAATGTTGAGTCCCCAAAGGAGAACCATCACCAATTCACCCCACCCCCGCCCGGGACAGGGCCTTCATCTCCATTAGTAAAGAGAGAGTCCCATACCAGGCCTTTGGCTTGGGCTTACATAGGGGCTACCACTTTTCTCTCTTCTTACTTGCTTCTAAACCTTGGACAGCCTGGCTTCTGATGTCATTTAACTGAAAACTGCTCTCTGAAGTTTCCAGGCACTGCCAAATTACCCAGCCTCCCAGCCTTGATGCCCTCTCAGCAGTTTTTGACACTGGGAACTACCTTCTCCTAGTAGATGCTCTTTCCTCTCTAAGTTTTCATAACATCACTATGCCTTGGGTCTCCTTCTATCCATCCAGCTGTCCCTTCCTTCTCAGCCTCTGCTGGCTCTTGATCCAGGTCACCCCACCACTCACAACAGAGGTCCCCCAGGCTCTGTCCCAGTCTCCTTCTCTTCTCTCTCTCTCCATTCTTTCTTACATTCTCTGCTCCTTTGGGTTCAGCGATCATATCTATGCAGATGATCCCTTAATCCAGTCCTAATAGCTATTTTCACATGCCTAACATAGCTCAGATCCTGATTTGGGAAGGTCTGAAGCCAAATCTAGGCCTCCTTACTGAAGAAAAACCTTTGTTTTGATCAGAATCGTGACCTGACAGTACTCTCAGACACTGAAATGGACGATGAAAGAAAACTGTAGGACCTTTTAAATTAGCTAGCTTCTTACCAAGTTGGCAAGCATTTATTAGGTGCCGACTGTGTACCAGGCGCTATACTAATATATAGAGGCTTTTTGAAGAGATTTTTTTCTTTCTTTGTAGAAAGGCAAAAGCAGTCCATGATCAAAAAGCAACCACATGCAGACAATTCTGGATAAATAAGATACGGGCAAGCAAAATTAGAAGTTGTCTCAGAGGATAGCCTACGTGCCTTAAGAGGGTCAGGAAAGACTTCTTAAAGAAGATGGGATTTTAGCTGAGACTTGAAGGAAGCCAGGGAAACCAGGAGGGAGACATGAGGAAGCAGAGAGTTCCACACATAGGGGGACAGCCAAAGAAAACATTCAGAAAACATCAGAAGATGGGAGTGTCCTATGCAAGGAAGAGCCAGGGGCCCTGGGTCATAGGGTATGTGGGGGTCAGGGGTCAGGTAGAAGATAAAAGGTGTAAGAATACTGGAAAGGTGAGAAATTAAAAAGCCAAACAGAGTGTTTTATATTTGATTTGGGAAGGGAAAAGGAGCTGCTGGAGCTTATAGAGGGATAGAGGATGAGATAGTCGGACATTGCTTTAGAAAGAGAACGCTGTTGTCTGAATGGAGTACAATGAGCTGAGGCGGGGAGACCGGGCGGCAGGCGGTTGCAGTAGTCCAGGTGAGGAAGGCCTGAGCCAGGGTGTGGCAGAGAGGAAAAGGAGATGTATAGCCAGATCGGTGGCAAGATAAGACTCAGCAGAGCCTGGTGACAGCTCTATTTTGGCGGGGCGAGACAGAGAAGGAGGTGTCAAGGTGACGGTTGGGGTATGAGCCTGAGGCGCTGAGAGGATGGTGGAACTATTGGTAGACAAGAACAGGGAATAGAATCATCTGTCTTGTGTGGCCCAGTGAAGCTCCAACTTTATGAAGCAAGCCCTGTGCTGGTGCTGGGTGCTGGGCATACAGTGCTAGCACCACTTAGGCCCTTATCTAAGGAGCCAGCACTCCAGTGGGGAAGCGCCAAGCATAGTGCAAAAGAGGTGGTCAAACACAGTTCTCCAAGAAATCTGAGGAAGAAGGGTCGTGTCTGCATGGGATGTCAGAGATGGCTTCACAGAGGGGCGGTGTCTGAGAGAGTTCCCAAAGGGGAGAAAGACTTCAGTGGGGGGAACTCTATTCCAAGATGGGGGATGGCATGAGCAAAGGTACAGAGATGGGAGAGGGCAAAGCAGAAGCAGAGAGCGGTGGACATGAAGGAGAATAGTATGACAATAGGACAAATAAAGTAGTCTGAAGCCTTGTTGTCAAGGACCTCGAATGCCAGCATCAGGGGATGGTACTTAACCACGCAGGCAATTGGGAGTCACTGAAGGTCTATGAGTGGTAATAACAGGACATGATCAATAGGAATAGTGACTCCTATCCACTGCAGAGAGGAGCCCAGAAGCAACGACGCCGATTGGAAGGCCAATAAACCACGAACAGTTCGTCCCGTGATGCTGCCGGGGTCTGTGTCATAGTTTGATTAACTTTCTCTATAGGTTCCCTCCTGGCCTAGTGTTTACTTTGGCAGCCAGTTTGCTGCATCAGAAAAGCTTTGGTGTTCTGGCAAAGTAACCGTCAGAGACAGACCCCAAAATAGTCAGTCTCTCTGTCTCTCTCTATGTCTGTCTCGCTCTCCTCCCCTCTCTTTCTCATTCCTCTCCTCTCTCTTCTCTCTCTCCCTCCTTCTACCTATCTATGTGTGAAGGGCCTCAGCAGCCCTAGAGTAAAACGACAGGACTGGGTCGGGTTTTGGTTGATCAACATGGGGAGATTGAGGTGTTTTGTGTTGATCTCCAGGAACAGCGGCTGGTAGAGGACTCCACCAGGGAGGTGAAGAAAGTGAGGAAGGCACGGAATCGGCGCATGGAGTGGAGCATGATGGCATATGATAAAGAGTTCCGGCCAGATAACAGGTTCTCGCCATCTCCGTATCACATGGCCTCCTCAGAAGGATCACTGTCCCCAGATAATAGGCAGGTGTTCTCTATTATTACCCACTCAACCTTTTGTTCTCCCCTTTCTATTAGCAAAAAGTGTACCTTCTGTGATGCTCCTGTACAGAAGGTGGACCTCTTTCTCAGAATGATCCCTTCTCCTTCTGCCAACCCCAAATCCCAAGACCTCATCTACTTTCTCCAAGGCACAAGGCATTCGTGCTCTTTCAAAAATGATGTAAGAAATCATTCATCATAAAAAAATTCAGAATACACTTCAAATGAGTAAAACATACGACTCCTTATGGTGAACGTTTAACTTCTGGTACAGTCCGTACATATCGGCACCCATCTCCCTTGCTGTCTCTGATCTGGTTGTTTGGGTCAAAGTTCAAACGTGTTGTTTCATCGAGATTCTTTCCACGTTTCAGGATATCATTTGCACTGGAATATCCATTACATTGCTATCATCTTCAGTCACTCACCGAAAATTTAGACCTTCAGGTTATTTCCTGTATAAATGCTGCTGCTTATTTTAGTATCTCCCTCCTCCCCTTTCTGATAACACCTAAGAGGCAGTTTAGTATAGTGGCAAGTACTAGCAAGCTGCCCTTAGAAGAAGAAGAGCTAGGGTTCAAAGTCCCGAGGCAGATGGATGTGGGAAAGTCGCATAAACCCTCACTGCCCCAAGCCAAGTCTCTGAGACTAAGTGACGTGTGCCAGGAGATGGTGCTCCTGCACCTGGCATTTCCTCACCCTGATGAAATCCCAGTCGCAGACTCTCTTCCCTTTACAAATGGTCACATTCAGAGCAAATTGGATCAGGCTAAAGAGTACAGTTATCTTTGGGATTCTTCCTGCATACGACCAATATGATCCTACTCGTTTGAATTCCAGCAGCAATATGTGAGGATAGGAGCCACCTTTTTAAACTTCCAGTGGTTGAAAATGGCTCGGTCTCCAGGACTGTATCCAGTCCTGTCGAAGGCAGGGAAGGGCCCTCGATCTTTGGAGGAGTTGGCAGCGCCGTTGTTTTGTCTGTACTTCCACCTTGCTGTACATCCCCTGTGCTTTTCAGCCCCATCTTTTTATGACAAAGACTAAAAGCAGTGAAGTCAAGTCAGAACTTCCTAGATTATGTCTAAGAACCCTGTGACAATACTAAGTGTGGCACAATGGAAGGATCTCTGCATTTAGTGGCAATTTTCTTCTTTGTAAAATGAAAGGAGGCAGTGAGGTGGCACTGCTGCAGAGCACTGAAATCAGGAGAACCTGACTTGAAATGTGTCCTCGGACGTTTAACACACACTAAGCTATGTGACTCTGAGCGAGTCACTTCACCTTAATTGCTGTGAATTAAAAAAAAAAAGTAAAAAGGTTATTTTTAGGGTTGCCTTTTTTTTGGCTAGCAATCTTCTGACAAGTGATCCCATTGCTACTTCTCTGGCTCTTGCTTGGCCACACCGTGGCTAGCCATCTCATCCTCAACGTTCCCATTCGGTTCAGTGAGGGATGAGACCGTTACTCTATATATTTGCTCTAGGTCTTACGCATCTGACATCGGTGATCACTCCTACCCAGCCAGTCCCAACCATCCAGCCCAGCAGGTGTTGGCACCCACTCCTCATCTGCCCATGGAACACAAGGAGATCATCTTGGCTCCTAGCCAGCTCCCGGAGCTGGCGTACCGGCCCGCAGCCCCAGGAAGTCGGCAGAACAGCCTCGGCCGTGTCCAACAGCCTCACGTGCCGCAGCCTGCAGATCCGATACTGAATGGACCCAGGCCTCAAATGATCAAGGACTATGGGTAGGTTAGCATGCTCTATGCGTCCTCCTCCCCTTTCTCGGCTTTGGGTACAGGGACCTGACATCAGAGGAGGCGGCGACTTAAGGGGTTGTCCCACTAAGCCTACGTCAGGTTTCCATGTACTTCGTATTCCCACAGAGTCAGAGCCTAAAGGCGAGCTCTGTACTAGGTGAAATCTCATTTCTTAGGTATCATCATTGCTCGTTCTGCCCCGGGGCAGTGTGGGGTAAAGGCAGCTAGAATGGAAGCCCAAGCTGAGGAGCTGCTCACACGTGTATGTGGAGCACAGAGGAAGACGGGTCGGGGTGCCCCTCAGCCTGTCTCATCTAATGATTGCTGAAACATAATTCTGCACTATCATCACTGCTTCTCTTTCCATGTTTCAGCACTTCTCTTACCTAAGCTGGCTTCAGCCACATACACCGGTACCTTGCCTGCTTCTCGGTGCCCTTATATACCCCCAGTAGAGCTGCAGTCACCCACTCTCTTCAACACCCTCACCCTAGCAAGAACCGGGAAGAGAACCTGCCAGTTCCCTTTCCCTCTTCCACTTCACTCCCCATCATCCTGAGAGCCTGGGAAGTAGACAAGTTGATTATTGTTATTCCCGTTTGACAGATGAGAAAACTGAGTAGATGATCTCTAAGATCTCTCCAACTTGAAAATCTATGAACTGCTGAAAGGTAGGGTGCTTGTCCAAGGTCACGCATCGTGAGAATCAGAGCAAGCAATGGAAAAGGGTTCTTCTGCTTTCCAGTCCTGTGTTCTGCCTGGACAGGCCAAGCTTGATCACATATCACTGACTCCTGGAAGATCTTGGACAAGTCACTACCCTTTTGTGCATGTCATCGTTTCTGTTTACAAACTTATGATGGTTCTTTTTATCTTAGCTCAGGACTCAATTTATGACACTCGATGAGTCATTTAACCTGAGCCTCAGTTTCCTTGACAAGTCATTTAACCTAGCTAAGCCTCAGTTTCCTCACCTGGAGATTGATATTGGTGATCTTTTCACCATCACCCCCACCTGCCTTCTGACTTGTTGGGAGGAGGGGGCTTTGTGGATCTGCAGATACTATAGAAATGGCAGGTGTTAGCATGTTTACTTTGCCCACACCGAAATTCCTTTCCATTTAGCCGCAGTCCGGTTAGGCCCCCTGCCTTCAAGGCTAATGCTCAGTTATGTAGCAGGGGAAAGCTAGAAAACCTCCTCTGGAGCCTCTTTTGTTGCCATGATCCCCAAGAAAGATCAAAGGCTGCGGTCCTTTGTTGGTGCCGAAAGAATATTCAAGTTATTTGGGACTCTGGACGACACGCTGGTCTCCAGCGTCAGGGAACCTTCCGGGCCCCGCTCAAAAGGGGAGTCTGGCCAATGTGTTGATAGTAACGGAGCTGCCCCTGGCAGGGGCGCCTGGCTCCACAGCTCAGAGGCTGGCTTGTGATCACATCAGGAAGCCAGTGGCCAAAGAGATTTGTCCACCTCAGAGATTCGCTGGGTGACCGCCAGACAGATGATACCGTGGCGCCTGGTAGTTCAGGGCCGTAGAAAAAGCCGATCCTGCTTGGACTGCCCAGCTCTATGAAAGGGCCCGTGCGGCCTCTTGAGACCTATCGGATTGGTCCAGACAGAAATTGTACTTTTCCCAAGACATTGCTGCTATGAAACCTGTTGTTTTCAGGGTAGTTCTGTGTATTTTTATAGTTCTATGTGTTTCATATCAGCACGTAAACTTCTCCTCTTCCAGAGAATCTCATTTTAGGGCACGCCCTGCATTTGGGCAGTTAGAGTGGTATTTTGGATCTAGACCCAGTTTTACTGGTATAGGGAACTTTCATTGGGAAAACTCCCCAGATCCCTCCCTCCCCCCACCTGTGACTTATGGTTTCCAAGAGGACATGAGAGCAGGCCCCCCGAGCAAGCTCATCACCCACCGCACTGAGCTATTCCTCACCAGAAGCTCCTAGCACCTCAGCATCCCACTTTCCAAAGAGAAGCTGAGCGGGATGCTTCCGGTTGAGGTTGTCATTTAGGATTGCATCCACCACATTCCTGGATGCCGGCTGTGGAATCAAGGGGCCCATTTTCAAATCCTGACTCTGAGGCCTTGAATAGATCTGGCTTTGTCTCTGCCTCGGATTCCGTATCTGTAAGATGGGGTTAGGAATATACTATATACTCCTTCCCTTACAAAAGCACATAACACCCTATTATCAGTAGTCAATCAGGGCCTTCCATCTCTTCCATCCCTAAAAACTCCTTGGTCCCACCATTTTGGCTATCATCTTGTACCTCCCTCCTCTAGCTCAGCTCGTTCTGCTCAAGGCTTCTCTGGGGGTAGGTATCTCTACCCCAGATCCTCAGTGGCCCTTCCAAAAGGGCCATATCCACGTGGTGCTCTCTACGTGAATGAACCTCACTGGCTCCTCACAATATTCCCCTTTTATAGATGAGCATACTAAGATTTAGAGAGTTGGAGTGACTCCCCAGTCACTTAGCTAAGTAAGCTTTGCAGGGAATCGAAACCCAGCCCCCCCCCCACTCACATACGACCAGGACTTAAACTTTATCCATCTAAGACCCCTTTTTACCCAAGAAATTTTTAAATGACCCCAGGTATATAAAATGGGTATACAAATTAAAGATTTACCTACTGGTAACAAATCATAGTTTCATGACCCAACATTCAGTTATAAGACCCCATATGGGGTTGTGACCCACAGTTTAAGAAACTTTGCTCTAGCCCTACTATGCTTCCTCTCCAAAGCCCATCCACCATCACCTACAGGGTCTGATTTCGGGAGGGCCAGAAGGGCCCGTGTCCCTGCAGATCTTACCTTGTCTGTTGTCAGATATCTGAGAACAAGTCATTTTGGCTTTGTCTCTTTAGCCTAAGGCTTTATTGCTTATTAAACTGTCCGCCTCTCTGAGAGAATCATACTTGAAGCTGTGGGTCAGTTGTAGCTTTGAAAGTGACCGGAACTTCCCTCCCACTGACTTCTCTGGGCAGAAGTTTGCTCTTCTGTAAAATGAGGGAGTCCGCTGGAGCCAGACGTTCCGTGACTGTGACGGCACAGAAGGGGATGGGTGCGGGGACTCCCGAAGGGGAGGGACAGGCCATGGGCCGGTGCCAAGGAGCGACATTAGCTCGTCAGTAATTTTTGAGCCACCGAGGCTCCTCTGGGGTACCTAGTCAGTGTTTGTGACCCCTCCTCTCTCTGTACCTTACTTTGCTCTTTAAGTCCAAGAGGTAGTCTGGGATGAGCTCTAAAGGCCCTTCCGGCCTTCTGAGTTCGAACCTGTGACTCCTTGGGGCTTGCGCCGCTCCTCAAGGCCGAGGGACTCGGCCCTTTCTCTTGCGGTGGAAGTCACCAGAAGGAGCCTGACTTCCGAGTGCTCGGATTCCAGGTCCGATCTCCCAATCTCTCTCTTCTTCTGCCTCCAGGTCTCAGCCAGTGCCCATGGCCGATTTCTTTGTGCCACCTGCTCCGCCACCCCCGCCTCCAGTGATCCCCTCGGCCCAGACGGCTTTCGACAGCCCCATCTCCGCCCCGCCTGCTCTCGCACCTGCGGCCACTGCCACCCTGGCCCACCCTGCCTATACACCCTCCCCACCCCCGGCCCCACCCTGCCCATACTCTGTCTCTCCCCCGCAGACTGGTCCCATGGGTCCTCCTGCAGCTCCTCCTCCACCCCCTCCTGGCCCCCCAATGGCCACGGCTTCCCCAGCCCACTCAGCCTCCCCGGGTGCTGTACTGTCTGAACCACGGAAACCTCAGATCCCATTGATACCAATGAGTGATGCCAGAAGTGATCTTCTTGCCGCCATTCGGAGGGGTGAGTATGATGGAGGGAAGGAATAGAAGGAGTTCCAGCGATGGCACCTCACAGCCACCAAGGATTCTGACAATTGAGTAGAGTACAAAAAGAGAGATTTCCCAGGGATCTTAGCAGTGCACGAGAGGTTTGACAATGTGACCGTTTTGTGGCCACTCCAGTGACCACAGTTTCACCCATATGGGTGCTACTTCCCCTGACAACTTAACTGATGGTCTTCAAGAGGTGATATGGCCCAAAAAATCATCCCCCTGTGGCCTCTAACTCAGCCAGGCTCTCACGATGCCCGTCCTCTGATCCTTTTTAACTTGGAAATCATTTTCAGGGACCCATGTAGCTTCCATGCCATGGGGAGGATTCATCAGAGAAGACTAGTGGAGTCTGGGTAATGAAAATACCATTTGAAGGGTGATAGAGCACTTGACTTAGAGCCACTCTGAGGTCTGCGGGACAGTGGAAAGAATAGTCATGAGGGACCTTTACTCTGATCCGTATTAATTATATAACCACTCAACTTCTCTGAGACTCGGTTTCCTCATCTTTCAGATGGGAGGTGGAGTCGGACCAGGTGATATTTAAGGTCAGATCCAGCCAAACTATTTTGAGCTTGGAAGTCGCCTTATGGTTGACCCCAGCATCTTGGAGAGTTAGGGGGCAGCCTCAGGTCCTGAGCCCTTTCCTCCTTCCTGGAGGTCTCTAAGAATGGAGTGGCCATCGTTTCTTGGGAACAATGGGCTTCGTGGGAGGTGGGGTTGGGCTAGCTGAGCTGCCAAGGTGCCAAGCTCCTGTCTTCACTGTTTCCCTGTAGGCATCCAGCTGCGGAAGGTACAGGAGCAGTGGGAACAGGAGGCCAAGAAGGAGCCTGTGGGCAATGACGTGGCCACCATTCTCTCCCGGCGCATTGCAGTGGAATACAGCGAGTCTGATGATGACTCCGAGCTGGATGAGAATGAGTGGTCAGACTAAGGGGGGGGGGCCGGGCCGGGCCGGGCCGGGCTGCTGAGTGTACCAATGCAGCTCCCCCCCTCTCCCCTCTTCCCTCCTCCCACCCCGAGCCCCCATGTGACCTTCTCCCTCCCTATTAAGGCTCCCTCGATGCCTCCCACCTCCCTATCCCTGCCCAGGCCTCTGTTGTGGCCAGGAGCAATGGGCAGCCGGTAGGGCGGCTGGCCTGCGTACTCCAGTGTGAGGGTAGGCAGCGGTGGGGGTGGGGGGAGCTTTTGAAAAATAGATCTTCATCTCTTCGGGCTGATTTAGATAGGGTGCTGTGTGTAGGCAGGAAATGAGTTAGATGGCTGCTCAAGGTACCCTTAGTACAAGGCTTTTCGGAGAAGAGGGCAGCTCTGCTTGACATACTTGAGCAAATGAGAGAAGGCCTTTTCTCCCCTGGCACCCCCCCTCCAGCTCTCCCCACAGTTCTGTGGAAAAACTTGTTGTCCACTGAGGCCCATTTGGCCCAGACGGTTCTGGAGCGGCTTCTGCCTGAGACTGCGGGGCACTTCTCCGGAGAGTAGCCGTGAAAAGAGGCAGTTTGTGAGGGCTGTGGGGCTCCTTTTCTGAGCCCAGTTGAGCAGAAGCGGAGCCCCTGGAGGGTGCCAGGGTCCTTTCTGCACAGCCTGGGAATGAAGAGATGCCCCCCCAGGCAAGGCGCCAAGCAGCCGTCAGCATGCGGGAGGCTCACCGATGCCCAGGGAGCGAAGGGTGAACGAGTGGAGGCCGCAGGCTTCCTCGTCATTGCTTATGTGGGTATACAAGGAGGCAGCCTGCTGGGATGGGAGCACTAGACTGGGAAGCCACACGCCCTGTTCTCCCCGTTCTGACACTTCCTAGTTGGGCAGTCTAGTCAAGAAACTTCCCTCCTTTAGGCTTCAGTCTTGTCATCTGTAAAATTAGGGATTCGGACCAGACGACCTGGTCATAGGGTTGCTTCTAAGTCAAGACCTAGGCTTCGGATTCTTTACTTAGTTGGTCAACCTTTTCGGGAGGGGGGCGGGGGGAGGGAGCACTGAGTAATCAGATCCGTAATTTCATCTGTATAGGAAACTCCCAGTGTGTAAATTCTGTCCCCTGATGCAGAGCAGTACCTCATCCATGGCTGCCAGTTTTAGAATTGCCCAAAGCACCGAGAGTGGACCTAGCTTAGCCAGGGCCACACAGCTCGTATGTGGCAGAGAAAGGACCTGATTGTGAAGTCACTTCTTTAGCCATGAGACCATCCTGTCTGTCCGTAACAAAAGTTTAATCCCAAATCAGTATTCCCCCATCCCCCAGCATGCTCTAGGGGTAACAGAGGCCTGAGGGAGGAATGCAGAGTGTAATTAGGCATGGAAGCTTATAGTGCCAAAGGTGCCTGCTGAGTGGCCTCGGCTCTTGGGAGACAGAAATGACTGAGATTTCCTCCTCTGGAAAAGGGCCACTGGAAGAGCGTTTGCACAGGAGAGCCCCGCCGGAAAGCACGGCTCTTGCCTCTCTTTAGGGCTTTAAGGCACATTTTGCCTTGCTGAGCCCCGCTTCCCCAGCAGAAAGGGGGAATGAGAGCACCCCGCTTCCCACTTCCGGTAGATTTGTAGAGAGAAAAAGAGAAGCCTGTTGGATATTTTGATCATCTTTGATGACAAAAGCAGCTCACATGTCTCCAGTGCATCGTAGTCACATAGTCATAGCTTCATTCGAGCCCTCCACGCAGTCCAGTGAAGTGGGCAACAGAAGGTTCCTCTTTTTACAGATGAGGAAATTGAGGCACAGGAAAGTCAAATGACTCATCAGAGTTCACACGGCTTCTAAGTGGCAGAATCAAAATGACGTTGGGTCTCCCGATTGCACTGGACCAAACGGAGCTTCCCTAGAGTCCCTCCTACCCTTTCTCCTCAGTGGGAGCCAAAGGGAGGGGTGCCGTCTCTGAGCAGCGTCTCTGAATCTTTCCAAAGCTCGGTTGTGGGTGGCAGACGAGAAGTCGTCTGGTCATCCCGGGCTGTGGGAGCGGCTATGGGCTGGCTTTAAAAATCCTTGCCCCCTCCATGTAGTAATACTAAGATTTTTTAAGGACCCACCCAGCAAATCACCCACAATGCTAATAATAGTGGCATCTAATCTGCCAGCCAGACAGCTGGTGCTCAAGAGGGTGAGACCTTCAGGAGCCCACCCTGGGTCTGGGGAGTGTCTGTTGAGGGCCCCCTTTGGGCTGGCTCCTCCCCACCGGGTGCTGCTGTCTACTCTCTGTGGTCCAGGAAGGAGGGCAGCTGAGAACCCCACTCTTCTCAGACTTGGCCCCTTCAGTTCCAGTCGGCGAGCATCTGCTGAAGTGCCAACTATGGACCGGAGGCTGCACTAAGCCCTGAGGGGACAGATGCCCACAAGGAGCTTAAATTTCATTCGGGAAGGGATGTAACATGCACAAGTGGGTTAATACAAAGTAATCGTGGAGCAAAGAGAGTACTAGCAAATTGGGGGTGGGAAGCGGCACCTGAGCTAAGCCTGAAAGGAAGCTAAGGATTGGAAAGAGACGGAGGTGAAGAGTGAGGACGTTCTGGGTATGGAAAGGCCAGTTTGTCTCCTGGGATCGCCATTTTAGGAAGGCTGTCAGCCTTTCGTGGGCCAGCTGGGGAACTCCATAAGGTTCCGCTTTGGGACAATTCAAGTGTTAGGAAATGTTTCCTTCTGTGAAGTCGCTGGAAGGGCAAGGGAATGGCAGCATCAGGTAACCCGGGTTCAAATTCCACTCCCAATACTTCCTAGTTATGTGGGCCTCAGTTATCTTCACTGGGCAATGAGGGCATCTCAGAAGTCCCTTCCGCCTGGAGAGCTCCGCTCCTGGAATCTCCCCTCATTGTCTCCTAGCCTGGCTTAGAGCTCGGGACCTTAATGAATCTAGTAACCACTCTGCCTCAGTTTCCTCACTTATCATTCTGTGTTCTGCCCGGCAGGACCCATCAGGCCATCGCTCCTACTGCTGGTCCTTAAGAGATGGGGGAAATGCCCTTCTCCCCCTCCTCACAGCTTCCTCCATTTTTATCTCCTCTCATCACCCCACAAGAATGTGCTGGGGCTCCTAACCTTCCAGCCGCAGTTCTCTCGGAACATGGCCCAAGGTCCCCCAAACCCGTTCCGCTTTCTGTGGACAAGTATGGCCGGTGGCTGGGCCCTGTAGTCATTCCCCAGGCTGGGGTGCTTAAGGACAACAGAGACTTAGCTGTGTACTCCAGAGCTAGGATGACCCCAGCCCCACAGCCTTGGCTACAACAGTGGCTTAGCCGGTCCCTGAGGACCCCTGGGAGCTTCAATGGAGGTAGCTGCCCAGCCTCTGAGGCCGCCAGTGCCTAGTGGCTCAGAAAGGCAGTGGAGGAGCTCTAGCTGACCCGGTCACAGCCTGGGGGCCTTGGCCCACGATCAGTTGGAAACTTCAAACGACCGCCTGGGCCAGAGGAAATGGATTTAGCGGTTGGCTCTGGACCAGGGTCCCATTCTGCCCCTCCCCTGTGGCCACAGTCCCCAGACACCCCCAAACAGTCTATTTTTTTGTAAGCTACTTCCTCACTTTTAGAAAAGCTGGTTGCACAGGTGAATAGGGAGAATTAGCTAGGCTTCCCATTCCTCCTCCCTCCCTCATGACTTCCGTGACCGAAACAGGCCCTCTGCGGACTCCAGAGGCCACGATGGTTTCCGGTGTTGCCCGTTCCTCTCCCCACGTCACGGCTCTTCCCTGTGTTCTATGTTCTTCTGGAACTGTCAGAATTATGGAATGTTTGAGCTAGAAGAGACCTTAGAACCAAAAATGATGGATGGAGCCATCTGTCTGTCAGGGATCTTAGAGCCTAGAACACAGAGACCACCAGACTGGGAGGAACCTTGGAACATCAACAGTAGTCGTGGCCTTAGAGTACAAAATGACAGAGGTGCCATAGGACATTGGCATGGCACAGCTGGCGAGGACCTTTGAACATGGGATTTCTGGGGGGAAGAGACCTTAGAACAAAGCCAGGAAGGGCCTGAGAAAACTCTGAAGGTCTGAACTCTGAGAACAAGGGCACCAGAAATGGGACTGAAGGCCTAGGCTTAAAACTGGGGTTCGAGCGCCAGGAGGAAGAGGAAGCCGGTTCTCACAGAATCATGGCACCTCAGGTCTCTAGCTGAGCAGGAGTCCGCTGCTAAGTCTTTGAGCAGCTCAGGGCACGTTTCCTCTGTCAGCTCAGTCAGGACACCTCCTCTGCTCCCCCAGTGTCTGGCTGCCTTCCGAACCCGAGTCCCAGGGCTTGGATGCAGCTTTCCCTTGGAGCAGTTCAGAGTCGAGGCTTCCCTCCCCTACTTGTCAGACTAACAGAAACGAGGGGTCATCCAGCCTCCAAGGCCCACCCAGCTTTTCTTGTCAGCGGCTCTCTAGCCAGATGCCAACGGATGATTGCCTTTTATGCCGGCCTGCTCTCCCCCCCCCCCCACCCCCCCACCCCCCCAGAGATGGGCCTACCTGCCCCATATGAGCCAGGAAATGGATGCTACTGAGACAGAGGGAGAAATGAAAGCGTGATGATACTTTGGCTCTCAGAGGAAAGTTTTGAGCATAGGTGTACGTGGGCGGCACCGTGTAAAGCCAGCAGTCAGAAAGCATGGCTTCCCAGTCCTCTGCTCTGCTAGTCTCGAGCGCTGTGACCTTGGGCGAGTGAATTCTTCTTGTGTTCCCTGAATGAATGGGTTCGCTCTCTAATGGCCCTTCTGGCACTAAATCCTCCCCCCCCCCCCACGCCAGTCCCCTTTTGCTACTTTGCATGAGTTTGGCCTGATATTTGTGCTGCTTGATCTCTGTGTGGCCACCTCAGGCTTGCTGATAGTGGGTGGGAGAGGTACTTCCAAAGATCCAAATTTGACTTTCGGCCACCGTGCCCTCTTCCTGTCGTGAGTTGGGGATCTCTTGGCTCTGCTACATGTGGAAGAAATGGGATTCCGGTTAGAGCCAGCCTCTCCATCCCTAGAAGGAAGGAGATGGCGTTTCCCTGCCCAGACTGGTCCAGCTCTAGGAGCATCGGGCATTTTGTCGGCTGCGGTTGGACAAGTAGACCATTACACGTGTATCGTTCGGGTCAGTCCCACCCGTTTTGAAGAATGGCCTTCTGGGACCCCCAAGTAAATGAGCAGGCGCTCTGCCTCCCCACTCCCGCCCCATCCCTGGTGTGCATGAGAGGAGGGTAAAGTACAGGGAGGGTTTGCGTGACTAGCTTCAGGCTGGGGAGGTGATTCCAAGAAGGCTTTCTGGATGGCAGAGCTGGACCTTGAGGACCAGTACCCCAAATTTCCCGAGCAGCGACATAAGTGCAGCTGTTGTCCATTTACGGTCACTTGTCCTGAAGGCTGGCTCACCTAGAGAACCTCTGGCCAGACAGTCGGTTCTTGTGCCCCTGCTTAGGAGGCCCCCTTTTGGGGCTGGATCCTATTCCCTTCCATCTTTTTCCCCCAGCTGAGGAATTTGACCATTTTCCACATCTGCTGCCTATGTGATTTGGGCCAAGTCCCTTCACCTCCCCGTGACACATTTACTTCATCTGTCAAGTGATGACATAGGACTAGATAATATCTGAGGTCCCTTTTAGTTGTAAATCCCATCATCCTTTGCAAAGGCACCTGACCCATTCGAATCACTTGGGATCTATTGTCTGCAAGACAAACCCTCCCCCAATCAGTCCAGCTATTTCTGCACTGGACCACCTCTGCGCATCTTGGTCCATCTCCAACTGCTAGAATCCTAGTGATTCTTCAAGTTCAAATGCCATTTTGTCTAAGAAGCTGTCTTCATCACCGCCTCCCCCCCCCCCCAACCAATTGCCTAGAAGTGAGATCAGAACACTTGATCCTCATCTATGTGACACAGACTATTCTAATTTATATTATCTGTGTTTCATCTGACCTCTTCCACCTTCAGTGTGAGCTCCTTGCAGGCAGCACACCCACAGCACCCAGCACACAGAAGGTGCTATCAAGGTGAATGGGAGAGAGGGGAGATAAGCAAGACTGAATGTTGGGATAGGAGAAAAAGAACGGGTGGGAATTGTTCAGATGAAAGTCAGGGTTGGTTTCTGAGCAATACCCCTGCAGGGAGTAGAAAGAGAAGGTAGAGTTGAGCATTGGCCTTAGGGCAGCCTAAAGGACTTTAGAATTCCTTGACCCCTTTGTGTTACATTTAAGAAAACTGAGCTGAGCCCAAGGGCACTGTGGGAGTGAGTGATCCGTGCTCCCATCTAGCTGGCACTTTCCTAGCCTCCTGCTCATCTGATCCTTGGGAGGGGCACACTGAAATGCCCTCCAAGCTCCATTTTTACCAAGGGGCCTTCTGAAGTCCAGAGCAGACAGTACCACAGTAAACCAAGTTGGCAAGAAAGCCAGTGGCGAGAATGCAGGGCCCCAGCCCCTTGTTCTGGGTTCCACTAAACCTGTCAGATATTCATTCTCTCTCTCTCTCTCTCTCTCTCTCTCTCTCTCTCTCTCTCTCTCTCTCTCTCTCTCTCTCTCTCTCTCTCTCTCTCTCATACACACACACACACACACACACAGCCCAATCTAAGAGTTAGCAAGTGGTAAAGATCCCCTTTTGACCTGTACGGGGTGGCTCCAAAGGCTGGCAATGCTTAGACTTTGGACAGGGAAGTAAGCTTAGCGGCAATCGGTGGGAAGAGATCCTTCGACCCCCTCCCCACCCATTCCCACTCTTCCTGTCCTCCACCACTGGCGATCAAAACCAGTCTTTCCTTTCCTTCCGTGGAGACTTTCCAAGCTGGCTTGGCCTACAGGTAGGAAAGAGTGGTGGTCCTGTCCCCCCCCCCGCAATTCTCTGGAAGCCTTCACTTCTTCCTCACTCCCCCTGCTCTCTCTATGCACCGAGATGGAGAGGACACGCACCCCTGGAACCTGCCAGCCGGGCCTGGGGACCGGCACCTTGGTGCCTCCTGCCTCACGAGTGGCAAGCCCAGGCCGGCCTCGGGTTCGTTCGGGGGTGGCTGCCTGTCCAGAGAGAACCGTGTGGGCTTCAAACTTGTGAATTTGCACACGCTTCAAGCTATCTGATGATTGATCCGCATTATTCTCAAGCTAACGTTCAAAAAGCCATCCCGCATCAGGTGGGATCGAAGCCCTTTGCATTTAGTCAATAGATGTCGCTGCCTGCATCTACCCACTGTATGCGGTTTGCTAAGTGTGAGCGAGTGTGTCTTACCCGGTGTCGTGAGATCTGCTTGCCTTGATGTGGACCCCAGAAGGTTCCAGTTGAACGGTTGCTGAGCGAGCTCCCCTCGGTGAGAGGGAAGAGAGCAGCTTTTCGAGACCTGTGTGTGAACTCCATTTGTTAGCAACATATAGCCAACGTAATCTCCCAAACTGCTGACACTTTATGCATGTGGTAATAAAAAGACCAATAAAGATTGGCTTTGTGTGGGCCTCTGCCGAGTCTCTGTGACGTGTGCTTGGTGTGTATTTCTGCGGGGAGGGAGGAAGGTGGGAAAGGGAGGGCGAGGCTGGATCGCGACAAGCGCATCAGTGTAACTGACGGCCAGACGCCCTCGGACCGGCTCAAGCCCGAGTGCTACCCAACACCTGAAGCCTCTCCCGGATGACCCTGACGAAGGATCCCACGACTTCTCTGTGGTGGAGTCGGAATGCTAGGCCTGCCGGGCATTTACTGGTCCCGAGCCCTCCTAAAGGTAGTACCTGATCCCCTTCTCCATGCCCCTAATTGGCAGAAACGGTTTCCGGCAAGCCCGGATCGGCCTCCTTGTCGTTCCTCCCCTACCCGTTGTTCGTAGGGTGGTAGAATGTTAGAGCTAGAAAGAACTCTAGCGATCTAGTCCTGATCCCCTCTTTTAGGAGGCAACTGAGAAATGTCTGTCCCAGGAAGCGATGGGCCCTCAGTCTAAGGTACGAACCTTAGCTTAAGAACTGGGATCGCACAAATCACATGACTAGAAATAACCTTAGAACATAGACAGTCAGATGGAGGGGAGCTTGGCAAATAGGACATAGGAGGTAACAAGTGGAAAGAGATTCAGAATTTAGAATGTGAGAGCTAAACGGGACTTGGAAAAACAGACCGTAAATAAAGGCTCAATACCCCTAAGAGACAATGAATATAAAGACTGTTAGGGAGAACGGAAGGATGTATGACCTGATGCAAAGTGAAGGAAGCAGAACCAGAAAAACTCTATATAACATAACTGCAACAATACCTGGAAAAGGCAAAACCAAATTCAAACTGACTCAGATGCCCTTAGAATAGCCGAGCTTGACCGCAAGACAAGAAATGAGAAAATCAACTTTCACTGGAGAGATGGGAGACCATGTGGGCAACATTACATTCGCTAACTCATTGTGTGTGTGTGTGTGTGTGTGTGTGTGTGTGTGTGTGTGTGTATCTTAATTTTGCTTTTTCAAAAATTTCTTTAGAAAGTTCTTTGCTGTAAGGGAACGCTTTCTTGCCAGGGAAGAGAGGATAGATTTGAAAGTGAACGTGACATGAAACCAAAAACACAAAGAAAATGTTTTTGAGAAAATAGGCATAGAATATTAGTCTAGAAGAGAATCCGAATGGAGCAGCAAATTGGTGCCATGGGTCAACTGCTTGGTCTGGAGTCAGGAAGACCGGAGTGATTGGCTGCGTGACCCTGGAGAGGTCGGCGAACCCATGTGCCTCACTTTGCTCATCTTTAAAATGAAGCTAGTACTAGCATCTACAGAGCTCCCAGGATGTCGTGAGGATAAAATGAGAGCTTTGTAAAGTGCTTTGTGCTAGATTTTAATCAAGAGAAGATTAGGGCTGGAAAGGGAAGGTGATTTGCCTTAAGTCACCCAGGAAACTAATGGCCCACTCGGCAGTCTCCAGTTCCCCTGACTTGTGGTCCCGTAGAAGATCCTAGCACTACAGCAAAGAATCTGAGAGTAGCTGAGATGAGGAACAAGAGAGCATCGTGCAGTTCTGCCCGAGATCCCAGGATTTCAAGATGGCAGAGCGTACACAGGGCAATGGCGTGACATGCTTCCTTCTTGGACCGCGAGAAGAACGTGGGTTATTTAAAAGAACTGTCCATGACCATAAGGGGCCTCTGCAAACTCGAAAGTCTCCCACTTCAAAGAAAAGACAGATTTCCCAGCTGCCGCCGAGCGTTGCCCCTTTCAAGTAGGAGAGCTCTCTTGCTACCGCATTGCTGCTAGGACCCCAACCACGGTCCTAGACTGACGGCCCTCAGGAGGACAGGCAAAAAAAGACCCAAATCCCCATGTCCCACAATCCGGCCGAAGGGGTCAACACCGTCAAAAGAACTGGCACCTGCCAGGAATCCCACTCATTTGACTGGGAAATGAGAGGCTTGGACTTGATCTCAAGCGTTCTGTTCTCAAATCCAGTCTCCATAGCTTCTGTTCAGGAGTTTCCCCCATAATTCTTAGCCTTTTAAGATCCTCCCCATATCTGACCTTCTGTGTTCCAAGGCCCCTCCCAGTTCTAACTTCCTACTTTCTAGCTTCCATCCCCTCGCTAACATTCTACGTTGGAAACTCATGTTCTGTCCTAAGTTTCCTTCCAGTTCTGACATGGTATGTCATAAGGGGCGGCTTCTTAAATTGGGGCTTTCGACCCAGTATGGGGGTCTTGTAACGGGATGTGAGGGAGTCACGAAATTATGATCGTCAGTGAATGATTTATATACCATAGACCCGGGGCCATGTCAAAATTTCTTGGGTGAAAAGGGGTCACAATTGGAAAAAGTTTAAGAAGCCCTATTCCAAGGTCCTTCCCAGTTCTAAAGGCCTCTGTTCTAAAATCCCTTAACCGTTGTTACTATTCTAAAATGCTTTCAAGTCCTGCCATTCGGTGTTCTTTGTTGAACTAGTCTCTGAGCGCCCCCCCCCCCCATTTTTATGTTCTCTGGTTCTTGCGCTGCCCTGATGTTCCCTAGCGCTTATAGATTATCCCGGAAGGCTCCGGCCTGCTCCCGATCAGGGAATGTGTCCAGGCTGAGCCGCTCCCTGTGATCAGGGTTCTTCAGTCAGCACTAATTCCATCAATTTTACACATTCCTTCTCACGGTGAACCCGAGGCTAGAAAAAGGTGACGAGATCATGTGTCCACATATTTAGGGAACTAAGCCTCAGGCGTCCTCCCGAGGCCTCGGGAAGGTCTTTCCCGACATTCTGTTATCCCCTGAAATTGGGAGAGTATTGGGGTCAGGGAATCTGAGTATCCAGTCACTGGAGGAAGAAGTGGATGTCAACTAACCTGCCTGCCTTGTGAGTGCCGAAACCGGAGCTAAAAGCCAAACTTAGACCACAGTTAGACCTGGGGACAGACTGGACTCTTAAAAATATCAAGGAAATCAGGCCTCGTGAAATTGTCTGGGAGCCAACGACGACAATAACTGAGGACAGTGGCCAAGGACCCGAGGCTCTCCTGTAAAAATGTGTCAAGCCCCCCATCACGGTCCCATCTCTGACACTACGTGGGGGGGGAGGGGGACGAGAGAGGAGGACTACCGGTCTGTCTCAAGGCAGCTGAATCTGTTTTAAAAAAATACATTTCCTTAGACGAACAGCACGTGGCGAACCTATATTGGATTACTTGCTGTCCACGGGATGGGGAGGGGGAGGAGGAAGGGAGAAAAATTTGGAACCCAACCATCTCTGCAAGGATTTGGAAAATAAAAAGCTGTGGTCGAAGAAATTTCAATTTCCATGTCTCCCCTGGGCCTTTGTGAACAATTAAGGGGAAATTCGATGTAGCCTCGGGGCTCCTCCCTGAGGGGCAGAGCTTGAATAGGGTAGAGTCCTCCTGGTTGGGGCAGAACCCTAAGTTCTGGCTGCATGGCCAAGTTTTGTGCTGCCCCCTGGGTGAGGCGGGATTGCCCTCCCTCCAAATGTAGATCTTTCGATTTGATTTTATTCACTCGTATTTCAGTCACTTCCGACTCATTGCGATCCCATTTGGGTTGTTTTTGGGTTTTTTTTTTTTTACCTTTTAAAAACCTTTTCCCCTTCACTTATAGTTGGGAGGGCACAGGGGTACCCCATTGGATATGGTTGCCCAGAGCCCTGCTTGGATTCTGAATTGAAAGGAACTTTTTGCAATTAAAAGCCGACTTTGAGTTTCTAAAAGTTTTTTTTATTTTTTTTTGTCTTTAAATGCTGTTACTCAAACAATACTTATTCATTTGGTCTAGGAAGACCTCTGGATAACTTAACAATTAATCTACTATCACTTGACATGAAAGATTAAATTGGAGAAGTCATAAAGAATCCAAAATACAACAACGTAACAAATAAAACTGTTTCAGGCAATTATTTGCCACCTTCTGGTGGATGTGATCTTATTATCACATTCAGTAATAGTTAACACTTAAGTATTTTTTTAAACCATCAAACACTAATGACAACATGAAAAACAAGAAACTCCTGGTATTAGAGAATGAGGCTCCTTTTCCTTTTCCAAACCTAAAGATATATCTGAACTGGCTATGGTGACAACTAAAGATGGAAAGATGGTGGGGCAGAGATCACTTCATCTGTTTTCTGTGCCAAAAAATAATAAAATCCTAAAATGATGGAATCCGCTGGAGAGGATGTCGTCCTTCCCCAACACTGGAACCATTAGTTGACATCGGGATCACTGCAACTCTTTGCCCACTCCCTAAAACTCATTAGAGGAAAAACAAAACAATTAAAAAGAAAAAAGAAAAAAAAAAGCCAGTTCCACCCTCCAAAGAAAAAGGGAGCCCAGTGTGGCCAGGACCTCACTCGGGAAACGCAAAGGGAAATGCGTTGACCAGCTCGCCAGATTCGTCCTCCACCTTGTTGTAAACCCACTTGCGATTCCGGCGACACTTGACCCCGCATTTCCTGGAGTTGCACCGGGGGCACGGGTAGAAGCAGCCGGCGCAATCCACCTGCAGGCAGTCGCACAGATCGATACCGTTACAGATCAGCCTGCCTTTGCGGTCGTATTTTCTCCTGTTTTTCTTGGGCCCCATGAAGATTTTGGTATGGTAGGAGAACACATCGGGCCTCTGGCGAGGTGCCGGGCCGGGGTTTGCAGCGGCGCCCTGGGCCTCCTCCTCTTCCTCCTGGATTTCAGGCCCGGCCGCTGCCCCCTGGGTCGCTGGCTTTTTCCCTTTTAGGGATCCCATCTTCGGGGGCGCCTCTTTTGCGGCCCTCTGCGCCATCTGCCTCGGAGCGGGCCCAGGCTTGTCTTCGATGTCCTCTGGGTTGGTATCGGAATCCTCGCTTCGCATCTCCACGTCAGCACTCATCCTGGACGATCCGGGGGCCGGGATGCTTCTCCCCTCTGCTTTGGCACGAGTCACAGGGATCTTAGGAAGGGAAGCAGAGACGCGTCAGCGATAAAAACAAGTGAGGCCGGCGGGAAAGCCGACTGGGAGACCGGGGACGCCACCGACTTAGGGGGAAAATCACATTCGAGAGAATATTTTGATTTGCAAAATACTGCTATTTTTCTTGTAAAAATCCAACGTTTGTGAGCTCTAGAACAGGGCTTCTTGAACTTTCTTCGTTCAAGAAAGCACTCGTGACCTCTTTTTGCCCAAGAAATTTCTACACCATCCCGATCTATAGATAGGTCTATATAGATCCATAAATCTATAAACATCAAACATTGGGAGGATTCTGGGAAGATGGCGGAGTAGGTCAGTAAATCTCAAACTTTCCAGATTTCCCCCAGGAAGAGAACGAATTTCCCCTCAGGGTTAACATAGTCAGTGAAAAATTAAAAACACCTGAGGCGGAACACAGAGCGTCAAAAGAAAACTCCAGGCCACAGATTAACTGGTGTGAAGGGCAAACACTCCCCTCCGGGATAGCTCCACAAAAACAGCAACCCCGGGGCTAGCTGCGGGTGTGGCTGCAGCCTCCACTGGAGTCACAGAAACTTCACCTCTGGGCCTGCGGACTGCCTGGGGAGCTGGAGGCCTGAGTCCGGGAAAACTGATCGGGAATGCCAGGCCCAGCTGTGCTACTGAGACCTGCCCTGAGTGAGAAGGAACCAGCGCACCAGGCGAGTGCAGAGACAGTGCGGCAGGGACACTGCTGGCTGTGGGCATTTGTAGGAGAGAAGGAGCTCTTGGCATGGGGCTCCAGGTCACAGGGGAGAGCTGAAGGAAAGCTGGAGGTGCCACGCCCCCATCCATGATCAGTGGGGCTTACACTAATATTTCTCATTTAAAAAAAAAGGAATCAGCAAAAAAGAAAGACCCCCCCAACCGTAGAAACTTACTATGGGAACAGGGAAGATCAGGGTTCCTTTTCAGAGGAGGACGTGGAAGTTTAAAAAAAAAAAAAAAAGCTTCTTCTAATTCAAAGAGTAATGTTAAATGGTTCTCTGCTGGGACAAAATGAATAGAACCCAAAAACGAATTTGAAAATCAAATAAGAGACACTGAGGAAAAACTTAGAGGAGAAAATATGAGAATAACTGCATTGCCTAAAAGTTGCGACCAAAAAAAGAACCTTGACACAACAATGGAAGAAGTAGTCCCCCAAAATTGTCCTGGACTGATAGAGCATGAGGGGAAAATAGAAATAGACAAAAATCCACCCATCACCAACTCAAAAAGATCCTTACTGGTAAACACATGGGAATAGAATTTATATATCTGGAGTTATTCAAGCTTAAATCTGCACTAAGACCTTTAGGACAGTCTGTGTGTAGCCACAAGTAGACCTCGGGATTTTTGTGCAAGCAGAAAGGAAGGAAAATGATCTTGTACATGTGTGCCTGCAAACTTGTCTCTATTAGGAGAGCAGAGTATTGCCCCCAATCAATCAATGAAGAAACCCTTGGGGTTTTGGTGCGAGAAGTTGGGGGCCGAGGATAGGGAAGGGGGTCCGATCCCCAACTTACAGAGAGCAGTCACGAGTCCCCGGGGTGCTGGTTCCTCACTGTTATACTTACAGAAGAGGCCACTTGATGGGCAGGTGACGATCCGGAAAGAGGCCTCTGTGGGTGGGAAGGAGGGATGGGCCTTCACCAGGACCTAGGTGCCAAACAGAATTTTCACTCAGAAATGCGAGAATGGGAGGGGAAAGTGGGGGCAAGGAAGCAGACTGGGCTGCTGGGGCCATGCTTCCTGCAAGTTAGCGGAGCTTTGCTGTCTGTACCCGGGCAGCGCCCCCCATCCCCCGCGCCCCCCTCCGTGCGGGTCCAGACATCTCCCCCAGTCGCCTGGATCCCAGTGGGGGCGCTGGTTCCGGAAGGCTGGGCACCTGGGCCCGCTCCTGGCCAGGTTTCTAAATGAGGCCATGTGAGCCGTGACTCAGACAGGTGGCAGGGACGGGCAGGACAAGGAGCATTCCCTGCCAGGGGGTGTTGACCGTCGGTAGACGTGGCCAGATCCTGCCCCGGTCGGACGGCCCCGTGCTGCATACTGGGGGCGGAGGGGATGGCGGGGAGGGGGGCTCCCGGAGAACACGCATCTCCCGCCCGCGCGGGTCACCTGCTGGCCTGCCACTTGACCTATTTCCTGCCTATCTTCCCGAGCCCCGGGATTATCCGCGCTCCTCGTTAAGAGAGAACTTCTGGACTCGCGGCTCCTTCAGAGCGCTAGCTCAGAAGCCCCTCCCGCCGCCCCCCAATACGATTACTTGTGCCGCATCCCCAGGGGCGTTGGCGGCACACGCGGTACCACCCGATATGGCCTCCCGTGGAGTTGTAGGGTCTAAGATTAAGCATGTTCACTTCCTATGACGGCACTTGAACTTCAAATGCCGCGCCCCAGCTGGCCCCACCTTGGTTGCCCCACACACACACTCCTCAGCCAAGAGGTGGGGAGGGGACTGGGGGGGCCATGGACGGGTCCGCATCCACCCAGAGGAGCCCCCCACCCCAGATGAGCCTCCTCCCCACAGGCCTCAGGGCCCCCGGGAGCCTTGCTGAGCTTTGCTCTCCTCCCCCTGCCAGCCAATGACCCTCTGCCTCCAACCCATCCACCATCTTCCCTCAGAGCTTGGAGGTGGCCGAGACGGGGCCCTACTTCTTCTCCCTCTGTCTCTATCCCCTCCCCTTCTTTTCCTCCACTTCCTGCACCCTCCTCTCTGCCTTCCCCACTCAGGCTCAGGGGTCCTCAGGAACTCGACACCTCAGGGACCTCTGAAGACACAGGAAGCAAAAGATTGGGGCTGCTTGGCCCCCTGGAGCACCGGAAGGAGCAGGGAGAGGGAAAGGGAGGGGCAGAGGGGCTCCCATGGCAGGCAGAGAGGAGGGGGAAGGGAAGGGGACAGGGGGACTCCCAGGGAAAGCCATGGGTGCCGCTCTGCCCCCAGCAGGAACAAGGTGCAGTTGGGCTGCAGGGACCCTCACAAGTTGGAACAGGAAAGCCGCCTCTGTTACAGGGCAGGAAACTGGGGCCCAGGGAGGGGAAGGGGCTTCATCTTGAGTTTAATTATCATCATTAAACCCCTTCATTGTATAAAGCAGGAAAATGAGGTCTAGAGTGGTCACATGGTGACCTTACCCCCTTACTCAGGGAATGAAACAGAGGCAAGCAAGACTGAAATCCACTTTTGGTAATGAGAGACAGACACAGAAAGAGGAACATAGACAGAAGCAGACACACTCTCCGGTAACGAGGGGCCGATCTGGTTACTCCCGTGGGAGCCTGAACTCAGGCCCGGTTTTTAGGCTCTGTTCTATCACCAGCACTGGTGTTGGTGACATTGGGCAGCACGCTGACCTTTCTTTGAGCCTCCGTTGGCTCTCCTTTCAAGTGAGAAGCGTCCTCTAAAGTAGGAGCCCTTCTGGATGTGAAATGTCATGATTTTGAAACGCAATTTTCCTTTCTCAACCGACAAAACTTTATAATTGTGTCTTCTATTCTGTAATCAATCAATTCCATCTTTCTTTTCTATGTTCAACCAGAAAGTCCTTAAGAAGCACCTACAAGGTCTCATAATTTCTAGTAAATTAATTTATTTCAGTGAATAAAACCTTGTGTTATTTATTAACCTCCCCCCTTCCCTACACTCCTATGAGTCCTGTCCACATCACTCCCCTCTTACCCCTCGAGGGCAAGATGTAAGCGAACCCGGAAAGACGTAAGTGAACGCTTTGGCCTGTCTGGGAAGCCATGCCTGCTTCGACAGTCCCGAGGTCTGTTAGGGGCGCTCTCCTCCGCCGGCGTCAGTATCCTGGGAAGGCCCCCCGCTGTTCCTCTGGCTCTGCTCACTTCCCTCAGAGCACAGATGGATGATAGCCAGGGGAGCAGAGACAGATCGCCACCCTTTTCCCAATCCCCATCAAACGGCCTCTGCCTCGGCCCGCCTCCCGGGGAACCCTCAGCAGCCGTGGACACCCGGAGCATCCCTTCCTCCCTCGGCCTCAGAGACGCCAGATTCTCCCGATTCTCGGCCCACCGAGATGGGCCCCAACTGATCTTCTCGGTTCCGGGCTACGGCCGATCGGGCTTCCGGACCTCTTCGGCTGTTGCCTCTGGCCTTCCTCCGGCCACAGGCCCTCCCTCGAGGATCTTCTCCGCTCCTCCATCTTCACCTGCCTCTCTCTGGTCCCGTTGGGGCTCCCATCCCTCATCCCTCACGGCCAGCGGTTCTCAGGACGTCACCGCAGAGAGCTGCGTCTTCTGGCTTCGCTCTCCCTCCCCTGTTCCAGGCCTCAAAGAGCTCCTTTGGGTCTCGCTTTTCCCAGCTTGCTCATTTTCCCACTCTGACTGGGACAGACCTCTCGGGTCGGTCTCTTCTTCTCTACTCCTGCTGTGAGCGTGCATCTTCTCCTTGGGCTCCCCGGGGACCACTGCAGCAGCCCACTCTCTCTGGCCCCCGAGGCAGCTCGAATTCCTCTCTTTTTCTGGAACTCCCCACCGCTCCCTCTCCCACATCTTCTGCACCTTCACTTACGTTGCCCACACCCGGACCGTCCTCTCTTCTCCTCACCCTGTCGAGGCCCATTCAGACCCCAGCTCCTCCACACGATCTCCTCCTTCCCCCAAATGAAAAAGGCTGCTCTGTTTGTACCTGTCGCCCAGCTCTTTCCTTCTGTCTCCAGCTACTCGTCGGGTAGCATTTTCAACATGACACTTCGCTCTGGGAATTACCCCACGAGAGTCAGACTCGCGGTGGAAAGCCCGATGGCATTGGCAGAGGGACCCCAAGTTCTCCCGAGGTGTCCCACCCGAACGCAAGCTTCCTGCTTTGTCGGAAGGCTTCGGCATCCCTCCCGTGGGGGAAGGCGTGAGGGAAAGCGATTCACAGGAACGCTTTCCGTGGACTTTCTGCCTTTACAGCGTCTGGGCCCGCAGCGAATGATGGCGGTCTCAGCAGGGCAGACCAGACTAAACAAAAACCCGATAGCAAAGGAGCCTTCAGCTTCTCTACATCGGGGCTTTAGACGTGTCCCGGTCCCGAGTGAAACCACAAGTCCTAAGTGCAAAAGGTGGTGAGCCACGGACGCCAAAGTAACTGAGGTGGCCCGACGCGGGGACGTGACCCCTCGGGGACCCAGGTGACCCCGTGAGACTAGCCCTTGCGGAATCAACAGGCCCGGGGTGGGTTGAGAAATCCCCGTGGACTGCTGCTCCAAATGCCCACAGCCCAGCACGGACACAGGTCACCATGGCCTGGGACTCGGCAACCTTTTGTGCCACGATAGCATGAGGGCAGACCGAGGGAGAGCAGAGAGGGCAGAAAGGCCGAGGGGCCAAAGGAGGGGATCGGATCACCGAGCAAGGCCGATTCAATGATCGTGGGGCCAGTCATCAGGCTGGCAGGTGCGGCTCTCTGGCCCGCTGGAGGGCAACGGGAGGAAGAGAAATAAGGCCCCGTCCCTGCCCGCGAGGGGCTTCCTGACACTGTGGGGCAGAGGACAGGGAGGGATTGAGACGTAGATACATGTGTATATACATATATATGTATACACGTATCTACCTGCAGTATAAACACAGATGCGCGTATACATATATGTGTGCACACACACATTATATATATATATTTGTATAGCTGCAGTGTGTGCGTGTGTGTGTGCGTGCGTGCGTGCGTGTGTGTGTGTGTGTGTGTGTGTGTGTATTGGCTCAGAGCGAACAGCGGGGATGCTCCAGGAGGTGGACTGTCCTAGGATATGGGTCAGCTTGTGGCATTCATGGGGAAGGTGGGTGGATATCAGGTCCGTTGTCTGGGGGCGGGCACTGCTGGAGTGCCACCTCAGTTGTTAAGCCAGGGCCCTAGCCGTCCCCCACCCAGTCAGGAGCGACCAGAGCTGCTGACGCCAGAGCTGACGAGAGGCTTCTCCTTCTGTCCGCCATTGTACCTGTCTCCGTGCTGCTGCCTCCTCCTTCCCCTCTGATTTCCTCCTTTTCACTGTCCAACATTCACTTGGATGAGAGAAAATTTGCCCCTAATAAAAACCGATCATCCTTAATCAGTGACTCGTCTGGCTCCGGCGAAGGCCTCCGAGTCACGGCAGTGGATTGCGACGGCTGCGTTCCAGAAGAGATCAGAGGGATCGGAGGAGCTCCCCTTTCTCTTGGATTTCTGCAGCCTCCATCCAGGGTCCTCATCACCACGGACGCTGCTCCCCCTCTTCCCAAAGAATCACGGACTCTGAGAAGTGAAAGAAAGGGCCACGCAGCCTAGTCCGGCCCAGCCCAGAAGAGGATACCGTCCCTGACAAATGGCCGTCGAGCCCCTGGGTGGGGAGCAGTTGCCGTCCCTTATGAAGTTAAGGGGAAGAAGTTTGCCAACGTAGCCTCACCAAGCACATCTGGTTGGAAGACTGTGTGTGACCGAGTGGTTTGGAGGAAGCTCTTTTTCCACACGAGATAATCACTCGTGTGTCAGAAATCTACAAGAGGACAGCATGTGTCCGACACACAAGTTTGGAGAGGTTCCGATAGGACGGACAGCCGCAGAAAGAACGATGGCGATAAAGGTGATGCTTTATTGTTAGCTTGGGTGACAGATGCCCGCTCCGGTGATGTAGTAAGAAATAGGGTGTGTATGGATGGAACTGGGTGAAGGCCCCGAAGGCTGCCCAGGAGCCTGCTTCCGGGCCTAGTCTGGGACACACTGGTGCTTTTCCCACACTTGAGCCCCCAGCAGCCGGTGTTTGCTTGATACGGGATTTAGGATTTAGGGAGACTCGCCAAACCCCCGCCTCGGAGGGAGACACATGGCCTCCATCTGGGCAGAGGGCACCTTGCCAGAACCACCGGTATAAAAGAGGCTTACCGGGACTTCTAGGAAGCAGGTTGCCGGTTCCTTTTGAGAGGGCTGCTGTTCATAGTTTGCTCCATTTGGCGGATAAATGTCACGTCACACGCATGGGGAAGTTTGTGTTTAGTAACTGAGGAAAGCGTTTGAAGTAGCGTCTCTGCCTCTAAGCAGTTATCAGGCATCCCACCCTGCACCCTGTGCAGAAACTCCCCAGTCCAGGACAGCCCTTTCCGTTCCATGGAGGCCAAATCCCCCTCTCCCCGCAACGTCCGGCCGTCATGCCTGCTTCTGGCCCTCTGGGGTCAAAGGGCCCAAAGGTCATTTCTCTCCCGCATGTCAACCCTCCAAAGAGGGCTGCTGAACATCCCCTCGAGAAGGGCGAGCAGGCTCCCCGGCCAAGGTCTTCCCGCCTCCGGGCTGGATGTCCCCATGCTCCTGAGACCGGGCCGCAGGCCCTGTCCCACCCCGTTTTCCTCCCGTGTGACCCCTCGTCCTTGTTCCTCTTGTGGGTCCCCATGTGTTTCTGGTATTCCCCTTCCTCTCTCCCTCGGCCCCCTTTCCAGAGTATGTGAGTGTGTGAGTGAGTGTGTGTGTGTGTGTGTGTGTGTGTGTGTGTGTGTGTGTGTGTGTTGCCCTGGGAAATGAGGTAAGAGTCCACCAGTCTCTAACATCAGAGAAGTACATCTGGGCTTGCTCAGCCACAGAAGAGGCCCGGCTGGAGGCCCACTGCTCGACGCCCTTCTCCATATGCCAGGTGCCAACAGGAGCTGGAAGGAAGCTCCCGAGGGCAGGCGCTGCTTGCAGGTCCCCACCATTGAGCACAGGGCCTGGCATAGACAAGGTGCATCCTCACTACTTGTGCTGCAATGAATGTGACAATGTGTTAACTTCACAAATTTTTTTATTCTTTTTTATATGCTCTGAATTTAACAATATATACTCTTCTGTTATGGAATTTTATAACTATTTTAAATATATATGTGTAAATATATATATATATATTTTTTTCCATTTCATAAACTGCAGAAGAGAGACTCTGAGGAAGAGTCACAGGAAAATTCTGACTCCTTTAATACCTGCAACAAAACAAGAGTAAAAAAGGTCAGGGCATGCAACTATATCGCCACCTGGAAAACACCAAATACACAACGTATGACAGACGACTACATGACCACGGATACACGACAACAGATACAAGCAAATGGCACAAAGACTATTTTGTCTTTGCTCTTTGTTGCTATGGTTGTAACCCTAGCACTGACTGAATCGGGCAAGAGGGCTTTAGGGACCTGGAGAATTCTGGCCTGATCTAGTGTCACCTGAGGCTGGAAGGCCCCGTGTCACTAGTCCCCAAAAGGCAGCTTTGGGAGAGGAACCAGTAGAAAATCTGCAGGAAGATGGCCACCTTGGGTCCCCTGTGGGTGGAAGGCCTTTGGTTTTTTCCCTACATGTGGGCTCAAAGAAAAGGCATTCGGGAGGAGAGGGTGGGCAAGCTGTGCTGGTGCTCATGGCAATGCTGCTGGGAAGCAGTAGGAGTCCGGATCCCCAACCCAGCTCCTTGTCCAGATAGGGAAGCTCACCCCGGGAAAACTAAAGAAATGTACACAGAGACACACAGAGACACACAGAGACATAGACACTCAGCCACGTGGGGCTCAAGCCTTACTTAGCATGAGGAAAAGGGAAGGTCCTGACCACTTCTCCTCCCTCCTCGGTAATGGCCTCGTAAATCCACTTGCGGTTGCGGCGGCAGGTGGGCCCGCACTTGGTGGACTGGCACTCGGGGCATGGGTAGAAACATCCCAGGCAATCAGTATCCAGGCAGTCACAGAGGTCTTCGCCATTCAGGGTCAGCCTTCCTTTATTGTCGTACTTGTGCATCCCTTTCTTCCCCCGTGGAAGCTTCACAGATGGTTGAGCAAATTGTGGGCCAGCTTGGCTCTGGGAGCCAGAACTGGTGCCCAAGCTGGCAGTGCCCTCTTGGCGAGCTTGGCCGCGGGGACCAGCTTTGCCATGGGACCCGGCTTGAGCTTGGGCCCCGGCTTGGCCTTGGGCCCCGGCTTGGCCTTGGGCTCCGGCTTGGCCTTGGGCCCCAGCTTGGCCATCAGCCTTTTTGGTGGAACCACGGGGGCGGCCACGGCGACGGCGGCCAGTGCTGGTGGAAGGAGCGGCAGCAGCACCACTCTTAGCTTCTTCATCCTGGACAGGCTTCTTCTGCTCTTCTTGCTTCTTAACCTCAGCTTTCACCTGAGGCTCCGATTTTGTCTCCTGCTTCTTGGCTGCCTTCTGCTCCTTCTTGGTGGCACCCACTGATTTACTCCCAACCTCCTCCTTCTTCTTGGACATTTTGCCCCTGGTAAACATTTTCGCTCAGTGGAAAGGCAGCTTCTCTTGCTGCCTCAGCAGGCTTGGAAGTTGGCTGTGGGACCTTGGGAAGGATAGCATGCACATAGGGTCACTAGAGGCGTGTGTATGGATGCTACTGTGGAGGGACATGGCATTCAGGAACCGAGAAAGATCACGGGTCTCGGCCTGGGTCTCTATAAAGAGGGATCCTTGAGTACCTTCCCAAAGGGAGACAGGGAAGAGGGGGGGAAACCAGGCTGAAAGGGTGAGCCAGGCCTGGCTCAGGCCCCATCTCCTCTCTCCTCTTTGCTTCTTCTTTCCCTCCTTCCCAATTCTCATTCTCTCATCTGGCTTCCAAGGACTTACCGGGACCATCACAGCAGCCGGCACTAAGTCCCGAACGGGCTCCCCTGCCCTCCCTGCCAATCTCCTCTTGCTTTCTGTCTGCCTGCCTCCCGGTTTCCCTGGCTCCCCACTTGGGATCATCCATTCTCCCAGCTCTGGATGGAAAGAGCCAGCCTGCTGCTGCCACTGCTGCTGCTCTTCCTCCTCTTCCTCCTCCCCTCCTAGGCCTTCATCTGGCCCATCGTCCCTGGGCTTCTGGAAGCCCCCTCTGTGACCTCCCGTCAGACTCCCTTCCACCCTTGACCTATTCAAGCAACATTTTTACCCCCCCCCCCATACACTTAAGAGCTGAGCTGAGGAAACCAAGCTTTCCCTAGGGCTAAGGGGGGGCTGGGGAGAAAGCCTTCCCTGAGACCACCCTGCCTTCTCTCCTGCTGAAGGCACAGCCCCGGGGTGGCGGAGGGGCCGGTGGGTTCCCCGGGGATGACACTGAGCGGCCCCCAGCACCAAGGGCCAGGGCAGGAAGGCTGCCCCCCCCCCCCCCGCCCCTGCTTCCTACAGTGAAGCCAGAGCCGGAGGGAAGAGGCGCTTTTCAGAGAAAGCCATGGAAGCTCCGGGGCAGGCTGGGTTAGGCTAAGACTGGAGCTGTGATTCCCTTGCCTTAGGGGGTCCCAGGCGAGGGGGTCCTTCTGTGACTCCTCCCTTAGGAGGCGGGCACTTTCTCGCCAAGGAGATGCGCTTAGAGCAGAGGGAGCCCAGTCTCTGAGCGGGGGAGCCCCAAACCAGACTGACTTGGGACTGGGAACCCTGGAGCCGAATAAGCAAAGAGACTGCAAGGGGGATGATGTTCCTCTGTGCTCGCTTAAGTTTCGGGGAGCAGGACGCCTTTGTATTGGAGGTCCAGGCCCTGGTCTGGGGGCATCCCGAGAGGCAGTAGCTTGCCCAAGGCAAGACCTCCCAATGTGGGGACTGAGCTTTGTTGTAAGCGAGGGCTTGTACTGGGAGAGGGAGGGGTGATGACTAATGGGGGGGACGAGAACGTCATCTAAAAGGAACCTCGGTGCGCCCGCTCACAGAGCAGGGTGCTCCGTCCCATAAGGGTGGACAAGCCGCTGTTTCCATTGGGGGAGGGAAGGGGGATGCTGGGAATCACCAGACACAAACAGCCGGGTCCCTTTAGCCGCCCAGCTGGGGAAGGAACATGATGGGGTTCCGTGGGGCTCGCCAGGCTGGCCCTGGCGTACGTGACCCCCAAAAAGGCTAAGGCGGCCTCGTGGAACTCCTCCCTATCTAGCGAGAGGCCTCACCCTGTTTCATCTGGCCCCTTTCCCTCGGGTGCTGACTGAGCCCCTGCAGAAGCAATGGGCAGGGGGAGGGGGGGCCAGGGCTGGGCTCCGAGGGAGATTCTCCCCCTGCCTCGGGGCCAAGGTCAGCCGCCCAAAGGGAATCTGGGCCCCCCGGGCCAGGCCCTGGGGAGGGAGGGAGAGGAGGAAGGCCGACAGGGGGTGGCCACTGACCGGCTTCTGACCCCGAGGGCCGGGGTCCAGCTCTTGCCCCCCACCACATCTGGGCTTTAAGCTCTAGGGTAACTTGCCTTTGGAGTCTTCTCCCAGGCTAAGCTTTCTCCTCTCGAACAAACCTGGAACAAAAACAGAAGCGGGGTCAGCGAGCGGGTTTGTGCCAAACCAGGAGCGCCCCCACCGGGGCCTCCCCAGAGCCTCCCAGTGCGGGAGACCGCGGAGGGAACCATGGCCAGAGTGCACACCCTCCCAGCCGAAGGCCAGACCGCCGGGCAGAGCGTGCCCACTCTGGGCCGGGCACCCGGCCGAGCCACAGGAGAACCGACCGGCTCTGGCCCTCAGGGAGCTTACCTTCTGCTGAGGGGGTTCCGCCTCGCCTCGGGGGAGGAAACAAAACCCACCTCCTGGGGAGGCCCGAATGGTTCCAATTCTCCCCTCCCAGTAGCCCACCCATCCAAGGTATGAATTCTTGGGGCTCCTATCCACTCCTTTTCTACCAGGGGAAACTGAGGCCCAGAGAGGCCCAACACACTCCTTACTCTCATGCACTTCTCCGACTGCAGGACTAGGGCCAGGACCCAGATTTCCTGCTTCTGCGTTCAGTGATCTGTCTGGCACTGGGTAGATAGAGGGGAGCAGGGCGGGGTGGTTTGTCCCGATGAGCGGGACAATCAACCTGGTCCTTCGTAGCCTGGCCCCTGGGCCGTCCCAGGATGCAACCAACAGGCTATGAGCCCAGTAGGGAGATGGCCATTTTAGGGGCTCTCGTCAGCCAGCCAAAAGCAGTAAGTGGTTTGTAGAGAGGAGCCTCCTTTTACACAGTAGGTAATTGAGGCCCGAAAATAGGAAAGGTCTGGCCCTCTCTCACACTGATAGAAAAGTCTTGTATGGGAGGGGGAACAGGGAGAGGGAGAGAGGAAGGGAAGGGAAGGAAGGGAAGGAAGGGAGGGAAAGAGAAGAAGGGAAGAGGAAGGAAGAAAGGGAGAGGGGAAGGGAGGGAAGGGAAGGGAAGGGAAGAGAGAATGGGAAGAGAGGGGACAAGAAAAAGCAAGGGGGTAAAGAGGGAAGGGTAGAACAGAAGAAAGAGAAAGGACGGCCCTTTCCACCTAAAACACCCCCATGGGGTCCCACATCCTCAGAGACTGGATTTTGTGTTCTGATCTTCAAATTCTGGTCCCTGGGACCCTGTTGGATGAGGAGGAGAAAGCCAGGAACTCATCTACTCCTTTTAACAGAGTGGGAAATTGAGGCCTAATGCGGGGGAAGGGCCTGCCCTCTCTCACGCTGATAGAAAATTCTTGGAAGGGAATGGGCCAGGAGTAGGGAAAGCGAGGCAGGAAGGGAGCGAAAAAAAGAGTCTGAGAGAGGGAGAGAAGGAGATGGGAAGGGAGGGAAAGAGAAGAAGGGAAGAGGAAGGAAGAAAGGGAGAGGGGAAGGGAGGAGAAGAGGAAAAGAGAGAGAACAAGGGAGGAGGAAAGAAGAAAGCAGGAGAAAAATGGACAGGCAGGGGGACAGAAGAAGC